>NC_061862.1:49368008-49997174 GCF_907164915.1 Impatiens glandulifera | reverse complement strand
GATCAGGTTTGGAGTTGCTTGATTTTTAGAGGCTAGAAACGTTACCCAAGTAAATTTAGAATAGTCATCAATAACTACCATAGTATAATGCATGCCTCCTAGACTGGTTACTTTAACCGGACCAAACAGATCCATATGCAAAAGTTCTAAACACCGTTCAGATTGATAATTTCCTTTACTTTTGAAAGATGACTTTATGTGTTTACCCATTTGACATGCATCACATACTTTATCTTTTGAAAACCTAACATTTGGAAAACCGTGAACTAGTTCTTTAGAGCATATAAAGCTTATTGTTTTGAAATTCAAGTGGTTTAGCCGTTTATGCCAAAGCTAGTTTGGATCACTTCCGGCTATCATGCACACAGGTTTTTAAAAATCAGTTTTCCAGTTGACTTTGTAAATATTTCCCATTCGGTTACCGGTTAAAAGGATATCATTTTGCTGATTCTTAACTAAACATGCATTTTTATGGAATTCAACTTTATAACCCACATCGCACATTTGACTTATACTTAATAGATTAAAATGCAGTTCTTCTACCAGTAATACATTATTTATGGATAGGTTACCATGGACAATCTTATCCTTGCCCACGGTTTTACCTTTCGAGTTGTCACCGAATGTTATGACTGCTCTGATTTCATATTTGATGTCGGTTAGTAGCTCATCGTTACCGGTTATGTGTCTTGAGCATCCGCTGTCCAGGTACCATTCCGAGTTCTTTAGTCGGTTGCTTCTCCTAACCTGCAAAAGAAAATTATTTACACCTTTTTAGTACCCACATTTAGTTGGGTCCATGGTTGATTAGTCCCTTTGGGATCCAGACTTGAATAAGTCGGATCACTTTCCCGGTATCTGTTCTTATAATGATTGGCTTAACTTTTTGACCATTGCTCAAAAATGCCTTATGTTGTGGTGATGAGTGTCTTTGAGACCTAGATCTGCTCGTTTTGTTTTGTTTCCGGTTGGCTTTCCTTCTCTCAAGATGAAGCCAGTTTTCTAATTCAGTCGGACTTACATATTTTAGTTCTTCTTCCGGTTTTAGATTATGTTTTTCCTCATTTTCGGTTGTTGAACTCTTGACAAATCTTATGAATGGAAGATTGTCTTTTATGAGTTTCATCCCATTAGGTTGTTTTGAGTCGTTTTGTTTGTTTTGTTCGTAACCGATACCAAATCTACATTTAGGGTGTCTTTTATAATTGCACATTTGTTTTACGGCTTGACGAGATCTCTCCCACGCAGCCATAACATACAGTGCTCGTTCATCGGTTTCAGTTACCGGTTGAACTGTCTCCTCATTATCTAAGGATAGTTCATCCGGTTCATACATTGCGGTTTCGCATGTCTTAACAGCGATACTACTTGACTCTACGGTTTTAAGTTCTACCGGAATCGGTATGTATGCAGATATATTTCTGAACTCAGTGACCATTTCGTTGAGTGCAGAAATCAAATCTTCCTTAGTAAACTCATCAGAAGAGAAATCAAATACCTCTTCGTCGTTCGCCATGAAGCATGTTACCCCTTCTTCATTATCTTCGTTGTCGGAGTACGCCCATTCGCTTCCACCGTCGGATGCAATGAGTGCTTTCTGAATTTCCTTCCCTTCGTCGGCATGCTGATCGTCGTTTCTCCGGTAGTCGTTCCGTTGGTTGTCATTTCTCTGGTAGTTGTTCCCTTGGTAATTGTTACCCTGATTCCGGTTGCCTTGATAGTTGTTGCCTTGATAGTTGCCTTCTGGTTTTCTATCGTCTCTCCATGGCTTTCTACATTCTGACCTGAAATGTCCAAAACCGTCACAGTTATAACATCTTTTATTTGATTTATCTACATAATTATAATTAAAGTTGTTGTTAGATGGATGCTGATTCTTCTTCATGAATCTCCCAAATTTCTGAGCTAGCATCGCCATCACATCTTCACTGATCTGATCAGCGTTTTTGACTAGAGCCGGAACGGTTGATACTTGGACCGCCGGTTCCACCGATGTAACCAAAGCTCTGGTTGCGGTTGACATGGATGCTTCATCTTCGATCCGAGACTTAATCTCGAACTCGTAGGCTTTTAGATCCTTAAATACATCATGCAATTTCATCTGCCCGAGGTTGCTTGATTCCCTCATCACCATGATCTTGATATCCCATGTGCTCGGCAGTGATCTTAAGGCTTTGATGATTACTTCATGGTTGTCGTATTTCTTTCTGAGTGTTTGAAGCTCGTTGACCACACTGGTGAACCGGTTACTAAACTCCTTCATATTTTCCCCCGGTTTCATCCTGATGTTTTCATATTTTTGTGTAGCCACCAAGATTTTGATCTCCTTTGTTCTTTCATTTCCTTCATGGATATGAATGATCGTTTCCCAGGCTTCCTTTGCATTATTGCAGGCTGATATTTTGTTCAAGGTATTATCATCTATAGCTTTATAGATGTGCCTCATGCAATGGTTGTCCAGGTTACTCCGTCTTCGATCTTCAGTAGTCCATTCGTCTAACTCCTTGTTGATCTTGATTGGCCCTTCTTTCAGGACTCGGCTCATCTCATCATCCAACGTGATCAGATGTAGATACATCTGTTTCTTCCAACTTCTAAACGATTCACTGTTTAGAATTGGTGGCTTGTCGATGTGGGTCATGCTTCCCATCTTCTTCGGTTGCTTGTGTGCTAAGAACCTGACTCTGATACAACTTGTTGGGATCGGGGACGCCCTTGGAGAACCGGGGTGTTTCCGGTTTTAGGAAGGGTGGCCTCTTACAACACACACAACACTTTGGTGATAGTCCGGTTAGAGACTATAACCGTTCTCAACACTTCGCAAACTGTCACAGACTCTTGAACCGGGTTCAAGGGCGGAAATGTCTGTTTCAGTCTGAAGCAACGTATGCGACTTAGATGATGTTTAGGAGGAGTCAGTTTTAGAAATATGAGTGGACCGGTTTTTGATATAAGGAGTAAGATTGATTTTGGTTTGTGGTTAGGTTAGATGAGTAAGCAGTAAATGAAGGAAATAACACGACACAAGATTTTTTATGGATGTTCGGAGCAAACCCTCCTACGTCACCCCTTCATCTTGTGTTATGAGAAGGATCTCCACTAACTTTCAAAGTTACAACAATAACACAGCCGGTCGAGCCCAACTCGCTACTCGCCAGTTACACCAATTCACTCTTGATGTAATACACAAATACAACACAAACACACACAAACAAAGCTTCCGGTTAATGACACAACGGTTTTGGATCGCGCGTAAGATTTCTTTATCTCTCTAAGATTTTCGTAACTTGTGTCGCCATTAATGAGGTCGCTTCGTCTTCCTTTTATAGTAAGGATGATCCCAACGGTTACTTTCTTCTCTCACCGTGGGATTGGTTAATCCAGCGTCACTCTAGTGCGGGAAGGTTGCTTGTACGTTTCACCTTCCTCAACACTTGTCAAGCATGCAAACACTCCTCAAGTAAAGATGACGTTGCCGGTTTGCAGATTAGGACACGTGTCAGGCATGCACCTTCCGGTTGTCGAAGTCGGATCAGTAAATCATCATTGCTTTCCTCGCATGCTTCTGGTCGGATCTTATCTCCCTTCGAGACACGTCTATTTCGTCATATCACGTCATCTTTGCAGAGTGTAGTTTCCGGTTGTTTCTTACAAAGTATAGTCCGCTGGGATGTGGACTTATCTTTGCTAGCCGGTCTCTCTGAGAAAGTTGAAATCGGTTCCTCTGATCTTGACTTGATCACTTGGAACTGGATTTCTTTGAAGATTTATTCAGCCGGTTTATGAGGCTCCAGCCGGTTTGTGCAATTCGATCTGTTCCTGCACATAGAAGTTAATAGTTGTTTAGTTTTTCTGGCCGGTTCCAAAAATTAACTTTACTTAATTTTTCTATCAATTTCTCCCTTTTTGATTATTTAGAATAAATATTCAAAATTGTAATGTATGGCCGGTTTGAAAATTAACTTACTTAATTTTTCTATTAATTTCTCCCTTTTTGATTATTTAGAATAAATATTCAAAACTTGTAATGTATGGCCGGTTTGAAAATTAACTTACTTAATTTTTCTTATCAACTATTAATAGATAATAAATAATAACTATTAATAGATAAGAAATAATATTTATTATACCTGACAAAAGATTTTCACACGATAATGATAAAGATTAATGATGAGTTCCATTTTCCACTTCGCCTACCATTGCTATCAATTATCATATGCTCATTCATATCAAGTATTGAGATCGAGTGTAATTGACAAAAACTGTTAACTTGGTCCAATATATCATGCCATCCATTTTCGTTAAATTTTTGTAATTGATTTTTCGAACTCGCAATCAATGACATTGCTTGAACTATATTTTGATCTCCTCTTTGTAGGCAAAGTGATAACTCACTTGTAATTCCCAATAAATTTTTCATCAAATGCAACACAAAAACAAATTCATAAAAAACTAACTATATAAAAAAATATGAAAATCTAATTTAATAGATTTCAGCCTAGTTTTATGAAAATATAAAAAAAATAAAAATATAAATAAGAACAAAAATACAAAAACGTGATAAACATATATTATCAAGTGAATAGACACTCGAGATTACGATTATAGAATATTAATGCATATAAAAATAATATAACAAATTATTTATTTAAATACCGAACAAAACCAATGTAACTATTTTAACTTGTTTATTAATATTAATTTATATTTTCTTATAAATTTTTGAAATAGTTTAAAATTAAGAAATAAAAAATACTATTATTATTTTAATCAAATTATATAATTATGAATTAGTTTATAGATAAATTATATTTTAAAATGTAATAGATAAAATTAAAGGTGAGGGCAAGATCACCTGACCTCATGTTTAACTTCCAGTTACAAAGCCAACTGGACTAAGAGTTACTTGTCAAATATATATATATATAAAAACAAATTATTTTAAGGTTGAGGAGGCCCGGGCCCCCCAAGGCCCCCTTGTAGGTCCGCCACTGTTTGTAATATTATTTATTTTTCCTAACTTTGATGTATCTCATTCTTTTCAGGTACCATTGAGATCACGCCTTCATATACATGTATTCATCTCGATTTACCTATTTATTTTCTCATACCATGATGACAACCTAAACGCATGCCCTAGGAAAAGATTCATACAAACCTTTAGTCGCATAATTAGGGTTGGATTTATCTTTAGACGCATGTACTATGGTGGATTAAATAAACGAAGTGTAAAAGAAATATTTTTTGTAAAATGGCCAAGAGCTTATAATAGAGACCTGGTCATAAGAGACATAATTGCTGTTCTTTCTCACGTGTAACCAAGCCCCGAACCTTAATCAGAATCTCTTTAATCCGCGTTCGAGAACGCACAATATTTTATTTTCCTAACTTCTTAAAGATAAAATTGGGTGGAGACTTTAAAAAGTAAAAGCTAGTCTAATCGATATCATTAAATCCTATTTCGGTTCAAAGTAAAATCATTGAAATCATCTATATTATCATTTAGATGAATCAAAGTTGGATCCACGAGGAAAGAAAGCTTTTTTTATGGGATTTACTACGGGAGTTAAAGAATATCGCCTTTGATGTTTGGATGCAAAAAAACCATTATCAATCGAGATGTTGAATAAGGTAACACCAGACAAGCACATCAATGCCGCCGGAGAAATTTTCTCTGGAGATTTATTTTCTCACTTCGGGCACGACTGACACATCAACGCCGCCAGAGCTTCCAACGTCGGAATGATCTCAAATTTCTCCAATAGGTGCGTCTCTTTCCCCCTTACAATCTGTCTGAAGGAATTTCAATTTGACTAGAGGAATCGGGAGATATCGCGATTATAGTTTATGGATCGAATATTTGGGTCATTGTCGGCATGATTGGCATGATCGGCACAATCGGCACGATTGACACAAACGACAAAAACGACACGGATTCTCGTTGTGAACGCGCTTCTATATCGGAAGTCGGCCGCCATCCTCCAACGCCTTCGGTCGGTTGTCGTGCGCCCTCTAGAACGTGTTCTATTGTGCAATGAACGGTTCTCCAACCGTCGACCGGAGCATTTCGTTAAATTTAGAGACGTCCATGAATATATAACCAGATATAACATAAAAAAACGTCAAAGAATTTATGAATCTAAATTATTCAAAGTTAGAAATAATCTTATTTTTTAAATAATCTCTTCTAATTTAGACATGAATAAAAAAAATGTGAGAGATATAGTGTTTCGATACACCATAATCGATTGATGATATAAAAATATTTATAAAAAAACTAATATGAACCTTGGAATGAACACTGTTTATACTTAAGATTTTTTCAATTGATGATAAAGAAATTTTGTATGAACAAAGTTTGTCCACGAAGATCTGCAACATTGGCTTCGAAGAATAATAACTTTTGGGATTTCAGTTGATCTAAAGTTTAATATTATCGAACATCACAAGAGTTTTCTGATATATGAAGAGAAATAACTTTCTTATTACAAATAAAACACCAATTGCTCAAAATATAGAATTTGTCACAAAGGTTTCGATGTAAGTAAGAAGCACTCAGCAGACGAAATTAAAAAATAGAGGCAAAAGCCTTAATATTTTTTATTAAGATTTCTTTATTGATTGCATGAGTTCTTATTTATGGAGGAACACATTTTACTGTTAAGATTATAAAATAATGAAAATATTATTAAATATATATTGACATATAATACTTAATATTAAAACATTTTAAATGAAATTATGAAGTATGTTTGATTGTGTAATTTTCTTTCTTACTCTCACAATTTTTTAAAATATTAATTACTGTTCTTAGGATTTGTTAGATGATTTCCCTCTTAGACTAAATCATAAATAAACATAATTTTATTCTCTCTCATCATCTAAATTATTCAATTCATTAATGAAAGCATTAAAATATTATTTATTTACAAAAACTAAAATTATTATTATAAATTAATATATTTTAACCAAAAACTACTAATCTTTTCAAAATTATCACATTTAACATTTTTTAAATAAATTAATATTTATTAAAATAATCATAAAAAACTCTAAGAGAATTCTCAAAAACAATAAAATAAATTTTTTTGTCTAATATTAATGAAATGTATATTTTAAATAGAAAAATGGCATTGTCATGCATCTACTTACAAAAAAAATTAAAGAGGTCTTACTATCCGTTTGAAAACCTTTGTATTTATAATTTTTTTTTTATTATTTTTAATGATTTTTTCAATTTAAGAAGTTAGTACTACTCAATATCTCGATAAGGATTCGCACCATAATTGTCCCTTTAAATTATCCTACTAGGTTATACTATACTCACAAAAAAATATTATGAAATATTTTTTATCAAAAAAATATTTTAAAAAAACTCAATAAAATTTCAAAATAACACAAACAACAAACAAGCTCACTTCATTGTGTATGGATTTAATATGCATTAGAGTGTTGAATCTTACATGTCTTATAGCTGGTACAAGCTTTTTGGGATCTTTGGTCTAGTTGTTTTGTTTAGATCAAAATTAAAACATTGTTTTCTTAGCAGTTTTCACTCTATTCTTGAAAACACTCCAACTTTCTTTATTATAGTAGGCTATAACACTAATGAAATAGGACAAGTAATTTAAAAAATATTTTGATACCATTGATTAAAATGACTACATAATAACGATCGAAGACATTAAAGTTTAGCCCATCATATCAGTGTTAAAAACAAAAGAAAATTAATAATGTATTAAGAGGTGTTAGTTTTGTGGATCAATTGAACAACTTTACATTTACTTCTTTCTAAATAATTATGAACCGCTATAGAAGCGAACAAATCGCGAACTAGAGTTTTTTCTTTGTTCGATTGCCTTTTATATATAGGGGGAAGTCTGCTGCTTACTGCTCACGGAAACATCCGACCTATACTATTTGAGCTTTACATTTCTCACCTTATTACCTAATGGAGAAAGAAAGTGCCACAGCTGAGTCTAGAACAGTGACAGCCTATGAATCTGAGGAGGAAGGATCTAAGTGATGCTATTCTTTTTTCCCCTAACATCACAAGGCAAGGCTTGACTACGTTAACCTCCTTCTACGATTCCGAACTCTGAAACCGGAGTACTTCATGCTTTCAGTCTTCAGTCTAAGATATTGCTTTATATAGAATAGAAAGGATACCATGCTTACTGAATGTATACATAAAGACAAGGAAAGCAAACAATTGGTATTCGGAAGCCAATGGTCGCTTAAAAACGCTTTTTTAATTCGCTATGTGCTGACTGGATGCGTACTCGCGTGATCAATCGATGGACGGGGGAATTGCGTGAATGACGAGACCGGCCGGCTCTGTACTCTATTGAGGGCGAATCTTGATTGACTGACAAAAGAAATTGATTATATCTTACTTATAATAAGAGGTGTAGAAATGATTGTATCATGACAACATTTTATTGTGCAACATCACGTACCAAATCTGGACAAGAATTTCGGGCTCCATACACAGCTTGTGGCTGGCTCTCAACATTCTAAATTAGAACCTGAACATGAACTGAATGCTTTAGATTGATATAGAAAAAACTCAATGGATCTTAAGTGTCTCAATATAATTCAAATATAGAAGAACGCAACAAGATGCATACATTTGGACCGTCAGTGTGAGTGGCCACAATATTTCTATTTTGAGGAAGTTCTTTGATTCGATTCACCTGTGATGATTCCATATACAATCAAGATTTGTGTTTAAAGAATGAAGATGAAATGATATATAATATTATGGATAATAGCGGCCTGGAATCTTTACAACACATATATACACTAGTGATCATATTTATAGAACAATCTATAAAACTGAAAGGCTATAATGTCAATCTAGAATAATTAATGCATATTGCAGATAAGGCTAACAAGATGTCAAGAATATCGGGCCTCTAAATAATAATTTCAAATTAACATGTTTAATTTTAGAACATCCCTATATTTTAATTATGAAAATATATAAAACAATTAAAATAATTAATACCTCTCTAGGATGAATTATTGTTTTGAATTTCTTCACAAATGGAGAACTAGACTTTTCATTGAACTGCAAAGATCATGCAACCAAAACATACATTAATTCATTGGTAGAACATTGAAAAAGAGAATGAATGATTATTTTTACAATGTCAGGATTGATACACTTACCAGTGTGATATGTTGAACTGAAGCAACCCTATGTTTAACAATATCACAATTTATGATAACAAGTGTGTTTGGCAGACTACCATCAGTCTAGTAAACAAAACATAAACAAACAACAAAATATCAGAACTAGCTAGGAACCAATTTTTTAAAACAACAACATAGATATAAGATTAATAATGTAGAAATATGACAAGCAAATGCTTCATTCCCTAGCAAGCATTTATATATATAGTGATATATATCAATTCATACTTCCTAGAGTTCAATTCATAGGGATAGACATAATATGAAGAGAGACGAAGAGAGTTGAGAAGCCAAAATTCCAATAAATTTATTTATTGGAATAATGCTATAATTTAATGTGTAACAAGTTATCCCCTATATATAATATATAAGTTTTTTCTTTTAAAAGGTCAAATTTTTTAGAGTGATGTGTTCAAATTATAGCAAACTTGTAGAGGAATAAATTTTGATCACCTTTTTAATTATATCGTTTATAAAAGGATGATCTTAAATTTGACTCTCATAATCGCCCAAGTCCAACTATGTAAATATCAGTAACGGTTCTTATGCTAACAATTATGTATTTTTACTTTTTGTATAAGGTAAAAAAAATCAATAGAAAATGCGTTGGTTAAGTAACACACAAAACTTTAAACATGGAAAGTTATTAACAAATTTTTAACTCTATTAATTAGTATTTTATTCATAAAATTTATAAATAAGATATTTCGAATTATCAAAATAAATTTTAGTTATCTTGGTTTGATTCTTCTAATGTCTAGGCAAGACTTTTTAGACTCGTCTTTTGGTTATCTTTTATTTAAAAGGTCACTAAAGCTCGAACTCATGACCATATAAAAATGAGATTTGTGTTCTATTACCGAGTTATATAAACTTTCTTATAAGTCTTTTTCTTAAATAAATTAATAAACATTTGTGTTAACGACCCTTGCTAATCATCTTCGCAATATAAGGTTTGAAATCAAACAGAAGCAAATAAGTGAGAACAAGATAGAAATAAGAGACTTAAGTTATCAATAATTCAATTATATAATGATTAACAACTTTATTTGAGATGATAGGGCTTAATTTTTTTTTTACTTATTTTTTTTCCTTTGATTCTCTTTGCTCGTAACTTTTGAATGCCTTTCACATTCACGTCTCTTTGAAATAAAAGTTGATATGTTTTCCAAAAAATATGCTACATTTTGTTTTAGTTTCTCATCTCATACATCTAGTCCTTACTCCGTAGTATTCTTATTTACCAATGGGTTATAACACATTTTGTAGTAGACTTTTAATTACAACAAACTAGATAGTCGGGTCAAACATTTATTGGATCTTAATTGGATGATTTGGAAATAATGCAATATAAAGCATGACATTTAAAGGAAAAAATTGTTGGAAATGAGAGGATCTCTATGCATGTTCATCTCGATAAAAAAATGAAGGGGTTGTCATAGATGAGACTACTATGATTTCATAGGAATCTAACACATTTTTCTTTGTTAGTTTCTTTCTATTGATCACCCCTCGCTTTTATAAATTAATTTAATTAAATCATTTTAATACAACATGACCTTTAATTAAAAAAAAAGGCATACTAATTATTATAGGTTGATTTTTCTTAATTTATTTATGTATGTTTTTTTTTTTTTGCATTTACAGCCATGATAGCCATGACGATGGAAAACATTATTTTGTCCATTAAACCCAAAATTTCCCAATTAATATTGAGATATGATCATTTGATAGTTAAGGAAACTTTGAAGTAGAGTTAAAATATTAAAGCAAGGGTGAAGTGAAACATATCGTGTTTAATTGTCTTCTTCTTGTTGTTATCGCATAGGAAACATGTGCTAGTCAATGTGAAACACATCATTTTGAGTTTATAATGATATTCATACTAAAAGAATAAGAACTCTCAAGGGTCTTGGTATTCCAAACTCACTTTGAAGGAAGATGGATAAATAAAACTATTACGAAAAATAGAGTTGTGTTTTAAGAACTAGTCATCATGTGAACCGAAATTAATTGTTACGTAAGATAGTGCATCGATAAGCTAAAACTAGATTTCTTCGTCAAACAAAAGACAATAAGATAAAGTAACATTTAATCTCTTAAGATTATAACATATTTAGTTTGCTTACTAATTCTAAAGTGGAGACCATTAAATTTTGGGATGCCAACAAAAAAAAAAGTTTCATTATAATTCTTGTCAACATTGGACTTTTTCACAAAAGTAATTAAAATAGAGTCCGTGTAAATATGCAATAGATGAAGAATTGAAGGACTTGTTGGAGCTACATAATAGAGGAAATTTGTCTAATGTGTGCTTAAACAAACTATTATTTTTTTTTTTTTGATTTATTTGGAATGTTGCAACATTTAACTTAAATAACTATCTGGACAATCTATATAAATTTTAATTTTGAATAGTGTGATTCTCAAATAAAATTCAAATCTTGACTGAACACGTTAGTGGTCAATAAAAGAATTTTAGACAACCAATAAAAGAATTTTAGACAAACTATCTCTTAAAGCTATCATTTAATTATGATCACTACTCTTTTTCAGTTTTACAATATTTTTTCATTATTATCTTCAATGCTAAAAGCATTGGAACAAATACAAAAACAAGCCATCTAATCCATTGTCTAGCATAAATTGGTGCACTACATTCAAGTTTGTTTCTACCAACCCTATTATAATTTAGGTTGTTAGAAAGTTTTAGGGTTTCTCAACCCAAGATTAAACAACATCTTCCTAGTTCAACTCAATAGTCTTAATCCTTTGGTGGCTCGCTCGGTCTCCAAATTTGAATTACCGTGCCTCCTCCAAATTCTTAATTGTAGTCAATTCTAGATTAACATTTGATCTCAAGTGGACAATCTAATAATCATCGAAACATAGTCTAGACTTCATAACTGCTTCGATGAACATCTAAGACTGATGGTGGCTCTTGTTGGTCAAATGGTGAAGACTTTGTTCCAAAGAAGATGAAGTCGAGCCAGTGTCTGGGCACGAGGTTTTTGATGCCTTAGACTAAAAAAGTAAATTCATCTAATGGCCTATGCTTCAAATCTTGTTAGTGTTTCTCTATTTTTGGTGGCTGTGGGAGGGGGCCTAGCTTATGCGCCTTAGGCCGCCTAACTAGCCTTACCCAAGAGGCTAGAGCGACCATGAGACATGCAAAGTAAAGTTAGCTAGCTAAGATGAGGCTATGTATATTTTATCAAATTAATTAAGCACATGGTTTAGATATAGCTAATTAATTATAAAAGGATGTACATAAATGAAAAAAACAAAGAGAAGTAGGAGATCCAATTAAGTTTAATTACCTGTTCGGAAATGTAAAGGCGCTGGCTGTTCTTGAAAGAACCCTTTTTTAACTGGGGACCCCATCTATTTATATGCAGGATAATAAAGCTAGATTAGATACAGATTAGATAGATAGATAGATACATTAGATATATATATGCGTACCTGCATGATAGAGAAGGCCAGAGAAGTGAGTGATGAGTTAGCCAATCGTAAATTATAGGGACAAGTGACTTCCATTGTTTATAACCCTGCTCTTTTTCTTTCTCTTTCTCTTTCTCTTTGCTTTCTTTCATTCATCAAAGGGCCCTGGTCGGTCAGTCACTTTTCTGGGCCGCCGCCGCCGCCTCCTCTCTTCTCCACATGCTTCTTCACCATTTCTCGCTCTTCTGACCTTGACCGTACAACGTTGTTTTTCTGTGTCGGTAAACAATTGATCAATAAGTAAATAAATTTGGTTTTTAAATACGCAAAATCAAACCTGCGCTCTATGTCAAATGACAGATAGATAAATGCATGCATATTTAGGGCCCATTTGTTACACATTTTAGTTTTTGTTAATTTGATAATTAAGACATAATCCTTCTTTATTTGAATTATGTGTCAAATAATTTATTATCCTCTCACCTGTCTAATAATTAATCAAATTAATAAATTTATTAAATTAAATACTAAAATACACTTTTATTTATTTTTGTAAATTTTTTGACATACAATTTTTTTTTATCTTTTTTTGTTTGTTTATTATGTTATTAAAATGTATAATTAATATCTTAAAAAATAATATTATATTATAAATTGTAGAGAATATATAGATATAATAAATTTATAATATGACTTTGTATATGTGTATAGAAAAAAAAATGATATATGTTTAAATTTATGTTTTATTATTATAATAATTTTATATAATATAAAAAATTAGAAAGAGAAATAAAAATAATAATAATAATAAATGAAAAAAAATAAAAGAGAATAAATAAAAAATATTAAAATATGATGAGTGAAATAAGTATTAAAAATATTAAAATATAATGAATTTAATTATAATTTTTAAAAATTAAATAGCTCAAAATATTTAAACATCATTTTATTTTATTTTCTTTTTTATCTATCACATACTTTAATTAATTAATCAAAATACTAAAATATTATATATTTTAAATTATTGTTATTATTAACTATTTTATTATTATTATTTATTATTACCAATAATGAGTAATAATATATAACAAAATATTTAATATTATATCTTATGAATATGAACAATTTATTTCATTTTAATTTGATATTATAAATATCACCACAAACACATCTAATAGTTTATATGTCATTAATTTTATATTATTAAAAAATATTTAGTAATTTATTTATTTTTATTTTTTATTATTATAAATAAAATTTTTAAATTATTAATATATTTTTAAGTTTTTAAATTATATATATTATTTTTACATATATATAAATTTATTAATATATATATATTAAGTTTTATTATTTATATTATATTTTTTTTTATAATTTAATAAGAATATTTATATATATATATAGTAAGTGAAAAAATATATATAACATTAATTTTACTTGTTATATTCAAAGTGTTTTGAATATATATTTTTTTAGCTAATTTAAAAACCGAATCAAATTCAAATAAATTCTTAAAACAAAATTTAAGTTACCTCTGAATTTGATCATGCGACCAAGCAAGCAAGCGAATATTTCAATAAGAAAGAAGGAATATAGATCTGAACTCAAGAGTTTTGAAATTTCAACAAGAAAGAAGAAATATAGATCCTGACTCAATAGTCTTAAAAAGAAGAAATAGAGATAACAAAAATAAGAAGGTAGATTGATTATCTGATAGTATAGAATAGAAATGAGAGGGAGGGAGGTGGGCTAGGGTTAAAGTATTAAAAAATGAGAATAAAAATAGAGATAAGAGAGGGAGATGATGTTTTCTGAGAAAAAAGAGTAGATATAAGAGATAAGAGTAGATATAAAAGAGGGAGATGTTGGCGGAGAAAATAAGAGTCGATATAAGAGAGTGAGAGATGAGAGTGATATAAGAGATAAGAGTAGATATAAAAGAGGGAGATGTTGGCGGAGAAAATAAGAGTCGATATAAGAGAATGAGAGATGTTGGCGGAGTAAATAAGAGTAGATATAAGAGGGTATAAGAGAGGGAGAGATACGCGTCAGAAATGGGATATAAGAGAGAGATGGGTGGCAGAAATGGGCGGAGGCTAGAGGAATTATTTGATTAGGGTTAGGGCATAAGATAAATGAGAATAAATAGGAGAGATATGCACCGGATGTATTTTGTTGTAGAAATAAAGATTATTATATTTAATTTAAATATATAATTATTTAATTATATGTAATAAATTATATAATATATAATAAAATAATTAATTAAAATAAATAATAATAAATGAATTCATTTTCAAATTAGGTATGTAGTTAAAATTTCAACGTGAAAATCCGTATCTAAATTCGAATAAGTTTAAAATTCAATTAAAAAATAGAAAATAAATTCAAATTGAATTTAAATTCGGTAGGTTTTGTTTCAGACCTATATAACACCCTAACTATAAATATTATAAATAAAATTGTTTAATAAAATAAAATTTTAATAATTTATCTTTTTATTCGATATAATTATTAAAAATAAATTATATTTCTTCTGTTTATTTAAAAATACAATAATAATCTAATTAAAATTAACTAAAATTACATTAAAACAAAAATAATATTTATATTAAATAAAATAAAAATACCGCATATATAATTTATCATAATTCATAAATTATTTAATATTCAATAAATAATATTATACCAAGTAAAAAAATAATTTTAATTTTGATAATTTTTAAATAAAATAATAGTTAGGATCCATAGTCAAAATCAAAATTTTACTTAAAATTATCAACTTTATACATTTTTAAAATTAAGAGTTTATTTAAAATAATGAGAATTTATTTTAAAATAATATTAGCTATATCTTATCGTATAATATAATTAATTAATAAATAATATTAAAGGAAATTAACATTAAAGGAAATCATATTTACAAAATTATTTCCATAATTTATTTATTTGAATAAATAATTAAAATAAATTTAATTTATAAATATACATTTATTTTCTAAAGAAGAATAAAATTATAAATAAAACAAAATTATTTATAAACTTATAAATAGTAAATATTATCGGTGTAAATTTCAAATTGTAAAAATTTAACTTATTTAAAAGTTTATCGAAATAGAATGGTTAGTCTATTCTACAATGGTATAATTTTAACAATCAACACGATATTTTAAAATTTTACGATTGTAGAATAGACTTACGATAGTAGAATGGACTAACGATTTTGATTTAGATAAATATATTACCGTCTTAAATAAAAATGTATATATCTTCAATGTTTTTTATGTTTATTCTGAAAATTATGTGTTTGAAGTCTACTTTATTTTATTCATAAAGTTTACTGCCACCAAGAAAAGAAAATTGATGGGAGAGGGGACGTAAAAGAACAATCAAGTGATTTATATCATGAAAATTAAGCTAGTACATTACAAATAACAAATCAATTTAGAGAAGGCCTTTTTAATTTAAATTTAATACAAAACTAATAATAATTTTATTTCAATAATAATGTATCAAAAAATAGAAGAAATAATAAAGACATGAAATTCTATAAAAAAATCTAAGGAAATAATACTACAATAATAATGACATGTCACATGCAGAACTATTTAATAAAGAAAAAACTAAACAAATAACACAAAAATAAATATATCACACTGTTTGTAATAATGTGCCTTCTGGTTTCAATATGTAATGTTAGCAGGACAATCAAGTGTTGTTTTGAAATTCACAAACTCAATATTGGAGTTGTACGTCGTGAGACCGAATAAGTTAGTCACAACTTTACTATTTTTCTTCTTGGTGGAAGGATGGATGGTACACCTCATTTCGTGCTTTTGTTATTATAGATGCAAAATAGAACCCATTCATCGCACTATACATTAAACAAATTAATATATATAAAAAACAAAATTAATGAAATCATAATAAATTAGAACACTTTAATTAATAAAGTTCTATCAAAGTGATTAGCCCTTTTCCCGCTCGAATGCTCCACATAAGGAAGATTATATATGTTCATGCATTATCTTCTTCTTTTGTTGTACACTACTTATAGATAGAAATTTAGTACAATTTAATCCATAATGGATGATTTTACTATTATAGTTGTTGATGGTAGTAGACTTTAGTGGTGATTCTAGTATCTACAAATGTAATTGCTTAGTTTTAAATTTTATATTTAAATTCAACTGAGACAATTAATATTTAAGATAATATTATTGAGTTAATTTGTCTTCACCTTATTGATGGTTGTCACCACATATTTCAATGAAATTTTTAAAAATAATATTACTAAACATATATCCAAATCTAAAAAAAAAGTATCAATAAATTTATTAATCTGACTTATTACTAAGTTTAAATTTAACCTTATTTTCAAATAATCTCATCTAGTACACATGTATAAAATCGGTGACAAAAATAGTTTCTAAATATCAATGATTCATAAAGTTGATTAAATGAAGGCTAAGTCAAGATTTAGGAAATGAGAAAAGATCAAGAAACCCTATTTTCGAACGGAGAGAGATGTGTTGTACCTGAAGCTCGTCTTTGGCCATGGTGGAATACATCTCGATCGGATCCATTCAGGTTATACTAAATAATTATACTAAATAATGCAGAACACCCTTTTCATTTTCAAATTATCCTGCACCTTCTTCTCTTGAAATTTATAAATATAAAATATATTTATAACTATAATTAAACATACTTAATTAAAATTAAATATTATATTATATATTAAAATAGATTAAATAAATATTAAAATTAAATACATTAAATAAATAAATATTAAAATTAAATTAAATATAAATGTTAATATACATAATTTATTATATACTTATAATAAAAATAATTGAATGCACACTTAATAATTTAATTAAATAAAATATAAACAAAGTGTCTAAAATGATCCTAAATTTGAATGATGTATTTATAGTTAGTCATTATAACACATCATTTTTGTAAATATATTTAATCTTTTAAAATTTTATCACATGATTGATTATGTTTTTATTATTCATGTTTTGACTTGTCCACTTATAATCACACCGCAAGACTTAATAACCTCCTAGTTAAAATGTGTGCATCACTAATATCTAATCTAATCGTAATTGTTTTTTAATCCGAGTTAAAAATTGTGTACATTAATATCTATATTTTTATTGTAAGTGTTTTGAAAAGTTGTAGGGTTCAACCTATCTTATCCGGTCTATTATAAAATTATCTTTTAAAATTAAGAAATTATAAATAATAAAATTATAAATTATTTTTTCAATTTAATATATTTTATTTATTTTAATACTTTGTAACTATAGCACGTGGGTAGGCGGGTGCTAGCTTCAAACAACTGCTTAAGCAAAGCATTAGACGTATTTCAATTAGACGACCTCGTCTAATGAAATCAAACATCCCCGTTTAATAACAGAATTCATTAGACCACCTAGTCTAATGGGATTAGACTAACGTCTAATTACAATCACTTCAAACTAATCTGACGGAGTTAGACTACACGTCTAACTTTCACCAGTTATACTGCACGTCTAACTTTCACCAGTTAGACTGCACGTCTAACTTTCTCTTTCTATTAGACTACACGTCTAACTCCATGAGTTAGACTACACGTCTAATTACGGCTGCACTTCAGACTAGTCTGAAGGAGTTAGACTACACGTCTAACTTTCACAATCCATTAGACTACACGTCTAACTTCACGAGTTAGACTGCACGTCTAATTCCGGATTCATTAGACTACACGTCTAACTCAATGAGTTAGACTGCACGTCTAATTACGAGTCTATTAGACTGCACGTCTAACTCCACGAGTTAGAATGCACGTCTAATTATTAATCCATTAGACTACACGTCTCACTCCACGAGTTAGACTGCACTTCTAATTACGAGTATATTAGACCGCACGTCTAACTCCACGAGTTAGACTGCGCGTCTAATTATTTATCCATTAGACTGCACGTCTAACTCCACAAGTTAGACTGCAAGTCTAAGTACGAGTACATTAGACCGCACGTCTAACTCCACGAGTTAGACTGCACGTCTAATTACTGATTCATTAGACTGCAGGTCTAACTCCACGTCTAATTACGAGTACATTAGACCGCACGTCTAACTCCATGAGTTAGAGTACATGTCTAATTACTGATCTATTAGACTGCACGTCTAACACCGCTTAGTTAGATTGCACGTCTAATTACGAGTCTATTAGACTGCACGTCTAACTCCACGAGTTAGACTGCACGTCTAATTCTAAATTCATTAGACTGCACGTCTAACTCAATGAATTAGACTGTACGTCTAATATCATGCATCTAATACCAAATCGGTCTAATGAACCTCATTAGAACCAAGTCTTATGAAATCTGACTTCCATACACCTGCATCAAATACATTTAGACGCATATATAATCCATTCATCATTTCATCATCAAATTTCCAATAGTCAAACTTACTCAAAATAATTTGACCCAACATTATGTTATTTCTCAATTGCTATTTCACATTTAGTTCTGGCATGTTCAAAAGTATTGAAGAAAACATATTCAATTGCTTTTGCACATTTTGCACATTTGGGATTTGTTTTTTTAGTGCAAAGAGATTTGTTCTTTCATTGTAACCAACCTTCCACATTCTTTCTTTCTTCCCCCATTTTCCTGCTATATTTTCTTCAGAATTTTTATCAGTAATTGGTTCATTACCTTTGTTACGTTTCTGTTTTTCCTTGATAATTATTTTAGCAATCCTATCAATTTATTTTTCAGATGCCTCTTAACATTCCATCACAAATTCTTTGACTCCTTATCCTCATTGTTTTTCTTTATTTCTATTTTAATGAATAACATAAAATAACAACAAAACATAGAATTTGTTAGATAAAATTAGATCGGTTAAATAAAACTTAACAAAAATAAAACTCTTGTGCAGGAACAGGCAAAGAACCGAACCGGTCAAATTACTCAACCGGTTAAGAAACTCAATCGGTCAAGCAATTAAACCGACCAAAAACCTGACCGAATAAGAAAGACAAGATCGATCAAAACAGAAGGCCAAAAACACTAGACAGTCGGTCATTTAGAAGGCAAAGAATAACCGGAAGTCATCCGGTTAACACACATAACCGACCGGCATAAAAAGATACTTCGAGTATCTGTTGAGAATGATGCCAAATGAACAGACAGAACATTGCCATATTCATACAAGTCTAAGGAAAGTCTGCAGGCTATAGAAGACCGTCCTACAAGATCTTTCCACTTCAGGATAAATCAGAAAGGCAATCTTCCAAGTACAGACAACTATCTAACCGACAGTTACCACATTGAGTAAAAGACAAACCTAGCCGGTTTGACCTACACAATGGAAGACTAGACCGCCATGTCTAAAAAGTTGACCGTCAGGTCTGAATCACTGAACCTCTGCTCAACCAATCAAATTCAAGGAAATGAAATGTGACCGTTGGCACATTTCACCTATAAAAGGAGGAGATGAAGAGGAATAAATGCAAGTCACAAGTTCTGAGAATCTTATTTAACCTAAGTCAAAAACTGTGTTTCATCTCTCTAAGATCAAGAGATCAAGTGTGTATTTACAATTTCGGTTAAAATTGTACGGGTGTTATCGAGCAGGAAATAAGTCTCGATCGGATTGTGTTTTATTCCTTAGTGAATATCCTTCTCGCGGTTTCGAGAGGAAGGGTGACGTAGGAGCTTTATCTCCGAACATCCATAAAATCTGTCTTGTTACTTGCTTTTTGCTTACTTCACTTTATTACCGATCTGCACTAACCGCTTCGACCGACTCTACATTACCTAAACCGAATTATTAAGATCCAAAACCGACCCAGCAACTTCCAAACCTGTCTTATCCAAATCCGGTTCTGCCTATCTCGTGTGTGTGCTGCTTTAACCTGAAACAAACCACTTCCGCGCTTGAACTTTGTTCAAGGGTTTGTAACAGTTTGTGTAGTATTGAAACCCCGGTATTGATCTCTAACGGGATTAATCACCACCCTTTGAGTGAGACGCGATAAACGGCCAACCCCGGTCCCCCAGTCGCGACCTAGATCCTAACAATTGGTATCAGAGCAGTTAGTTTCAATACTCAAGCAAGCATGTCTTTCGATAGGCCCCTAATTCTAGAAGGTGACGACTTTGCCAACTGGAAGGCACGCATGCACCTACATTTAATCACCATGGATGACGAGATGCAGTTCATCATAGCCGAAGGACCGATAATCATTGACAATGACAGGAAGGATTGGACAGCTGAAGATATGATAAGAAACAATCTGGATAATCATGCCAAGAACCGCATCTCCAACGGTGTGGACAGAAACACGTACTGCAAGATCAGAGACTGCAAAACCGCAAAGGAAACATAGGAAACGGTTATTCAGATTCATGAGATAAATGAAAGAACCAAGGAAAACAAGATAATGGTGGCTACTCAGAAGTTTGAAAACATCAAGATGAGACCGGGAGAAACAATGAGAGAATATAGTGACCGGTTCACAGGTGTGATAGACGAGCTAGCAACTCTTGGCAAGAGGTATGACAACAAGGAAGTCATCATGAAAGCGTTAAGATCTCTTCCAAGTGCGTGGGACATAAAGACAATGGTGATGAGAGAATCAAACTGCCTAAGAAAGATGAAACTACATGATGTATTCGAAGATCTTAAGGCATATGAGTTTGAAATGAGATCTAGGACTGAAGAAGAAGTTTCAAAAGTTTCAACCTCAACCTCTACCAGAGCATTGATCACATCCACAGAACCTGTTGCACCTACACCGATCAGAACCGCTGAGCAGTTCACCGAGGATGCCATGGCAATTCTTGCACAGAAATTTGGGAGATTCATGAAGAGAAGGCAACCGACAAACAACTACAACTATGGTGATAAATCTAATGTAAGATGTTATAACTGCAATTGTTTGAGACATTTCCATGGGAATGCAGAAAACCAAGGATAGATGACCGGAAACCGGATAATCAAAATAACCGAAATAACTATCAACAAACCGGTGAAGGAAGTGAGGTTCAGAAAGCACTGATAGCCGATGATGGTGGAAGCTTATGGGCTCACAGTGATAGTGATGATGAACTCACATGCCTCATAGCAAATGAGGAACAGGTATTTGACTCTCCTTGTGAAGAATTACTAAAGATGAGTTATACAATGCGTTGAATGACATGGTAGCAGAGTATAAGAACCTACTAACTATATTACCTAAGCAACCCAACTTTAGAGCCGACCTCATAGTACCCACCTTGACCGAACCAAAGATCATACAACCTGATGAAACCCCTACATTAGAAACCGAGGCAGCATCTGAACTATCCTCTGAGACCGAACAGCTCAAGGAGACAGTTCACGAGCTGACCAAAGAGGAAAATGCCCGACTCCAGTATAGATCTAGCGAAATGGTAAGGAAAATGTGTAGTTATAAAAGACACCCTACTTGCATGTTTGGTCTAGGATACAAAAACAATAGATCCCAAAGCCAAAAACACCTAGACAAAGCAAGGCTCACAAAGGATGATCTTCCCTTTGTAAGTTTTATAAGAAGTTCCTTAACCGCTGAAGAGGAACTAACTGCCTACTATACGGAAGACAAACTAACCTACGTAGGTCCAACCGATTTTGAGAAATGGCTTCACCCTGAGAAAATGAAAGCCAACCAGCTCAAAAATAGGCAAGCCAACTCACAACCATATAGGACAAACCAAAGATCATCTCCACATAATGCCTTCTTAGGAAAACAGAAAGATTCAAAACCGAGTGCAAGAAAAGTAGTTAAAACATTGACTAGGAAAGCTGTTCGGTTTGTCAAGGTCTGGATACCCAAGGGACTAATCAATTGTGGACCCAAGTAAATGTGGGTACCAAATAGTTGTAAATATGTACATTTTGCAGGATATAAAGAAACGGCTAGGAAACTCTGAATGGTACTTGGATAGCGGTTGCTCCAGGCATATGACCGGAACAACAATCTTCTAACCGACATCATAATAGAAACCGATGCATTAATCACCTTTGGTGACAACTCAAAAGGTAGAACTGTGGAAAAGGGTAAGATTGTCCATGGTAATTTAACAATTGATAATGTACTCTTAGTTGAAAACCTACGTTTTAACCTGCTAAGCATTAGTCAAATGTGTGATGCTGGATACACTGTAGAATTTCTTAAACATGCATGCCTAGTTAAGAATTCTCAAGGCATTACACTACTAACCGGAAATAGGTTAGGAAACATCTACAAGGTAGATTGGAATAATAAAGTAGAATGTCCTATATGCATGATAGCTAAAACCGATCAAACCTGGTTGTGGCATACAAGACTAAACCACTTAAACATGAAAACCTTAAACTATATTCGCGGTAAAAGGTTAGTCGAGGGAGTTCCCGACATAGTGTTTAATAAGGATAAGGTTTGTTCAGCATGTCAAATGGGTAAACAAACTAGGTCAACCTTTAAGAGTAAAGGACACATTCAATCTAACCGATGCTTAGATCTTCTTCACATGGACTTATTTGGACCGATTAGGGTCGTCAGCCTAGGAGGTATGCTTTACACCATGGTAGTTGTTGATGATTATTCTAGGTATACATGGGTAATATTCTTGCCATCCAAACGTGAAACCACATCAAATTTGATCACACTACTTAAACGTTTGCAAAACGAAAAATCAACATGCATCAATAGCATTAGAAGTGATAGAGGAACCGAATTTACAAATAGTACTTTAAATGCATTTCTTGATGAATCTGGTATTAGACACGAGTTGTCTAGTGCTAGGACTCCTCAACAGAACGACCTGGCCGAGAGAAGAAACCGAACCCTCAAGGAAGCCGCACGGTCCATGATAGCCGATTCGGGCATTGCACAGAAATTCTGGGCTGAAGCTATCAACACCGCATGTCATACACAAAATCGGTCTTTGGTTAACAAGTTTCACAACAAAACACCTTATGAGGTATATTTTGATAGAGTTCCTAACCTCAGGTATCTTAAGATTTTCGGTTGTAAATGCTACATTCACATAAATGGCAAAACTTATCTATCTGCTTTTGATGCAAAAACCGATACTGGGATCATGTTAGGTTACTCAGCAGTGAATAAAGCATATAGAGTGTATAACAATAGAACCTTAACCGTGGATGAATCACTTCATGTTGTTTTCGATGAATCGGTTGAAAGCAACACTGCATCATGCTTTGATCTACACAACAGATTGGAAAATGACAATATCCATTCTGATAGTGAAGATGAGATTCTGGTTTTCAGACGATTTGTCCATGACCAAATGGGTAATGATGAAACCTAGCCGGATCAAGCTGTCCCACAACAGAAAGCTGACATCTCGGTCCAAACCGAGGAAATCGGTCGGTCTGACACCCCTGTTCAGCCTACCGATACGTCTAGCCTTGATCAAGTAAACGGTAAGTTGGTAGACATTCCTGAACCGAACCTTAAAAGGAACACCAATCATCCTCCTGAGCTAATTATAGGTGACCCTTCAGAACCTGTTCGAACTAGGCGTCAAATTCTGGAGGAATACTTCAATTTCGCTTTTATATCCCAGATTGAACCGAAAAGAGTGGATGAAGCATTGTCAGATCCGGATTGGATCTTGGGAATGCAAGAAGAGTTAAACCAGTTTGAGAGTAACAAAGTCTGGTACCTAGTCCCTAGACCGAAAGATCAACCGGTCATAGGAACAAGATGGGTATTTAGAAATAAACTCAATGAAGACGGTTTGGTCACGAGGAACAAAGCCAGATTAGTGGCACAAGGATACAAACAGGAAGAAGACATTGATTTTGAAGAATCATTTTCCCCTGTAGCTAGGATTGAAGCTATTAGGATTTTTCTAGCCTTTGCTGTATTCAAAAATTTCAAAGTTTTTCAAATGGATGTTAAAAGTGCAATTTTGAATGGTGACCTACGTGAAGAGGTATACGTTGAACAACCACCAGGTTTCAAAAATGCTGAACTACCAAACCATGTATACCGGTTAAACAAAGCTTTATACGGTCTAAAGCAAGCTCCTAGAGCCTAGTATGACACACTAACCGCATTCTTACTAAAACCTGACTTCACCATCGGTTCGGTGGACAAAACACTTTTTAAGTTTGAGAAAAAGGAAAATATCCTACTTGTTCAAATTTATGTAGATGATATTATCTTCGGTTCAACCGATCCTAAGTTATGTGATAAATTCTCAACCCTGATGACTAACAAATTTGAAATGAGTATGATGGGAAAATTAAGTTTCTTCCTAGGCCTACAGGTTAAGCAACTTGAAGAAGAAACCTTCATAAGTCAACCCAAGTACACTAAGGAACTTCTAAAGAAATTTGGGATGGACACATGCTCCTCAGCCGCTACTCCAATGAGCTCATCGGTCAAATTGGACAAAGATGATGAGGGTCAAGCAGTAGACCTGACCACTTACCGAGGCATCATCGGTTCTCTTCTATACCTGATAGCAAGTAGACCGGATATTCTATTTGCAATCGGTGTTTGTGGAAGATTCCAGGCCAATCCAAAACAGTCTCACTACACAGCCGCAAAGTGAATCTTGAAATACCTAAAGGGAACTCCTGACGTCGGCTTGTGGTATCCAAAGGACTCATCTTTTAACCTAACAAAATATTCAGATGCAGACTATGCAGGTTGCAAGGTTGATAGAAAAAGCACCATCGGAACATGCCAATTTCTAGGTGATCGGCTTGTTTCAAGGCACAGCAAGAAACAGACATCAGTTGCCACATCAACCGCAAAAGCTGAATATCTGGCAGCAAGAAGCTGCTGTTCACAACTTCTTTGGATCCAACAACAACTGAAGGATTTCGGTATCACGGTCGAAGAGTCTCCAATCTTCTGTGATAACACAAGTGCCATAGCGATCACCTACAACCCGGTTTTACACTCTAGAACCAAGCACATTGACATAAGCCATCACTTCATTCGGGAACATGTCATGCTGAAGGACATCCGGCTGGAATACGTATCGACCGATCAACAAGTAGCCGATATCTTCACAAAACCCTGTAGGAAGCTAAGTTTTCTCAATTCAGACTCACACTCGGTTTGACCGATATTAATCAACTTATTCCTAAGGATGCTTAAAAAGGGAAATCGGTTCGGAGAGACAAAACCGGTAGTTCCTCCTAATTTGTAAGATTCCAAATTTCCCAAGGTATCTATGGAAGAACCGCCTGATCTATCAGTCAGAGTAAATCGACCGGTTATTTAGTGCATGCACAAAATAACCGCATCGGGACGAACAACTGATAACTGACCGGTTTGGAAATAGCTTATTTCAAATTATTTGGCCTCCAAACAAAAGTGGAATAATTATCTATGTTTGAACTTTTCTGTTCTGAAAAACTGCCTTTTCAAAGTAAATATTGTCATACCTCAAAAGACGTGAAGATATGATATCTTTCACCGTCCAGGCCTATGACCTACATCCTAGGTTGTAGACATACCTATTTAATGCAAAATACTTTATCCTATGGTTAATAGACATCATTACCTGTGACACACTGGATAATAAGATCATCCCTCCACTAATATATAAATTAGACAAACCTTAAACAAAATAATCACAAGATATAACTTATTATCTCACTAAGACAAAATATCTCAGTTTCCAAACATCCTTCAAGTGGATTTCAAATCTGCTCTAAGTACTGGACACTACGATGTCTTCAAAATGATCAAGTCACTTGAATACACTGGTCTCCAACACTTTCTGGATGACAAACATGTCATCTACCCTGAATCAGTACTGGAATTCTTCTACATTGCCAGGGTTTTTCGTGGAACTCCTCACTTTGACACACACATTCAGTCAAAAGTGGGAGGGATTGTATTCGATTTCACCGAAAGTGACTTTGCAAGATGTTTCGACCTACCAAAGCAAGGGCTGACCGACCTTAATGTACCGGCTGAACTAAAAGCCGAGATCTCCTTAGCCTTTGCCCGGTTAACTCAACTAGTTGATGACCACGGTGCCAAGTCACTGTTGAAAGCTGAATACCAGCTTCTCAACGACGTGATCTGTCGAGGCATCCTGGGAAGGGATGTGACCAACACTTATTGTACCGTTGCTTTCAACATGATGGCCGCCATAACTACGGGTATGCTAGTAAACTGGTTAAGGGTGTTGTTCGACGTCCTAATCTGGATGATTGGCGTTCGAACAGTTGGTCTCGTTCCTCAACTAAGCTGTCTACTTCTGGAGCTTGGAGTTCCACACTATCCGGGCGAAGGGTTGAACCAGGCTCAGGTAATCACAAAAGAGGTCACTGACTCATTATATGAGTGGTTTGAAAAAGCTTGGAAGAGGAGGAACCGCCACATCAACTCCAACGGTCACACCAACTCCAACGGATATTAAGTCACTCCTTCCTACAACCGGTCATTTTGTTGCACGCACCGGTTGTATCTCTGTTCAACTCTTTTATGGTTATTTCGGCTTGGTTTATGTTGTCTTCGGTTTCAATCGGTTACTTTTCGGTGTCTTGTAGCATCCGTCATTAATTAAAAGTAACATTCAATTAATGTAGTAACTCCCAACTACATGAGTAATTACTATCCAAATAACTTGGTTACTTTTGAACTAAATTCTTACCTCGAGCTCCGCAACCGGTCAAAAGTAACCTCTTCCCAATACGTTTTGGAAACATAAATATTCTTTTCATTAATAAGACAAAACAGATCTTCAACATTAAATGCTGATATTTTCCCTCCAAATCTGGATCTATATAAGGAGGCATCCCCTAATCAACTTAACACATCTCAAAACAAAATTTCTTGAACTCTCTCTCTTAGCAAAGTTTGAATCATGCCGAGCCGAACTCTAGGAAACTTTTTGAGCATTGATTTTGATTCCTGTATGGAACATTGGGATCTGGAAACCAAGGAGCTCATGTTTGAATCCCTCATTGACACCGGTCTTCGAACCTTTCTCGAAGAATCCGGTCTCATACTTCTTCCGGATGTCAAGACCTTCTTCAGAAGTGCCTGTATAAGAGGAAACTACATTGTTTCCACAGTAAGAGATCACACCTTCTATCTGGATGAAAACGAGTTTGCTCAAATGTTCAACCTGCCCACAGAAGGATTTTCCGGTGGAGAACTCAGAATTCTCAGATGAAAACGATTACTCAGAATTCTTCTCTGGTACCGGTGTACCGGTGGAGAACTACGGGCTGAAAACCCGCCTTGCCCACCGCATCCAACTCCTCTATTAGATTCTTAACCGATCTATCATTTTCCAATCTCCTAATCAACGCTACTCGAAAAGAATGTTTGACATGATGACCTACATTGTTAGCAATATGCCTATCAATTGGTCATCGGTCATTTTCCAAAATCTGAAAACTATGGTGCTGACCAAGAAAGGTCTCGGATATGCTCCTCATATAAGTCGGCTCATTCTCAAATATCGTCCAGAATTTGGACCGGGCACATCGGCATATCCTTCAAACATTCTTGATATGGATGGGGTGGAAGAAAAGCTTTCTAGGGTAGTTATTACATAAGTTGTATCTTTATTTCAAATGTATTTCTATTCCTAAACCGATCCATGTATCGGTTTCTATCTTGTACTCTATCTTCAATAAAAATCTATTTCAGTTTCATAACCGGGTCAAAAGTTGCAAAATCAGAACATCTATCTAACTAACCTGTTAATATCGATAAATCACATCGTCTTCATTGAAAAAATCCGATCAAATTCAAAAAACCGCATCATCGCGGTTCATAAATTACATCACTTCATAAACGGTTTCAAAAAGGGACCGCTTCATCAGATCCAAAATACCACTCAAAATCTTTGGAGGGAAATTTCCCGCCCAAAAGACTCCTGCTCAAATTTCCCGCTTTGATTTCCCGCCGATCTTCTCCCGCCTTCGGATTGCCGCCCATTGTTTGCCGCCCAATGAACTTGGAGGGAAAATTCCCGCCTAAAGGTGATGGGACGGTTTGCGACGGTTGGGATTCCAAACCGCAACCATAAAAAGGGTCCTTGGCCATTTTATTTCATTCTTACGCGAAAAGGCTTTCTCTCTCTAGCTCTCAACTTTCTCAAACTCTCTCAAGACAGCTTTCTCTTGCTCTCTCGATTCAATCATTAACAATGGGTCGCGATTCTGCACTATTCAAACATATCGTCCAGGTCGACTTTGAAGAAATCCGAGCAAACGGTTCGGCTCCGGCAAAGCAAGTCTTATCCCGGATCTCCGAGTCTGGCCTCGAACACTTTCTAGGCAGTCCTTTCATTCTATACCATGAAGCGGTTGAGGAATTCTTTAAAACTGCATCTCTCATCGGAAGAACAATAACCGCAACCGTCGGCGGTCAACAGTTCGAACTAACCGAAGAGTCGGTCGCTGAAATCTTCAAACTACCAACGGAAGGAAGCATCATTTCGGCGGATCTAGATAAAGAGACCTTCGAGGCGGCTTGCCAGGTTCTCTCGGCAACCGCGGCTCCCATAGAAGTCTCCGGGAAGAAATCATCACTTCGACCGGAATACAGACTGCTATGTGATATATTCACCAAATCGGTCCAAGCAAGAGGGGGAAATTATGACAGTCTCACCAAGGCGAAAATTGAGATGCTTGCCGGTTTGATCAACGGCGTTCAAATCAACTGGGCGAAGGTAATTTTCAATAACTTTTGTGAAATGGTGAAACCGGATTCCACCCGGTCATGGGGATACGTCATCCCACTTGGGAAGATTATGCTCCACCACAACATCAACACCGGTCCTGGTGTTATTCTTTCGTCAAGCAAAATCATAAGGTCCCGCCAATTCACGGAAAGGAAGAGCGAAAGGAAGGCCTCCGGTTCTACGGGTGGCCGAAGAAAGAAGGTAGGCGCTAAGAAAGCAACTCCGGTAAAAGGAAAATCCGGAAGCAAGAAAGACAAACAACCGATAGAATTCGCAGATCCGCCGTCCGAAACGCAAAATGAGGACGATTCGTCCTCTAGTTCTGACCGAACCGCTTCACAGAATACCGAGGATAATGAGTCCGGTAAAGGAAAAGGACCGATAGACGAGGAACAATCGGCCAGTCTTGAAAATGCCGATACCGGTGCAGAGGGCCCTGAGGAAGAAGATGTTCACGCTAACGACAACACCCAAGAGGTGGCCGGAAATATCGTGAGCAGAATCATGGAGGAGATCAACCAGCAAGGTCGCGAGGCGTCCGAAGTATTCTATCAGTGGTTCCAGCACCGGAATCATATATTCTACAAACAAATGTTACCAGGTCTAACCGCTGGACAGAAATTCGAAAGGTTGATGGAGATAGAGGAGGAAGTCATCAACCTAACAAAAGCTCAGGATCCCAACGAAGCCTTGGACCGACACGCAATAGTAGAACCGCGTGTTCGGTTACAAAAGCTAGCCGAACATATCAACACCTAAAAGAAAAGTATACTCCGGGAACACCGAATTCTCAACTACAACTCTTGGTGTTGGAGCTTCTTACGGTCAAGGAAAGAGAGATGACCGATGAAGTGGCGCGGCTTGAGGCAGAGCCCGAACATTAAGATACATCAAACCCACCATCACCTAAGGATGATGGCGGTTAGAACCCAATCGATACAGAAATAGCTTCTCCTCCAGCGGATCAGACGATCAACATAACCAACGATAGGACAGAGCCTCCTCTCACCGACTTACACGCATCTGTTCAAACCGGGAATTCAGAACCGGTCGTAACGGAAGAGAGGGTCATAACTATCATCGAAGAATTTGCCAACGACGTGGTTCGACCTTGGAAGAAGAAAGTTAAGAAAACCGCGGTCCAAGCGGTCAAGATAGCCGAGACAACAAGGAATGATCTTGGCGAGGCGGTCAAGCGGATCACGTCGGTCGAAACCAACTACGGTAAAGCCGATGTACTGTATGGCGCTCATCTTAAGCGAACCAAGGTCTTGGAGGATATGTCTCCAAAGTTGGTGGATGACCTCGAGTCAGTCAGCTAAAGGGTAGCAGAGGTGGAACGGTCTCAAGAAAAGACCGAGCAACGACTGACAAAGGTCAATGAGGACTTGGAGCGGTTAAGTGCCCAACTCGACATGGTCATAAGCCTTGAAGAAAAGAATGCAGGTCTTGAGGAAAGGAACACCAAGCTTGAGGCTGACCTCAAGGCGGTCACCGAACAGGTGACTGAGTTAAAAAAGGCCAAACTTGCTGCGGATAAGGCAATTGAGGAGGCGAATGCCCTTGCGGCCCGGCAACTTCAAGATGTGCTGGACGAGGAAACGCGGAAACAGAAGGGGTCGACATGGACTGATGAGAACATAGCCGAACATATACGAAAATTAGCGGCCAAAAATCCAGAACTCGCAAAAACCATGGCGGCCAAACAAGCCGAAGAGGCCAACCGGTTAAAGATTCAACAAGAAACATACCACAATTTCGAAAAGGCTCACAAGAGGTCCCAGGCGGCTCCTTCCTCTTCGTTTCCGGCGACGCGAAAATGGAAAGCGCCTTCAAAGAAGGCTCAAGTCACCGAGATGTTGGAAAGAATCACCGAGACAGTTGTTGACCCACCACTCAACCCGGCTTTGCACACCGAGGATGATTTCGAAGAAGATCCCCAGCCGCAACTCACAAGACAACGGGTTTTCGATGCGATTCCAATCAGAACGGTCGGTCAACCGCTATCTACTCAAACCGGCACATCGGGAGCTGGAGGTTCCTCTTCAAGGCCGGATCAACCGGCTAAGGGACAACCAACCGATGAACTAATGGAACAATTCCTGCCGTCCAAGTCAAAGAAATAGGGGTTTTCCTTTCTATCTTTACTTATGTTTACTTCGGTTTCTACATATATAGTATTTTGCCTTTCTGCGGTTATCTTTACTTATATATATAAAGTTATTTTTGGAAACCGGCCTACATTTGCAATCTTGCATTATTTTGAATATTTTAAATAAAATAATCAAAAAGGGAGAAATTGATAATATAAAAGATAAAAAAAATTTAAATTTTTCGAAATTTTTCGAAAAATTCTCCCAAGACAGTTTCCAAAAATCCGGCCAAATAAAATCCTCAAAACAAAACCGGCCTACATTTTCACTCTTACAAGATTTTGAATATTTTAAATAAAATAATCAAAAAGGGGAGAAATTGTTAGATAAAATTAGATCAGTTAAATAAAACTTAACAAAAATAAAACTCTTGTGCAGGAACAGGCAAAGAACCGAACCGATCAAATTACTCAACTAGTTAAGAAACTCAACCGGTCAAGCAATTAAACCGACCAAAAACCTGACCGAATAAGAAAGTCAATATCGATCAAAACAGAAGGTCGGAAACACTAGACAGTCGGTTATTTAGAAGCCAAGGAATAACCGGAAGTCATCCGGTTAACACACATAACCGACCGGCATAAAAAGATACTTTGAGTATCTGTTGAGAATGATGCCAAAGGAACAGACTGAACATTGCCATATTCATACAAGTCTGAGGAAAGTCTGCAGGCTGCAGAAGACCGTCCTACAAGATCTTTCCACTTCAGGATAAATCAGAAAGGCAATCTTCCAAGTACAGACAACTGTCTAACCGATAGTTACCACATTGAGTAAAAGACAAACCTAGCCGGTTTCACCTACACACTAGAAGACTAGACGGCCAGGTCTGAAAAGTTGACCGCCAGGTCTGAATCACTGAACCTCTGCTCAACCAATCAAATTCATGGAAATGAAATATGACCGTTGGCACATTTCACCTATAAAAGGAGGAGCTGAAGAGGAATAAATGTGGGTCACAAGTTCTGAGAATCTTATATAACCTAAGTCAAAAACTGTGTTTCATCTCTCTAAGATCAAGAGATCAAGTGTGTATTTACAATTTTGGTTAAAATTGTACGGGTGTTATCGAGGAGGAAATAAGTCTCGATCGGATTGTGTTTGTATTCCTTAGTGAATATCCTTCTCACGGTTTAGAGAGGAAGGAGTGACGTAGAAGCTTTATCTCCGAACATCCATAAAATCTGTCTTGTTATTTTCTTTTTGCTTACTTTAATTTATTACCGATCTGCACTAACCGCTTCGACCGACTCTACATTACCTAAGCCGAATTATTAAGATCCAAAACCGACCAAGCAACTTTCAAACCTGTCTTATCCAAATCCGGTTCTGCCTATCTCGTGTGTGTGCTGCTTCAACCTGAAACAAACTACTTCCGCGCTTGAACTCTGTTCAAGGGTTTGTAACAGTTTGTGTAGTATTGAAACCCCGGTATTAATCTCTAACCGGATTAATCACCACCCTTTGAGTGAGACGCGATAACCGGCCAACCCCGGTCCCCCAGCCGCGACCTAGATCCTAACAGAATTATAGAGAAAGGTATACCAAAACCCTAATTATTACAGAATACGGTAAACTAGAAAACCTAACTCTCCAACCAAGTTTTGCAGATGAATGAATGACCTAACTATTAGAGTTACCGTGTCGTTCGTGCCGATTGTGCCGATCGTGTCGAAAGCGACTAGCAACTGCAATCACAACAAAAGAACCGCGACCTTGATATCTTGTTGATCATGCCGATCGTTTCTTTCGTGCCAATCATATTGTTCATGTCGATCGTATTTTCGTGATGAGAGAATTTACTGCTGATTTCCCCGTTAAATCGTTTGAGATCTCCAGAGCTTTTCTCTCTCTTCCTTTGAAGGATGAGAAGGAGTGATTGATTTATGTTTTATTTGACAATACCAAAGCTCTTCCCCTCTCTATGGAACTAGAAAACTTCTTATTTTGATGATTGACAATATTAAGTTTTATGTGGAGAGTGAAATTCCAAAGTTTTTATGGGAAAGCCAAAGTTGTATATCTTCATTGAAAGGCTTTATTCATGCTAATTTTAAATAACCAAATGAAAACAATCATAAATACAAATATTGTTCTTTACAAGGTTGATGTTAATCGATTAATTTTAAAAATACTATTTCTCTCGCATATTCTTATTCATGTTTGAATTGGATGAGATTATTTGAAAATAAGATTATACCTAAACTTTCCATAATTCAGATCATAAATTCATTGACGTTTTTCGTTATATTTTGATCTATATTTGACATTTTTTCTTCTAATAATAGGTTTTAAGTTCGATTCTTATTTAAATTATTGTTCACATTAATAAACGATGTGATAGTAAACTCACCTAATTATCTTAAATGTAGTATTGTTGCAATCTATAATATATTCAAAATCTTAACAATCAATAATAAAATGAATATTTTTATTTGTTTTTAGTGGTCTCCAAACAAGACATCTATTATGAAAACTTGATAGAAGATGGCGCTTGTGGGATCTTGAAAAGGTTTGAAGTCTAAATAAACTACTAAAGATGCACTTATCTTAACTCTTGATTGAAAATGGATGTTATATGTGTTTTCATACATCTAAGTAATTCGTAGTGATTCTCATTATCTAGATGCATTCTTCATTTTATTCATGATGCGGATTAGTGGGACACAAGAATACGGTGAACTACTAAGCTTGTTATTCGATCATTCCGAGTACAAGTAAGAGACTTATTATTGTGTTTCTTTTATTTATTTATTTTAGATGTGTCATCTCAGAGGAAAAGTTGAGATTTCTATTGAGATTTTTTATCTTTGAATAATCATTAGTGTCTCTGATGGTGCTGAAAGGAAAGATGCATGTTTTTTTTATTGTTATGAACAATTAATATGGTTAGATGATTGAAGTAATCAGTAAATATTGTTGTTTTGTAGACTTGAAGAAATAGACACTTACTATTTACTGACCAAAAGAGGATTTTCTCACTAATTAGAAAACTATAAGTATATAATCAATTATAGCTAGCACCTCTTAATACATCTTTCTTTCTTTTTTTGATAAAATTTATTTATATTGATATGATGCGATCAACCTTATTTTCTTTTCCACTTATAATATATAGATTAAATTATGTATCATTATAATGTATTCATTTTGAAATGACATTAGAATTAAATATGTGATTAATCAATTTAAATTCTCTTATATTCCCTAAAAAAATAATCTAACATATCTTGATATCTTTTTGAATTTTCAAAATTTAAAAATGAATAAGATTATGTTTAGTTGTATAAATTGAATTAGAATTATGTTTTATCATTATAAGAATCAAAATTCAATCAAAATTCATTTACTTGTACATAATTACAATTTATAAATGAGATCAATTTTATTGAAACTTAGCTTATTGGTGTAAGTTAAATAGTAATAGTCTTGTCTAAAATATCAAAAATTGTTTTGTTTTGTAAATGGTTCTGTGAATATTCAAATTCATGATCATTTCAAATCATGAGATCTTGCAATCTACTATCGAGCCAAAAGTCTTCACTTATATGACTGTTTATATCATTAGACTTAGAGCTCAATTAGCGTTTTTACTATATGGGGATGAACTTTGATTTAAGGCATATGGGTATGCAATTATCAAATTTTTGGTCATTTGAGGTTTTTTACTAAACGTACGTTTGGTCTGTTTTTTAGTTTACAAAGTTTTTCCAAACATATCTCTTGATCTCCTCTTCTCATTTTATATTCATCTTGTATATTAATTCATCATTTTCTGTTCAAAGGGGACTGGAGCAAATATCATTCTAACCACTAGTTAAAAAAGGTCAATAACAATAGTAAGAGTCGTTGGGATTTTAGATATAAACCGTCGTTATAAACAATTAGGGAAGGTGACGGACCATTTTAGTACTATCACCATAGAAGACTCTATAACGACCACTATTACCGTCGTCATAGAGGACTCTATAACGACCAATATTACTATCACCATAGAGAACTCTATAATGACTACTCATACGGTCGCCATAGATGACTCTATAACGACCACTCTTACCATCGTCATAGAAGACACTATAACGATCACTTTTACCGTCGCCATAGAAGCCTATAATGACCACTCTTATAGTGTCACATAATACTCTATATAACGAAGACCCTTACCATCGCCATAGAGGTCTTTATGACGACCATTCTTACCTCATCATTGAGTAATCTGTTTGTAGTGTCACTATTTATAAAATATTAAAATAAAATAAATAGTATTCTTAAAACATAAACGAAACATCAAATATTATAAAATATTTAGCTTCAAAGTTTTAATAAACTATTTTCTAACTTACCCTGAATATTCATGGAATATTAATTAGGTCATAACTATTTCTTTACTAAAAAAAATAAATCAAAATTAATGAAAAGGGACAACTGAAGAGAGAGAGGAGAAAAAGAGAAGAGCGGTCATTGTCATCTTCAAGTTGGAGCGATCAGACCTGGGCTATGTTCTAGGGTTTAGAAAGAATTCTAAAAATCCTTAGTGTGGTTTCAGGGAGGTGATAGTTAATGGTGAGTCACGGATACCTCGTAATATTGCATTTCAATGAAATTTACGTTTATTGTAATTTGAGTTTGTAATGGGCGCATATTATGCATTTCGGTGTTTGAATGATATAGACATTATCCAAATGATATTTCTAAGTTATCTACAGAACTATAATCACTCTGGTTCTTCAATGTTTTAAAAGTGAAAAGTGTGTTCATGAAGTGAGCTTAAGTGTTTGGTAATCCCTAATAATCTTACAAGAGTATTAAAATCTGCGTGTATATGCTTATAGATGATTGTTTGAGATCTTGAAAAGTTTTGTGAAATTTTGAGAAGCAAAATGAATTCATCAAATTTAAGTGAAAGTATTAGGTGATGTTGTTTGAATGATGAACTAGTGATTGTATTAGGTTGCTTCAGTCTTGTTGAATGTAATATATATTCCTATTTCAAGATTTGGTAGAGAAATAGTATTTCGGTAGTTTGGATGTAGGCTGGTTTATTGTTGTCATGTGAAGAACAGGAAATCCATTCCCTAACTGAAGATCAGATTAAGCAGCTAAGTTTCAGAGGGATTCGAATGCAGGGTTCTCCATTCACTGTCTACTCTCCACTTGCAAATATTCGAACCCACAATCTCCTGTTCTAGCACCAATGCCTAAAACCGTCCAGGACATAGCCATATCTTGTTCAAATATATTGTTTGTGCATTAGCCTATCTCTAATTTGTTTGACTTGGTCAACAGGTCAAGAGTCTTGTTTGATTTTTTTTTAGTTTATCTTCATTTCCATTTCCATTTTTCATCCTATAAATCGAAGAAAAAAAATATAAATTTATAAATAAATATTTTCCAACAATAATATAAAAGAATAGTGACTTAAGGCCTTGTTTGAAATCAGTGGCGGACCAAGAAATTTTTTCTCGGGGGGGCCAAATACATAGTAACGTAGCTTTTTTTTTGCAACCAAATAAATGCATTTTCTAATTAAAATTTACTTGGTAATTACATAAAAATACTAAAAAACACAATTACAAAATACTAATAAGCACAATTACTAAATTATTCTTGTCCATGAGTCGGTACAAAAGAAGACAAATTTATTCTACGAGATTCCATTTGTTGAAAATATTGCAATATTGTCTCATTTTCAATTGTTGAGAAAATATATTTCTCAACATATACAACTTAACTATCATTCATCCATTCATCTCCCATTCGATTACGCAAATCAGTCCTCACGGTTTTCATTGTAGAAAATACTCTTTCAACGGATGCAGTTGCAACTGGTAAAACTAAAGTAAACTCTATCAATCGATAAACCAATGGAAAGACTATATGTTTTTTCTGTTGCAACCAATTTCTGAGCAAAAATTCACAATTGAAGAAAATTTCTAGGAAAAACCGTCGGTAAAGGTCCTTTTTTTACCAGTGTTAAATCTTCAATTGAAGAAAATTGAGGATCATCCCGCAAATTAAATAAGTAAGCCTGAAGTTGTTGTTTCAAAAATAAATAATCTCTGCCTGTGAAATCTTCGGAATAAAGTTTGGCAAGACGAATGAGTTTACAAATATCAAATTTGGAGAATGAATTTCTGGGATGAAGACATGATATGCAACCAAGTAATTATGTATTAACTTCTGAAAAACGATTATTCATTTCTTGCATAATCAAGTCAACAACCTAACATTAAATAATAAATAATAACTATTAATAGATAATACATAATAACTATTAATAGATAAGAAATAATATTTATTATACCTGACAAAAGATTTCCACACGATAATGATAAAGATTAGTGATCAGTTCCATTTTCCTCTTCGGCTACCATTGCTATCAATTATCATATGCTCATTCATATCAAGTATTGAGATCGAGTGTAATTGACAAAAACTGTTAACTTGGTCCAAAATATCATGCCATCCATCTTCTTTAAATTTTTGTAATTGATTTTTCGAACTCGCAATTAATGACATTGCTTGAACTATTTTTTGATCTCCTCTTTGTAGGCAAAGTGATAACTCACTTGTAATTCCCAATAAATTTTTCATCAAATGCAACACAAAAACAAATTCATACAAAACTAACTATATAAAAAAAATATGAAAATCTAATTTAATAGATTTCAGCATGGTTTTATGAGAATATAAAAAAAATAAAAAATATAAATAAGAACAAAAATACAAAAAGTTGATAAACATATATTATCAAGTGAATAGACACTCGGGATTACGATTATAGAATATTAATGCATATAAAAATAATATATCAAATTCTTTATTTAAATACCGAACAAAACCAATGTAACTATTTTAACTGGTTTATCAATATTAATTTATATTTTCTTATAAATTTTTGAAATAGTTTAAAATTAAGAAATATAAAATACTATTATTATTTTAATCAAGTTATATAATTATGAATTAGTTTATAGATAAATTATATTTTAAAATGTAATAGATAAAATTAAAGGTGAGGGCAAGATTACCTGACCTCATGTTCAACTTCTAGTTACAAAGCCAACTAGACTAAGAGTTACTTGTCAAATATATATATATATATATAAACAAATTATTTTAAGGTTGGGGAGACCCGGGCCCTAGGGTCCCCAAGGCCCCCTTTAGGTCCGCCACTGCTCTCACCTCAAACATCACTTGCTACATAGCTCAAGATCATCGAACTATCTGTCGATGCGTCGAACAACTAATAAACCATAGTCTTTCTTTGGCGTTATGGTTTGTGATGATTCAACGGAATAGTCAGACACTGTTGAGATTTCCGCCATTTATTGCGATAGTTACAACTCTAGTTGAACTTTGCTCCATAGTCAAAATCTAAAATGAACTAATCAAAACCCTCACTTCAAATCTCTGGCTTCATAGATCAAGATCATCGAACTATCTATCGATGCGTCGAACAGCTGATAAACCTAGCATGCATCCTTATCCTGCATCTTAAGAGAAAGAAAACTACTCAAAATTATAATTTTATAGTGCGATAGAAAATGGAGTCTCAAAACCCGCGAGATACTTTTTGGGTTATTTTGATACCCGATCAATATGAAATATGAGAGGTGCGTATATGCAGAGTGTTGACCCCGAAGTTTGGGCTGCCCCAGCTTCGGGTTGAAAAAATGCCCCGGTTGAAAAGTGTAAAATTAATTTTGTTCTTAGTGAGAATGGAACCCGTAACTAAAATAAAGTTCTTAATTTTTAAACTAAACTACTATGCTACAATCAAAATAAAGTTCTTGATTTTTAACCTAAACTACCATGCTACAACATCTTTTGTTTAAATACATAATAAGGCTTACTGGGGTCGGTCCTCATGCGTATATGCCACCTCCAACAATTATATTAAGTATTATTATATATGTATAGATTTGAACTCTTGTCTCGAGTGTGAAAGATTACCATCAGACTATTGATGTGTTTTATTAATAATTTTGTGTAGGCATATTTTATAACTAATAAAATTTCGAATTTTTGATTTTATAAAAAAAAATTGTTAAAATTGATAAATAATATTAGATTTTTTTAATAAGCTAAAATTATATATTTAATATAAAAATAGTATTTATCAATTTTTGTTAGATGTAATATATAGATAAATAATCAAAGAGATTAATTTATTTTTAGCTATTTTTTCAATACGAAAAATATTAGCCCGTCAAATATAAATTTTAAAAAAATAATAAAAATAATACTTTATTTTTATTTAAATACATCAAAAATTAAGTTTTAAATAAATTATTATATTTATATAATTTTAAAAAATGGTTTATATATATATAATATAATAATATAAAAATAATTAATACAAATAAAATATATATATATACAATTTTAGAAAACGATTCAAAATATCAATAATTCTATTTGTATTAATTAATTTTATATTATTATATTATATATATACCTGAACCATTTTGTAAAATTATATATATATTGAAACAATTGTGTAGAAAAACACTTATACTAATATAATTAAATTAATTTTTAATTCTTAAAGTTATTAATTCTTGAATTGTTAATATTTTTATTTTTTAAATAAAATAAAAAATAAAAAAAGAATTATAAAATTTATATAATTCACAAATAGTTTGTGTTAAATATAAAATTTAGATAAATAATTAAAAAGATAAATTTATTTTTAACTATTTTTCAGTAAAAAAATTTTTCATTACCCGTCAAATAAAATTATATACAAATAATCAAAAATAATAATTTATTTTTATTTAAATATATCGCAAATTAAGTTTTAAATATATGGTTATATATATATATATAATATTTTTAAAAAAACTTTATTTATATATATATATATATATAATAATATAAAAATAATTAATATAAATATATATATATATATTAAAAAAATTATATAAGTATTCCTATATTTATATATACACTTCCATATTCCTAAGTGCGTTGCTTGCTGGCACAAGAGGAGAAGAACATTTACATTAATTTAATATAATTAAATTAATTTTTTATTCTTAAAATTGATAAATTCTTGAATTATGTATGTTTTTTAGTTAATGATATAAATAAAAAAGGAATAAAATTTTTATATTATTTAATAAAATAGTGTAGAATTATATATATATATATATATATATATATATTATTAATGAACATTTATTATTATATTTTAATTAAATTAATTTTTTATTTTTAAAATTAATAATAATAATTTTTTCTTAAAATTTATTAAATTATTAATGTTGATTATATATTTCAGAGAAATAAAAGAAATATATAAAATCTTATTCGTTTTCTTATTTAAACCGATCCACGATTTGACCCATACATGTCACATGTCGTACTCATTTATTCTTACGCTAATGTCCAAATTAACGACTTGTCTCATCCGGCAATTCAATTTTAAGCCTATATATATATATACTTAAAAAAATATGAATTTAAATAAAAACTTGCTTGAAAATTAAATTTAGTTAGAGAAAAGTCAAAATTTATTAATACTGTTTTATATATTAATTCAAAATTAATTCCAACCAAATGTTGTAAAGTGAATTTTTTTTTTTTTAAAAAAAAGTCTCTATATATTTAAAATGATAAAAAAAAAATTCAACCATAAAATTTGACATTAGAAAAAAAAATTAATAATAATAATAATAATAATAAAAATAACCATAACCACATTATCCAATATGTTATCGAGTTTATAGTTTTTCGAGAAAAAGATTAACTCAATCAATTTCACATATTTTCGGGAACGAATATAAAAAAATGTTATAATAATCTTATAAATTATATGCATCGAACGAATACAAACATTACAAATTTATCAATTTGACAAATGAACATTTTAATATAATTTAATTTAATAAACAATAAGCCATTTAAGAAACTCATTAAAAATATTGCAAAAGGCTTGCAAAAATATTTATATAAGTTTATGGATTATATATTAAGATATAACTTTAAAATATTAGTTATTGTACTTATTTAAATTTGTTAGTATGTATCATATTTAAAGATTGTGGTGAAGCATTTTATAAAATTATTTTAAATTTGGGTGAGGTAATGACTAAGATTGTTTATAGTTTGTTTTAAGATTATTTTATTTTTTTTAAGAATAGATTAAAAAGAATGATTGTGATGGGTTGAATTCAACCCTCTACCTAATTAATTAGCATTTGAATAAAATATAAAGAGGGTCAAGAAGTCAATATTTGTGAGTAAATCATGAATTGACATTTGATATCTCATTTAAGAAAAGAACAATGACATACAAATTTCTCCAAATTACTTTATTTTATATACATATATATCGTGCTTATCTGTTTATTCTGACTTTGTAACAAAAATACAAAATAAATAACTAAAAACAAGAATAACTTTTAATATCGACAAAATAGTGAATGTCGTTTAGTTTGATCAGATCGGATTGATTCACTATTTCCATATACCCAACTGATCATCATGTTTATCTAATTTAAAATAATATTATTATCTATATATTAATATTTGGAACGTATAAAAAGCCAAAGATGTAAATATATTATTGTCGGTTAACTTCCATGTCGAAACGAACAAAATCCGATCAAAGATCTTGCGAAAGTCCGTTTCCATAAGGACAAGTTGTCATCCATAGATGAAGCATATATGGTCATGTTTATCTCCCATCATTTGCTAAGCCTAGAGATCGGCTAGAGTTGAGTAATAAATTTAATTTAATTAAAATTTTTTAAGCTTAAAATGTGAAATAACCTCAAATTTCTATTTTTTTAAATTTAATTTATTATTTATTTTTTTAATTTTTCAAAATAGGTCAAACTTACATTAATCTACCAATTTCAATCATAAATTTCTTAAAAAATAATTAATCTCACTATAAGTTCACTCCAAATTTCAAATCTTGAATTCGTTCATGTTCAAACCTACTTCAATAAATAAATAAAATAAATCCTTCTCTTTTTCTATTTGATTGAATTCTTACTCTGCCAATGACTAGCCTGAGGGGTCAACTGCTGAATTTTTCGTGAAGATAGATAGACTTCAAAGCTAATACTACAATCTCTAGTAGAAAAAAGGTCTTCTGTAACGACTACTAGTAACGGCGCTCGAATACTCTTACGAATACTTTTTATCTGTAACGGTTATACTAAAACGTTACTGTTATAAGAGCATTAGTAACGGTCTTTTATAACCGTTACTAATAAAAAGTTACAGTAACGGATATAAAGAATCACCGTTACAGATAATAGCAGTTTAAATTATATTTTTCGAATTACGGGTATCAGTAACGACTTTCGAAAGCCGTTACTGATATTGTATCATTTTATAGTTTTTGGAAAAGATCATCAGTAACGGTTTTAGAAGAAAATAGTTACTAATGTATTATCTGTAACGGTTTTCTCCATAACCGTTACAGATATTAAGCCGTCTTTTCGTCTTTCCTTCCACTATCTGTAACGGTTTTATCAATAACCGTTACAGATACGGCTTCATTTAACGTTTTATGGAAAAGGCTATCAGTAACAGTTTCTTCTAAAGCCGTTACTATTGTATTATCTGTAACGGTTTTCTCAATAACCATTACAAATACTAAGCGTCTTTTCATCTTTCCTTCCACTATTTGTAACGGTTTTTGATAAAACCGTTACAGATAGTGGAAGGTGTTAGGATCGGGGACGCCCTTGGAGGACCGGGGGTGATTTCCGGTTTTAGAAAGGGTGGCCGCTTACACAACACACAACTCTTTGGTGATAGTCCGGTTAAAGACTAAAACCGTTCTCAGCACTGCACAGCCTGTCACAGACTCTTGAACCGGGTTCAAGGGCGGAAATGTCTGTTTCAGGTTGAAGCAACGTTTGCGACTTTAGATGATGTTTAAGAAGGAGGCGGTTTAATGGAGGTGAGTGACCGGTTTTAGGAATATGATTAGTTTGCGGTTTTCGTTAAGAAAGCGGGAAATGAAAGCGAATGAAAGAACACGAGACAAGGAAGTTTGTTTATGGATGTTCGGAGCAAACCCTCCTACGTCACCCCTTCTTCTCAGGTTATGAAAAGGATTTCCACTAACTCTTCAGAGTTACAATTACACTTCCGGTCGAGCCCAACTTCGCTACTCGCCGGTTACACCAAACTCACGCTTTGATGTAATACAACAACTCAATCACAATAACACACAAATGACTTCCGGTTTTAGGCAAACCGGTTTTAGAATATAAGACTTTATCTCTCTAGAACTTAATGCTTTGTTTTTGTAATCCGTCACTTGCCGAACTACATTCGTAACTTGCATTTAATGAGGACGTTTGATCTTCCTTTTATAGCTGAAAGTAGCTAACGGCTACTTTCTTCTCTCTCTTCTGGATTGGTTGATCGTCATCACGCCTGTTTGCAGAAAGGTTGCTTGCACGCTTCAACTTCCTCAACACCTGGCATTCATGCAGGTGACTCTGAACAGATGATGACACAGCCGGTTTTCAGATTGATACACGTGTTGAACATCCGCTTCCGGTCGTCAGCATCGGATCAACAAGGCATCATTGCTTTCCTCCCATGCTTCTGATCGGATCCGATCTTCTTTTATTCTTTCGAGACACGTTTCTTCCGTCATGGTACGTCACTCTTGAGATTTGAATCTTCTGACTTTTGATCTGTACTTTCCGGTTTCTGTGTCTTGTGCATTATGATCCGGTTGGAGTGTAGTCTTTTGTTCTTCGTTAACCGGTCGCTTTGAGAAGGTGAAGCCGGTTCCTGTGATCCTTTAACTTGATCACTTGAAGCCGGTTTCTTTGAAGTAGTAGCAACCGGTGTTTGATGCCTCAACCGGTTCCGGTTTGTTAAGTACCTTCACATGAAGATTAGTCTCTGTTTAGTTTGTTTGGCCGGTTCAAAAATTAATCTACTTAATTTTTCTATCAATTTCTCCCTTTTTGATTATTTAGAATAAATATTCAAAAATTGTAATGTGTGGCCGGTTTTAAGAAAATTAACTTACTCAAAAATTGTAATGTGTGGCCGGTTTTAAGAAAATTAACTTACTTAATTTTTCTATCAATTTCTCCCTTTTTGATTATTTAGAATAAATATTCAAAAATTGTAATGTGTGGCCGGTTTTAAGAATATGAGTTCAATTGCTTTGAGAGAAACGTGTTTGAAAAACATGAATTTGATTTTTGATAAGTGTATGTTTTGAAGAAAAATAAGTAAGATTTTTAAGAAAAATATGTTTGAAAAACAAAAAAAATATGTTTGAAAAACATAAAAGATAGCAGAGTAACCAAGTTCTGAAACACAGTAAAACATAATTGTTCAAAAATAATTATGGAAATAGAGTTTAGGGCTTGGATGGTCCCCCTTTGTGTGGCTCTTTTTCCAGCTCTTTTTCCAACCGTCTTCTTTCTTCTTCTTGCCTTGCTCTGTGTTCTCTGACGCGTCTGTCGGCGTCGATCAGCACACCGGCCCATACACTTGAATGACCGGTGACCTTTTTCTTAAGGTTGAAGTTGGCGCAAACTGGCTTTGGCGGTCGAGTAGGTGGAACAGTCAAGGGTCTGAAGCTTGGAGTTGCTGCAAGTTCTCCGGTTGTCCTTCTCTTCCGTCTGTTAAGTTCCTCCGAGTCTTCTTCTTCTTCCTCATCAAGCGGTTCCGCATTTATCGCAATCGGTGCGGCTGTCTTCTGTTCTGCCCGCTTCATCACGTTTTTAACGGCACTTCGTTTCTTTTTGTTCTTGTTCCTTGTACTCATGGAGTGGGATGATTGACCCTGTACCGGTTCCTGAACGTTAGCCTGCTCCTCTTCATTGCATTGTTGGGCAAGCTCATGATCTTTATCTTCAAGTTCCTTTTGTAGCCGTTCTCTTTCAATCTCTTCTTCTTGCAATTTCCGTGCGGTTTCAGCATCCTTTTCGATTTGAGTTTGGGTTGAGCCGACTTGAACCTTGGACATTTCCCCGATTTGAATTGCCATTGCCTGCAACATGTCCAAAAGAGGAGCGGTTGCGGCTTTGACGGACTCGGAAATCATGGCTTGAACTGTTGTTTGCATGGTTGTGTCCATCATGGTTTGTAGAGAGCTTAACACTTTATCTTCAGCTACTGAGATTCTTTCGTCGGCTACTGCTATAAAGTTCCCAAGGCATGAGTCAGCTGTTTCCACCACTGCTTGCTTGATTTGATCTATGTCCAGAGCTTTGACCGGTTGAGAGGCTTCTTGTTCCAAGTTTTCAGAGGTGCCGGATGTTTCACTACTTATAAAGAAGAGCTTACTTTGAAATAGCTCAGGATTGTTGAATTGACGTTGGCAACTGTTCCACCATTGCTTATCAAGACGATCGAAGTTTCGCACAAGCTGTTCTCGTACTCCAAGAAATCGCTCTGCCATCTTCATTTCAATCGGTTCTAGTGTTTTTCCTTGGATTTCTTGAAAGGCATTCTCAACTGCCTGTAGCCGAACGTTTTCAAGGATTACCGGAGCTTTGTTAAACGCTGGTTGGATTAGATGGGTGTTAGCTAGCTCGAGTGCCCTTTCTTCTAGCTGGATAAGTTTGTCCCATTGTCTGTTTCCACTAAAACCTGGAAGCATGTCGGATAATTTGGTTTCGCATCGGAGCTTAACCCACAGGATGTATGGAGCCAGCGCTTCACTTGCACCTTTGTTCATGTCTTGAATAAATTCCTCAAAAAGCTCATTTTCCTGCTCTATGGTGTATTGAAACTCGTCTCCGGTTGTGGCTTCAGTTTGAGGGTCGATTTGCAATGTGCCCGTTCCGGTTTCAGTTGTTTCTTCAACAAGAATGCCTTTGCCTTTGTCCACCTGAGTGGGACCTTCTGGAGCTGTCTTGCCTCCTGCGGAACCGGAAGGTTCCCGTTCTTCAATGTTTCCCTCCTGAGCCGGAGGTGCAGTTTCGGTTGACTTGGTCGTCTCATCCACCGGTTGAACTTCTGTTTGATCAGGTATTTCAACCTGATTGTCTGGCTTCCGACGACTTGAGGCATCGTCCTCTTCGGTTTCTCTTGTGATCTCCTGGACCACATTCTGAATTGCTTCTGAGGCATTCAAGCCCACATCGGCTAATACCTCTTCGGCTTGCTTACTTGGTGACTTGGAGGTTGCAGATTGAACATTTTCCTCTGCCTCCTCCTTCGAATTTGACTTGTTCTCCTTGCTCCCCGAAGATTCGGTTTGCCTTGGAGAATCGGATGGAATGGGTGTTGGGATAACGGTGTTGATTGGGATGGGCTGAAAAACATCTGCGGTTCTTTCCGGTGGATTGTCCGAGGAAAGCGTTTTCTCGGACTCCGCCGGTTTCTTTGCACTTTTCTTTGCTGATACCTTCTTTCTCCTCTTCGGTTCTGGTGGAGCTTTTGCCTCAACCGCCTTTCTTGACGGTTTCTTCTGTCTTGTTTCTTCTTCAACTGGAACCGATGAACTGGCTCCCTTAGATGATTTAGTCTTTGAGGTTTTAGGCTTTATCGTCTTCTCCGGTTTTTCTGCCATTGACTCAGAATCAAGGATGTTGGAGATCGGAAGCGGTATGCCTTCACCTAGTTCCACATTAAGGAACTCAAGAATCTTGACGATTTGCATAGCATAGGCCTGCACCCGGCCATCTTTCTTAATCACCATTTGACAAAACTCTTCAAAGATAACGTACCCCCAGTCCACCTTGTCGCCGCGAACAATGGCTAACAACATTCTGAGTTTAAACTTTGTGAGGTTATCGAAGTTACCTCCCTTTCCTTGGAGCGATTTGGCGATGACGGTCACCAACCATCTGTATTCCGGTTTTAGCTTGATCTTCCGACTGGAGTGGAGCACCAGATCCTGACCTGAAAAGGATACAACCAACCGGGCAGCATTTGACTCTGCTTCGGTTAGGTCGAACTTTAGGTCTGAACCTGTGTTGGGCAGACCAAGGGCTTCCACAAAGATTTCTTCAGTTATAAGGACGGCCTTCCCGTTGACAGTAGCCGAGATCTTTCTTTTCAACAGTGTCGCCGTCGCTACGAACTCCGTCACCGCCGCTGGATAGATGGTGAACGGACCAGAAAGGAATTTCTCCAACCCAGATTCTCGTAGAAGTTGAAGAACAACCTTGTTCTTGTCGTCAGCGTGCTCGTCAATATCTGCGAAATCTACCTGCAACATCCATTGAAATGGGGCTTTGCCTAGATCCATGATAGTTTTGAGAGAAGAAGATGAAGATTGATGATGATCGGAGAGAGGAGATCTTTGAAGTTCTGGAAATTTTAGAGAGAGAAAGCACGTGTGTTGAATGGACTGTTTTGAGTTTATATAGATGGCGGTTCCAGGCGGTTTTGAAGATGAACCGTCTATCTAATGTTTTGGCGCCAACTTTCCCTCCAAAAAGTTACTGCCGTAACTTTCGGCGGTAAAAGCGGAAATTCGATGGGCGGTAACTTTTGAGAGGTAAAACCATGGGCGGTTAAGATTTTTCAAATTTTCATCTTTGCTCGAAGTTCCGGTTTCTCTTGAAGTCTTGTTAACCAGAGATTGTTAAGTTAACTTTAAGTTTTTGTATAGGTTTGAAAAACCGGAAAGGAATAATGTGAATGAAAAACCGGAAACTTTTTAAGATTAACTATTTCATTAATGAGGGAAAAGAAAAACATAGGAGCGGTTCTGGTCGTACAGCAAAATGACCAAGAACCGGAAAGAAAAACAAAAAAAAAGAAAGATTTATTCAGTAAACCATCCTCCTTCCAACCTCCTTTCATACCACTTGTCCATGGTGTTTTGAGGAGACCGTTCCTCAATCCTTGACACCCATTTATAGACCATATCTATAGTGATGGTGTTGAAGGATCCAACTGGAACACCTTTTCCAAGGTTGCGACGCTTGGACATGAGAAACCGGGTGATTTGAGGAGCATAACTGATCTTTCCTCTTTTACCGGTCATAAGCTGCTTCAGCTTATTGAAAAGATAGGACGCCCAGTTGATGGCGGTTTCGCGGATGATGGCTATCATAATATCGAATGCCTCCCGGCTGTAGTTCTGGTTGGGCATTCGGCCTATGATAGACCTTTGAACCAAATCGTGAAAGACTTGGTAGTGAGGAGCGAGATCTTCTTTCTTCCCAAAGTCCTTAACAGGAGTGTATGAGGAAGAGAAGATCTTGAAAAAGGTTTCCTTAGCCGGTAAATACGGCGTTGGAAAATCAGAGAAACCTTCGGTCGGAAGGTGAAAGAAGGTGGCGAATTCCTCCTCAGTAAACTGGAGGAATTGGCCGTCGATGATGGTGCGAATGCTGCCATCATCCAAAACATGGCTGTTGTTGAAGAATTCGCATACCTCCTCCACGAGGATGGGGTCCGAACCCTTGAGAAAACCTTTCAGGCCAGACTCTATGACATGCTGATAAATGCATTCATAGTCGTAGCTATGCTTGATGTCTTCAAAATCAATGATCAAAGTGTTTCTTATCTCAGCAGACATGATGATAAAGAATGAAGAGGATTTAAGAGAGTTCTTGAGTTTTTGAGCTTTTAGAGAGAAGAATGCTTGAAGGCGTGTTCTTGAAAAATGGAGGTTGAATCCCCTTTTATAGTCTGAGATGAATGAAAGCATTTAATGCTAGGATTTGAAAATCTAGCCGTTTATGCTTAGTCATTAATGCTTTTGTGATTTTTCCAAGAGAATAAAGGCAAGTCTTGTCAAATTAAGTCAGGCATGCTTTGAGATTTATATTTCCAAGAGTGAAATGATTTATTTTTGATACGACGCATTGAATATTGTAGATTTTTACTTGGAAAGGAAAGAAATCCGATTCATTAATTGAAGTACGAAACCGGTAGTACAGCAAAAATACCGGTTTTGTAAGGAGAAGATAAAAGAAAAGAGGAAAGACAGGTTTAGACATTTGATGACTCAGCCGCTTGAGCATTTGAAGCCTCAGCCGCTTGAATTCTTCTAGCTTTAACCGCTTCCCACCGGTCGATCATCTCTTGTACTCGTTCTTTGGTGAGCACGTGCCTTAGGTGAAGAGTGACGAAGGCTCCGGTGTGGATCTCCAGACTTGCGCAGAAACCGCTCAGCTGAGGAGCGTAGCCGGTTTTGTTGGAGAGAATCATCTTCTTCAAGTTGCTGAAGATGATCCAGGACCAGTTAACCGGTGTCCCAACCGTTACGGCGATCATCATCTCGAAGACCCTTTGAGTGTAATAGTAACTTTTCTCTCTGCACAAGACAGATTTTCCCAGAATCTCGCAGAGAATCTGATACTTGTGAGAAAGTTGACTCTTAGCACCCCAGGGTTTAACCGGGATGTTAGATCCAGAAAACCGGCGACACATCTCTTCCATTGTTACCGGAGAATAGGTTAGGTCGGTTACCCCCTCATTGGGTAAACCGCAGTAGACAGCGAAATCCGTCTCGCTGAATAAGAATTTTTGACCGTAAACCTGTGCAACGAGTATGTCTCGGTGCACTTCTTTCACGGTTTCGAACAGTTCTTCGACTACAAGGTAGTCGATGATGAACCTGTTCTCAAGGAAACTTCTTAGCCCACTCCTTTCAATGGCTAAGAACATTTCCTTTACTTCATGATCCTCATATTGGTAGATTGATTCGAAATCTGCCAATAGGATCTTCTTGGCAAGAGGGTTGGAATTCATGTTTGTTTTTTAGAGAGAAAGAGGATTTTATCTCAAGAGTTATGCTTGTGAATAGTGAGCTTGTGATGTTTTGAAAAGGATTAAGCATGGTTTATATAGCCCGGGGATTCGGCTTGGTCTTTAATGAAGTTAAGCATGCCTGATGATGTCATCAGCTATTAAATAGACTTAACTTGTTGAAGTAACTAATGGTTATTTCCAAGGTAAATCTAATAATTACTAAGATAACAATGATGAAAAAATATCTATTGACAAGATGTAAGTCTCCCTCTCTTGATGATGGACACATGTCGTCATCTCGATTGTGGTAGACTTGTTTTTAATTAATCACAGGCTTCATTTTTCAAAACATGCACGAAAACTCAGTCGGTCATCTCAGGTTAACCGGAAAAGTTCATTTCATCAGACCAAAGTGCATATGTACTGAGCGGTTTTCCATGACCGGTTTTAGTAGGATATTTCCGTTTATGAAGAAAAGTTGATTAATGTCAACAATTGTTCAACTTTGGACTTGTTTTATCCACTTCAACCTGGTTATTTCAACCGTTTAGTAAACATACATTTGGTTTGAAAATAATGAGATAATCGGGCATAACTGGAGACTTCCTCCCGGTTAGCATATTTGATTTATTAATGGCCTATTTAAATCTGGTTTGAGAAGCTTTAGCTTCTCCCTGAGCATATATCCCGGTTTTGTATACAATCATTCATCATGATTATATCAATTGATTAAGATTAGTAAGACCCAAGATATTTCTAAAATGTGAAAACTTAGCTTCCTGTAGCGGTTTCGTGAAGATGTCCGCTACTTGTTGCTCGGTCGACACATATTCCAGCCGGATGTGTTTCTCCTGAACATGCTCCCGGATGAAATGATGTCGGATGTCGATATGCTTTGTTCTTGAGTGCAACACCGGATTATATGTGATCGCTATGGCGCTGGTGTTGTCACAAAATATTGGAGACTCCTTTGCCTCTATTCCGAAGTCCCTGAGTTGCTGTTGAATCCAGAGGAGTTGTGCGCAGCAGCTTCCAGCCGCTAAGTACTCCGCCTCTGCGGTTGACGTTGCAACAGACGTTTGTTTCTTGCTGCTCCAAGTGACTAGCCGGTCACCCAGAAACTGACAGGTTCCACTTGTACTCTTTCTGTCGATTTTGCATCCCGCGTAATCGGCATCTGAGTAGCTTATTAGATTGAAGCTCGAGTCTTTTGGGTACCAGAGTCCCACTTCTTGAGTTCCCTTCAGATATTTTAGGATTCTCTTAGCCGCCGTGTAATGAGATTGCTTTGGATTTGCTTGGAACCTTCCGCACACTCCAACCGCAAACAAGATATGAGGTCGGCTTGCCGTGAGATATAACAGCGATCCGATCATTCCTCGATATGCTGTGATGTCAACGGCTTGACCATCTTCATCTTTGTCCAGCTTCACAGAAGAACTCATTGGTGTAGCCGCTTCGGCACATGTATCCATCCCAAATCTCTTCAGCAGTTCGGCTGTATACTTCGGTTGGCTAATAAGGATTCCGGCTTCCATTTGCTTAACTTGAAGTCCTAGAAAGAAGCTCATTTCCCCCATCATACTCATTTGAAATCTATGAGTCATCATTTTCGAAAATTTATCACATAATTTTGGATCGGTTGACCCGAATATGATATCATCAACATAAATTTGAACAAGTAAAATTTGCTCATTTCTTTCAAATTTAAAGAGGGTTTTGTCTACTGAACCGATTGTAAATTTGTGATCAAATAAGAATTGAGTCAAGGTGTCATACCAAGCTCTTGGAGCTTGTTTCAAACCGTAAAGGGCCTTATTCAGCCGGTAAACGTGATTTTCATGTTCTGGATTTTTAAAACCTGGAGGTTGGTTAACGTACACCTCTTCATTTACTTTACCATTTAGAAAAGCGTTTTTAACATCCATTTGATAAACTTTGAACTTTTTGAAAGCTGCATATGCTAAAAATATTCTAATGGCTTCAAGTCTGGCTACAGGGGCGATTGATTCTTCAAAATCAATGCCTTCTTCCTGTTTATATCCTTGAGCCACTAACCGGGCTTTGTTCCTCGTAACTAAACCGTCTTCATTGAGTTTATTTCTGAATACCCATCGTGTGCCTATAACCGGTTTGTTTTTCGGTCTAGGAACTAGGTACCAGACTTTATTTCTCTCAAACTCGTTTAATTCCTCTTGCATTGCCAAGATCCAATCTGGATCTGACAGTGCTTCATCCACCTTTTTCGGCTCAATTTGTGATATGAAAGCAGAGTTTCCATAGTGATCCAAATTTTGTTGCCTAGTTCGGACAGGTGAGGATATGTTACCTATTACTAGTTCAAGAGGATGATTTTTGTTCCTTCTGAGGTTAATCCGAGACGTGTCTATCAAGCTTTCGGCTGGCTGATCAAGATTAGACTGATCGGTAGGTTGAACAGAGTCAGTCCGACCGATTTCTTCAGTAGAAACTGAAGCGTCAACTTTCTGCGGTAAGGCAGCTTGATCAGGTTGAATTTCAACATCAACCGTTTGGTCCTTGACAAAGCGTCTAAAAACCGGAACCTCGTCTTCATCATCAGAATAGATATTGAAATTTTCCATTCTGTTGTGAAGGTCGAAAGGTAATGCAGTGTTTCGCTCAACCGATTCATCGAAAACAACGTGTGCGGTTTCTTCAACTGTTAAAGTCCTAGTATTGTATACTCTGTAGGCTTTACTCACAGCTGAATATCCCAACATTATTCCCTCATCGGATTTAGCATCAAAAGCGGTCAAGTACTTCTTGCCGTTATTGTGAACAAAGCATTTACTACTAAAAATTCGAAAATATCGTACACTTGGAATTTTATCAAAATAAATTTCAAAAGGAGTTTTCGAAAACCGTTTAGTCACTAGAGATCGATTTTGTGTATAGCAAGCGGTGTTGATAGCTTCAGCCTAAAACTTTTGAGCGATACCCGAATCGGCTATCATTGACCTTGCGGCTTCCTTGAGAGTTCGGTTTCTTCTCTCAGCCAGGCCATTTTGTTGAGGAGTTCTGGCACTAGACAACTCGTGCCTAATACCGGAATCATCAAGAAAAGTAGTTAAATTACTGTTAATAAACTCAGTTCCTCTATCACTTCTAATTTTGTTTACTCGAATAGATTTCTCATTTTGTATTCTCAAAATTAGTTTAATCAAGTTTGAAGTTGCTTGACTTTTAGAAGCTAGAAAAGTAACCCAAGTAAATTTGGAGTAATCATCAACAACTACCATAGTATAATGCATGCCTCCTAAACTAGTTACTCTAACCGGACCGAACAAGTCCATATGCAACAGTTCTAAACATCTTTCAGATTGATAATTTCCTTTACTCCTAAAGGATGATTTCACTTGTTTTTCCATTTGACATGCAGCACATACTTTATCTTTTGAAATTTTAACATTTGGAAAACCGTGAACGTTTTGAAATTCAAGTGATTTAACCGTTTATGCCAAAGCCAATTTGGATCATTTCCGGCTATCATACACACAGGTTTTTCGAAATCAGTTTTCCAGTTCACTTTGTAAATGTTTCCTATCCGGTTACCGGTTAACAAAGTGTCATCATTTTGATTTTTGACTAAGCATGAGTTTTTGTGAAATTCAACCTTATAGCCCACATCACACATTTGGCTTATGCTTAGTAAATTAAAGCTTAGTTTTCTACTAATAGCACATTATTTATGGATAGTTCACCATGGACAATCTTACCATTGCCCACGGTTTTACCTTTTGAGTTATCCCCGAATGTGATGAATGCTCCGGTTTCGTACTTGATGTCGGTCAGTAGCTCCTTGTTTCCGGTCATGTGCCTTGAGCATCCACTGTCCAAGTACCATTCAGAATTCTTTAACCGATTGCTCCTCCTAACCTGCAACAAACAATTATTTACAACTTTTTGGTACCCACATTTAGTTGGGTCCATGGTTGATTAGTCCCTTTGGGATCCAGACTTGAATTAGTCGGATCACTTTCCCAGTTGCTGTTTTGATAATATTTGGCTTAACTTCTTGGCCGTTGCTCAAGAATGCCTTATGTGGTGATGGACTTCTTTGATGTCGGTTTTTATTATTTTTATTGTTGTTTGGTTTCCGGTTGGCTTTCCTTCTCTCAGGATGAAGCCATTTTTCAGATTCGTTAGGACCTACATACTTAAGCGTTTCTTCCGGTTTTAGTTCATTTTCGGTTTGTGAGCTTTTGACAAATTTTATAAATGGAAAATTGTTTTTCGTTAGTTTCATCCCGTTAGATTGTTTTGTTTCATTTTGTTTACTTGGATCATAACCGATACCATATCTACATTTCGGATGTCGTTTATAGTTACACATTTGTTTCACTGCTTGGCGTGATCTCTCCCACGCAGCCGTGACGTACATTGCTCGTTCATCGGTTTCCATTCCCGGTTGAACTGTCTCCTCATCATCCGAGAATAGTTCATCCGGTTCATGTGTTTTGATCTCATATGTTTTATCGTTTTCATCATTTATTTGTTCGTTTTTAGGTTCTACAGGTGTTGGCATATACGCAGATATATTTCTGAACTCAGCAACCATTTGGTTGAGTGCAGAAACTAGATCTTCTTTAGTAAATTCATCAGAAAAGAAATCAAATACCTCTTCGTTGTTTGCCATGAAGCATGTTACTTTCTCTTCACCATCTTCATTGTCGGAATATGCCCACTCGCTTCCACCGTCGGATGCAATGAGAGCTTTTTGGATCTCCTTTCCTTCACCAGCATGTTGATCATCATTTCTTCGGTAGTCGTTTCGTTGGTTATTGTTGTTTCCTCGATAATTATTTCCTTGATAATTTCCCTGATACCGGTTGCCTTGATAATTATTCCCTTGATAATTATTTCCTTGATAATTTCCTTCCGGTTTTCTATCATCTCTTCTTGGTTTTCTACACTCTGACCTGAAATGTCCAAAACCATCACAGTTATAGCATCTTTTGTTTGATTTATCTACATAGTTATAATTAAAATCATTATTAGGTGGTGGTTGGCTCTTCTTCATGAATTTCCCGAATTTCTAGGCTAGCATCGCCATCACATCGTCGGTTATTTGATCAGTGTTTTTGACTGGAGCCGGTGCGGTTGATACTGGAGCCACCGGTTCCACCGATGTGACCAAGGCTCTTGTTGCGGTTGATGTAGATGCTTCATCTTCGATCCGAGACTTGATCTCGAATTCGTAGGCTTTCAAATCCTCAAACACATCATGCAACTTCATCTGCCCAAGGGTGCTAGACTCCCTCATCACCATGGTCTTGATATCCCACGTGCTTGGCAGTGATCTTAGAGTTTTGATGATCACTTCTCGGTTGTCATACTTCTTTCCGAGTGTCTGAAGCTCGTTTACTACGCTGGTGAACCGGTTGCTAAATTCTTTCATATTTTCTCCCGGTTTCATCCTTATGTTTTCATACTTCTGCGTAGCCACCAAGATTTTATTCTCCTTGGTTCTTTCGTTTCCCTCGTGAATCTGGATAATCGTTTCCCAGGCTTCCTTTGCATTTTCGCACTCTGATATTTTGTTCAAAGTGTTGTTATCTATGGCTTTATAGATGTGCCTCATGCAATGGTTGTCCAGGTTGCTTCTTCTCCGATCTTCACTCGTCCACTAGCTTTCCTCCTTGTTGATCTTGATCGGTCCTTCTTTCAGGACTCGGCTCATCTCATCATCTAGCGTTATCAGATGTAGATACATCTGTTTCTTCCAACTGCTAAATGCTTCGCTGTTTAGCATTGGCGGCTTGTCGCTGTGGGTCATGCTTCCCACCATCTTTGGTTGCTTGAGTGCTAAGAACCTTGCTCTGATACCACTTGTTAGGATCGGGGACGCCCTTGGAGGACCGGTGGTGATTTCCGGTTTTAGAAAGAGTGGCGGCTTACACAACACACAACTCTTTGGTGATAGTCCGGTTAAAGACTAAAACCGTTCTCAGCACTGCACAGCCTGTCACAGACTCTTGAACCGGGTTCAAGGGCGGAAATGTCTGTTTCAGGTTGAAGCAACGTTTGCGACTTTAGATGATGTTTAAGAAGGAGGCGGTTTAATGGAGGTGAGTGACCGGTTTTAGGAATATGATTAGTTTGCGGTTTTCGTTAAGAAAGCGGGAAATGAAAGCGAATGAAAGAACACGAGACAAGGAAGTTTGTTTATGGATGTTCGGAGCAAACCCTCCTACGTCACCCCTTCTTCTCAGGTTATGAAAAGGATTTCCACTAACTCTTCAGAGTTACAATTACACTTCCGGTCGAGCCCAACTTCGCTACTCGCCGGTTACACCAAACTCACGCTTTGATGTAATACAACAACTCAATCACAATAACACACAAATGACTTCCGGTTTTAGGCAAACCGATTTTAGAATATAAGACTTTATCTCTCTAGAACTTAATGCTTTGTTTTTGTAATCCGTCACTTGCCGAACTGCGTTCGTAACTTGCATTTAATGAGGACGTTTGATCTTCCTTTTATAGCTGAAAGTAGCTAACGGCTACTTTCTTCTCTCTCTTCTGGATTGGTTGATCGTCATCACGCCTATTTGCAGAAAGGTTGCTTGCACGCTTCAACTTCCTCAACACCTGGCATTCATGCAGGTGACTCTGAACAGATGATGACACAGCCGGTTTTCAGATTGATACACGTGTTGAACATCCGCTTCCGGTCGTCAGCATCGGATCAACAAGGCATCATTGCTTTCCTCCCATGCTTCTGATCGGATCCGATCTTCTTTTATTCTTTCGAGACACGTTTCTTCCGTCATGGTACGTCACTCTTGAGATTTGAATCTTCTGACTTTTGATCTGTACTTTCCGGTTTCTGTGTCTTGTGCATTATGATCTGGTTGGAGTGTAGTCTTTTGTTCTTCGTTAACCGGTCGCTTTGAGAAGGTGAAGCCGGTTCCTGTGATCCTTTAACTTGATCACTTGAAGCCGGTTTCTTTGAAGTAGTAGCAACCGGTGTTTGATGCCTCAACCGGTTCCGGTTTGTTAAGTACCTGCACATGAAGATTAGTCTCTGTTTAGTTTGTTTGGCCGGTTCAAAAATTAATCTACTTAATTTTTCTATCAGAAGGATAGATGAAAATACGGTTGGGTATCTGTAACGGTTTTTCAATAGCCGTTACAGATAGTCTTTAATAAACCCGCGAACATCTTCTTCTTTCTTTTCTTTTCTTCCTCTGCGATTTCTCCTCTTCTTTCCGATCAGTCGCCGCCCGTGTGTTGAAGTCGCCGCCCATCTGTTGAAGTCGCCTCCAGGTAAGTTTTCTTCCCCTTTTCTTCTCTCCACCATTCCGTCGTTCATCGCGGCTTTATTCCCTGCCAACACCGCTGATCATCGATCCAACATGTAAGACTTTCTTCTCCCTCTAATCAATCCTGCAATTTACTTTTGATATACATTTATTTCTATAGTGAATGAAGACTCTTTACTTTCTTGTTTGACATATTTGATTTAGATGTATGTTCCTTTTACAATATCTGCTATGATTCAATCTGAGTCTAGTTTATTTTGCTACTTTATGATTCATTCTTGAACAAATTTCAATATTGACACATAATCCAATTCTTGAGGAGTATTTAAAAGTGAAAATCCTGCACACAATCTCCATGTTCACTTTGGTCTTGTTTGTATTTGACTGGTGTGGGAATTTGGTTAAAACTGGTTTATTGCAAAAAGAAATGTGTTTATGTTTGTGAAGTTGAAGTTGAAGTAGCTTGTTGGTGTTTGTAGACTTTCGTCAGTAAAGTGAGCTGTCGAGTTATATAGTGAAAAGAAATGATTTCATGACAAAATTTAGATGAATTCGAATTTGTTGAGATTATTCGGATTTGTTGTTATACAACCAAGGTTATCTGTCTACTGTCTAGGCCTTTTGCATTTCTTCGCTTAATTAAGAAAAGAGTTTCTCTTGCTCCATTGTTCTGACTTCCTTTTTCAATTATCATTTTCAAATAACAGCCATTTTTGTTTTGTAGAAATTATGAATTTCCCCTTTTGAACGGTTGAATTAGGTATTCAATCATGATACTTCTTATATATATGTTGAACTGTTGAATCAGGTTTTCATTATCACTTTTTGCGTTTGAACTGTTGAATCAGGTTGCATTAATTTCAGTTCTATCGGGGTTTGAATTTGCCATTATCTTTGCTGTCGCGGATTGTAGTTTGCACTTCAAGATCAAAGTTAGTTCTTATTTACAATCAATGTTAGATTATTGATGTTAGGTTAGTGGATAATTTGTATGTTAGGTTAGATAATATTGAATGCTAAGTTAGATTATTTGATGTTAGATTTAGGTAAATTATTTGAATGTTAGATTATTGGATTGGTAGATTAAGTTAGATTATTTGTATGTTAGATTATTGATGGATTGTTGGTTTATTTGATTAAGTTAGATTATTATATTAATAAATGATTTGTATGTTAGATTATTGGATTGGTAGATTAAGTTATATTATTTGTATGTTAGATTATTGATGAATTGTTGGTTTAATTGATGAAGTTAGACTATAGGATTATTGATGTTAGGTTGTTGAATTATTAATTTATATGTTAGGTTAGATGGAAATTCCAGACAAAACATGGATGACTATACTTCGTATCGATCCTAAATATATTGAGGGGGTTGACAAATTCATAGAATTTGCTGAAAGGTCTACGAGTAGATCATTGATTGCATGTCCTTGTGTAAGATGTACAAATCGAGTATATGAGAATAAGAGTGTGGTTAAATCCCATCTGATTGTATTCGGAATAAGACAAAATTATGGTTTTTGGTGTTTTTACGGTGAAAGGAGAATTGGACGTCAGAATGTAAATGTTGTTACTGAGAATGTGGAGGAAGATGAATCAGATGGTGAAATTGAAGACGAACCGATCAATGTACCAACAAATAATGATACTAATATCATGGATAACGAACCTGTTGAAGTTTGTAAGGATCATCTAATGGAAGATATTATTGCTGAGGATCATCTAATGGAAGATATCATTGCTGATTTGTATCCTAATGTCAACAATCATAATGAACATCCAAGTGAAAATGAGCATCTCGTTGATGATGCTAAGACGTTTTACAAATTGTTGGACGATTCGAAACTACCTTTGTATGAAGGTTCTCGCATTTCCAAAGCCTCAACTCTTCTTAAACTTCTTCACATAAAGAATGTAGGTCAGTGGACAAACACATCATTTGATTTATTATTGAGTTTATTAAAGGAGGAAATACTGCCAATTCACAATCAACTACTAAATTCGTATTATGAGTGCAAGAAATTCATTAAAGACATGGGTCTATCGTACGAAACAATTGACGCGTATTACTCATTTTCTGATCAGAAGCCACTAAGCCAGAGTAAGAGTTTCCCATACGAGACCTGCGCACAATCAATACGTAGAATGTAAATTTTTTTTAATATAATTTATTTTTTATTTTACTTTAGTTTAAGACGTTTTAAATTATAATTGAATTCTTAAGTTTAAGTTTTTATTTTTTTTTTCATTTTTACATTTGAACTTAGTTAATTAAAAATAAAAACTTTTTTTATAATTTAGAGTGTTTTTAACTTATATGGAACTATCTTAGTTAATTAAAAAGGAATTTTTTTTTTTTTATAATTTATAAGAATCTTTAACTTGTATATTTTTTTAAATTAACTTATTCGTAAATGCACTTAAGCATACATAAAAAAAAATTACAATAGAATGAAATCAAAACAAACACAAGACAAAGTAATTAAAAGAAAACTTCTTAAATATATTTATTGGTAATCAAATCTTTTATACGGAAAGTTAGATAATAAAGTAGTTTAATATGAAATATAAAGTACTTAGTTTTACATATTAATCCGCTGACCAAAATCATATTCAAATAAATCTAATTTTTATGTTGAATTCTTATATATTTTTTTAATATTAATGTATTTGAATTTATTATAATGGGATGTAAATTCCTTAAAAAATAATTATTTGTTATTTTATTATTTTATAAAAAATTTTACTTATAATTTTTGGAAAAATATAAATTTAAAAAATACTTTAAATTTTGAAAAAAATAGTTTGACACATAAATTGTGAAGAAAAAAAATATTTTTTAAAAATATTTTTTAGGCTTTTTTAATTTTAAATTTATTTTGTATTTTAAATTTTAAGAAATATTTATTTATAAAATATAAAAAAATATTTCATTTTTTTCAATTAATTTTAAAAAATATATATATTTAAATTTTAAATTTAATAAAACAAAAAATGTTAGATTACACCACACAACTCACGACACAACACTATTGTGCTCATGGCCAATTGTGTCTTTCCATAATAATCAAAAAATAATTATTATTATGTATAAATAAAACAAGAAAATAAGTCGAATTGGTAATTAATGATATAAAAATTAATTAATTAATTTAAATTAATAATTATATAATATTTTGTTGGTTTCACTAAACTTTAAATCATGTCTCTTACATCATTCACTAATATTACTAATACTTATAACTTTTTTAAATTAATTTAAATCATAAATTAACTTAACCTATTGATAATCATCCTTTAAGTTATTTGACACTCATTCAATCATACATTTTTTCTTCTATTAACTTTATAAGTCGTTTCCACAATCCATATATCGTTCTGATCAAAACTTAAAAGCTTCTTTCCTTATTGACTAAATTAGTATAAGCCCTGTTAGAAGGAAGCAGAGAGGCAGCAGAAGTAGAGAGACAACAAGACAAAATTAGAATAAAGATGAAAATTTTGTTTCAAGTTTTATAACATCGTCTTTAATGCTCATTTATAATGATATTTTCGAGATATAAATTGTATTATATCTTGTTAAAATATAAATTTAAACAAAGTTAGTAGATGATAATATTAAACCAAAAAAAATTATTTAAATTAAATACAAAAAAAAGGATTAAATAGGTTTGTTTCACAAGTGTTTATATACAATTTCTGGTTCCTCCTTAATTTCTGGTGTCACAGTCTATTCTTCCAAAGATGTGATAGGAGAACCTATATACATATTTATCAGGTTATTTATATAATTTTGAGTACAGTAATCTATTCATTTGTTAAAACTTCATCTAATAATGTTTCTTGTCATAGTTATATTTCTACAATGTTTATAAAACATAAATATCTATATTTATGTTTTTAATCATGTATATTAGAACTTAGAAAAATGGAAATTTTTAAAGAATCAGTTTAATGCCTAAAAATATGATCTAAAACGAAACGAGCACAGTTAAGATTTGAGTTAAGACACGAGCACACGATTATTTACTAATGTTATTTTTTATGTGTATATAATTTAATGATTTTGAATTTAATACTTATATAAATTGTTTTCTTTTTAATAATGATAAAATATTTTTAATATTTATATAACTACTTTAATTCTTTGTTGATGAATATGGTTGTAATATTTTAAATATTATAAATTTAATCTAAAATCACTAAATAAAAAATAAATACACTTATATCAAACTAAGTTCTTTATGAATTAGGTGGGGAGTGATTTTGGTCTAAAAGATATATAATTAATTGGTTTTAACATTATCTTAATAGTATAATCAATTTTTCAGTAATTTTGAATTCCTTTCAATATTTAAATTTAAAATATTGTTTATTAATATCATTTATAAATAATTAAAAAAATTAAGAATCTCAAATTAAAAATCTTAGTTGTAAAAAAATATATATATCATTTACAATAATTATTTCTTACAAATAATTATTTTTTTCTTAAAGTTAATTAAACTCTTTGTTAACATTTGAGACACCTAAAATAAATATGACAAAAGACATATGATGTAGACTAAGTAATTGACGAACCAATATTCAAAAATTGATCAAAATACAACCATGTTAGTTAAGTTTTCTATTTGTTGCCATTACAGTTTTTCATTTCGGTTGGGTAATTTTAATTATAAAAATTAATTGTTTATCCTGACTAACTATTTATAAAAAATTAAGATGTAAAATTAAGTTCACAAGAACTTGAAAAATTAAAAAAGAAAAAAAGTTAAGAGTGAACTGAAGTTAAATTTATAATAACAAAACAATATAACATCACAATAATCATAATTCATGCAATACCATAAAATAATTCTTGATTAATTAATCAATATAATTATTAATTAAAATGATTATTATAAACTATATATAAAGTCATTAATCAAAAAGACATTAATGAATATTAAATTATCCAAAATTAAAATGTTACTAAATATCTAATATTGTCATTAGTCAATAAGTAAGATTTATATTGTTAATATATATGATGACATCACTTAAATAAGACCACTTATCTATAAGAAAGAGTGATAATTAAAATCATTTCATTCTCTCTGTAAAATAAAAGATTTAACTTACATAAAAAAATGCATTTAATAATTAAGTTTTGTTTAGAAGTGTTTCCAAGTAATGATCTAAATTTTAAAACTACATGTAATCAAATAAATTTTAAATAAACAAAAAATACTTGTTAGTTCAAATAAGTGAGATATGAAACTTTTTCTAAACATAAAAATATAGAAACTCCAAATTTGCCTTATTAACTACAGTATCTCACAAATTTGAAAAACTAAGATATTTTAATAATAAAATAACACTTAAAAAAACATTGAGAAAAGTGTTAATAATTCTAAACTCTCCCAGAAAAAATGATAATGATAAACTTAGTTATTATCTGCGGAATTATTAAATATATTATAAATAAAACGATATTCTAATCTTTTATTTATTTTTTATTTAATTCATTATTTGCATTTCTGATAGGATCGGTGACACCAATATAGATTAAGACACATCTCCAAACTTATTTACGATGATGAAGAATGAAGAATGAAGAATCTTTGTGGAGTAAGCCAGATCTGAAATATCCGGATTGTGAATGTGTTCCACAAAAAGAATGCTTTGAGACGAATAGATTCTCTTTTGAGAGATTAAAGATAGTTCTTCATTTCAGAAAAGAAAACTTAATTATAAAATATAGTCCTTTATCTACTAGAAATACAACAAGTAAATTCTAATTTGTGTAGATAAATATTGGAGCTACTTCTACAATGGTACTATGTTGCTTTTGCAGTTCTCATCATCTGATACCTATACTCAAGCAACTTCAAACTTGGTTGCTTCTAGTAATCTTGAGCAGACCATTCAACAAATATTTGATATGGGGGTGACAACTGGGATAAGGAAACTGTCACTCGAGATCTTTGAGCTGCTTACAACAATCCTGAGCTGTAGATTACTTATATTCAGTATGCCCTTGAACTTGTTGATTTTAGTTTATTTTGGCATGTGAGATATTGATATATCTATTAACATTGTAGGGAATTCCAGAAACAACAGAAGTTGCAGTTCCTGTGCCTCACTTTCCTACAAGTCAGGTTACCTTGGAAGGGACTGGAATGGGCACAGTTTCTAATGCTTCTTCCATCGGAGCACCCAATTCATCTCCACTGAACTTGTTTCTGCAGGTAGCATTCTCAGTTTCTTCCTTTGTCCTCTCTATATTTTTTCTGTTTATTGCATGGTTAAGATGTAATAGGAAGCAGTTTCTGGCGGTGGCAACGATGGACTTGGTTCTCTTGTTTTTCTAAGAAGCAACCAACAGGTTTTGATAAATCTTCATTCATCTCATTTGAAAACTTATATTTGTCACGATTACATTGGAAAATCAACAAAGTTAAAACTGAAAGTTGTTTTTTTCGTTTGGTATAAGATTTGTTATGCATCATAATTATTTTGGATCAGCCAAATTATAGTGGGATTTTTATTGCTTCTTTTGGTATATAAATCATTTTCTAGATCATGATCCAAATAATAGTGATTTGTTTGCCTCATTTGATATAGAGATTTTTTTCTTGCTCATGATAAGATCATGATCAAATTATATTTTAGATCATTTTGATTTTTGGATGCATAACCCAAAATAGAAATTGTACTGGTAATTGGTAGCCTTGGTCAAAGCTTGGAGTACCCAGATTGACTACTTTCAGTCATCTAATGAGACTTTAAAAACTTATAAAAATGAAAATCATTTAAGCAGGTCCCTGCTGTGATGCTGGCACAATTTATTTTTAATGGGTTCTTTGTGAATTTGGCTTTCAGTTCCAAGCATTACGCACTATGGTTCAATCAAATCCACAAATTTTACAGGTGTGTTTTTGATAATCTGTTTTGCAAAAATGCTTATTTGGATGGGTTTTTGGGTTACTAGATCATATCTTCTTTCTGTTTGCAGCCCATGCTTCAGGAGCTTGGGAAGCAAAATCCACAACTGTTAAGGCTTATACAAGAGCATCACACAGAGTTTCTTCAACTGCTTGATGAGCCTAGTGACGTTTCTGAAGGGTCAGTATATTATGACTAACACTACAATTGAATTTGATATGTGCATTCCTTTTTGTAGCTTACTGCAAATGATCAATAGGGGGAGATCTCATAGTTTTTTATGTATCCAAAGATCAGTGAACTCAAAAACTGTATGTGTCTGGATTTGGATATAAATCCGGATCCAAATGAGAAATATCAAATAATTTTTTAACTAAGATCTATTTTCAAACGATGACACCTTTTGGAGAATCCTATTTGGAATCTTTTATGGTTATTTATATTTCTATTGCTAATGGTTACTAAATTCTCAGGGATATGTTCGACCATGCTGATCAGGAAATGCCTCATTCTATCAGTGTCACACCAGCAGAACAGGAAGCAATTGCACGTGTATGGATAATTTATTTTCTCTTTAATCTCTTGATTCATTTTTTTCACAAATTTGTCGTGTTGTACTATTGAGGTGGTCTCCATTTGCAGCTTGAGGCAATGGGATTTGACAGAGCCGTTGTAATTGAGGCATTCCTTGCCTGTGATCGTAATGAGGAATTGGCTGTTAACTATTTGTTAGAGCAAACGGAAGACTATGAGGATTGAATGGTAAATCATTTTCCTGAATTCTCTAGTCTCACATGTTTGCTCACCAATTTTTAAATAAACTAATTAAGGTATATGCTAAAGGAAAAAATGGGCTCATTTTTTTTGACCTTATGACTGCTTGAAGTCTTGAACAACTGCTTGGTAAATATGTTGCCATATTTGAAGTAAATTGCTGCACCTGTTTGTTCTATGATGGGTAAAGACAAGATATAATTTCATTTTATGACAAATCTTGAGATATTCTTTATCTTAATAACTGTTTTTACAACTTTAACAATAAATGGATCAGGATTATTTGAGATATTTGAATGTTTTAAAGTGATTTGCATCTAAGCATTCAAATTGTCTCACGTCTACACTTACATATCTAAACATTCAAGTTTTAGGTTTAAATTTTTTAAACTTGCATGCCATTTATTTGAAATCTAAGTTTTCAAATTATCTCAAGGTTAATAGTTTCACTTGCAGTAAATGTACAAACTAATTTTGGAAATGTTTCATGATTTTGGAACTGACCTTCATAATTTAGTCAGCCAAAACATGAATGCATCATGCATACACAACATACATTTTAAGAGAATCAGATTATAATTATTTGAATTTGGGGTTATATTTGAATTATAAATTTAAATCTTGTTTGTTAAAAAATTGATTATTTAAAATGAATGATTAAATATTTATTTAATATTTGATAAAATAAATAAAATACAATAGATTTATAGAAAATCTTCACTGAGACTATTTAAAAAGAAATAGATAGATAATATGATAAAAAATTAAATTTAAATCATCCCCACATTTATTATATGGTAAAATTTGGAATGAAAACTTTATCAATAATAACCAAAACAGCTGGTTAATTTTAATTTTGTAAGCCATTTTTTGAAATTATCCACTGAAGTGGACAAACATCTTTTCTTGTAACTTGTGTTATTTGTAAGTTGAACACATTTTGAGCATTACTTTTTGTTAATATTTTGAATTAAAAAGTTTGATTTAAATAAACTTTTAAATTATTTAAATTTTTATATTTATAAAGATAAAAATTTACAAATTTATAAATAATTATTATAAGATTTGGAAAATAATGTGAATTTACATTTATAAATTTTAAAAAATATATAATAATTTAGGTTATTGATTTTGTATATATGATTAGTTTATTTATTATTTTTTAAATTAATTTATACTTAATTATATATATAATAATAGTATATAACTAATATTTATTCATTATTCCATTCTTTTTTTAAAGTATACACTGTTTCATGTTCACAAATAATTATTGAAGTGATAACCGAAAAATAAAATACAAAAATTATTAATATAAATAAATCATAATGGCATACAAAAATTATTAATATAAATAAATCATAATGGCATAAAGGTACGTATATGAATATTTGAGGATCCTCAAAATAGGTATCTCAAAAATAACTTATCTAAATTAGAATTTATAAAAATAATTTTTTTTCAAATAATTCTGACCATTCTACTTTTATTTTTTTTCTTTCTCTTTTCCCCTCATTTTCTCATTTCTTCTTTCTCTCTTCTCCTCAGGCCGACCGTTGATTACCCTTCCCTTCTTCCCTCCACCCGCTTTCCCGGTTTCCTCCCCGAATTCCCTACCCTTGATGATCGCTAAGCAACGCCGAAAGACGCTTCCCCGCGAGCTCCGACTCCAGCATCTCGCAGGACCACGAGACCACGCATGCAACTGTAGCAGCTGATACAAAAGATGAGTTACACAAGTCGGGTGGAGGACCATGGTGTCGAATAGGTCGCTTCACTAGAAGGCAATGCAGCAGTCGAGGTAAAAGTTAGTTTACGTCAACATAATTTAAAACAAAGTAGTTGTAGTACTTATTCATGTATGTCATATAAGTGACCTCGATTCCAAGCAACTGTTTTATTTTTTTTACATTGTGTCGCAATGTATAACAAAACAATTGCCTAGAATTGAACCCTAGTCACTTGTATGAAAGGCGGTAATAAGTATCACTATAATACAACTACTTTGTTATAAATTGCGTGGACGCAAATTATACATTGTGTGGTCAATTTGTGTATGTGGTGGGGAAGATAATCAAATTGAGCCCTGAAAAGGCTATCTTCATTTTTTTCAAGAACATTCTGTCACACATAGGTCAGTTACGAACTTACGATGGATAACTGTTATAATGAGTTCTATTGAATCTCTAAATAGGTTATTGTTGAATTATTGTATTGTGTTGCAGCTGCTATGATGTCTGCGGTTTATGAGGAAAATAAAGACGAAGATGGCTTTCATTACATGACTTACATAGACAACAACACCTTTGGGTTGTTTTAGAACTAAAAGGAAGAAGAGATGAATTGTGAATATATCTTTACTCATTTGAAATGTTTTTTTTTCGGTCTATTTTAATTTGCTTCATGTGAAGATGGAATTTGTTGATATGATATAGAGGAGAGTATTTATGAAACCTCTTCAATCTTGTTTTCTGACCAGTTTGTGGTGTGATTAAAATTAATTTAGAAATGATATTCTTGATTAATGATTCTTTAACTTTCCCCTTTCATATCAATTACAAATGAAGGTTTGTTTGATGTTGGTTAATTAGATTAAATCTAAATAAAAAAATCTCCCAATAACTTGAATTTAATAGGAAAAAGGAATTTGAACATAAACTTTATTATTAATAAGAGAAACAATATGTTTTCTCCTACAATACAAATGAAACAAAAAGGGAAGAAGTTATAGATATAATAGATGAACAATTCTAAAAAAATGGTTTATCTATGACTCTTCCATGTTCACTGAAAATTCTTGATAAAATGTCGCCAGTCAAATAGATCTTTAAATCCACTACAAGTAAGAAAAAATGAATATATTATTAGGAATGAAACTAAAAATCATGAAAAGATTACAACAATCATATCACATATCTACATTCAAAAATTGTTTGTTTATCAGTTTTGGAGTAGACATTATCAAAGAAAACGAATATATTATCAAAGAATAAGACATCCAGAGAGGAACATACAATGTTGTTTGGCATTAGATTAAGAACCTTTTATAAACATATTCACTTTATAATCCCACAACAGAAGTGCCAAATGTTATTCTCCCATCTCAAACATTTGGTGAAGGAATTTCTTCCAAAAAGAAAAAAAGAAGTTGAATGGAGAATTAACACCTTGCGGCGCAAACAACACTTACGCAAACTGTGCACTTTGCGTCGACGCAAAGTACAACTTGCCAATGTAATATACATATTCAGTCACATTCAGAATGGACACAATTAATTTGCGTCCCACGAAGAATGCAATTTGCGTGGGGACGTAATATACAGAAAGATTCTCACACATTCAGTCAGAATAATAACCATTCAAACCATTCAGGAAAATATTCACCTAAAACCTTAAAACCTATCATACTCAGCATGCAAGTAGGGAAAAAAATAAAAACTCACCTAAATATGCAAGTGGTGAATGGTGAATGTTGATGCAAGGAAGCGTCTGGCGTTGCTTGGCGATCGTTGGGGAATGATGGAGGTTAGTAGCGGGGGAGAGAAGAGGGGAAGCGTCTGGCGATGCTGTTGGAGTCGAGGCTCGCGGGGAGGGATGAGAAGCGCAATGGTCGCCCGGAGGAGAGGAGGGAAATGATAGAAGAGAAAATGTGGGGGAAAAGAAAAATAAACAGAAATAAAAAATATATATTAAGGATAAAATGGTCAATTTTTTTGAAAAAATGTTAGTTTTATCAATTGTTTTTGGGCTAAGTTATTTTTAAAATAAGACCTATTTTCAGTGTTATTTTATCAAATTTCCCTATTTGAGAGGTTCTACACGGTAATGAGTGGATAATTTCGGATCCGCTTTCTAGTTTTGTCCAATATTAAGTTTTTTTTAAAATAAAATAAAATTATCAATAATTTAACTTTAAGTTTTCCTTTATTTAATGTAAAATTTGAATTTAAATTTTATTATTAAGATAGAAATAAAAAAAGGTTAAACGCTAGTTCTTCTTTCAAGTCAGTGTGAACTTATTTGAGCTAACATAGACATGGAAATATATATTTTTTTTTTATATAATTTGTAAGGATCTTTAACCTTAAGTCGAAACACTTTTTACAAATATATAAAATATTTTTAAATACTCTTTAGAAAACATAACAAACATTATAAACGGGATGAAATCAAAATAAAAAATAATTATAAGAAAACTATTGTCTTAAATATATATTAATAATCAAATCCTTTATATGACAAGATAACAAAGTAACTTAATAAGAAATATAGAATATCTAATTTTACAGATTAATTGCTGACCAAAATATTTTTCAAATAAATCTAATTTTTAATTTTTATGTTAAATTCTTATATATATTTTTAATATCAATGTATTTGAATAATTGATTATAATTATGTAAATTCTATAAAAACTAATTAGTTATTATCTTATTATTTTATAAAAAAAATAAAAATAGATTTTACTTATATTTTTTTATCGGAAAATATGAATGTTGAAAATACTCTAAAACTTGTAATATGAGTATTGAATATAGTTAATAAGAAAAAAAGTTAATAAAATTCAAATTTAACAAAATTGAAATATAGTTAGAATTGTGTTTTATGACACCACCCCGCAAGATGGTCAGGTTCACTCGTGTATTGAATATGACTTTGTTTCTTTATTACATGTCATTTGTCCTTTTAATGTATTAATAATAATAATTAGTTTGTTTGAAAAAACAATAAAATTTGTAATTAATGATATTAATAGTAAATTAATTTAATAAATTAATAATTTTAATTGTATTTTTGGTTTAATTCACTTTAAATAATGTAAGTTAAATCGCAATTTATATATGCATCACAACTGCACACTCCCCGCTTACATCACATCTCACACTAGCATATTACTAATACTTGTAATGTATTAAATTAATTTAAATCATAACTTAACTCTTCCGGACATTTATTCAATCATCCTTAACTTATCCGACACACAATCATACGTTTTAAAATTAGGGAAAACCCAAAACCTTAGAATTAGGGAAAGGATTGGACTAAGAGACACCAATACATATGGATGAAAACTTAGTGCAAGTAGAAATATTTTAAAATTAAAATTTTGTTTAGTTTTACTATATGATAGTTTTCAAATATAAATTATAATGTATCCAATTAAAATATATGTTTAAACAAAGTTTAAAATAATGCAAACCAAAGAGGGAAATGATAGAAGAGAAAATGTGGGGGAAAAGAAAAATAAACAGAAATAAAAAATATATATTAAGGATAAAATGGTCAATTTTTTTGAAAAAATGTTAGTTTTATCAATTGTTTTTGGGCTAAGTTATTTTTTAAATAAGACCTATTTTCAGTGTTATTTTATCAAATTTCCCTATTTGAGAGGTTGATTGGATAATTTCGGATCCGCTTTCTAGTTTTGTCCAATATTAAGTTTTTTTTAAAATAAAATAAAATTATCAATAATTTAACTTTAAGTTTTCCTTTGTTTAATGTAAAATTTGAATTTAAATTTTATTATTAAGATAGAAATAAAAAAAGGTTAAACGCTAGTTCTTCTTTCAAGTCAGTGTGAACTTATTTGAGCTAACATAGACATGGAAATATATATATATTTTTTTTATATAATTTGTAAGGATCTTTAACCTTAAGTCGAAACACTTTTTACAAATATATAAAATATTTTTAAATACACTTTAGAAAACATAACAAACATTATAAACGGGATGAAATCAAAATAAAAAATAATTATAAGAAAACTATTGTCTTAAATATATATTAATAATCAAATCCTTTATATGACAAGATAACAAAGTAACTTAATAAGAAATATAGAATATCTAATTTTACAGATTAATTGCTGACCAAAATATTTTTCAAATAAATCTAATTTTTAATTTTTATGTTAAATTCTTATATATATTTTTAATATCAATGTATTTGAATAATTGATTATAATTATGTAAATTCTATAAAAACTAATTAGTTATAATCTTATTATTTTATAAACAAAATAAAAATAGATTTTTACTTATATTTTTTTATCGGAAAATATGAATGTTGAAAATACTCTAAAACTTGTAATATGAGTCTTGAATATAGTTAATAAGAAAAAAAGTTAATAAAATTCAAATTTAACAAAACTGAAATATAGTTAGAATTGTGTTTTATGACACCACCCCGCAAGATGGTCAGGTTCACTCGTGTATTGAATATGACTTTGTTTCTTTATTACATGTCATTTGTCATTTTAATGTATATATTTTAAAATTAATAATAATAATTAGTTTGTTTGAAAAAATAATAAAATTTGTAATTAATGATATTAATAGTAAATTAATTTAATAAATTAATAATTTTAATTGTATTTTTTGTTTAATTCACTTTAAATAATGTAAATTAAATCGCAATTTATATATGCATCACAACTGCACACTCCCCACTTACATCACATCTCACACTAGCATATTACTAATACTTGTAATGTATTAAATTAATTTAAATCATAACTTAACTCTTCCGGACATTTATTCAATCCTCCTTAACTTATCCGACACACAATCATACATTTTTAGCTATTATCAAAACCCAAAAGCTTAGAATTAGGGAAAGGATTGGACTAAGAGACACCAATACATATGGATGAAAACTTAGTGCAAGTAGAAATATTTTAAAATTAAAATTTTGTTTAGTTTTACTATATGATAGTTTTCAAATATAAATTATAAAGTATCCAATTAAAATATATGTTTAAACAAAGTTTAAAATAATACAAACCAAAGAGGGAAATGATAGAAGAGAAAATGTGGGGGAAAAGAAAAATAAAAAGAAATAAAAAATATATATTAATGATAAAATGGTCAATTTTTTTGAAAAAAGGTTAGTTTTATCAATTGTTTTTGGGCTAAGTTATTTTTTACCTAAGACCTATTTTCAGTATTATTTTATCAAATTTCCCTATTTGAGAGGTTCTATATGGTAATGAGTGGATAATTTCGGATCCGCTTTCTAGTTTTGTCCAATATTAAGTTTTTTTTAAAATAAAATAAAATTATCAATAATTTAACTTAAAGTTTTCCTTTGTTTAATGTAAAATTTGAATTTAAATTTTATTATTAAGATAGATATAAAAAAGGTTAAACGCTGGTTCTTCTTTTAAGTCAGTGTGAACTTATTTGAGCTAACATAGACATGGAAATATATATATATATATTTTTTATATAATTTGTAAGGATCTTTAACCTTAAATCGAAACACTTTTTACAAATATATAAAATATTTTTAAATACACTTTAGAAAACATAACAAACATTATAAACTGGATGAAATCAAAATAAAAAATAATTATAAGAAAACTATTGTCTTAAATATATATTAATAATCAAATCCTTTATATGACAAGATAACAAAGTAACTTAATAAGAAATATAGAATATCTAATTTTACAGATTAATTGCTGACCAAAATATTTTTCAAATAAATCTAATTTTTAATTTTTATGTTAAATTCTTATATATATTTTTAATATCAATGTATTTGAATAATTGATTATAATTATGTAAATTCTATAAAAACTAATTAGTTATTATCTTATTATTTTATAAACAAAATAAAAATAGATTTTTACTTATATTTTTTTATCGGAAAATATGAATGTTGAAAATACTCTAAAACTTGTAATATGAGTATTGAATATAGTTAATAAGAAAAAAAGTTAATAAAATTAAAATTTAACAAAACTGAAATATAGTTAGAATTGTGTTTTATGACACCACCCCGCAAGATGGTCCGGTTCACTCGTGTATTGAATATGACTTTGTTTCTTTATTACATGTCATTTGTCCTTTTAATGTATATATTTTAAAATTAATAATAATAATTAGTTTGTTTGAAAAAACAATAAAATTTGTAATTAATGATATTAATAGTAAATTAATTTAATAAATTAATAATTTTAATTGTATTTTTGGTTTAATTCACTTTAAATAATGTAAGTTAAATTGCAATTTATATATGCATCACAACTGCACACTCCCCGCTTACATCACATCTCACACTGGCATATTACTAATACTTGTAATGTATTAAATTAATTTAAATCATAACTTAAATCTTCCGGAAATTTATTCAATCATCCTTAACTTATCCGACACACAATCATACGTTTTAAAATTAGGGAAAACCCAAAAGCTTAGAATTAGGGAAAGGATTGGACTAAGAGACACCAATACATATGGATGAAAACTTAGTGCAAGTAGAAATATTTTAAAATTAAAATTTTGTTTAGTTTTACTATATGATAGTTTTCAAATATAAATTATAATGTATCCAATTAAAATATATGTTTAAACAAAGTTTAAAATAATACAAACCAAAGAGGGAAATGATAGAAGAGAAAATGTGGGGGAAAAGAAAAATAAACAGAAATAAAAAATATATATTAAGGATAAAATGGTCAATTTTTTTGAAAAAAGGTTAGTTTTATCAATTGTTTTTGGGCTAAGTTATTTTTTAAATAAGACCTATTTTCAGTGTTATTTTATCAAATTTCACTATTTGAGAGGTTGAGTGGATAATTTCGGATCCGTTTTCTAGTTTTGTTCAATATTAAGTTTTTTTTAAAATAAAATAAAATTATCAATAATTTAACTTTAAGTTTTCCTTTGTTTAATGTAAAATTTGAATTTAAATTTTATTATTAAGATAGAAATAAAAAAGGTTAAACGCTAGTTCTTCTTTCAAGTCAGTGTGAACTTATTTGAGCTAACATAGACATGGAAATATATATATATTTTTTTTATATAATTTGTAAGGATCTTTAACCTTAAGTCGAAACACTTTTTACAAATATATAAAATATTTTTAAATACACTTTAGAAAACATAACAAACATTATAAACTGGATGAAATCAAAATAAAAAATAATTATAAGAAAACTATTGTCTTAAATATATATTAATAATCAAATCCTTTATATGACAAGATAAAAAAGTAACTTAATAAGAAATATAGAATATCTAATTTTACAGATTAATTGCTGACCAAAATATTTTTCAAATAAATCTAATTTTTAATTTTTATGTTAAATTCTTATATATATTTTTAATATCAATGTATTTGAATAATTGATTATAATTATGTAAATTCTATAAAAACTAATTAGTTATTATCTTATTATTTTATAAACAAAATAAAAATAGATTTTTACTTATATTTTTTTATCGGAAAATATGAATGTTGAAAATACTCTAAAACTTGTAATATGAGTATTGAATATAGTTAATAAGAAAAAAAGTTAATAAAATTCAAATTTAACAAAACTGAAATATAGTTAGAATTGTGTTTTATGACACCACCCCGCAAGATGGTCAGGTTCACTCGTGTATTGTATATGACTTTGTTTCTTTATTACATGTCATTTGTTCCTTTTAATGTATATATTTTAAAATTAATAATAATAATTAGTTTGTTTGAAAAAATAATAAAATTTGTAATTAATGATATTAATAGTAAATTAATTTAATAAATTAATAATTTTAATTGTATTTTTGGTTTAATTCACTTTAAATAATGTAAATTAAATCGCAATTTATATATGCATCACAACTGCACACTCCCCGCTTACATCACATCTCATACTAGCATATTACTAATACTTGTAATGTATTAAATTAATTTAAATCATAACTTAACTCTTCCGGACATTTATTCAATCATCCTTAACTTATCCGACACACAATCATACATTTTAAAATTAGGGAAAACCCAAAAGCTTAGAATTAGGGAAAGGATTGGACTAAGAGACACCAATACATATGGATGAAAACTTAGTGCAAGTAGAAATATTTTAAAATTAAATTTTGTTTAGTTTTACTATATGATAGTTTTCAAATATAAATTATAATGTATCCAATTAAAATATATGTTTAAACAAAGTTTAAAATAATACAAACCAAAGAGGGAAATGATAGAAGAGAAAATGTGGGGGAAAAGAAAAATAAACAGAAATAAAAAATATATATTAAGAATAAAATGGTCAATTTTTTTGAAAAAATGTTAGTTTTATCAATTGTTTTTGGGCTAAGTTATTTTTTAAATAAGACCTATTTTCAGTGTTATTTTATCAAATTTCCCTATTTGAGAGGTTGAGTGGATAATTTCGGATCCGCTTTCTAGTTTTGTCCAATATTAAGTTTTTTTTAAAATAAAATAAAATTATCAATAATTTAACTTTAAGTTTTCCTTTGTTTAATGTAAAATTTGAATTTAAATTTTATTATTAAGATAGAAATAAAAAAGGTTAAACGCTAGTTCTTCTTTCAAGTCAGTGTGAACTTATTTGAGCTAACATAGACATGGAAATATATATATATTTTTTTTATATAATTTGTAAGGATCTTTAACCTTAAGTCGAAACACTTTTTACAAATATATAAAATATTTTTAAATACACTTTAGAAAACATAACAAACATTATAAACTGGATGAAATCAAAATAAAAAATAATTATAAGAAAATTATTGTCTTAAATATATATTAATAATCAAATCCTTTATATGACAAGATAACAAAGTAACTTAATAAGAAATATAGAATATCTAATTTTACAGATTAATTGCTGACCAAAATATTTTTCAAATAAATCTATTTTTTAATTTTTATGTTAAATTCTTATATATATTTTTAATATTAATGTATTTGAATAATTGATTATAATTATGTAAATTCTATAAAAACTAATTAGTTATTATCTTATTATTTTATAAAAAAAATAAAAATAAATTTTACTTATATTTTTTTATCGGAAAATATGAATGTTGAAAATACTCTAAAACTTGTAATATGAGTATTGAATATAGTTAATAAGAAAAAAAGTTAATAAAATTCAAATTTAACAAAACTGAAATATAGTTAGAATTGTGTTTTATGACACCACCTCGCAAGATGGTCAGGTTCACTCGTGTATTGAATATGACTTTGTATCTTTATTACATGTCATTTGTCCTTTTAATGTATATATTTTAAAATTAATAATAATAATTAGTTTGTTTGAAAAAACAATAAAATTTGTAATTAATGATATTAATAGTAAATTAATTTAATAAATTAATAATTTTAATTGTATTTTTTGTTTAATTCACTTTAAATAATGTAAATTAAATCGCAATTTATATATGCATCACAACTGCACACTCCACGCTTACATCACATCTCACACTAGCATATTACTATCACATCTCACACTAGCATATTACTAATAATTGTAATGTATTAAATTAATTTAAATCATAACTTAACTCTTCCGGACATTTATTCAATCCTCCTTAACTTATCCGACACACAATCATACATTTTTAGCTATTATCAAAACCCAAAAGCTTAGAATTAGGGAAAGGATTGGACTAAGAGACACCAATACATATGGATGAAAACTTAGTGCAAGTAGAAATATTTTAAAATTAAAATTTTGTTTAGTTTTACTATATGATAGTTTTCAAATATAAATTATAAAGTATCCAATTAAAATATATGTTTAAACAAAGTTTAAAATAATACAAACCAAAGAGGGAAATGATAGAAGAGAAAATGTGGGGGAAAAGAAAAATAAACAGAAATAAAAAATATATATTAAGGATAAAATGGTCAATTTTTTTGAAAAAAGGTTAGTTTTATCAATTGTTTTTGGGCTAAGTTATTTTTTAAATAAGACCTATTTTCAGTGTTATTTTATCAAATTTCCCTATTTGAGAGGTTCTATACGGTAATGAGTGGATAATTTCGGATCCGCTTTCTAGTTTTGTTCAATATTAAGTTTTTTTTAAAATAAAATAAAATTATCAATAATTTAACTTTAAGTTTTCCTTTGTTTAATGTAAAATTTGAATTTAAATTTTATTATTAAGATAGAAATAAAAAAAGGTTAAACGCTAGTTCTTCTTTCAAGTCAGTGTGAACTTATTTGAGCTAACATAGACATGGAAATATATATATATTTTTTTTATATAATTTGTAAGGATCTTTAACCTTAAGTCGAAACACTTTTTACAAATATATAAAATATTTTTAAATACTCTTTAGAAAACATAACAAACATTATAAACTGGATGAAATCAAAATAAAAAATAATTATAAGAAAACTATTGTCTTAAATATATATTAATAATCAAATCCTTTATATGACAAGATAACAAAGTAACTTAATAAGAAATATAGAATATCTAATTTTACAGATTAATTGCTGACCAAAATATTTTTCAAATAAATCTAATTTTTAATTTTTATGTTAAATTCTTATATATATTTTTAATATCAATGTATTTGAATAATTGATTATAATTATGTAAATTCTATAAAAACTAATTAGTTATTATCTTATTATTTTATAAAAAAAATAAAAATAGATTTTACTTATATTTTTTTATCGGAAAATATGAATGTTGAAAATACTCTAAAACTTGTAATATGAGTATTGAATATAGTTAATAAGAAAAAAAGTTAATAAAATTCAAATTTAACAAAATTGAAATATAGTTAGAATTGTGTTTTATGACACCACCCCGCAAGATGGTCAGGTTCACTCGTGTGTTGAATATGACTTTGTTTCTTTATTACATGTCATTTGTCCTTTTAATGTATTAATAATAATAATTAGTTTGTTTGAAAAAACAATAAAATTTGTAATTAATGATATTAATAGTAAATTAATTTAATAAATTAATAATTTTAATTGTATTTTTGGTTTAATTCACTTTAAATAATGTAAGTTAAATCGCAATTTATATATGCATCACAACTGCACACTCCCCGCTTACATCACATCTCACACTAGCATATTACTAATACTTGTAATGTATTAAATTAATTTAAATCATAACTTAACTCTTCCGGACATTTATTCAATCATCCTTAACTTATCCGACACACAATCATACGTTTTAAAATTAGGGAAAACCCAAAAGCTTAGAATTAGGGAAAGGATTGGACTAAGAGACACCAATACATATGGATGAAAACTTAGTGCAAGTAGAAATATTTTAAAATTAAAATTCTGTTTAGTTTTACTATATGATAGTTTTCAAATATAAATTATAATGTATCCAATTAAAATATATTTTAAACAAAGTTTAAAATAATACAAACCAAAGAGGGAAATGATAGAAGAGAAAATGTGGGGGAAAAGAAAAATAAACAGAAATAAAAAATATATATTAAGGATAAAATGGTCAATTTTTTTGAAAAAATGTTAGTTTTATCAATTGTTTTTGGGCTAAGTTATTTTTTAAATAAGACCTATTTTCAGTGTTATTTTATCAAATTTCCCTATTTGAGAGGTTGATTGGATAATTTCGGATCCGCTTTCTAGTTTTGTCCAATATTAAGTTTTTTTTTAAAATAAAATAAAATTATCAATAATTTAACTTTAAGTTTTCCTTTGTTTAATGTAAAATTTGAATTTAAATTTTATTATTAAGATAGAAATAAAAAAAGGTTAAACGCTAGTTCTTCTTTCAAGTCAGTGTGAACTTATTTGAGCTAACATAGACATGGAAATATATATATATTTTTTTTATATAATTTGTAAGGATCTTTAACCTTAAGTCGAAACACTTTTTACAAATATATAAAATATTTTTAAATACACTTTAGAAAACATAACAAACATTATAAACGGGATGAAATCAAAATAAAAAATAATTATAAGAAAACTATTGTCTTAAATATATATTAATAATCAAATCCTTTATATGACAAGATAACAAAGTAACTTAATAAGAAATATAGAATATCTAATTTTACAGATTAATTGCTGACCAAAATATTTTTCAAATAAATCTAATTTTTAATTTTTATGTTAAATTCTTATATATATTTTTAATATCAATGTATTTGAATAATTGATTATAATTATGTAAATTCTATAAAAACTAATTAGTTATTATCTTATTATTTTATAAACAAAATAAAAATAGATTTTTACTTATATTTTTTTATCGGAAAATATGAATGTTGAAAATACTCTAAAACTTGTAATATGAGTCTTGAATATAGTTAATAAGAAAAAAAGTTAATAAAATTCAAATTTAACAAAACTGAAATATAGTTAGAATTGTGTTTTATGACACCACCCCGCAAGATGGTCAGGTTCACTCGTGTATTGAATATGACTTTGTTTCTTTATTACATGTCATTTGTCCTTTTAATGTATATATTTTAAAATTAATAATAATAATTAGTTTGTTTGAAAAAACAATAAAATTTGTAATTAATGATATTAATAGTAAATTAATTTAATAAATTAATAATTTTAATTGTATTTTTTGTTTAATTCACTTTAAATAATGTAAATTAAATCGCAATTTATATATCACAACTGCATACTCCCCACTTACATCACATCTCACACTAGCATATTACTAATACTTGTAATGTATTAAATTAATTTAAATCATAACTTAACTCTTCCGGACATTTATTCAATCCTCCTTAACTTATCCGACACACAATCATACATTTTTAGCTATTATCAAAACCCAAAAGCTTAGAATTAGGGAAAGGATTGGACTAAGAGACACCAATACATATGGATGAAAACTTAGTGCAAGTAGAAATATTTTAAAATTAAAATTTTGTTTAGTTTTACTATATGATAGTTTTCAAATATAAATTATAAAGTATCCAATTAAAATATATGTTTAAACAAAGTTTAAAATAATACAAACCAAAGAGGGAAATGATAGAAGAGAAAATGTGGGGGAAAAGAAAAATAAAAAGAAATAAAAAATATATATTAAGGATAAAATGGTCAATTTTTTTGAAAAAAGGTTAGTTTTATCAATTGTTTTTGGGCTAAATTATTTTTTACCTAAGACCTATTTTCAGTATTATTTTATCAAATTTCCCTATTTGAGAGGTTCTATATGGTAATGAGTGGATAATTTCGGATCCGCTTTCTAGTTTTTGTCTAATATTAAGTTTTTTTTAAAATAAAATAAAATTATCAATAATTTAACTTTAAGTTTTCCTTTGTTTAATGTAAAATTTGAATTTAAATTTTATTATTAAGATAGATATAAAAAAAGTTAAACGCTAGTTCTTCTTTTAAGTCAGTGTGAACTTATTTGAGCTAACATAGACATGGAAATATATATATATATATTTTTTATATAATTTGTAAGGATCTTTAACCTTAAATCGAAACACTTTTTACAAATATATAAAATATTTTTAAATACACTTTAGAAAACATAACAAACATTATAAACTGGATGAAATCAAAATAAAAAATAATTATAAGAAAACTATTGTCTTAAATATATATTAATAATCAAATCCTTTATATGACAAGATAACAAAGTAACTTAATAAGAAATATAGAATATCTAATTTTACAGATTAATTGCTGACCAAAATATTTTTCAAATAAATCTAATTTTTAATTTTTATGTTAAATTCTTATATATATTTTTAATATCAATGTATTTGAATAATTGATTATAATTATGTAAATTCTATAAAAACTAATTAGTTATTATCTTATTATTTTATAAACAAAATAAAAATAGATTTTTACTTATATTTTTTTATCGGAAAATATGAATGTTGAAAATACTCTAAAACTTGTAATATGAGTATTGAATATAGTTAATAAGAAAAAAAAGTTAATAAAATTCAAATTTAACAAAACTGAAATATAGTTAGAATTGTGTTTTATGACACCACCCCGCAAGATGGTCCGGTTCACTCGTGTATTGAATATGACTTTGTTTCTTTATTACATGTCATTTGTCCTTTTAATGTAAATATTTTAAAATTAATAATAATAATTAGTTTGTTTGAAAAAACAATAAAATTTGTAATTAATGATATTAATAGTAAATTAATTTAATAAATTAATAATTTTAATTGTATTTTTGGTTTAATTCACTTTAAATAATGTAAGTTAAATTGCAATTTATATATGCATCACAACTGCACACTCCCCGCTTACATCACATCTCACACTGGCATATTACTAATACTTGTAATGTATTAAATTAATTTAAATCATAACTTAAATCTTTCGGAAATTTATTCAATCATCCTTAACTTATCCGACACACAATCATACGTTTTAAAATTATGGAAAACCCAAAAGCTTAGAATTAGGGAAAGGATTGGACTAAGAGACACCAATACATATGGATGAAAACTTAGTGCAAGTAGAAATATTTTAAAATTAAAATTTTGTTTAGTTTTACTATATGATAGTTTTCAAATATAAATTATAATGTATCCAATTAAAATATATGTTTAAACAAAGTTTAAAATAATACAAACCAAAGAGGGAAATGATAGAAGAGAAAATGTGGGGGAAAAGAAAAATAAACAGAAATAAAAAATATATATTAAGGATAAAATGGTCAATTTTTTTGAAAAAAGGTTAGTTTTATCAATTGTTTTTGGGCTAAGTTATTTTTTAAATAAGACCTATTTTCAGTGTTATTTTATCAAATTTCACTATTTGAGAGGTTGAGTGGATAATTTCGGATCCGTTTTCTAGTTTTGTTCAATATTAAGTTTTTTTTAAAATAAAATAAAATTATCAATAATTTAACTTTAAGTTTTCCTTTGTTTAATGTAAAATTTGAATTTAAATTTTATTATTAAGATAGAAATAAAAAAGGTTAAACGCTAGTTCTTCTTTTAAGTCAGTGTGAACTTATTTGAGCTAACATAGACATGGAAATATATATATATTTTTTTTATATAATTTGTAAGGATCTTTAACCTTAAGTCGAAACACTTTTTACAAATATATAAAATATTTTTAAATACACTTTAGAAAACATAACAAACATTATAAACTGGATGAAATCAAAATAAAAAATAATTATAAGAAAACTATTGTCTTAAATATATATTAATAATCAAATCCTTTATATGACAAGATAACAAAGTAACTTAATAAGAAATATAGAATATCTAATTTTACAGATTAATTGCTGACCAAAATATTTTTCAAATAAATCTAATTTTTAATTTTTATGTTAAATTCTTATATATATTTTTAATATCAATGTATTTGAATAATTGATTATAATTATGTAAATTCTATAAAAACTAATTAGTTATTATCTTATTATTTTATAAACAAAATAAAAATAGATTTTTACTTATATTTTTTTATCGGAAAATATGAATGTTGAAAATACTCTAAAACTTGTAATATGAGTATTGAATATAGTTAATAAGAAAAAAAGTTAATAAAATTCAAATTTAACAAAACTGAAATATAGTTAGAATTGTGTTTTATGACACCACCCCGCAAGATGGTCAGGTTCACTCGTGTATTGTATATGACTTTGTTTCTTTATTACATGTCATTTGTTCCTTTTAATGTATATATTTTAAAATTAATAATAATAATTAGTTTGTTTGAAAAAACAATAAAATTTGTAATTAATGATATTAATAGTAAATTAATTTAATAAATTAATAATTTTAATTGTATTTTTGGTTTAATTCACTTTAAATAATGTAAATTAAATCGCAATTTATATATGCATCACAACTGCACACTCCCCGCTTACATCACATCTCATACTAGCATATTACTAATACTTGTAATGTATTAAATTAATTTAAATCATAACTTAACTCTTCCGGACATTTATTCAATCATCCTTAACTTATCCGACACACAATCATACATTTTAAAATTAGGGAAAACCCAAAAGCTTAGAATTAGGGAAAGGATTGGACTAAGAGACACCAATACATATGGATGAAAACTTAGTGCAAGTAGAAATATTTTAAAATTAAAATTTTGTTTAGTTTTACTATATGATAGTTTTCAAATATAAATTATAATGTATCCAATTAAAATATATGTTTAAACAAAGTTTAAAATAATACAAACCAAAGAGGGAAATGATAGAAGAGAAAATGTGGGGGAAAAGAAAAATAAACAGAAATAAAAAATATATATTAAGAATAAAATGGTCAATTTTTTTGAAAAAAGGTTAGTTTTATCAATTGTTTTTGGGCTAAGTTATTTTTTAAATAAGACATATTTTCAGTGTTATTTTATCAAATTTCCCTATTTGAGAGGTTGAGTGGATAATTTCGGATCCGCTTTCTAGTTTTGTCCAATATTAAGTTTTTTTTAAAATAAAATAAAATTATCAATAATTTAACTTTAAGTTTTCCTTTGTTTAATGTAAAATTTGAATTTAAATTTTATTATTAAGATAGAAATAAAAAAAGGTTAAACGCTAGTTCTTCTTTCAAGTCAGTGTGAACTTATTTGAGCTAACATAGACATGGAAATATATATATATTTTTTTTATATAATTTGTAAGGATCTTTAACCTTAAGTCGAAACACTTTTTACAAATATATAAAATATTTTTAAATACACTTTAGAAAACATAACAAACATTATAAACTGGATGAAATCAAAATAAAAAATAATTATAAGAAAATTATTGTCTTAAATATATATTAATAATCAAATCCTTTATATGACAAGATAACAAAGTAACTTAATAAGAAATATAGAATATCTAATTTTACAGATTAATTGCTGACCAAAATATTTTTCAAATAAATCTATTTTTTAATTTTTATGTTAAATTCTTATATATATTTTTAATATTAATGTATTTGAATAATTGATTATAATTATGTAAATTCTATAAAAACTAATTAGTTATTATCTTATTATTTTATAAAAAAATTAAAAATAAATTTTACTTATATTTTTTTATCGGAAAATATGAATGTTGAAAATACTCTAAAACTTGTAATATGAGTATTGAATATAGTTAATAAGAAAAAAAGTTAATAAAATTCAAATTTAACAAAACTGAAATATAGTTAGAATTGTGTTTTATGACACCACCTCGCAAGATGGTCAGGTTCACTCGTGTATTGAATATGACTTTGTATCTTTATTACATGTCATTTGTCCTTTTAATGTATATATTTTAAAATTAATAATAATAATTAGTTTGTTTGAAAAAACAATAAAATTTGTAATTAATGATATTAATAGTAAATTAATTTAATAAAATAATAATTTTAATTGTATTTTTTGTTTAATTCACTTTAAATAATGTAAATTAAATCGCAATTTATATATGCATCACAACTGCACACTCTCCGCTTACATCACATCTCACACTAGCATATTACTAATACTTGTAATGTATTAAATTAATTTAAATCATAACTTAACTCTTCCGAACATTTATTCAATCATCCTTAACTTATCCGACACACAATCATACGTTTTAAAATTAGGGAAAACCCAAAAGCTTAGAATTAGGGAAAGGATTGGACTAAGAGACACCAATACATATGGATGAAAACTTAGTGCAAGTAGAAATATTTTAAAATTAAAATTTTGTTTAGTTTTACTATATGATAGTTTTCAAATATAAATTATAATGTATCCAATTAAAATATATGTTTAAACAAAGTTTAAAATAATACAAACCAAAGAGGGAAATGATAGAAGAGAAAATGTGGGGGAAAAGAAAAATAAACAGAAATAAAAAATATATATTAAGGATAAAATGGTCAATTTTTTTGAAAAAAGGTTAGTTTTATCAATTGTTTTTGGGCTAAGTTATTTTTTAAATAAGACCTATTTTCAGTGTTATTTTATCAAATTTCCCTATTTGAGAGGTTCTATACGGTAATGAGTGGATAATTTCGGATCCGCTTTCTAATTTTGTTCAATATAAAGTTTTTTTTAAAGTAAAATAAAATTATCAATAATTTAACTTTAAGTTTTCCTTTGTTTAATGTAAAATTTGAATTTAAATTTTATTATTAAGATAGAAATAAAAAAGGTTAAACGCTAGTTCTTCTTTTAAGTCAGTGTGAACTTATTTGAGCTAACATAGACATGGAAATATATATATATTTTTTTTATATAATTTGTAAGGATCTTTAACCTTAAGTCGAAACACTTTTTACAAATATATAAAATATTTTTAAATACACTTTAGAAAACATAACAAACATTATAAACTGGATGAAATCAAAATAAAAAATAATTATAAGAAAACTATTGTCTTAAATATATATTAATAATCAAATCCTTTATATGACAAGATAACAAAGTAACTTAATAAGAAATATAGAATATCTAATTTTACAGATTAATTGCTGACCAAAATATTTTTCAAATAAATCTAATTTTTAATTTTTATGTTAAATTCTTATATATATTTTTAATATCAATGTATTTGAATAATTGATTATAATTATGTAAATTCTATAAAAACTAATTAGTTATTATCTTATTATTTTATAAACAAAATAAAAATAGATTTTTACTTATATTTTTTTATCGGAAAATATGAATGTTGAAAATACTCTAAAACTTGTAATATGAGTATTGAATATAGTTAATAAGAAAAAAAGTTAATAAAATTCAAATTTTAACAAAACTGAAATATAGTTAGAATTGTGTTTTATGACACCACCCCGCAAGATGGTCAGGTTCACTCGTGTATTGAATATGACTTTGTTTCTTTATTACATGTCATTTGTTCTTTTAATGTATATATTTTAAAATTAATAATAATAATTAGTTTGTTTGAAAAAACAATAAAATTTGTAATTAATGATATTAATAGTAAATTAATTTAATAAATTAATAATTTTAATTGTATTTTTTGTTTAATTCACTTTAAATAATGTAAATTAAATCGCAATTTATATATGCATCAAAACTGCACACTCCCCGCTTACATCACATCTCACACTAGCATATTACTAATACTTGTCATGTATTAAATTAATTTAAATCATAACTTAACTCTTCCGGACATTTATTCAATCCTCCTTAACTTATCCGACACACAATCATACATTTTTAGCTATTATCAAAACCCAAAAGCTTAGAATTAGGGAAATGATTGGACTAAGAGACACCAATACATATGGATGAAAACTTAGTGCAAGTAGAAATATTTTAAAATTGAAATTTTGTTTAGTTTTACAATATGATAGTTTTCAAATATAAATTATAAAGTATCCAATTAAAATATATGTTTAAACAAAGTTTAAAATAATACAAACCAAAGAGGGAAATGATAGAAGAGAAAATGTGGGGGAAAAGAAAAATAAACAGAAATAAAAAATATATATTAAGGATAAAATGGTCAATTTTTTTGAAAAAAGGTTAGTTTTATCAATTTTTTTTGGGCTAAGTTATTTTTTAAATAAAACCTATTTTCAGTGTTATTTTATCAAATTTCTCTATTTGAAAGGTTCTATACGGTAATGAGTGGATAATTTCGGATCCGCTTTCTAGTTTTGTCCAATATTAAGTTTTTTTTAAAATAAAATAAAATTATCAATAATTTAATTTTAAGTTTTCCTTTGTTTAATGTAAAATTTGAATTTAAATTTTATTATTAAGATAGAAATAAAAAAAGATTAAACGCTAGTTCTTCTTTCAAGTTAGTGTGAACTTATTTGAGCTAACATAGACATGGAAATATATATATATTTTTTTTTATATAATTTGTAAGGATCTTTAACCTTAAGTCGAAACAATTTTTACAAATATATAAAATATTTTTAAATACACTTTAGAAAACATAACAAACATTATAAACTGGATGAAATCAAAATAAAAAATAATTATAAGAAAACTATTGTCTTAAATATATATTAATAATCAAATCCTTTATATGACAAGATAACAAAGTAACTTAATAAGAAATATAGAATAACTAATTTTACAGATTAATTGCTGACCAAAATATTTTTCAAATAAATCTAATTTTTAATTTTTATGTTAAATTCTTATATATATTTTTAATATCAATGTATTTGAATAATTGATTATAATTATGTAAATTCTATAAAAACTAATTAGTTATTATCTTATTATTTTATAAACAAAATAAAAATAGATTTTTACTTATATTTTTTTATCGGAAAATATGAATGTTGAAAATACTCTAAAACTTGTAATATGAGTATTGAATATAGTTAATAAGAAAAAAAGTTAATAAAATTCAAATTTAACAAAACTGAAATATAGTTAGAATTGTGTTTTATGACACCACCCCGCAAGATGGTCAGGTTCACTCGTGTATTGAATATGACTTTGTTTCTTTATTACATGTCATTTGTCCTTTTAATGTATATATTTTAAAATTAATAATAATAATTAGTTTGTTTGAAAAAACAATAAAATTTGTAATTAATGATATTAATAGTAAATTAATTTAATAAATTAATAATTTTAATTGTATTTTTGGTTTAATTCACTTTAAATAATGTAAATTATATCGCAATTTATATATGCATCACAACTGCACACTCCCCGCTTACATCACATCTCACACTAGCATATTACTAATACTTATAATGTATTAAATTAATTTAAATCATAACTTAACTCTTCCGGACATTTATTCAATCATCCTTAACTTGTCCGACACACAATCATACATTTTTAGCTATTATCAAAACACAAAAGCTTAGAATTAGGGAAAGGATTGGACTAAGAGACACCAATACATATGGATGAAAACTTAGTGCAAGTAGAAATATTTTAAAATTAAAATTTTGTTTAGTTTTACTATATGATAGTTTTCAAATATAAATTATAATGTATCCAATTAAAATATATGTTTAAACAAAGTTTAAAATAATACAAACCAAAACAGATTTAAATTAAATGCAAAAAGGGATTAAATAAGATTGTGCCCAAAGTGAATTATACACAACTTTTGGTGCATTCTTAGTTTCACCTATAAAAACAGTCTTCACCCTATTTCTGGATACTCTATATATGTCACATGTTTTATATTATTTTAAGTGAAGTGGTCTATTCATTTGTTAAAACTTGTCAATGTTGTATATAAAAATGTCTGATGATTAATTGAGTTTGTAATATGTCATACTTATATTTCAGCAATGTTTTAGGGAACATAAACATCTATATTTAGGTTTTTTATAATGTATATTAGAACTTTGAATATTCTTTCTGATATTTAGAAATTAGAATGCATTATACTTTCCCTTCCTTGTGATTCCCCCAATTATTTCTTGATACTTTACTTATGCTATATAACTATATTGTAAATCTTTATTATATTGATAAATATGGTTTGTAATATATTAAATATTATAATTCTAGAGAGTGTAAAAAAAATTATTTTAATGTTTTAGAAAATAATAAAATGGGTACCCCTTGGGATACATAACCCTTATTTTTTTCATTTAAAATTAATTTTTGAAAAAATAAACGGCCAGTCACAACAGGGAAATATTATGTGCCGTGCTTACACATATTTTTCAGAAACTAGACACGGATAGTTGAAGCATGTTTACTTAAGTTATTTAATAATTAAAATAATAATAATTAGATAATTCTTATACAAAAACAATAAATTAATAAAACAATAAAAAAATAAATAAAACATTGTTTTCACTAAAAAATGGACTTAAACTATTTAAAAATTGACTAAAATACAACACAAACTAATGTTAGTTAAAGTTTTTTATTTGCTGCAATTAAACTTTAGTTTAACACAAAACTTTAGTTTAACACAAACTAATGTTAGTTAAGTTTTTTTATTTGTTTCTATTCGATTTAGTTGGTTTTAATTATAAAAATATATTGTTAATTAATTGACTATGTATAACAAAATTAATAAACAATAAAATTAATTCAATTTAAGTTCAGTAAGTAGGTTGAAAAAGTAATTAAAGAAGAAAGACAAATCATTTTTATAATTAAGTTAAGATTGAACTGAAATAAAATTTATAATAATAAGACATTTTTGAAATATAACATCACAATAATCATAAATCATGCAATGCCATTAAATAATTCTTGATTAATTAATCAAAAGAATTATTAATTAAAATTATTGTTATAAACTATAAAGTCATTAACTAAAATGACATTAACAGATATCAAATTATCCAAAATTAAATATTAAATATCTAATCTTGTCATTAGTCAATAAGAAATAGTAAAATTTACATTGTTAAATATATATGATGATGTCACTTATAGATAAAGACCCCATATTTATAAGATAGAGTGATGATTACAATAATTTCAATTCCCTTTATAAAATAAAATAGGGGATTGAATTTACATCATAAAAATGCATTTAATAATTAAGTTTTGTTAGAGGTGTTTCATAAAGTTGTTTCCTAGTATTTATCTAAAATTTAAGACTACATGTAGTCAAATTAATTGAAATAAACAAAATAATGTTGGTTAGTTCTATAAAGTGAGATATAAAACTTTTTTCAAATAAAAGAAAAAATAACTTAAAATTTGTCATTTTTATGCAATATCTCAAAAATATAAAAACACATAATTAAAAAATATTTTGATGGAAAAATAATATTTGATAAAACGTTAGCCCTTTTCAAAATTTTACTAAAAGACTTTTTAAATATAATTTCTTGTTTTATTACGGGGAAGCGTCAGCAATTACATAGTAATTGGCTGAGTTATTTTATGTAATTTTAGAAGGGAAATTATTTATGAAGAAACCAATATTGGTAAAGATGCATACAAAGACAGAATCAATAACAATCAAATTAAATAAGATTTAATTTTGAGAGAAATTCCAAAATAAAAAATTATTCTTATTACATACTCATTTTTTGAATTGGACTTGTCAAAAAAAAATTTCAAGAAGTTAGGAATATTGATATAAAAAGATTAAAATTTTATTCATAAAGATATTGTATAACTAACCCATCGATTTTGTGTTTGGACGCTTAAAAATCAAAAAAACATAATATTGGCGGTTGATTATGATCTGGTATAATTTCATACTTCAATAATCTCAACAACAAATTAAATGATATGTTTTTCCACTAGCCTACATTCTTGATCATGTGAAGAAGTTTAAGTAAAGAGGAGACTTTGGAATTCAAGAACTTTCATACAAAGGTGGTTTCGAATCATTCAACAATTTGTAAAATCACTTAGCATCATCAACGAGATGTTCATTGTCATTGTTCACATTATGGTACAAATCAACAATAATATCTTTCATTAGGTGATCATTACAAACGTCAATATATTTGTCGATGGTATTACTCTCGTTATTCTAATATACATTCATCGGTTCGTTTACAAGTTCATCATCTAATTCATCATCCCCACCATCACTAATAACATTCACACTCTCACGTTCAATTCTCCTTTCCCTATGAAAATACCAAAAACCATAATTCTATCTTACGTCAAATACAATTAGATGAGTTCTAACAATACTCCTATTCTCATACACTCAATTTGCACACTTTACACAAGGACATGCAATAGAAGATCTACTCATAGATCTTTCTGTAAAGTCTATGAAATTGTCAACCTCATTGATATATTTTGGATCAATCTGACGTATAGTCATCCATGTTTTGTGAGGAATTTATATTGGGACTAGACAAAATATTACTATGTCAAATAAAGTATATCCTTTCAAAATCATTCATATACCTAGGCCAATAATCTAATATAGAATCCAAAAATTTACAATCAATATATCTATTTAACCTACAATCCAATAATCTAACATATCTAATTAACATAAAATCCAATAACCTAACATCATCTAACATACAAATAATTTAACATGTCTAACATACAATCCAATAATCTATCATTATCTAATATATAAATAATAACAAACTAATATATCTAACATACATATAATCTAACATAATCTAGCCTATCTAAAATTACAAATAATCAAACCTAATCTAACATACAAATAATCAAATTTAATCTAACATATCTAACCTATCTAACATAAAAATAATCAAACATAATCTAACATATATATCTAACCTAACGGTCGGAGTAAGGAAAGAAGAAAAGAGAAGATAGACTAACCTGACGACGAACGATCGGAACGAAGAACGGCAGCGACAATAGGAGCGCAAGAATGGCGACAGTATTAGCACAGGAATGACGAACAGCGAAGGGAAGAAAAAAGAATAAAGAAGAATAAAAAAGGCTATCGAGTAAATTAAAAGGGTATTAGTAACGGCTATGTCGTGAGTCGTTACATATGCTCATTTAATGAGTACTAGTAACGGTATTGGAATTTAATCGTTACAGATACTCCTTGAGTATCAGTAACGATATTGATAAAGAGCCGTTATAAATATCCTTAGTTTGGAAAATGAAACGATAGATAGCGTATCTTTAACAGTTTTCCAAAAAACCGTTACTAGTAGGATACAAGTTTCTGTAACAACATTTCAAAGAGCCTTTATAAATACCTTTAATTCGGAAATGAAACGAAAGACATCGTATTTGTAACGGTTCTTTGGAACATCGTTATAGATACTTTTATACTATTTGTAGCGGCATTCCTTAGACTCGTTACTATACCCTTGTTTTGAAAATTACAGTAGAAAATCTATAAAAGCGTTATTAATTAATTAAAAGAGTTATTAATTAATCAATAAATTATTAATTATTAATTTATATATTAATTAATATTCTATTAATTTATAGTAAAAATACTTACAATGGAGCCCCTTTGCGAAACGAAACTATTAAAGCGACAATCACATTGAACAGTTTCTTGTTGAGTAATGAGAAAACAACACCAGAAGTTCTTACAATACTAAGGAAAATTAGAGACGACATTCAAGGGGAAATTGATTTCAACAAAAAACAAAAGACAATTGAGTCATTTTTCAAGAAACTTTCATAAATCATTCATGTAATATTCTATTTATAAGGAATTATTAATTTATATTATATATGGGGTTTAAAGAATTATAAAAAATGTATTATCTTATAATTTTAGCGAATTATTAATTTAGCACCCTATCCCCGAGTCGGGACTGGCCAAAAATATTATCTTAAAGAGTTTATTAAATAATCGAGTATTAATTTATCGAGTTTCTACTATAATAAGAAAACCATGGTATTGGTTAGGGATGACAATGAGTACCCGTTTGCCCGATACACGTGGGTACCCGATACCCGACTATATTAATATGAAAGTAAAATATTTTTTTATTAAAACTTAATGTGACTTTTTAAATGCCTATTCATTACAAATGTCATTATAAATACATTATTTAATTTGCTCTTATCAACACTTCACTTCAACTTTAAATTTTTTATATTTCTAAAAAACTATTTCTCTACATTAATCTTCAGTTTCAACTTTCTCACTCATCATCTTTCTAATCAATCTTTAATTTTTTTTTCAAGCTTTAATTTAACACACTTCCAACTTTAAAAAGGCTGTTCATAGTTTTTTAAAAAACTCATAAAAAATTTAAATTATTTTATTCTATTTTTATTCATTATATCAAATCATTAACCAAAATATTAAAATATTCTTTATTTTAAATTATTATTTTTTATTTTATTTATATATTTTAATACATTTTAAGTATTTTTACTAAAAATAATTACCACTTCCTCAAAATCATCCTTAATCTCATTATTTTTTTAATTGGTGAATTTTTAGTTGTTAACAATATTAGTGGATATTTGTCAAATTATAGATGGTCAATGGACATGGAGGTTATACTAGTTTCTACTTAATAAAAATATATATATATATATATATGTTATGATTTTGAATTAAAATATTTAGATTTACAATATAAACTAAATCAAGTCAAACAAACCAGTCTAAATTCTCGATGAATAAAATATAAAGAGAGTAAAAAAGATTTGTGATGAAATCATGAATTGAAATTTAGTGCTGCATTAATCTGAATACATATTACTCCATGTCTAATTCATTGAGCTTATCTGATTCTTAATTTGCAGCCAAATGTACAAAAGTTAAATAAAAAACAATAAGAATTTTGAACAAATGCCAAAATAATGAACCTCATCTTATGATGTCACTGTGCATCAATTGATATCATGTTTATCTAACTAATTTTAAATAATAATATTATATAAATTTTTTTGGAACAAATAAGAAATGAAATATGTAACGTGTGAAAATCGAATAAAACCTCAAGATTAGTTTCCATAAGGACAAATTGTAATTCATTTCTAAACCGTTGTCATGTTTATATGATATGCTTAATTAGTTGAATGTTGTTACTTAGTTGTATACAATATTATATCACAATTTACTTTTTTAAGTTTTATTTATTTATTAACCTATATATTATTCTGGTTGAAAAGGCTGATCAAGTTGCACATTGAGGTACTAATTATTTAAATCACATTACAAATATTGTATCATTCATTTAAGCCAAATAAGATAAATAACTTATTTTTGTATCAAATTAAAAAAAAAAATCATTAATTTCTATTATTTTGAAATAACCCCATATCTAACTAACAAAAAGCATTTATTAAATGTATTATTCTTTTTAATAAATAATGTGTTGTAATCGTAAATACTCGATAATTACATGTCCATAATATTATTGTTAACACGAGAGTCTGCATAGACCTAATTACACAATATTATTTGCTATTCCTACCTTAAGGAAAAAAAATCACTTTTGTTGGACCCACAAGTCCCTTTTGCTCATTAATTGAAATCTTATTGTCATTGACTTGCGTCAACGGCTGAATTATTGGTCAAGCCCAAGTTGAAATTTGAAGATGCTTTATTCTTTGGGCAATATACTACTCGGTATGTCTCAATGGTTTGTCTCATTTTTCAATAAACTTTAAAATTTTCTCTCTATTTATAAAAAAATTATTCTTTATATATGATTTTAAAGTGTTTTTAAAAAATGACATTTAATGAAACATACCGTGTAGATTCAACCTCTATTCAACTTAGGATAATAAAGGTTACCTACCAGTTTATTGAATTCAAGTCCTGAATTCAATTTTTCGAACCAAATAAAAAAATATATGAATGTTAATTGATATCTACAGTAATCATTGTCATCCCTACAAATAAAAAATAAAAATAACTAGTTTGATTTGAGTTTTTTTAATTTTCTATCATTCTAACTATATCACTAATTTTAAGTATACAATACTAAAATATGCTTCCAATTTGTTGGCTGAGTTTTTTTATAAATATAACTATAAATAAACATAATTTCATTCGCTCTTTAATTAATTACATCATTTATATTCACCCATCAACATTTTATAAATAACCTCAACCCAACAAACTCTTACTTTATTTATTACATTTTTAAAAAATAAAAAATTAATAATTAAACCAATTAAAAATCCAAACAATATTTAGTAAAAATAATAAAAAAAAGAATAGAATTTGTTTAAAGTATATTAACGAGGGGTGATATAAAGAGAGAATTTGAAGAGATGATACCATATAGACAGTGTCTCTATCTCACTCATAAAATGACAGAGATATACACAAAAGTGAAAAATCATTTGTTGATTTTTTTCTTTCTGCGGGTGACGCTGTCTTAATGGATACAGACACTGCATGTATAGCATGGAACTAACCGTTGGAAGAGAGAATTACGTGTCACCACATCACTGTCTGACAAAAATATAAAAGGTGAGAAGAGAGAAAAGAGAAATAAAATTTATTATTTTTTCAACAAATCAGCTCAAATTCCTTCTCTCAATCCTCTCTAAATTTTAATAGAGTTAATTACATTATTTAAATTATAAACTAAAATAATCCAAAAAAAACTCTCTAATATCTTCCACTTCAAACAATTATGTCCAAAATAAATGTAATTTATTACATATTTGGGTTGCAATTGACTATTGACAGTTCATCGATCCTTTTATTTTATGAAAAGCAACTCACTGTCCCTAAATTAACAAAATTGTTTATGAAAAAACCTACTTTTATAAATTCTCTTCTCAGTTCTTAGTAATAATTCAGTCCTCATTTCTCTCTGTCTCTCTCCCTCAAAGTAAAAAAAGATGCCGGCCGTCAGCGTTGCTACCGGTCCCGGCAACGGGAAAGAATACCCAGGAAATTTGACCATCTTTGTCACCATCACTTGTATAGTTGCTTCCATGGGCGGTCTCATATTCGGTTACGATATTGGAATTTCAGGTATTATACTTAGCTAACGAATTAAATGATCAATCTTTTTTACTGGGTTTTTGTTGATTCTAATTTGTATCAATTATATATATAGGTGGAGTTACTTCTATGAATCCATTCTTGGAGAAGTTTTTCCCGTCGGTTTACAGGAAACAGAATGAAGACAAGTCTGTGAACCAGTATTGCAAGTTTAACAGCGAGACTTTGACTTTGTTCACGTCTTCTTTGTATTTAGCGGCACTTATCTCGTCACTTGTGGCATCTACGGTTACGAGGAAGTTGGGTCGGAAGTTATCTATGTTGGCTGGAGGTGTTCTGTTTTTGATCGGAGCTTTCATAAATGGATTTGCTCAGGCTGTTTGGATGCTTATTTTCGGTCGTATTCTTCTAGGTTTTGGTATCGGATTTGCTAATCAGGTATTTCTTGTAATAATAATAATAATAATAATAAAGTTGTTTTTATTGGGTTTAGACTAATATAAACTAATTCATATTATTTAAATATCAATAAAGTAAATATATTTTGTTTATTAATAAAATCATTTTATATTATTTGTTAATTATGGTTGCCTAAAATAAGAAATGAAACATAGTTTTATAAATTATATACTAACTTACTCTTTTGATATAAATTTTGAAAAAAACATATTTGAAATAAAGTAATGTATAATAATAAATAAATAAAAGACTTTGTATTTTGATTAATAAATTATAAGTTGATTGAAGAAAAAGAGAGTGAAATGAATTTTGGATTATGTTAAAAATATTTTAAAGAATTCAACAAAGACCTATAATATTTAAATATTTAAATATTTTCTATTTTCTTTTTAAAAAATTATTTAAATATTAATAATTTTTAGTCTTTTCTTCGTACCTCAAAGATAAAATAGAATTTCTCTCATTACTAACTTTAATTAGTCCAAATTTTTTTGTATTTGTACAATTGTTTGTTGATCTAATTTAATTAGACAATTTTTTATTTAGTTTACATGGATTCTTTTCAAAAAAACAATTGACTATAAAATTGTACATTCATATGCTTCTTAGTTTCATGAATATTTACTCTTTTTGTGTATGACAATTGGTATATGTAGTCGGTGCCATTGTATCTTTCGGAGATGGCACCATATAGATACCGAGGAGCACTCAACATAGGATTTCAGCTCTCCATCACAATCGGTATTCTCGTTGCCAACATCCTCAACTACTTCTTTGCAAAAATGAAGAACGGCGAAGTCTGGCGTTATAGTCTCGGCGGTGCCATGGTACCCGCCATCATTATCACGGTCGGATCTCTCCTCCTTACCGAAACTCCCAACTCAATGATCGAGCGTGGCAAGCACGACGAGGCCAGGGACAAGTTACGTCGAATAAGAGGTGTCGATGATGTGGATGAGGAACTGAGGGATCTGGTGGCTGCTAGCGAGCAGTCGAGACAAGTGGAGCATCCGTGGAGGAATTTGTTGCAACGCAAGTATAGACCTCAATTGACAATGGCCATTCTGATCCCTTTTTTCCAACAACTAACAGGAATTAATGTCATCATGTTCTATGCCCCGGTTCTTTTCAAGACTATCGGGTTTGGGAGTGAAGCCTCCCTCATGTCGGCCGTCATTACTGGCGTGGTGAATGTCGGGGCTACCTTGGTTTCGATTTACGGTGTTGATAAGTGGGGTAGAAGATCTTTGTTCCTAGAAGGTGGCATTCAAATGTTGATTTGTCAAGTAAGTAAATTTTGCACTTAAAGTTTATTAGAGTTGCTTAATTTTACCACCAAACTTACTATTTTTGAGTTTATTTCGCCTTAGATTGTAATTGCGGCATGTATTGGTGCCAAATTTGGGGTGAATGGGACTCCGGGAGAACTACCCAAGTGGTATGCCATAGTTGTGGTTCTCTTTATTTGTCTTTATGTCTCGGCTTTTGCTTGGTCATGGGGTCCATTGGGATGGTTGGTGCCGAGTGAGATCTTTCCGTTGGAGATCCGATCAGCTGCCCAAAGTATTAATGTGTCGGTTAACATGATTTTCACATTCGCGGTTGCTCAAGTCTTTCTAAACATGTTGTGTCACCTCAAGTTCGGGTTGTTCATCTTCTTTGCATTTTGGGTTGTAGTCATGACCATTTTCATCTACTTCTTCTTACCCGAAACCAAGAACATTCCGATTGAGGAAATGGTGGTTGTGTGGAAGGAACATTGGTTTTGGTCGAGATTCATCTCCGAAGTCGATTACGCTAATGGAAGAGCTGTCGAGATGGGCGACAAGGCTGCTAGTTTCGTTAAATATGTTTAAGTCACGATAAACATTATCATTATTGTTATAGTTTGTCATTATAATTACTTACCATAAGAAGTTTCTAGGATTATGATTTACATCCTTAATGTTTTCTTGGGTAGTTGTGAGTATGATTTGTTTTCTTATCTACAACTTAATTATATATGCTTAATCCAAAATAATTATTGATCTTCATTAAGGAGGCTATTAAAGTTGATTCTAAAGCTCTTTCACGGATTATAAACAATTTGATAGAATGAGCAAGGAATTCTTGTTTGAAACTTCTATAGAAACTACATTTATGGTTTGTCAATTTGTCATTGTTTTGTGGCATAATCTTCACATTATTAATTATATATGTAATTATAATAATGTATAGGCATATATTAATTATATTGTACATTAAATGCCATCATAGGTTTAAGTTCAAATAAAATAGTAAATTAATTAAAATGTAAATGTTCAAGCTTAATTAGGCATACTTTATGTATGTATCATGTGTTAGGCTAATAAGATTTAAACTTATCTATATATAATTTAAAATGTTTGAGGTGTACAACACGCTCTCTCCAAAATCATCCACAAAATAAGGTAATTTCTCTCTCGTAATAATTATTTATCCTAATTATTTTCTCTATATATATATATAAATTTCTTTTCAAATATATATATATATATATTTTTTCATCCCTTAATTTAATTATTAAGTATTTTTTAATCTCTCGTCTCATATAAATATTTATTTATTTTTGACAGTAATAATATAAAATATATTTTTATAAATAATTTTATATTAAAATATATAATATTACATAACATATTTATTTTTATATTTAATAATAACAATATATTTATATATATATATATATATATATATATATATATAATAATGCTTAAAGTTAACAAGCACCACATTAATTCACATCATTAGATATATAATCCACGTTATCAAATATGCTTAAGGTGTGAGGTCACGAGATGGAGGTCGGGTGGTGAGTGGTTTGTCGAGTTTGACGACGGAATTAGCGGTTAGTTTGGCGAGCATTTGAAATTGTGAGGTCACACGAGGTGGTGGGTGGTTTGTTGAGTGTCAGGTTGGAATTAATGGTTGGTTTGAAGAGCATTTGAAAGTGTGAGGTCGGGTGGTGGGTGGTTTGTCGAGTGTGACGTTAGAATTAGTGGTTGGTTTGAAAAACATTTGAAAGTGTGAGGTCACGAGATGGAGGTCGGGTGGTGGTTAACTAATTGGTAATAAATATTAAATACAAAATATATATGCATACACAAAATAATAAAATTATTTCAACAATCACAAGTGGTCTAACGGTTTAAGTGTTCACATTTCATGCGGGAGACTATGTTTCGAATCTCAAAACATTCAAATTTATATTTTCAAGGATGTATTATTGACTATATTATATGGTGACGCAACTTTTAAACAAATGATAAGCATCTAAAAGTGTGAGGTCGGAATTAGTGGTTGATTTTGCGAGTATTTGAAAGTCAGAGGTCACGAGATGGAGGAGGGTGGTAGGTGGTTTGTCGAGTGTGAGGTTGTAATTAATGGTTGGTTTAACGATCATTTGAAAGTGTGAGGTCACGATATGAATGTCAGATGGTGGTTAATGGTTGGTTTGACGTTGGATAAGAGGTTTGTGATTAATTGGGGGGATTGGTTGTTGATTTGTTGAAGTTGGAGTAAAAGAGAGGTTGACTAAGATTGATGAGTGGTTTGTCGAGGTATAGAGGCATATCAAAAATTGTGAGTCACAAGATTAGGTTTAGTGGGTGGTTTGCCGAGGGGATAGAGAGGCATATGAAAAAGTATGAGTCACAAGATGAGGGTCAATTGGAGGGTTAGTGGATGGAGGTCGGGTGGTGGGTGGTTTGTCGAGTGTGAGTTTGAAATTAATGGTTGGTTTGACGAGCATTTGAAAGTGTGAGGTCACAAGGTGAATGTCGGGTGGTGGTTAGTGGTTGGTTTTGCGTTGGATAAGAGGTGTGTGATCAATTGGGGGATTTATTGTTGATTTGTTGAAGTGGAAGTAAAAGAGAGGTTGACTAAGATTGATGAGTGGTTTGTCGAGGGATGAAGTCATATTAAAAAGTGTGAGTCACAAGATTAAGGTCAATGGGTGGTTTGCCGAGGGAATAAAGAGTCATATGAAAAAGTGTGAGTCACAAGATAATGGTCAATTGGAGGGTTAGTGGTTGAGTTTGACGAGATATAAGAGATGTGTCATCAATTGAGGTCGACTAAGATTGGTGAGTGTTTTTCCGAAAGAATAAAAAATGCATATAAAAAAGTGTGAGTCACAAGATGAGGGTTAATTGAAGGGTTACATGAGTGTCGAAAGGATAAAATATATATTAATATTAAGTTTAAGATGAAAATTAATTTTATCTAAAATATTTATAAATAAATAATTTTTTATATAAATTCTTATCCGTGCAAATGCACGGGGTTCATGCTAGGTTACATATAATAACATTAATATATATATATATATATATATATATATATATATATATATATATATATATATATATTTAAAGTTTTTATATCTAATAACTAATAACGCTTAATTTAAAATGTTGGATGTGTAACATGCTCTCTCCACAATCATTCACAAAATAATGTAATTTCTCTCTCCTAATAATTATTTATCCTAATAATTTTATCTCTCTTTCTATATATATAAATTTCTTTCCAAATATATATATATATATATATATATATATTTTTTCATCCCTTAATTTAATTATTAAGTATTTTTTAATCTCTCGTCCCATATAAATATTTATTTATTTTTGGCACTAATAATATAAAATATATTTTTATCAATAATTTTATATTAAATTATATATAATATTACATAACATATTTATTTTTATATTTAATAATAACAATATATTTATATATATAATAATGCTTAAAGTTAACAAGCACCACAATGATATATAATCGACGTCATCAAATCTTTTCTCTCTCCTCTCTCTTCCTCTTTATTTTTTAATTATTTTAATTATTATATAATATATATATATAATATATATTATATTATATATTTCTTTATCATATGTTATCTAAAAATTATCTATATTAATATTAATTCAAGATATAAAAAAATTGGTTATAAATGAACCTAACTTCAACATTTTTATATTTGTTTTATTTATATATAAATATAAACAATTTTATTTATTTTTATAAATGCACATACCTTTATAATTTTATATTTATTTGTTACATTATATATATATTATATTAGTTTAATCATTAATTTTATATAAATACATTTATTTTTTATAATAAATTTGGTAATAAATATTAAATACAAAATATATATGAATACACAAAATAATAAAATTATTTCAACAATCATAAGTGGTCTAGCGGTTTAAGTGTTCACAACTTTTAAACAAATCATAGACATCTAATGAATTAGTGGTTGGTTTGACAAAAATTTAAATGTCTGAGGTCACGAGATGGAGGTCGGTGTTTTGTCGAGTATGATATTGGAATTAGTGGTTGGTATGACAAGCATTTGAAATTGTGAGGTCACGATATGGAGGTCGGGTGGTTGGTGGTTTGTCGAGTATGGTATCGAAATTAGTGGTTGGTATGTCGAGCATTTGAAATTGTGAGGTCACGAGATGTTGGTCGGGTGGTGGGTAGTTTGTCGAGTGTGAGGTCGGAATTAGTGATTGGTTTGACAAACATTTAAAAGTGTGGGGGCACGAGATGTTGGTGGGGTGGAGAGTGTTTTGTCGAGTTTGATGAAGGAATTAGTGGTTGGTTTGGCGAGCATTTGAAATTGTGAGGTCACGAGGTAGTGGGTGGTTTGTCGAGTGTGAGGTTGAAATTAATGGTTGGTTTGAAGAGCATTTGAAAGTGTGAGGTCACGAGATGGAGGTCGGGTGGTGGGTGGTTTGTTGAGTGTGACGACGGAATTAGTGGTTGGTTTGAAAAGAATTTGAAAGTGTGAGGTCACGAGATGGAGGTCGGGTGGTGGGTGGTTTGTCGAGTTTGACGACGGAATTAACGGTTAGTTTAGCGAGCATTTGAAATTGTGAGGTCACACGAGGTGGTGGGTGGTTTGTTGAGTGTCAGGTTGGAATTAATGGTTGGCTTGAAGAGCATTTAAAAGTGTGAGGTCGGGTGGTGGGTGGTTTGTCGAGTGTGACGTCAGAATTAGTGGTTGGTTTGAAGAGCATTGAAAGTGTGAGGTCACGAGATGGAGGTCGGGTGGTGGTTAACTAATTGGTAATAAATATTAAATACAAAATATATATGCATACACAATATAATAAAATTATTTCAACAATCATAAGTGGTCTAACGGTTTAAGTGTTCACATTTCATGCGGGAGACTATGTTTCGAATCCCAAAACATTCAAATTTATATTTTTCAAGGATGTATTATTGACTATATTATATGGTGACGCAACTTTTAAACAAATGATAAGCATTTAAAACTGTGAGGTCGGAATTAGTGGTTGATTTTGCGAGTATTTGAAAGTCAAAGGTCACGAGATGGAGGAGGGTGGTAGGTGGTTTGTCGAGTGTGAGGTTGGAATTAATGGTTGGTTTAACGATCATTTGAAAGTGTGAGGTCACGATATGAATGTCGGATGGTGGTTAATGATTGGTTTGACGTTGGATAAAAGGTTTGTGATTAATTGGGGGGATTGGTTGTTGATTTGTTGAAGTGGGAGTAAAAGAGAGGTTGACTAAGATTGATGAGTGGTTTGTCGAGGTATAGAGACATATCAAAAAGTGTGAGTCACAAGATTAGGTTCAGTGGGTGGTTTGCCGAGGGGATAGAGAGGCATATGAAAAAGTATGAGTCACAAGATGAGGGTCAATTGGAGGGTTAATGGATGGAGGGCGGGTGGTGGGTGGTTTATCGAGTGTGAGTTTGAAATTAATAGTTGATTTGACGAGCATTTGAAAGTGTGAGGTCACAAGGTGAATGTCGGGTGGTGGTTAGTGGTTGGTTTTGCGTTGGATAAGAGGTGTATGATCAATTGGGGGATTTTTTGTTGATTTGTTGAAGTGGAAGTAAAAGAGAGGTTGACTAAGATTGATGAGTGGTTTGTCGAGGGATGAAGTCATATTAAAAAGTGTGAGTCACAAGATTAAGGTCAATGGGTGGTTTGCCGAGGGAATAAAGAGTCATATGAAAAAGTGTGAGTCACAAGATAATGGTCAATTGGAGGGTTAGTGGTTGAGTTTGACGAGATATAAGAGATGTGTCATCAATTGAGGTCGACTAAGATTGGTGGGTGTTTTTCCGAAGGAATAAAAAATGCATATAAAAAAGTGTGAGTCACAAGATGAGGGTTAATTGAAGGGTTACATGAGTGCCGAATGGATAAAATATATATTAATATTAAGTTTAAGATGAAAATTAATTTTATCTAAAATATTTATAAATAAACAATTTTTTATATAAATTCTTATCCGTGCAAATGCACGGAGCTCTCCGCCATATCTATAAATTCTTTTTAAATTTATTATATTAATCATTATAACAATTATTTAAATTATTCCGATATAATTAAATATCATTTAATTTCTCTTAATATATTAACGTTTTCTACGTATAATCAATACTTAATTACTTCAATTTATTATTCTTATTTATTATAAATTATTCAATTTATTCACTAAATACTTGTATATATTTAATTTATTTATTTTCAATAATTTATTCACTACAATTAATAAGTCACAATAATTGGTATTTTGTATTAAGAACCACATTTACATGAGAAAATAATAGGTCATAATAATCAAAAATATTAAAATAATTTTTTTTTAAAATTATTAAATTTTATTTTATTAATATATATTAATACATACTCGTATGTAGCCCGAGTAATGATATAAAAAACAAAAAAAAAATATGTTAAAAATGTGAATTTATAATTTAATTCAATATTATTTTTATCTAATTATTAAAAAATATGACAATACTTACATTTGTCCACTCTTTTATTTAAAATTGTTTTATTAAATTTTAAAACATTTTATTTTTGATCAAATTAACAGTCAAATATAAAATTTTAATGGAGTCTAATATTACTTATTATTATATACTTATTTGAAAGTAAAAATATTTAAAAAATCATCTAACTAATTAATTTAAGTTTTTATATTTTTTATATCTAAAATAATTTTAATTATTTAATAACCAGTAGGAAAATATATGCATTCAAAAAAAATCTTATTTTTTCACACTAAAGAATGTCATAATTTTATTATTTTTTATTTAAAAACATCCTGATTTAAATGGAGAATCTTACCTTGTTGGCATGCTTTAAAAAATAAATTTGAATCAAAATGATATATATATATATATATATATATATATATATATATATATATATATATATATATATATATATATATATATATATATATATATATATATATATATATATATATAATATTTGGGGAATATGTTATAATCAAATATTTCAAATAATAATTAAAGAAAATATGGAAGTGTGTTAATTGTTTGTGTACAAAGGTCCACATCTTCTCACGACCAAATAAGTGTGTAACTATTAAAAAGTTTTAACTTTATTTGTCTTTTTTTTTGTTAAAATAGTAAAATGCACCTATATTTAGGGTTAAATCCACCATCTCTTATAACAACAACCTCTTATAATAGTGATGTCTAATTGTGCTATATGTTTTTATTAAAATGATAATTTGATCTAGTAAAATGCAAAAGTTGCATCAATTATCATAGAAATACAAAATAAAATAATTACAAAAATTATAAATAGTATAATTCACTACAGTAGCTTAAGTGATTGCTGAGAAATTAAAGATTACGAGTTCGATTCCAACTTAAAATACTTTAGTTAAGGTGTATAATCGACACATAGTCCATCAAAACACATTCCGAATTAACTTCATCTATAACTACTTATAAAGAGGACACAAATCTTTAAGAGAAATGTGATTTTCTATGAAAAAATGAATAATGACTTAAGTATTAATACGGAGAAAATAGGAAAATCCATAATTTCAACTATCAAAATAAAGAAGCAAAAGAATTGATGAATCAAAATCTAGAAAATAGTTAACTTTAAATCCTCAAAGTTTGGGGAATCAAATTCGTATGCTTTTCCCATTAAGAAGACTGTCACTACCTCCCTTTAGCTTGTCTCATGAAAGACCCTATTAAAAGGGGCTAAAGCAAAGTGGGTGGTTCAATTAATGGTCCATTTATGAAAAGAGGGATCTTAGTTTTTTTAATCAATTTAGTCACGCCCTTCAAGATGAAGCAAGCAAGCATCCTATGTTGTTTGTTTTTAAATCGGTCTCCGCAAGTTTTTGTGTCTATAAAACTGTTTTCGCGTCACAAAAAGACCCATCATCGACAAAAGATTGCCATTTATGACTTATGGTCCCTCGAATGTTGTTAAAATCAAGGGTATACTAAAACATAAAATATTTATAAATTAAAACAACTTTGTATTAGATATTTATTGAGTGGGAGATAAAGAAAATTAAAACCACAAGATGCATGAGAGTACTCTATAATGGATAATGCATGTCTTCTTTGGATAGAGAAATGGATAAGTACTAATATTTTTAAATAGTACTGTCTAAAGTAGAAAAAAAGGTATTGAAAGTAACTTTGTACCAAACATAACAGCTTTATAATGTTCCATTTAATGTCTTCGTATCAAAATCAAACCATATGGATAACAAAAAATGAATATCGATCTAGCAAGTTAAATCAAATGATAGACGGAAGAAACATAAGGCAAACAAGATATCATTTATAGCATAATTCAATTCCTGAATTTCTGTCAAGTTATATCTGATTTTGAAAGTTAGGACCCAAAAAGTTTCCAAAAAATTATTCTTACTTGATGTTAAAAAAGTTTTTCAAAAAAATAAAATGTATTCATACTTTTGTTCTAGATCTATACATATAGTGAATATTTTTTAAACAAACATATAATTATCATTATTGATATTAATAATAAATCAAAGATATCCTCGTGGATGATACAAATAATCCGATCAATTCAACTTTTTAAATATTTAGGTTTGATTTGTACTTAAAAATGTTCTAATTAAAAATGGGTCATGATTGTATAATATACTTAGATAATCTATATTATCTCATGACTCATCTCCTAGGGATCAAATTTACAAGGGGCAACTAACAATGTTGCAATTTAATTATCAAATTAGTATCGGATTCTATTATAGCTTTAAGTGAAATAATATATAATAACATTTTCAAATTGATAGTTTATTTAAAATCGTAAAAGTTTATTTTAAAAAATATTGATAAATATTATTAATATATATATATATATAGTTAAGTATAAATTAATAATAAATAATTTGACACTAAAAAAATCATATTTGCCTCGTTCATTTATCTCAATAAATAATAAGCTTTTTATAAAATTTTAATATAAATTCACTTTTTAAAAAATTATTGCATAAAATTGTAAAATTTAAATTCTTAATATCGTAAATTTGAAATGGTAAGAATTTAAGTAAAATTATATTAATCTACGTTACATTTCTTTAAAATCTTAAAATTTTAAGATTTTAATAACATGTTTGATTCTTTTGGATCAAATATAAAAAGGGTTTCTTTCTGCATAATTAATTTTCCAGGCTTAAAATATCTGGCCTGTTTAGCCTAAAAAAGGCCCATCTAGTTTTGGACCAACTACCTGATCCATTTTTCAATATTCAAGATTGGGCTTTATGTCTTTTAATCTTATACTCTTTACAAGTTTTAAGATCAGTTTGGAATGGGTACTGCATTGCATTCTGAGGCAAATTTTATTTTTCTCTTTACAATAACGAAAAAAGAATTGGGAAATAACACTATTTATTCCATATAAATTATAAATGTTATTTAATCTATTTTAAAATAATTCAATCAAAATTTTATTTTATGCAAACCTAAAGAAATGTTAGCTCATATTGAAGGAAAAAGGTTGAAGCTAGCAATTTGGGATATAGGTACACCTAATCCTTGTAATAGGAAATCTTGCTATTAGGATGCATTGGAAGTCGATGGAGGTCTCTAATAGACTATTTCATGTGAGTTTCCTCTGATTCACTTGGTACATTGGAGAAATATCATCAAGTGTGCAACTTGCTCCCAAAGACATCATGAATCTACATATGAAGAAACAAATGATTCAAAGGTATATGATTCATGACTTGTTTTTTTTATTAATTATAATCATAGGATAGCCAAAACGAATGCTCTCGGTGACCATGTAAAATATGCGCGAGGGAAAACGAATGCTCTCGGAATTTAAATTTTAACCGAGAGTATCTAATCGCTCTTGGTGAGCCTCCTTGGTAATTTCCATTTTTTACTAGTGGAATGATACATGTTGTCTTCTGTCAACATATGTTTTTAATAAATCGCCAACATGGTCAATAAATTTCTGAAGCGACATGGTTTAGATGTTAGTCTAAACACTAATAAGAACAAGAAAGACCATCCCTTAAAAAAATCAAGGAAAAAATCACTACTTCACCATTGCATTAGAAGAAAGGCAGTCTTCATCTCACAAATTGACAAACAAAAAGGAATGTGTGCTAAAAAATGGCCATCTTTTCTAGAAATGACTTACTCTTAATAATACAACGATATATTTTACATGGTTCTTCTGCAAAAGAAACACACACAAAAATTATGTTAAGCTAACAAAATTAGTATTTCCATGAATCAACAAATCAAGGCTCATATAGCTTAGTGGTAGAGTGCAAAATTCATAACTATAAGGTTGTGGGTTCAAACCTATCAAAATTACATCCTAATTTGGGTTCAAATAAGGAATAGACTTTGCACAAACATAAAGGATCGATAAAAGATGGATTAACTGTTTAGTTATATTCTTACCAGCATATGATGTCTCAAATTTTATGTCAACTTTTATTTCCGCAATATGCAACATGCAAATACTAGTGAAGAGAAATACAGTTGAAATTGCCTTAAACTTGTGCACAACATGTATATTCTAATTATTGATATCAATTTTTCTAAAAAAATAATAATGTTATCAAAATAAGCCAATTTAGACCAAAAATCATTTAAAATTGTTTTTTAATTTCTCCAAAGTACTAAGACTATATAACCAAAGTTAATCTATTTTTATCTAATAATTGCATTCTCAGTAACAACAATGAATTTTGGCAAATCAATAAGTTACAAATTGACATTATAAGTTAAATTAATAATGCATAATCTAAATTTTCATAAAAGAGCTCCTAATTCAGTTTTAAATTATAAAGAAAGGTTCATTACATCTTAGTTCATTATCTATATATTATTGACTAATATAATACTGCATCTCATCAAACTTCCAGAGAGGATGTTACTAAAACTTCACTCATTAATAGAGAATTATAAGAAGTAGTGGCGGACCCAGAAAATTTTTCTCGGGGGGTCAAATGCATAGTAACGTAGCCTTTTTTTTGCAACCAAATAAATGCATTTTCTAATTAAAAATTTACTTGGTAATTACATAAAAATACTAACAAACACAATTACAAAATACTAATAAGCACAATTACTAAATTATTCTTGTCCATGAGTCGGTACAAAAGAAGACAAATTTATTCTACGAGATTTCATTTGTTGAAAATATTGCAATATTGACTCATTTTCAATTGTTGAGAAAATATATTTCTCAACATATACAACTAAACTATCATTCATCCATTCATCTCCCATTCGATTACGCAAATCAGTGTTCAGGTTTTCATTGCAGAAAATACTCTTTCAACGGATGCAGTTGCAACTGGTAAAACTAAAGTCAACTCTATCAATCGATAAACCAATGGAAAGACTATATGTTTTTTCTGTTGCAACCAATTTCTGAGCAAAAATTCTCAAATCTTCAATTGAAGAAAATTGAGGATCATCCCGCAAATTAAATAAGTAAGCCCGAAGTTGTTGTTTCAAAAATAAATAATCTCTGCCTGTGAAATCTTCGGAATAAAGTTTGGCAAGACGAATGAGTTTACAAATATCAAATTTGGAGAATGAATTTCTGAGATGAAGACATGATATGCAACCAAGTAATTATGTATTAACTTCTGAAAAACGATTATTCATTTCTTGCATAATCAAGTCAACAACCTAACATTAAATAATAAATAATAACTATTGTTAGGATCGGGGACACCCTTGGAGGACCGGGTTGTTTCTAGTTTTAGGAAGGGTGACCTCTTACAACACACACAATACTTTGGTGATAGTCTGGTTAGAGACTATAACCGTTCTCAGCACTTCGCAAACTGTCACAGACTCTTGAACCGGGTTCAAGGGCGGAAATGTCTGTTTCAGTCTGAAGCAACGTATGCGACTTAGATGATGTTTAGGAGGAGTCGGTTTTAGAAATATGAGTGGACCGGTTTTTGATATAAGGAGTAAGATTGCTTTTGGTTTGTGGTTAGGTTAGATGAGTAAGTAGTAAATGAAGGAAATAACACGAGACAAGATTTTTTATGGATGTTCGGAGCAAACCCTCCTACATCACCCCTTCTTTTCAGGTTATGAGAAGGATCTCCACTAACTTTCAAAGTTACAACAATAACACAGCCGGTCGAGCCCAACTCGCTACTCGTCGGTTACACCAATTCACTCTTGATGTAATACACAAATACAACACAAACACACACAAACAAAGCTTCCGGTTAATGACACAACGGTTTTGGATCGCGCGTAAGATTTCTTTATCTCTCTAAGATTTTCGTAACTTGTGTCGCAATTAATGAGGTCGCTTCGTCTTCCTTTTATAGTAAGGATGATCCCAACGGTTACTTTTTTCTCTCACCGTGGGATTGGTTAATCCAGCGTCACGCTGGTGCATGAATGTTGCTTGCAAGTTTCACCCTCCTCAATACTTGGCAAGCATGCAGACACTCCTCAGGTAAAGATGACGTTGCCGGTTTGCAGATTAGGACACGTGTCAGGCATGCACCTTCCGGCTGTCGAAGTCGGATTAGTAAATCATCATTGCTTTCCTCGCATGCTTCTGATCGGATTTTATCTTCGTTTATCCCTTCAAGACACGTCTATTTCTTCATATTACGTCATCTTTCCAGATTGTAGTTTCCGGTTGTTTCTTACACATTATAGTTCGGCTGGGATGTGGACTTGTCTTTGCTAGCGGGTCTCTCTGAGAAAGTTGAAACCGGTTCCTCTGATCTTGACTTGATCACTTGGAACTGGATTTCTTTGAAGTGTTATTCAGCCGGTTTATGAGGCTCCAGCCGGTTTTTGCAATTCGATCTGTTCCTGCACATAGAAGTTAATAGTTGTTTAGTTTTTCTGGCCGGTTCCAAAAATTAACTTTACTTAATTTTTCTATAAATTTCTCCCTTTTTGATTATTTAGAATAAATATTCAAAACTTGTAATGTATGGCCGGTTTAAAAATTAACTTACTTAATTTTTCTATCAATTTCTCCCTTTTTGATTATTTAGAATAAATATTCAAAACTTGTAATGTATGGCCGGTTTGAAATCAACTTACTTAATTTTTCTTAAGAATAAAAGAAACTAAGGTTTGGATGGTCCCCCCTTTTCAATTTCTTTTTCCTTCCGCCTCCTTTCTTCCGCTTCTCGTGCATGTCATTCTCTTTCTCTTCGTTCAGCATCGAATTGCCAGCCGGCCCATACACTTGAGATTCCGAGAGTTCGTTTGCCGAATCCAAAACCACCACTAGCTGGTTTTGGTGGGCGAGACGTTTGAGCAACAATTGGTCTGGAGCTTGGGGTTGCGGTTGAAATTTCGACTGCCTTTTTCTTATGCCGGTTGAGTTCTTCGAGGTCCTCTTCTTCTTCTTCTTCGTCAAGAGGTTCTTCGTTTAGACCGACCGGTTCGATCACTCTTCGACTGTTTCGTTCTGCCCGCTTCATCACCTCTACAACCGCTTTTCGCTTGTTCTTATTCCTTATCTTTATAGCGTGCGAGGGTTGAGCCGGTATGGGTTCTTGTAGAGCTGTTTGTTCTTCCTCATTACACTGCTTGGCAAGAGCAAGGTCTTTCTCCTCAGTTTCCTTCCTTAACCGTTCCCTTTCCCTCTCTTCGTCTTGAAGTCTCTTTGCAGTTTCGGCATCAGAATTGATTTGCGCTTGAGTATTGTTGACTTGGAGTTTGGACAGCTCCCCAATTTGAGCGGCCATAGCCTACATCATGTCTACCAAAGGAGCGGTTGCAGTTTGGATGGATTCTGCGATCAATGACTTGACTGTAGTTTGCACGGTTTCAACTATCATCGACTTGATCGATGTTTGAGCAATGTTGGCAATCTCGGTTTGAACGGATCCCCGGATAGTGTTTGTCAGATTAGTTTCAACGGTTGCAATCTTCTCATCGGTTGCAATGTTGTATTTCCCAAGGCAAGAGATGATTGTATCGATCACCACTTGCTTTATCTGCTCAAGTTCCGGAGCCTTATCAGTCTGAGGAGGGTCGCTGCCCCGGTTTTCTGCTGTCATGGAGGTCTCTCCGGTAGCAAAGAAAGGCTTGCTTTGATATAGGTCAGCATGGGTTAAGTGATGTCTGCAATCGTTCCTCCATTCTGCTTCGAGTCGGTCAATATTTTTAATGAGTTTTTCCCGCACTAGGTGAAACCGCTCAAACATTCTCGCTTCGATTGGAGTTAAAGTTTCTCCTTCTGCCTCTTTTAGTGCATCTTCTACTGCATGTAACCGGGCACATTCTTGAATCGCCGCGGTTTTGCTGAATGCGGCTTGAATAACATTGGTACCCGCAAGCTTGAGAGCCACTTCTTCAAGTTCCAATAGTTTTTCCCAATGTTTGTTACCGCTCATTTCTGGGATCATGTGTGATAGCTTTGTCTCACAATGGAGCTTGACCCATAAGTGGTATGGTGATATAATCTCACTAGCATCTTTGTTCATATCCAGAAGGAGTTGCTCAAACATCTCCTCCTCTTCTTCTGCTGAAATGAGGACCTCGGCCTCGGTTATAATCTCAGGTTGGGAACCGGTTTGCATAACACCTTTTCCCTTTACCGTAGAATCTTCAAGTAAAACCTCTTTGCCTTTGTTAATCTGAATTGGACCTTCAGGTGTTAAAGTTGAATCAGCTGGCCCATCTTGGGCCGATTGGAGCGTTGTATCGATTGGAACGGACTTGTTCCTCGCCGAACCGAATGGTTCTTTTTCTTTAGTATTTCCCTCCTGAGCCGGAGGGGTGATGTTATCAGTTTTGGCCGTCTCTTCGACCGAATGGATTTCACTTTGACCGGGTATCTCAACCTAATCAGCTGGCTTAAGACGACTTGACACATCGTCTTCGGTTTCCTTAACAATATTTTGGACTACGTCCACAATGACTTCTGAGGTATTTAAACCTACGTCGGCCATTACCTCGTCGATGTTCTTGTTAGGAGACTTGGAGTTTTCAGAGTGAACACTAACATCTACTGCCTCCTTTGATGTTGACTCGGTTTCTTGGCTCTCCGAGGGTTCGGCTTGCCTCGGTGATGGAGAGTCGACATGGATGGGATGAACGGTGTTGATGAGAATAGGCTGAAAGAAGTCTCCGGTTCTCTTTGGCGAATGATCCGAGGAAAGAGTTTTCTCGGAGTCAGCCGGCTTGTTGGAGCTCTTCTTTGCGGATGGCTTCTTCCTTCCCTTTTTCTTCTGGGAGGCCTCGGCTTGAACCGCCTTCCCCTTAGGATCTTCTTGTTTCGAGCTTTCTCCAGCAGGAACGGATGAACCTGTTCCTTTTGAGGACTTCGTTCTGGAGGACTTCGGCTTGGTCGCTTTGGCAGTCTTCTTGCTCATTGGCTCAGAGGTAAGAATGTTAGCGGGTGGGAGAGGTTCACCTTCACCAAGTTCCACATTAAGGAACTTAAGAATTTTTACAATCTGCATTGCGAAGGCCTAAATCCGGCCATCCTTCTTTATTACCATTTCACAGAACTGTTCGAAGATAACGGCTCCCTAATCTATCTTGTCACCGCGGACAATCGCCATCATCATTTTCAATTTGAGTTTGGTTAGGTTATCGAAGTTACCTCCTCTTCCCTGAAGTGAATGAGAGATTATGTTCAACAACCATTTGACTCCGGTTTGAGTTTGTTCTTCCGGCTTGAATGAGTCACCAGATCCTGGTCGTCAGCCGATATTACCAACCGGACCGCGTTGGATTCTGCATCGGTTAGGCTTGTCTTAAAGTCCAACCCGGTATTTGGCAAACCGAGTGCTTCAGAGAAAAGCTCCTCTGTGATGTTAACCTCTTTGCTGCTGACGGTGGCGGAGACTTTCCTCTTCGTTAGAGTCGCCGTCACCAGAAACTCCATGACCTCCGTCGGGTGCACGACGAACGGACCAGAGAGAAACGTTTCCAATCCCGCATCCCTCAGCGATTGCAGCACGGCCTTGTTTTCCTCCCCGGCGTGTTCGTCGATGTCGTTGAAATCGACCTGCAACATCCATTGAAATGGTGCTTTACCTAGAGCCATGTTAATCTTGTGAATGAAAAAGATGAAGAACAGCGATGAACGGAAGTTAGAGAGCTTTTTAAGATGTTGAGATTTTAGAGAGAGAAAGCTTGTGTAGAAAATGAACTGTTTTGAACTTATATAGGAGGCGGTTTCGAACGGTTGGAAGACGAACCGTCACTTGGTTATGTTTTTTGCGCCAATTTTCCCTCCAAAAGTTACTGCAGTAACTTTCGGCGGTAAATGCGGAGAAAACAATTGGCGGTAAATTTTGTGCGGTAAAACTGTGGGCGGTATGTTTTTCAAACTTTTCAGGTTTTGTTTGAGATTTTGATTTACCGGAAGCTTTGTTAACCAAAAGTTTCGTTTAACATGAAGTCTTATGTTTATTGAAGTCAAAACCGGAAAGAAAAATATTTTGAATAACCGGAGACTTTAAAAATTAGAAAATTTTATAAATAAGTCCGAAGCAAAGAGTAGTGAAGCGGTTTTTGGTCGTACAAAAAAATGAATAAAAACCGGAAAGAAAAACAGACAATCTAATCAAGATCGATCCAATCCCCCTCTAGCATTCTGACAAGCCACTTGGTCACGGTGTTGTCGGGTGTCCGTTCCTCAATCCTCGATATCCACCTATCTCGCATGGATAGAGTCAGAGTGTTGGCCGGTCCGACAGGAACACCGGGCCCGAGGTTGCGGCGATGAGTCTCCAAAAATCGAGAGAATTGTGGAGCGAAACCGATCCTTCCTCTTGGAGCGGTTATGAGCTGCTTCAAGTTGTTGAAGAGGTAGGAGGACCAGTTGATGGATGATTTGCGGATGATGGCTATCATGATGTCGAAAGCCTCCCGGTTATAGTTTTGGTTGGGCATTCGGCCCATGATAGACCGCTTAACCAAATCATGAAAGACTTGGTAGTGAGGAGCGAGTTTTTCTTTCTTCCCGTGGTTGTCGACCGGTTCGATGGAAGAGGAGAAGATATAGCCGAAGTCTTCCTTAGCCGGAAAGAATGGCGTTGGGAAGTCATAGAATCCTTCGGTTGGAAGGTTGAAGAAAGCAGCAAAATGCTCTTCGGTAAGCCGAAGAAATTTTCCGTCAATGATGGTCCTTATACTACCATCATCAAGAATGTGCCCATTATTGAAGAACTCGCACACCTCCTCGACGAGGATGGTGTCTGAGCCTTCAAGAAAGTTTTGAAGCCCTGATTCTATGATCGGTTGAAAGATAGTATCGTGAAACCGGCCATCTTTTATTTCTTCGAAGTTGACTACGATTGAGTTTCTTAGTTCAACAGTCATTTTGGAGAAGTGTGGGAATGAGAATCGAAAGGAGTTCTTTGAGCTTTCAAGCTTTAGAGAGAGAAGAGTAATGGAAGCGTGTTTGAAGATGAAGGATTGAGCCCTTTTATAGCTTGAGTGGTTGGGTGCATTAAATGAGAATATTTTGAAAAATCAAACCGTTTATGTCTGGTCATAAATGTTTTGTCAATTTTCAAGGGGATAAGAGTATGTCTAGTCAAATCGGATCAGACATGCTTCTTGAAAGCGGATATTTCTGTTTCCAAGAGTGATTTGATTTGGTTTGATACGGCACATTTAATGTTGGTCATTTACTTTAGGATTTCTTTGATTTTTGACTGAAATGGAAAGAAATGATCTTCATTAATTCAAGGTACCAAACCGGTAGTACAACAAAATTACCGGTTTGGGAAAAGATAAGGAGATGAGATATGATTTAAATATTAGATGACTCAGCCGCTTGATTCCTCTTTGCCTTAGCTGCTTCCCACCGGTCGATCAGCTCTTGGACTCTCTCCTTAGTGAGCACGTGCTTCGGATGGAGAGTGACAAAGGGTCTGGAGTGGATATCCAGACTGGCACAAAAACCGATTAGCTGAGGAGCGTAGCCGGTTTTGATTGAAAGAAGCATCTTCTTCAGGTTGCTGAAGATGATCCAGGACCAATTTACCGGTGTCCCAACCGTAACGGCGATCATCATCTCGAAAAGCCTTTGGGTGTAGTAATAGCCTTTCTCTCTGCCCAGAACAGACTTTCCCAAAATCTCACAAAGAAGCTGGTACTTATAAGAGAGTTGGCTTTTAGCACCCCAAGGTCTAACCGGGATGCTAGAGTTGGAGAACCGATGACACATTTCTTCCATGGTCACCGGGGAGTAGGTTAAATCGGTTACCCCTTCAGTGGGCAAACCGCAGTATTCAGCGAAATCCGTTTCGCTGAATATAAAGGACTGACCGTAAACTCTTGCAACGATTATATCTCGATGCACCTCCTTTGCGGTCTGTAAGAATTCATCGACTACTAGGTAGTCGAGAATGAATCTGTTTTCCAGAAATCCTCTTAGCCCGCTTCTTTCAACGGCCAAGAACATTTCCTTTACATCGTGATCTTCGTATTGGTAGATCGAGTTGAAATCGGCCAATAGAATTTTCTTTGCTAGTGAGTTGGAGTTCATGTTCTTGAGAGAGTTTTTAAACTCAAGACAGTTTTTGTGAATAGTGAGGATTTGAGGGTGATTTATATAGCCAGGGGTTCGGCTAGATCAATAGGTTAAGCATGCTCAATGATGTCATCAATTAGTTAATAGACTTTAACTTGTTGAAGTGTATAATGTTTATTTCCAATGCAAAACTAATTATTACTTAAGATATTCATAATGACAAAAATCTATTGACAAGATGTGAGTCTCCCTCTCTTGATGATGGACACATGTCGTCATCTCGATTGCGGTAGACTGTTTTTATTTATTACAGGCTTCATTTCTCAAGGTATGCATGAAAATGCGGTTGGCTGTCCCAAGTTAACCGGAAAAGTTCAGTCCATCGAAACCAGAGTGTATTTGTACTAATCGGTTTTCCATGACCGGTTTTAGTTGGATATTTTGTTCCGATTGTGAAGAAATGTTGAGTCACATCAGCATTTGTTCAACTTTGAGTTAAGTATATCCACTTTCACTAAGTCATTTCCACCTTATAGTAAGTATACACGTGATTTGACATCATGAAGTGATCAGGCATAACCAGAGACTTCCTCCCGGTTAGCATCCTTAAATTTTCAATGGCCTATTTGAATATGGTTTGAGAAGCGAGAGCTTCTCCCTGAACACATATCCCGGTTTCTCATTATTATGTATGTAAGCAATATGCATGCACAATCATGATATAAGTTGCTTAACATCTGTAATTCCTAGAATATTTCTGAAATGAGAAAACTTAGCTTCCTGTAGCGGTTTGGTGAAGATGTCAGCTACTTGTTGCTCAGTCGAGACGTATTCCAACCGGATGTGTTTCTCCTGAACATGCTCCCGGATGAAATTATGTCTTATATCAATGTGCTTTGTTCTTGAGTGCAACACCGGATTGTATGTAATTGCTATCGCGCTGGTGTTGTCACGGAATATTGGTGATTCCTTGGCAACTACGCCAAAGTCCCTTAGTTGTTGTTGGATCCAGAGGAGTTGTGCACAGTAGCTTCCGGCTGCTATATACTCTGCCTCTGCGGTTGATGTTGCAACTGAGGTCTGTTTCTTGCTGCTCCAGGTAACTAGCCGGTCACCCAGAAACTGGCAGGTATCACTTGTACTCTTTCTATCGATCTTGTATCCTGCGTAATCAGCGTCTGAGTAGCTTATGAGGTTGAAACTTGAGTCTTTTGGATACCAAAGTCCCACTTCTTGAGTTCCCTTCAGATATTTTAATATTCTTTTGGCCGCAGTGTAATGTGATTGCTTTGGATTGACTTGGAATCTCCCGCATACTCCAACCGCAAACAAAATGTCAGGTCGGCTGGCTGTTAAGTAAAGCAATGATCCAATCATTCCTCTATATGCTGTGATGTCAACGGCTTGACCATCCTCATCTTTGTCTAATTTTACGGAAGGGCTCATTGGTGTAGCCGCCTCGGCGCATGTATCCATTCCAAACTTCTTCAATAGTTCGGCTATGTACTTTGGTTGGCTTATGAATGTTTCGGCTTCAATCTGCTTAACTTGAAGTCCTAAGAAGAAACTCATTTCTCCCATCATACTCATTTGAAATTTGTCAGTCATCATTTTTGAAAACTTATCACATAGTTTTGGATCGGTTGATCCGAAGATAATATCATCGACATAAATTTGAACAAGTAATATGTGTTCCTTTCTCTCAAATTTGAAAAGTGTTTTGTCAACTGGGCCTATTGTAAATTTGTGATCAAATAGGAATTGTGTTAATGTATCGTACCAGGCTCTTGGAGCCTGTTTCAAACCGTAAAGGGCTTTGTTCAGCCCGTAAACATGATTTTCGTGTTCTGGATTTTTGAAACCTGGAGGTTGATTAACATATACCTCTTCATTTACTTTACCGTTTAGAAAAGCACTTTTAACATCCATTTGAAAAACTTTGAAATTTTTGAAAGCTGCATATGCTAAAAATATTCTAATGGCCTCAAGTCTAGCTAATGGGGCAAATGATTCTTCAAAATCAACGCCTTCTTCCTGTTTGTAGCCTTGAGCCACTAACTGAGCCTTGTTCCTCATAACTAATCCGTCTTCATTGAGTTTATTTCTGAATACCCATCGTGTTCCTATAACCGGTTTATTTTTCGGTCTAGGGACTAGGTACCAGACTTTATTTCTCTCAAACTCGTTTAATTCCTCTTGCATTGCTAGGATCCAATCGAGATCTGACAATGCTTCATCGACCTTTTTCGGCTCAATTTGTGATATGAAAGCGGAGTTTTCATAGTGTTCCAAATTTTGTTGCCTAGTTCGGATGGGTGATGATAGATTACCTATTACTAGTTTAAGAGGATGATTTTTATTCCTTCTGAGGTTTATCCGAGACGTGTCTATCAAGCTTTCGGTTGACTGATCAAGGTTAGACTGATCAGTAGGCTGAGCAGAGTCAGACCGACCGATTTCTTCAGTCGAAACTGAAGAGTCAACTTTCTGCGGTAAGATAGCTTGAGCAGGCTGAGGTTCAGCATCAACCGCTTGGTCATTGACAAATCGTCTAAAAACCGGAACCTCGTCTTCATCATCAGAATAGATATTGAAATTTTCCATTCTGTTGTGAAGGTCGAAGGGTAATGTAGTGTTTCGTTCAACCGATTCATCAAAAACAACGTGGGCTGTTTCTTCAACTATTAATGTCCTAGTATTATATATCCTATAGGCTTTACTTACAGCTGAATATCCCAACATTATTCCCTCATCGGATTTAGCATAAAAAACGGTCAAGTAATTCTTTCCGTTGTTGTGAACAAAACATTTGCTACCAAAAATTCGAAAATACCGTATGTTTGGAATTCGATCATAGTATATTTCAAAAGGGGTTTTGGAAAATTGTTTAGTTACTAAAGACCGGTTTTGAGTGTAACATGCAGTATTGATATATTCAGCCCAAAACTTTTAAGCAATACCCGAATCAGCTATCATTGACCTTGCGGCTTCCTTGAGAGTTCGGCTTTTTCTCTCAGCCAGGCCGTTTTGTTGAGGAGTTCTAGCACTAGACAACTCGTGTCTAATACCAGAATCATTAAGAAAATTGGTTAATCTGCTATTTATAAACTCAGTTCCTCTATCACTTCTGATTTTGTTTACTCGAATAGATTTCTCATTTTGTATTCTCAAAATCAATTTGATCAGGTTTGGAGTTGCTTGATTTTTAAAGGCTAGAAACGTTACCCAAGTAAATTTAGAATAGTCATCAATAACTACCATATTATAATGCATGCCTCCTAGACTGGTTACTTTAACCGGATCAAACAAATCCATATGCAAGAGTTCTAAACACCGTTCAGATTGATAATTTCCTTTACTTTTGAAAGATGACTTTATCTCTTTACCCATTATACATGCAGCACATACTTTATCTTTTGAAAACCTAACATTTGGAAAACCGTGAACTAGTTCTTTAGAGCATATAAAACTTATTGTTTTGAAATTCAAGTGGTTTAACCGTTTATGCCAAAGCCAGTTTGGATCACTTCCGGCTATCATGCACACAGGTTTTTCAAAATCAGTTTTCCAGTTGACTTTGTAAATATTTCCCATTCGGTTACCGGTTAAAAGGATATCATTTTGCTGATTCTTAACTAAACATGTATTTTTATGGAATTCAACTTTATAACCCACATCGCACATTTGACTTATACTTAATAGATTAAAATGCAGTTCTTCTACCAGTAATACATTATTTATGGATAGGTTACCATGGACAATTTTACCCTTGCCCACGGTTTTACCATTCGAGTTGTCACCAAATGTTATGACTGCTCCGGTTTCATATTTGATGTCGGTTAGTAGCTCATCGTTGCCGGTCATGTGTCTTGAGCATCCGCTGTCCAGATACCATTCCGAGTTCTTTAGCCGATTGCTTCTCCTAACCTGCAAAAGAAAATTATTTACACCTTTTTGGTACCCACATTCAGTTGGGTCCATGGTTGATTAGTCCCTTTGGGATCCAGACTTGAATAAGTCGGATTACTTTCCCGGTATTTGTTCTTATAATATTTGGCTTAACTTTTTGACCATTGCTCAAGAATGCCTTATGTTGTGGTGATGAGTGTCTTTGAGACCTAGATCTGCTCGTTTTGTTTTGTTTCCGGTTGGCTTTCCTTCTCTCAGGATGAAGCAAGTTTTCTGATTCAGTCGGACTTACATATTTTAGTTCTTCTTCCGGTTTTAGATTATGTTTTTCTTCATTTTCGGTTGTTGAACTCTTGACAAATCTTATGAATGGAAGATTGTCTTTTGTGAGTTTCATCCCGTTAAGTTGGTTTGAGTCGTTTTGTTTGTTTTGTTCGTAACCGATACCAAATCTACATTTAGGGTGTCTTTTATAATTGCACATTTATTTTACGGCTTGACGAGATCTCTCCCACGCAGCCGTAACATACAGTGCTCGTTCATCGGTTTCAGTTACCGGTTGAACTGTCTCCTCATTATCTAAGGATAGTTCATCCGGTTCATACATTGGGGTTTCGCATGTCTTAACAGCGATACTACTTGACTCTACGGTTTTAGGTTCTAACGGAGTCGGTATGTATGCAGATATGTTTCTGAACTCAGCGACCATTTCGTTGAGTGCAGAAATCAAATCTTCCTTAGTAAACTCATCAGAAGAGAAATCAAATACCTCTTCGTCGTTCGCCATGAAGCATGTTACCCTTTCTTCATTATCTTCGTTGTCGGAGTACGCCCATTCGCTTCCACCGTCAGATGCAATGAGTTCTTTCTGAATTTTCTTCCCTTCGTCGGCATGCTGATCGTTGTTTCTCCGGTAGTCGTTTCGTTGGTTGTCATTTTTCTGGTAGTTGTTCCCTTGGTAATTGTTACCCTGGTACCGGTTGCCTTGATAGTTGTTGCCTTGATAGTTGCCTTCTGGTTTTCTATCGTCTCTCCTTGGCTTCTACATTCTGACCTGAAATGTCCAAAACCGTCACAGTTATAACTCTTTTATTTGATTTATCTACATAATTATAATTAAAGTTGTTGTTAGATGGAGGCTTATTCTTCTTCATGAATCTCCCAAATTTCTGAGCTAGCATCGCCATCACATCTTCACTGATCTGATCAGCGTTTTTGACTGGAGCTGGAACGGTTGATACTTGGACCGCCAGTTCTACCGATGTAACCAAAGCTCTAGTTGCGGTTGACGTGGATGGTTCATCTTCGATCCGAGACTTAATCTCGAACTCGTAGGCTTTTAGATCCTCAAATACATCATGCAACTTTATCTGCCCGAGGTTGCTTGATTCCCTCATCACCATGGTCTTGATATCCCATGTGCTCGACAGTGATCTTAAGGCTTTGATGATTACTTCACGATTGTCGTATTTCTTTCCGAGTGTTTCAAGCTCGTTGACCACACTGGTGAACCGGTTACTAAACTCCTTCATATTTTCCGCCGGTTTCATCCTGATGTTTTCATATTTTTGTGTAGCCACCAAGATTTTGTTCTCCTTTGTTCTTTCATTTCCTTCATGAATCTGAATGATCGTTTCCCAAGCTTTCTTTGCATTATCGCAGGCTGATATTTTGTTCAAGGTATTATCATTAATAGCTTTATAGATGTGCATCATGCAATAGTTGTCCAGGTTACTCCGTCTTCGATCTTCAGTTGTCTATTCGTCTAACTCCTTGTTGATCTTGATTGGCCCTTCTTTCAGGACTCGACTCATCTCATCATCCAACGTGATCAGATGAAGATACATCTGTTTCTTCCAACTGTTAAACGCTTCATTGTTTAGCATTGGTGGCTTGTCGCTGTGGGTCATGCTTCCCATCTTCTTCGGTTGCTTGAGTGCTAAGAACCTAGCTCTGATACCACTTGTTAGGATCAGGGACACCCTTGGAGGACCGGGGTGTTTCCAGTTTTAGGAAGGGTGGCCTCTTACAACACACACAACACTTTGGTGATAGTCCGGTTAGAGACTATAACCGTTCTCAGCACTTCACAAATTGTCACAGACTCTTGAATCGGGTTCAATGGCGGAAATGTCTGTTTCAGTCTGAAGCAACGTATGCGACTTAGATGATGTTTAGGATGAGTCCGTTTTAGAAATATGAGTGGACCGGTTTTTGATATAAGGAGTAAGATTGCTTTTAGTTTTTGGTTAGGTTAGATGAGTAAGCAGTAAATGAAGGAAATAACACGAGACAAGATTTTTTATGGATGTTCGGAGCAAACCCTCCTACATCACCCCTTCTTCTCAGGTTATGAGAAGGATCTCCACTAACTTTCAAATTTATAACAATAACACAGCCGATCGAGCCCAACTCGCTACTCGCCGGTTACACCAATTCACTCTTGATGTAATACACAAATACAACACAAACACACACAAACAAAGCTTCCGGTTAATGACACAACGGTTTTGGATCGCACATAAGATTTCTTTATCTCTCTAAGATTTTCGTAACTTGTGTCGCCATTAATGAGGTCGCTTCGTCTTCCTTTTATAGTAAGGATGATCCCAACGATTACTTTATTCTCTCACCGTGGGATTGGTTAATCCAGCGTCACGCTGGTGTAGGAAGGTTGTTTGCACGTTTCACCTTCCTCAACACTTTGCAAGCATGCAGACACTCCTCAGGTAAAGATGACGTTGCCGGTTTGCAGATTAGGACACGTGTTAGGCATGCACCTTCCGGCTGTCGAAGTCAGATCAGTAAATCATCATTGCTTTCCTCGCATGCTTCTGATCGGATCTTATCTTCGTTTATCCTTTCGAGACACGTCTATTTCGTCATATTACGTCATCTTTGCAGAGTGTAGTTTCCGGTTGTTTCTTACACAGTATAGTCCGGCTGGGATGTGGACTTGTCTTTGCTAGCTGGTCTCTCTGAGAAAGTTGAAACTGGTTCCTCTGATCTTGACTTGATCACATGGAACTGGATTTCTTTGAAGTGTTATTCATCCGGTTTATGAGGCTCCAGCCGGTTTGTGCAATTCGATCTGTTCCTGCACATAGAAGTTAATAGTTGTTTAGTTTTTCTGGCCGGTTCCAAAAATTAACTTTACTTAATTTTTCTATCAATTTCTCCCTTTTTGATTATTTAGAATAAATATTCAAAACTTGTAATGTATGACCAGTTTGAAAATTAACTTACTTAATTTTTCTATCCATTTCTCCATTTTTGATTATTTAGAATAAATATTCAAAACTTGTAATGTATGGCCGGTTTGAAAATTAACTTACTTAATTTTTCTTATCAACTATTAATAGATAAGAAATAATAACTATTAATAGATAAGAAATAATATTTATTATACCTGACAAAAGATTTCCACACGATAATGATGAAGATTAGTGATGAGTTCCATTTTCCTCTTCGCCTACCATTGCTATCAATTATCATATGCTCATTCATATCAAGTATTGAGATCGAGTGTAATTGAATAAAACTGTTAACTTGGTCCAAAATATCATGCCATCCATCTTCTTTAAATTTTTGTAATTGATTTTTCGAACTCGCAATCAATGACATTGCTTGAACTATATTTTGATCTCCTCTTTGTAGGCAAAGTGATAACTCACTTGTAATTCCCAATAAATTTTTCATCAAATGCAACACAAAAACAAATTCATAAAAAACTAACTATATAAAAAAATATGAAAATCTAATTTAATAGATTTCAGCCTAGTTTTATGAGAATATAAAAAAAATAAAAAAATATAAATAAGAACAAAAATACAAAAACGTGATAAACATATATTATCAAGTGAATAGACACTCGAGATTACGATTATAGAATATTAATGCATATAAAAATAATATATCAAATTCTTTATTTAAATACCGAACAAAACCAATGTAACTATTTTAACTTGTTTATTAATATTAATTTATATTTTCTTATAAATTTTTGAAATAGTTTAAAATTAAGAAATATAAAATACTATTATTATTTTAATCAAATTATATAATTATGAATTAGTTTATAGATAAATTATATTTTAAAATGTAATAGATAAAATTAAAGGTGAGGGCAAGATCACCTGACCTCATGTTTAACTTCCAGTTACAAAGCCAACTGGACTAAGAGTTACTTGTCAAATATATATATATAAAAACAAATTATTTTAAGGTTGGGGAGGCCCGGGCCCCCCCAAGGCCCCCCTTTAGGTCCGCCACTGTTTGAAATATTATTTATTTTTCCTAACTTTGATGTATCTCATTCTTTTCAGGTACAATTGAGATCACGCCTTCATATATATGTTTTCATCTCTATTTACCTATTTATTTTCTCATACCATGATGACAACCTAAACGCATGCCCTAGGAAAAGATTCATACAAACCTTTAGTCGCATAATTAGGGTTGGATTTATCTTTAGACGCATGTACTAGGGTGGATTAAATAAACAAAGTGTAAAAGAAATATTTTTTGTAAAATGGCCAAGAGCTTATAATAGAGACATGGTCATAAGAGACATAATTGTTGTTCTTTCTCACGTGTAACCAAGCCCCGAACCTTAATCAGAATCTCTTTAATCCACATTCGAGAACGCACAATATTTTATTTTCCTAACTTCTTAAAGATAAAATTGGGTGGAGACTTTAAAAAGTAAAAGCTAGTCTAATCGATATCATTAAATCCTATTTCGGTTCAAAGTAAAACCATTGAAATCATCTATATTATCATTTAGATGACTCAAAGTTGGATCCACGAGGAAAGAAAGCCTTTTTATGGGATTTACTACGGGAGTTAAAGAATATCGCCTTTGGTGTTTGGATGCAAAAAAACCATTATCAATCGAGATGTTACTTTTGATGATTATTCAATGTTAAATAAGGTAACACCAGACAAGCACATCAATGCCGCCGGAGAAATTTTCTCTGGAGATTTATTTTCTCACTTCGGGCACGACTGACACATCAACGCCGCCAGAGCTTCCAACGTTGGAATGATCTCAAATTTCTCCAATAGGTGCGTCTCTTTCCCCCTTCCAATCTGTCTGAAGGAATTTCAATTTGACTAGAGGAATCGGGAGATATCGCAATTATAGTTTATGGATCGAATATTTGGGTCGCTGTCGGCACGATCGGCATGATCGGCACAATCAGCATGATTGACACGAACGACACAAACGACGCGGATTCTCGCTGTGAACGCGCTTCTACATCGGAAGTCGGCCGCCATCCTCTAACGCCTTCGATCGGTTGTCGAGCGCCCTCTAGAACGTGTTCTATTGTGCAATGAACGGTTCTCCAACCGTCAACCGGAGCATTTCGTTAAATTTAGAGACATTCATGAATATATAACCAGATATAACATAAAAAACGTCAAAGAATTTATGAATCTAAATCATTCGAAGTTAGAAATAATCTTATTTTTTAAATAATCTCTTCTAATTTAGACATGAATAAAAATAATGTGAGAGAAATAGTGTTTCGATACACCATAATCGATTAATGATATAAAAATATTTATAAAAAAACTAATATGAACCTTGGAATGAACACTGTTTATAATTAAGATTTTTTCAATTTATGATAAAGAAATTTTGTAGGAACAAAGTTTGTCCACGAAGATTGCAACATTGGCTTCGAAGAATAATAACTTTTGGGTTTTTAGTTGATCTAAAATTTAATATTATCGAACATCATAAGACGTTTTCTGATATCTGAAAAGAAATAACTTTCTTATTACAAATAAAACACCAATTGCTCAAAATATAGAATTTGTCACAAGGGTTTCGATATAAGTAAGAAGCACTTAGTAGACGAAATTAAAAAATAGAGGCAAAAGCCTTAATATTTTTATTAAGATTTCTTTATTGATTGCACGAGTTCTTATTTATGGAGGAACACATTTTACTGTTAAGATTATAAAATAATGAAAATATTATTAAATATATATTGTCATATAATACTTAATATTAAAACATTTTAAATCAAATTATGAAGTATGTTTGATTGTGTAGTTTTCTTTCTTACTTTCGCAATTTTGAAAACTATTAATTACTGTTCTTAGGATTTGTTATATGATTTCCCTCTTAGACTAAATCATAAATAAACATAATTTTATTCAATCTCTCATCATCTAAATTATTCAATTCATTAATCAAAGAATTAAAATATTATTTATTTACAAAAACTAAAATTATTATTATAAATTAATATATTTTAAATATTTTAACCAAAAACTACTCATCTTTTCAAAATTATCACATTTAACATTTTTTAAATAAATTAATATTTATTAAAATAATCATAAAAAACTCTAAGAGAATTCTCAAAAACAATAAAATAAATGTTTTTGGTCTAATATTAATGAAATGTATATTTTAAATAGAAAGATGGCATTGTCATGCATCTACTTACAAAAAAAAAATTAAAGAGGCCTTACTATCAGTTTGAAAACCTTTGTATTTATAAAAAAAATTATTATTTTTAATGATTTTTTCAATTTAAGAAGTTAGTACTACTCAATATCTCCATAAGGATTCGCACCATAATTGTCCCTTTAAATTATCCTAGTAGGTTATACTATACTCACAAAAAAAAATTATGAAATATTTTTTATCAAAAAAATATTTAAAAAAAACTCAATAAAATTTCAAAATAACCCAAACAACAAACAAGCTCACTTCATTGTGTATGGATTTAATATGCATTAGAGTGTTGAATCTTACATGGCTTATAGCTGGTACAAGCTTTTTGGGATCTTTGGTCTAATTTGTTTTGTTTAGATCAAAATTAAAACATAGTTTTCTTAGCATTTTTCACTCTATTCTTGAAAACTCTCCAACTTTCTTTATTATAGTAGGATATAACACTAATGAAATAGGACAAGTAATTTAAAAAATATTTTGATACCATTGATTAAAATGACTACATAATAATGATCGAAGACATTAAAGTTTAGCTCATCATATCAGTCTTAAAAACAAAAGAAAATTAATAATGTATTAAGATGTGTTAGTTGAAATTGATTATATCTTACAATTCTCTAACTCAGCCAGAACCTCCTCTCGTGGTCGGTAAATCATGTCTATAATTCTCCATATCTAAAAAAACAACAATATTTACCAATTATTCAATTAATCATCTAACCATATTAATTATTCATAACAATAGAAATTACTAAAAAACAATTATTACCTGCATAGTACCACCGCCGCCAATACTGTCTCCATCATCCGACACACTAACAATTGTCCAAGGATCAAAAGAACTCCAATGGAAATCCACAACTTTGCCTCTGAATAGATATATCCAAAATAAATAAATATAAAATTCTGAATTGATATATCCAAAAAGAATAAATATAAAAATAAAGAAAGAAATACAATAATAAGTTTCTTACCTATGACCACAATGATTAAATAACAAGCCCGGTGAACTATCTGATGATCCACCAAATTCTTGCATTACGCCCATCTACAACATGAATGAAATTTAAAGAATTGATTTTGAAATCAATTTACAATCAAAAACAATTCATCATATATTAATTAGGTTTCAAACCTTTTCATGATCCCATAAGTTCAATGTTCCATCTTCCGATGAACTTCCAAAAACTGATGCCTTGTCGGGAGACCACTGAAAAACAAATTGAAGCATTTGTTCTTTCTATATTATTTCCCTTCATGAAAATATTTAGAAAACAGTAGTCATCATATTTTTCAAACCTGTACACACAGAACAGCAGCATTGTGACCCTCAAATACATGAACGGGTAATCCAGAAGTAAGTTTTCTACGGTCATACATCATTACTGTATTATCAGCTGATCTGTTGAATAATACCAAATTTAATTCAGAATCACAAAAGATGAAAAAAAAACACATTTCAATGTTTACCCAGTCAAAATAAGGTTAAGATCATATGAATTCCAATCAACACAATGAATGTCAGCATCATGAGCTTTCTCAACCTGAAAAAGAGATAGAGAATCAAGTTTTAATAAAAAAATCAATTTTGTAAGCTTCTTGAGGTAATTTAAAGGAGTGTAGGTACCTTGATAGTTGGATTTGAACCTGTCCTTACATCCCAAAGTATGAGACATGAATCATCACCCACACTACAGAACTCTTGTCCACTTTAGTACATACAAAAAAAGAATTTACTTAAAAAATATCATAAACTGCATATAGATTGAAATATCAAGCATAAAGATCAATTTACAAATGTAATTTCTCTACCTTGAAGGGCAAAATTGTACATCCTCAACTGTATCTTGATGTCCTAGATAGGTACCTCGAGGATGAAGAGTAGTAATACTTTCAACAGAACTCCCACTAGCCTTGGAGTTTTTTATGGTTCTACCACTACCAGATGGTGTCTTTAAGGCCAAGGTGGAGATATGATCTTCTATATTCCATAGAACCACCAAGTTGTCCTTACCTAATATCAAAAAAAATTGTATTTATTAAATATAAGAAAAACAATTTGTACTAAAAACATTTCAAAGTTATAATGAGTTTCCAACCTCCAGAAAGCACAAAAGGTTCAGTTTGGCCCATAGCAAGAGCAAATTCTGCATTTTCTTTATGCCCAATAAGTACCTGCATGTTAGGTAATGATTCTTTTATGCATTATAACTCTATTATAAACTACAACTCAAAATAAATAGCATTCAAAGATGTTTCTTAATAAATGAAATAATTAAGTTAAAATCTGCAAATTTAAGTGTATAAGATATAACTGTAAATATTTGTAGAAATGATTGTATCATGACAACATTTTATTGTGCAACATCACGTACCAAATCTGGACAAGAATTTCGGGCTCCATACACAGCTTGTCGATTAGGCTGGCTCTCAACATTCCAAATTAGAACCTGAACAGGAACTGAATGCTTTAGATTGAGATAGAAAAAATTCAATGGATCTTAAGTGTCTCAATATAATTCAAATATAGAAGAACGCAACAAGATGCATACATTTGGACCGTCAGTGTGAGTGGCCACAATATTTCTATTTTGAGGAAGTTCTTTGATTCGATTCACCTGTGATCATTCCATATACAATCAAGATTTGTGTTTAAAGAATGAAGATGAAATGATATATAATATTATGAATAATAGCGGCCTGGAATCTTTACAACACATATATACACTAGTGATCATATTTATAGAACAATCTATAAAACTGAAAGGCTATAATGTCAATATAGAATAATTAATGCATATTGCAGATAAGGCTAACAAGATGTGAAGAATATCGGGCCTCTAAATAATAATTTCAAATTAACATGTTTAATTTTAGAACATCCCTATATTCTAATTATGAAAATATATAAAACAACTAAAATAATTAATACCTCTCCAGGGTGAATGATTGTTTTGAATTTCTTCACAAATGGAGAACTAGACTTGTCATTGAACTGCAAAGATCATGCAACCAAAACATACATTAATCCATTGGTAGAACATTGAAAAAGAGAATGAATTATTATTTTTACAATGTTAGGATTGATACACTTACCAGTGTGATATGTTGAGCTGAAGCAACCCTATGTTTAACAATATCACAATTTATGATAACAAGTGTGTTTGGCACACTACCATCAGTCTAGCAAACGAAACATAAACAAACAACAAAATATCAGAACTAGCTAGGAACCATTTTTTTAAAACAACAACATAGATATAAGATTAATAATGTGGAAATATGACAAGCAGATGCTTCATTCCCTAGCAAGCATTTATATATATAGTGATAAATATCAATTCCTACTTGCTAGAGTTCAATTCATAGGGATAGACATAATATGAAGAGAGACGAAGAGAGTTGAGAAGCCAAAGTTCCAATAAATTTATTTATTGGAATAATGCTATAATTTAATGTGTAACAAGTTATTCCATATATAATATATAAATTTTTTCTATAGGAATAAATTTTGATCACCTTTTTAATTATATCGTTTATAAAAGGATGATCTTAAATATCTAAATATCAGTAACGGTTCTTATGCTAACAATTATGTATTTTTATTTTTTGTATAAGGTGAAAAAAATCAATAGAAAATGCATTGGTTAAGTAACACTCAAAACTTTAAACATGGAAAGTTATTAACAAATTTTTAACTCTATTAATTAGAATTTTATTCATAAAATCTATAAATAAGATATTTCGAATTATCAAAATAAATTTTAGTTATCTTGGTTTGATTCTTCTAATGTCTAGGAAAGACTTTTTAGACTCGTCTTTTGGTTATCTTTTTTTTAAAAGGTCACTAAAGCTCGAACTCATGACCATAAAAAATGAGATTTGTGTTCTATTACCGAGTTATATAAACTTTCTTATAAGTCTTTTTCTTAAATAAAGTAATAAACATTTGTGTTCACGACCCTTGCTAATCATCTTCACAATATAATATTTGAAATCAAACAGAAACAAATAAGTGAGAACAAGATAGAAATAAGAGACTTAAGTTATCAATAATTCAATTATATAATGATTAACCAACTTTATTTGAGATGATAGGGCTTAATTTTTTTTTACTTATTTTTTTCCTTTGATTCTCTTTGCTCGTAACTTTTGAATGCCCTTCACATTCACGTCTCTTTGAAATAAAAGTTGATATGTTTTCCAAAAAATATGCTACATTTTGTTTTAATTTCTCGTCTCATACATCTAGTCCTTACTCCGTAGTATTCTTATTTACCAATTGGTTATAACACATTTTGTAGTAGACTTTTGATTATAGCAAACTAGATAGTCGGGTCAAACATTTATTGGATCTTTATTGGATGATTTGGAAATAATGCAATATAAAGCATGACATTTAAAGGAAAAAATTGTTCGAAATGAGAGGATCTCTATGCATGTTCATCTCGATAAAAAATGAAGGGGTTGTCATAGATGAGACTACTATGATTTCATAGGAATCTAACACATTTTTCTTTGTTAGTTTCTTTCTATTGATCACCCCTCGCGTTTATAAATTTATTTAATTAAATCATTTTAATACAACATGACCTTTAATTAAAAAAAAAGGCATACTAATTATTATAGGTTGATTTTACTTAATTTATTTATGTATGTTTTTTTTTTGCATTTAAAGCCATGATAGCCATCGACGATGGAAAACATTATTTTGTCCATTAAACCCAAATTTTCCCAATGATCATTTGATAGTTAAGGAAACTTTGAAGTAGAGTCAAAATATTAAAGCAAGGGTGAAGTGAAACATATCGTGTTTAATTGTATTCTTCTTGTTGTTATCGCATAGGAAACATGTGTTAGTCAATGTGAAACACATCATTTTGAGTTTATAATGATATTCATACTAAAAGAATAAGAACTCTCAAGGGTCTTGGTATTCCAAACTCACTTTGAAGGAAGAGGGATAAATAAAACTATTACAAAAAATAGAGTTGTGTTTTAAGAACTAGTCATCATGTGAACTGAAATAAATTGTTACGTAAGATAGTGCATCGATAAGCTAAGACTAGATTTCTTCGTCAAACAAAAGACAATGAGATAAAGTAACATATTTAGTTTGCTTACTAATTCTAAAGTGGAAACCATTAAATTTTGGGATGCCAACAAAAAAAAAGTCTCATTATAATTCTTGTCAACATTGGACTCTTTCACAAAAGTAATTAAAATAGAGTCCGTGTAAATATGCAATAGATGAAGAATTGAAGGACTTGTTGGAGCTACAAAATAGAGGAAATTTGTCTAATGTGTGCTTAAACAAACTATTATTTTTTTGATTTATCTGGAATGTTGCAACATTTAACTTAAATAACTATTTGGACAATCTATATAAATTTTAATTTTGAATAGTGTGATTCTCAAATAAAATTCAAATCTTGACTGAAAACGTTAGTTGTCACTAAAAGAATTTTAGACAACCAATAAAAGAATTTTAGACAAACTATCTCTTAAAACTATCATTTAATTATGATCACTACTCTTTTTCAGTTTTACAATATTTTTTCATTATTATCTTCAATGCTAAAAGCATTGGAACAAATACAAAAACAAGCCAGCTAATCCATTGTCTAGCATAAATTGGTGCACTACATTCAAGTTTGTTTCTACCAACCCTATTATAATTTAGGTTGTTAGAAAGTTTTAGGGTTTCTCAACCCAAGATTAAACAACATCTTCCTAGTTCAACTCAATAGTCTTAATACTTTGGTGGCTCGCTCGGTCCCCAAATTTGAATTACCGTGCCTCCTCCAAATTATTAATTGTAGTCAATTCTATATTAACATTTGATCTCAAGTGGACAATCTAATAATCATCGAAACATAGTCTAGACTTCATAACTGCTTCGATGAACATCTAAGACTGATGGTGGCTCTTGTTGGTCAAATGGTGAAGACTTTGTTCCAAAGAAGATGAAGTCGAGCCAGTGTCTGGGCACGAGGTTTTTGATGCCTTAGACTAAAAAAGTAAATTCATCTAATGGCCTATGCTTCAAATCTTGTTAGTGTTTTTCTATTTTTGGTGGCTGTGGGAGGGGGCCTAGCTTATGCGCCTTAGGCCGCCTAACTAGCCTTACCCAAGAGGCTAGAGCGACCATGAGACATGCAAAGTAAAGTTAGCTAGCTAAGATGAGGCTATGTATATTTTATCAAATTAATTAAGCATATGGTTTAGATATAGCTAATTAATTATAAAAGGATGTACATAAATGAAAAAAACAAAGAGAAGTAGGAGATCCAATTAAGTTTAATTACCTGTTCGGAAATGTAAAGGCGCTGGCTGTTCTTGAAAGAACCCTTTTTTAACTGGGGACCCCATCTATTTATATGCATGATAATAAAGCTAGATTAGATACAGATTAGATAGATAGATAGATACATTAGATATATATATATATATATATATGCGTACCTGCATGATAGAGAAGGCCAGAGAAGTGAGTGATGAGTTAGCCAATCGTAAATTATAGGGACAAGTGACTTCCATTGTTTATAACCCTGCTCTTTTTCTTTTTCTTTTTCTTTCTCTTTCTCTTTCTCTTTCTCTTTCTCTTTCTCTTTCTCTTTCTCTTTCTCTTTGCCGCTGCCGCCGCCGCCTCCTCTCTTCTCCACATGCTTCTTCACCATTTCTCGCTCTTCTAACCTTGACCGTACAACGTTGTTTTTCTGTGTCGGTAAACAATTGATCAATAAGTAAATAAATTTGGTTTTTAAATACGCAAAATCAAACCTGCGCACTCTATGTCAAATGACAGATAGATAAATGCATGCATATTTAGGGCCTATTTGTTACACATTTTAGTTTTTGTTAATTTGATAATTAAGACATAATCCTTCTTTATTTGAATTTGAATTATGTATCAAATAATTTATTATCCTCTCACCTGTCTAATAATTAATCAAATTAATCAATTTATTAAATTAAATACTAAAATACACTTTTATTTATTTTTGTAAATTTTTTGACATACAATTTTTTTTTTTATCTTTTTTTGTTTGTTTATTATGTTATTAAAATGTATAATTAATATCTTAAAAAATAATATTATATTATAAATTGTAGAGAATATATAGATATAATAAATTTATAATATGACTTTGTATATGTGTATAGAAAAAAAAAGGATATATGTTTAAATTTATGTTTTATTATTATAATAATTTTATATAATATAAAAAATTAGAAAGAGAAATAAAAATAATAATAATAATAAATGAAAAAAAATAAAAGAGAATAAATAAAAAATATTAAAATATAATGAGTGAAATAAATATTTAAAATATTAAAATATAATGAGTTTGATTATAATTTTTTTAAATTAAATAACTCAAAATAGTTAAACATCATTTTATTTTATTTTATTTTTTTATCTATCACATACTTTAATTAATTAATCAAAATACTAAAATATTATATATTTTAAATTATTGTTATTATTAACTATTTTATTATTATATATTATTACCAATAATGAGTAATAATATATAACAAAATATTTAATATTATATCTTATGAATATGAACAATATATTTCATTTTAATTTGATATTATAAATATCACCACAAACACATCTAATAGTTTATATGTCATTAATTTTATATTATTAAAAAATATTTAGTAATTTATTTATTTTTATTTTTTATTATTATAAATAAAATTTTAAAATTATTAATATATTTTTAAGTTTATAAATTATATATATTATTTTTACATATATATAAATTTATTAATATATATATATATATATTAAGTTTTATTATTTATATTATAATTTTTTTATAATTTAATAAGAATATATATAGTAAGTGAAAAAAAATATATATAACATTAATTTTACTTGTTATATTCAAAGTGTTTTGAATATATATTTTTTTAGCCAATTTAAAAACCGAATCAAATTTAAATAAATTCTTAAAACAAAATTTAAGTTACCTCTGAATTTGATCTTCAATGTTTGCGGTTGGCGACGAGCAAGCAAGCGAATATTTCAATAAGAAAGAAGGAATATAGATCTAAACTCAAGAGTTTTGAAATTTCAACAAGAAATAAGAAATATAGATCCAGACTCAATAGTCTTAAAAAGAAGAAATAGAGATAACGAAAAATAAGAAGGTAGATTGATTATGTGATAGTATAGAATAGAAATGAGAGGGAGGGAGGTGGGCTAGGGTTAAAGTATTAAAAAATGAGAATAAAAATAGAGATAAGAGAGGGAGATGATGTTGTCTGAGAAAATAAGAGTAGATATAAGAGTAGATATAAAAGAAGGAGATGTTCGCGGAGAAAATAAGAGTCGATAGAGAAGGAGAGATGTTGGCGGAGTAAATAAGAGTAGATATAAGAGATGGAGAGATGGGCGGCGGCTAGTAGAGGAATTATTTGATTAGGGTTAGGGCATAAGATAAATGAGAATAAATAGGAGAGATATGCAGCGGTTGTATTTTGTTGTAGAGATAAAAATTATTATATTTAATTTAAATATATAATTATTTAATTATAGGTAATAAATTATATAATATATAATAAAATAATTAATTAAAATAAATAATAATAAATAAATTCATTTTCAAATTAGGTACGTAGTTAAAATTTCAACGTGAAAATCCGTATCTAAATTCGAATAAATTTAAAATTCAATTAAAAAATAGAAAATAAATTCAAATTGAATTTAAATTGGGTAGCTTTGTTTCCGACCTATATAACACCCTAACTATAAATATTATAAATAAAAATGTTTAATAAAATAAAATTTTAATAATTTATCTTTTTATTTGATATCATTATTAAAAATAAATTATATTTCTTCTGTTTATAAAAAAAATACAATAATAATCTAATTAAAATTAACTAAAATTACATTAAAACAAAAATAATATTTATATTAAATAAAATAAAAATACCGCATATATAATTTATCATAATTCATAAATTATTTAATATTCAATAAATAATATTATACCAAGTAAAAAAATAATTTTAATTTTAATAATTTTTTAATAAAATAATAGTTAGGATCCATAGTCAAAATCAAAATTTTACTTAAAATTATCAACTTTATACATTTTTAAAATTAAGAGTTTATTTAAAATAATGAGAATTTATTTTAAAATAATATTAGCTATATCTTATCATATAATATAATTAATTAATAAATAATATTAAAGGAAATTAACATTAAAGGAAATCATATTTACAAAATTATTTCCATAATTTATTTATTTGAATAAATAATAAAAATAAATTTAATTTATAAATATACATTTATTTTCTAAAGAAGAATAAAATTATAAATAAAATAAAATTATTTATAAACTTATAAATAGTAAATATTATCCGTGTAAATTTCAAATTGTAAAAATTTAACTTATTTAAAAGTTTATCGAAATAGAATGGTTAGTCTATTCTACAATGGTATAATTTTAACAATCAACTCGATATTTTAAAATTTTACGATTGTAAAATAGACTTACGATGGTAGAATGGACTAACGATTTTGATTTAGGTAAATATATTACCGTCTTAAATAAAAATGTATATATCTTCAATGTTTTTTATGTTTATTCTGAAATTTATGTGTTTGAAGTCTACTTTATTTTATTCATAAAGTTTACTGCCACCAAGAAAAGAAAATTGATGGGAGAGGGGACGTAAAAGAACAATCAAGTGATTTATATCATGAAAATTAAGCTAGTACATTACAAATAACAAATGAATTTAGAGAAGGCCTTTTTAATTTAAATTTAATACAAAACTAAAAATAATTTTATTTTAATAACTAATGTATCAAAAAATAGAAGAAATAATAAAGACATGAAATTCTATAAAAAAATCTAAGGAAATAATACTACAATAATAATGACATGTCACATGCAGAACTATTTAATAAAGAAAAAACTAAACAAATAACACAAAAATAAATATATCACACTGTTTGTAATAATGTGCATTCTGGTTTCAATATGTAATGTTAGCAGGACAATCAAGTGTTGTTTTGAAATTCACAAACTCAATATTGGGGTTGTACGTCGTGAGACCGAATAAGTTAGTCACAACTTTACTATTTTTCTTCTTGGTGGAAGGATGGATGGTACACCTCATTTCGTGCTTTTGTTATTATAGTTGCAAACTAGAACCCATTCATCGCACTATACATTAAACAAATTAATATATATATAAAACAAAATTAATAAAATCATAATAAACTAGAACACTTTAATTAATAAAGTTCTATCAAAGTGATTAGCCCTTTTCCCGCTCGAATGCTCCACATAAGGAAGATTATATATGTTCATGCATTATCTTCTTCTTTTTCTGTACACTACTTATAGATAGAAATTTAGTACAATTTAATCCATAATGGATGATCTTACTATTATAGTTGTTGATGGTAGTAGACTTTAGTGGTGATTCTAGTATTTACAAATGTAATTGCTTAGTTTTAAATTTTATATTTAAATTCAACCGAGACAATTAATATTTAAGATAATATTATTGAGTTAATTTGTCTTCACCTTATTGATGGTTGTCACCACATATTTCAATGAAATTTTTAAAAATAATATTACTAAACATATATCCAAATCTAAAAAAAAAGTATCAATAAATTTATAAATCTGACTTATACTAAGTTTAAATATAACCTTAGTTTCAAATAATCTCATCTAGTACACATGTATAAAATCCGTGACAAAAATAGTTTCTAAATATCAATGATTCATAAAGTTGATTAAATGACGGCTAAGTCAAGATTTAGGAAATGAGAAAAGATCAAGAAACCCTATTTTCGAACGGAGAGAGATGTGTTGTACTTGAAGCTCGTCTTTGGCCATGGTGGAACACATCTCGATCGGATCCATTCAGGTTATACTAAATAATGCAGAACACCCTTTTCATTTTCAAATTATCCTGCACCTTCTTCTCTTGAAATTTATAAATATAAAATATATTTATAATTATAATTAAACATACTTAATTAAAATTAAATATTATATTATATATTAAAATAGATTAAATAAATATTAAAATTAAATACATTAAATAAATAAATATTAAAATTAAATTAAATATAAATGTTAATATACATAATTTATTATATACTTATAATAAAAATAATTGAATACACACTTAATAATTTAATTAAATAAAATATAAACAAAGTGTCTAAAATGATCCTAAATTTGAATGATGTATTTATAGTTAGTCATTTAACACATCATTTTTGTAAATATATTTAATCTTTTAAAATTTTATCACATGATTGATTATGTTTTTATTATTCATGTTTTGACTTGTCCACTTATAATCACACCGCAAGACTTAATAACCTCCTAGTTAAAATGTGTGCATCACTAATATCTAATCTAATCGTAATTGTTTTTTAATCCGAGTTAAAAATTGTGTACATTAATATCTATATTTTTATCGTAAGTGTTTCGAAAAGTTGTAGGGTTGAACCTATCTTATCCGGTCTATTATAAAATTATCTTTTAAAATTAAGAAATTATAAATAATAAAATTATAAATTATTTTTTCAATTTAATATATTTTATTTATTTTAATACTTTGTAACTATAGCACGTGGGTAGGCGGGTGCTAGCTTCAAACAACTTCTTAAGCAAAGCATTAGACGTATTTCAATTAGACGACCTCGTCTAATGAAATCAAACATCCCCGTCTAATAACAGAATCCATTAGACCACCTAGTCTAATGGGATTAGACTTACGTCTAATGGGATTAGACTTACGTCTAATTACAATCACTTCAAACTAATCTGACGGAGTTAGACTACACGTCTAACTTTCACCAGTTATACTGCACGTCTAACTTTCACTTGTTAGACTGCACGTCTAACTTTCTCTTTCTATTAGACTACACGTCTAACTCCATGAGTTAGACTACACGTCTAATTACGGTTCCACTTCAGACTAGTCTGAAGGAGTTAGACTACACGTCTAACTTTCACAATCCATTAGACTACACGTCTAACTCCACGAGTTAGACTACACATCTAATTCCGGATTCAATAGACTACACGTCTAACTCCATGAGTAAGACTGCACGTCTAATTACGAGTCTATTAGACTGCACCTCTAACTCCACGAGTTAGAATGCACGTCTAATTATTGATCCATTAGACTGCACGTCTCACTCCACGAGTTAGACTGCACGTCTAATTACGAGTATATTAGACCGCACGTCTAACTCCACGAGTTAGACTGCACGTCTAATTACTGATCCATTAGACTGCACGTCTAACTCCACAAGTTAGACTGCACGTCTAATTACGAGTACATTAGACCGCACGTCTAACTCCACGAGTTAGACTGCACGTCTAATTACTGATTCATTAGACTGCATGTCTAACTCCACGTCTAATTACGAGTACATTAGACCGCACGTCTAACTCCACGAATTAGACTGCACGTCTAATTACTGATCTATTAGACTGCACGTCTAACACCGCTTAGTTAGATTGCACGTCTAATTACGAGTCTATTAGACTGTACGTCTAACTCCACGAGTTAGACTGCACGTCTAACTCAATGAGTTAGACTGTATGTCTAATATCATGCATCTAATACCAAATCGGTCTAATGAACCTCATTAGAACCAAGTCTTATGAAATCTGACTTCGATACACCTGCATCAAATACATTTAGACGCATATATAATCCATTCATCATTTCATCATCAAAATTCTAATAGTCAAACTTACTCAAAATAATTTGACCCAACATTATGTTATTTCTCAATTGCTATCTCACATTTAGTGCTGGCATGTTCAAAAGTATTGCAGAAAACATATTCAATTGCTTTTGCACATTTTGCACATTTAGGATTTGATTTTTTAGTGCAAAGAGATTTTTTCTTTCATTGTAACCAACCTTCCACATTCTTTCTTTCTTCCCCCATTTTCCTGCTATATTTTCTTCAGAATTTTTATCAGTAATTGGTTCATTACCTTTATTACGTTCCTGTTTTTCGTTGATAATTATTTTAGCAATCCTATCAATTTATTTTTCAGATGCCTCTCTTAAACATTCCATCACAAATTCTTTGACTCCTTATCCTTATTGTTTTTCTTTATTTCCATTTTAATGAATAACATAAAATAACAACAAAACATAGAATTATAGAGAAAGGTACACCAAAACCCTAATTATTACAGAATACGGTAAATTAGAAAACCTAACTCTCCAACCAAGTTTTGCAGATGAATGAATGACCTAACTATTAGAGTTACCGTGTCGTTCGTGCCGATTGTGCCGATCGTGTCGAAAGCGACTAGCAACTGCAATCACAATAAAAGAACCGCGACCTTGATATCTTGTTGATCATGCCTATCGTTTCTTTCGTGCCAATCATATCGTTCATGTCGATCGTATTTTCGTGATGAGAGAATTTGCTGCCGAAATTTTCCCCGTTAAATCGCTTGAGATCTCCAGAGCTTTTCTCTCTCTTCCTTTGAAGGATGAGAAGGAGTGGTTGATTTATGTTTTATTTGACAATACCAAAGCTCTTCCCCTCTCTATGGAACTAGAAAACGTCTTATTTTGATGATTGACAATATTAAGTTTTATGTGGAGAGTGAAATTCCAAAGTTTTATGGGAAAGCCAAAGTTGTATATCTTCATGGAAAGGCTTTATTCATGCTAATTTTTAATAACCAAATGAAAAGAATCATAAATACAAATATTGTTCTTTACAAGGTTCATGGTAATCGATTAATTTTAAAAATACTATTTCTCTCACATATTCTTATTCATGTTTGAATTGCTAAACTTTCCATAATTCAGATCATAAATTCATTGACGTTTTTCCGTTATATTTGGATCTATATTTACATTTTTTCTTATAATAATAGGTTTTAAGTTCGATTCTTATTTAAATTATTGTTCACATTAATAAACGATGTGATAGTAAACTCACCTAATTATCTTAAATGTAGTATTGTTGCAATCTATATAATATATTCAAAATCTTAACAATCAATAATAAAATGAATATTTTTATTTGTTTTTAGTGGTCTCCAAACAAGACATCTATTATGAAAACTTGATAGAAGATGGCGCTTGTGGGATCTTGAAAAGGTTTGAAACCTAAATAAACTACTAAAGATGCACTTATCTTAACTCTTGATTGAAAATTGATGTTATATGTGTTTTCATACATCTAAGTAATTCGTAGTGATTCTCATTATCTAGATGCATGCTACATTTTATTCATGATGCGGATTAGTGGGACACAAGAATACGGTGAACCACTAAGACCACTAAGCTTGTTATTCGATCATTCCGAGTACAAGTAAGAGACTTATTATTGTGTTTATTTTATTTATTTATTTTAGATGTGTCATCTCAGAGGAAAAGTTGAGATTTTTATTGAGATTTTTTATCTTTGAATAATCATTAGTGTGTCTGATGGTGCTGAAAGGAAAGATGCATGTTTTTTTTATTGTTACGAACAATTAATATGGTTAGATAATTGAACGAGTAATCAGTAAATATTGTTGTTTTGTAGACTTGAAGAAATAGACACTTACTATTTACTGACCAAAAGAGGATTTTCTCACTAATTAGAAAACTATAAGTATATAATCAATTATAGCTAGCACCTCTTAATACATCTTTCTTTCTTTTTTTGATAAAATTTATTTATATTGATATGATGCGATCAACCTTATTTTCTTTTCCACTTATAATATATAGATTAAATTATGTATCATTATAATGTATTCATTTTGAAATGACATTAGAATTAAATATGGGATTAATCAATTTAAATTCTCTTATGTTCCCTAAAAAAATAATCTAACATATCTTGATATCTTTTTGAATTTTCAAAATTTTAAAATGAATAAGATTATGTTTAGTTGTATAAATTGAATTAGAATTATGTTTTATCCTTATAAGAATCTAAATTCAATCAAAATTCAATTACTTGTACATAATTACAATTTATAAATGAGATCAATTTTATTGAAACTTAGCTTATTGGTGTAAGTTAAATAGTAATAGTCTTGTCTAAAATATCAAAAATTGTTTTGTTTTGTAAATGGTTCTGTGAATATTCAAATTCATGATCATTTCAAATCATGAGATCTTGCAATCTACTATCGAGCCACAAGTCTTCACTTATATGACTTTGTTTATATCATTAGACTTAGAGCTCAATTAGCGTTTTTACTATATGGGGATGAACTTTGATTTAAGGCATATGGGTATGCAATTATCAAATTTTTGGTCATTTGAGGCTTTTTACTAAACGTACGTTTGGTCTGTTTTTTAGTTTACAAAGTTTTTCCAAACATATCTCTTGATCTCCTATTCTCATTTTATACTCATCTTGTATATTAATTCATCATTTTCTGTTCAAAGGGGACATGGAGCAAATATCATTCTAACCACTAGTTAAAAAAGGTCAATAACGATAGTAAGAGTCGTTGGGATTTTGGATATAAACCGTCGTTATAAACAATTAGGGAAGGTGACGGACCATTTTAATACTATCACCATAGAAAACTCTATAACGACCACTATTACCGTTGTCATAGAGGACTCTATAACGACCAATATTACTATCACCATAGAGAACTCTATAATGACTACTCATACAGTCGTCATAGATGACTCTATAACGACCACTCTTACCGTCGTCATAGAAGACACTATAACGATCACTTTTACCGTCGCCATAGAAGCCTATAATGACCACTCTTATAGTCGTCACATAATACTCTATATAACGAAGACCCTTACCATCGCCATAGAGGTCTTTATGACGACCATTCTTACCTCATCATTGAGTAATCTGTTTGTAGTGTCACTATTTATAAAATATTAAAATAAAATAAATAGTATTCTTAAAACATAAACGAAACATCAAATATTATAAAATATTTAGTTTCAAAATTTTAATAAACTATTTTTTAACTTACCCTAAATATTCATGGAATATTAATTAGGTCATAACTATTTTTTTACTAAAAAAAATAAATCAAAATTAATGAAAAGGGACAACTGAAGAGAGAGAGAGGAGAAAAAGAGAAGAGCGGTCATTGTCATCTTCAAGTTGGAGCGATCAGACCTGGGCTATGTTCTAGGGTTTAGAAAGAATTCTAAAAATCCTTAGTGTGGTTTCAGGGAGGTGATAGTTAATGGTGAGTCACGGATACCTCGTAATATTGCATTTCAATGAAATTTACGTTTATTGTAATTTGAGTTTGTAATGGGCGCATATTATGCATTTCGGTGTTTGAATGATATAGACATTTTCCAAATGATATTTCTAAGTTATCTACAGAACTATAATCACTCTGGTTCTTCAATGTTTTAAAAGTGAAAAGTGTGTTCATGAAGTGAGCTTAAGTGTTTGGTAATCCCTAATAATCTTACAATAGTATTAAAATCTGCGTGTATATGCTTATAGATGATTGTTTGAGATCTTGAAAAGTTTTGTGAAATTTTGAGAAGCAAAATGAATTCATCAAATTTCAGTGAAAGTATTAGGTGATGTTGTTTGAATGATGAACTAGTGATTGTATTAGGTTGCTTCAGTCTTGTTGAATGTAATATATATTCCTATTTCAAGATTTGGTAGAGAAATAGTATTTCGGTAGTTTGGATGTAGGCTGGTTTATTGTTGTCATGTGAAGAACAGGAAATCCATTCCCTAACTGAAGATCAGATTAAGCAGCTAAGTTTCAGAGGGATTCGAATGCAGGGTTCTCCATTCACTGTCTACTCTCCACTTGCAAATATTCGAACCCACAATCTCCTGTTCTAGCACCAATGCCTAAAACCGTCCAGGACATAGCCATATCTTGTTCAAATATATTGTTTGTGCATTAGCCTATCTCTAATTTGTTTGACTTGGTCAACAGGTCAAGAGTCTTGTTTGATTTTTTTTTAGTTTATCTTCATTTCCATTTCCATTTTTCATCCTATAAATCGAAGAAAAAAAATATAAATTTATAAATAAATATTTTCCAACAATAATATAAAAGAATAGTGACTTAAGGCCTTGTTTGAAATCAGTGGCGGACCAAGAAATTTTTTCTCGGGGGAGCCAAATACATAGTAACGTAGCTTTTTTTTTTGCAACCAAATAAATGCATTTTCTAATTAAAATTTTACTTGGTAATTACATAAAAATACTAACAAACACAATTACAAAATACTAATAAGCACAATTACTAAATTATTCTTGTCCATGAATCGGTACAAAAGAAGACAAATTTATTCTACGAGATTCCATTTGTTGAAAATATTGCAATATTGGCTCATTTTCAATTATTGAGAAAATATATTTCTCAACATATACAACTTAACTATCATTCATCCATTCATCTCCCATTCGATTACACAAATCAGTCTTCACGGTTTTTATTGTAGAAAATACTCTTTCAACGGATGCAGTTGCAACTGGTAAAACTAAAGTAAACTCTATCAATCGATAAACCAATGGAAAGACTATATGTTTTTTCTGTTGCAACCAATTTCTGAGCAAAAATTCACAATTGAAGAAAATTTCTGGGAAAAACCGTCGGTAAATGTCCTTTTTTTACCAGTGTTAAATCTTCAATTGAAGAAAATTGAGGATCATCCCGCAAATTAAATAAGTAAGCCCGAAGTTGTTGTTTCAAAAATAAATAATCTCTGCCTGTGAAATCTTCGGAATAAAGTTTGGCAAGACGAATGAGTTTACAAATATCAAATTTGGAGAATGAATTTCTGGGATGAAGACATGATATGCAACCAAGTAATTATGTATTAACTTCTGAAAAACGATTATTCATTTCTTGCATAATCAAGTCAACAACCTAACATTAAATAATAAATAATAACTATTAATAGATAATACATAATAACTATTAATAGATAAGAAATAATATTTATTATACCTGACAAAAGATTTCCACACGATAATGATGAAGATTAGTGATGAGTTCCATTTTCCTCTTCGCCTACCATTGCTATCAATTATCATATGCTCATTCATATCAAGTATTGAGATCGAGTGTAATTGACAAAAACTGTTAACTTGGTCCAAAATATCATGCCATCCATCTTCTTTAAATTTTTGTAATTGATTTTTCGAACTCGCAATCAATGACATTGCTTGAACTATTTTTTGATCTCCTCTTTGTAGGCAAAGTGATAACTCACTTGTAATTCCCAATAAATTTTTCATCAAATGCAACACAAAAACAAATTCATACAAAACTAACTATATAAAAAAATATGAAAATCTAATTTAATAGATTTCAGCATGGTTTTATGAGAATATAAAAAAAATAAAAAATATAAATAAGAACAAAAATACAAAAAGTTGATAAACATATATTATCAAGTGAATAGACACTCGGGATTACGAATATAGAATATTAATGCATATAAAAATAATATATCAAATTCTTTATTTAAATACCGAACAAAACCAATGTAACTATTTTAACTTGTTTGTTAATATTAATTTATATTTTCTTATAAATTTTTAAAATAGTTTAAAATTAAGAAATATAAAATACTATTATTATTTTAATCAAGTTATATAATTATGAATTAGTTTATAGATAAATTATATTTTAAAATGTAATAGATAAAATTAAAGGTGAGGGCAAGATTACCTGACCTCATGTTCAACTTCTAGTTACAAAGCCAACTGGACTAAGAGTTACTTGTCAAATGTATATATATAAAAACAAATTATTTTAAGGTTGGGGAGACCCGGGCCCTAGGGTCCCCAAGGCCCCCCTTTAGGTCCGCCACTGCTCTCACCTCAAACATCACTTGCTACATAGCTCAAGATCATCGAACTATCTGTCGATGCGTCGAACAACTAATAAACCATAGTCTTTCTTTGGCGTTATGGTTTGTGATGATTCAACGGAATAGTCAAACACTGTTGAGATTTCCGCCATTTATTGCGATAGTTACAACTCTAGTTGAACTTTCTCCATAGTCAAAATCTAAAAGGAACTAATCAAAACCCTCACTTCAAATCTCTGGCTTCATAGATCAAGATCATCGAACTATCTATCGATGCGTCGAACAGCTGATAAACCTAGCATGCATCCTTATCCTGCATCTTAAGAGAAAGAAAACTACTCAAAATTATAATTTTATAGTGCGATAGAAAATGGAGTCTCAAAACCCGCGAGATACTTTTTGGGTTATTTTGATACCCGATCAATATGAAATATGAGAGGTGCGTATATGCAGAGTGTTGACCCCGAAGTTTGGGCTGCCCAGCTTCGGGTTGAAAAAATGCCCCGGTTGAAAAGTGTAAAATTAATTTTGTTCTTAGTGAGATTTGAACCCGTAACTAAAATAAAGTTCTTAATTTTTAAACTAAACTACTATGCTACAACCAAAATAAAGTTCTTGATTTTTAACCTAAACTACCATGCTACAACATCTTTTGTTTAAATACATAATAAGGCTTACTGGGGTCGGTCCTCATGCGTATATGCCACCTCCAACAATTATATTAAGTATTATTATATATGTATAGATTTGAACTCTTGTCTCGAGTATGAAAGATTACCATCAGACCATTGATGTGTTTTATTAACAATTTTGTGTAGGCATATTTTATAACTAATAAAATTTCGAATTTTTGATTTTAAAAAAAAAATTGTTAAAATTGATAAATAATATTAGATTTTTTTAATAAGCTAAAATTATATATTTAATATAAAAATAGTATTTATCAATTTTTGTTAGATGTAATATATAGATAAATAATCAAAGGGATTAATTTATTTTTAGCTATTTTTTCAATACGAAAAATATTAGCCCGTCAAATATAAATTTTAAAAAAATAATAAAAATAATACTTTATTTTTATTTAAATACATCAAAAATTAAGTTTTAAATAAATTATTATATTTATATAATTTTAAAAAATGGTTCATATATATATAATATAATAATATAAAAATAATTAATACAAATAAAATATATATATATATATATAATTTTAGAAAATGATTCAAAATATCAATAATTCTATTTGTATTAATTAATTTTATATTATTATATTATATATATACCTGAACCATTTTTTAAAATTATATATATATTGAAACAATTTTGTAGAAAAACACTTATACTAATATAATTAAATTAATTTTTAATTCTTAAAGTTGATTAATTCTTGAATTGTTAATATTTTTATTTTTTAAATAAAATAAAAAATAAAAAAAGAATTATAAAATTTATATAATTCACAAATAGTTTGTGTTAAATATAAAATTTAGATAAATAATTAAAAAGATAAATTTATTTTTAACTATTTTTCAGTAAAAAAAATTTTTATTACCCGTCAAATAAAATTATATACAAATAATTAAAATAATAATTTATTTTTATTTAAATATATCGCAAATTAAGTTTTAAATATATGGTTATATATATATATATATATATATAATATTTTAAAAAAAACTTTATTTATATATATATATATAATAATATAAAAATAATTAATATAAATATAAATATATATATATATATATTAAAAAAATTATATAAGTATTCCTATATTTATATATACACTTCCATATTCCTAAGTGCGTTGCTTGCTGGCACAAGAGGAGAAGAACATTTATATTATGTTAATATAATTAAATTAATTTTTTATTCTTAAAATTGATAAATTCTTGAATTATTTATGTTTTTTAGTTAATGATATAAATAAAAAAGGAATAAAATTTTTATATTATTTAATAAAATAGTGTAGAATTATATATATATATATATTATTAATGAACATTTATTATTATATTTTAATTAAATTAATTTTTTATTTTTAAAATTAATAATAATAATTTTTTCTTAAAATTTATTAAATTATTAATGTTGATTATATATTTCAGAGAAATAAAAAAAATATATAAAATCTTATTCGTTTTCTTATTTAAACCGATCCACGATTTGACCCATACATGTCGTACTCATTTATTCTTACGCTAATGTCCAAATTAACGACTTGTATCATCGGGAAATTCAATTTTAAGCCTATATATATATATACTTAAAAAAAATATGAATTTAAATAAAAACTTGCTTGAAAATTAAATTTAGTTGGAGAAAAGTCAAAATTTATTAATACTGTTTTATATATTAATTCAAAATTAATTCCAACCAAATGTTGTAAAGTGATTTTTTTTTTAAAAAAAAAAGTCTTTATATATTTAAAATGATAAAAGAAAAATTCAACGATAAAATTTGACATTAGAAAAAAAAATTAATAAGAATAATAATAATAAAAATAACCATAACCACATTATCCAATATGTTATCGAGTTTATAGTTTTTCGAGAAAAAGATTAACTCAATCAATTTCACATATTTTCGGGAACGAATATAAAAAAAATGTTATAATAATCTTATAAATTATATGCATCGAACGAATACAAACATTACAAATTTATTAATTTCTTTCGACAAATGAACATTTTAATATAATTTAATTTAAAAAACAATAAGCCATTTAAGAAACTCATTAAAAATATTGCAAAAGGCTTGCAAAAATATTTATATAAGTTTATGGATTATATATTAAGATATAACTTTAAAATATTAGTTATTGTACTTATTTAAATTTGTTAGTATGTATCATATTTAAAGATTGTGGTGAAGCATTTTATAAAATTATTTTAAATTTGGGTGAGGTAATGACTAAAATTGTTTATAGTTTGTTTTAAGATTATTTTATTTTTTTTAAGAATAGATTAAAAAGAATGATTGTGATGGGTTGAATTCAACCCTCTACCTAATTAATTAGCATTTGAATAAAATATAAAGAGGGTCAAGAAGTCAATATTTGTGAGTAAATCATGTCGTTTAGTCTGATCAGATCGGATTGATTCACTATTTCCATATACCCAACTGATCATCATGTTTATCTAATTTAAAATAATATTATTATCTATATATTAATATTTGGAACGTATAAAAAGCCAAAGATGTAAATATATTATTGTCGGTTAACTTCCATGTCGAAACGAACAAAATCCGATCAAAGATCTTGCGAAAGTCCGTTTCCATAAGGACAAGTTGTCATCCATAGATGAACCATATATGGTCATGTTTATCTCCCATCATTTGCTAAGCCTAGAGATCGGCTAGAGTTGAGTAATAAATTTAATTTAATTAAAATTTTTTAAGCTTAAAATGTGAAATAACCTCAAATTTCTATTTTTTTAAATTTAATTTATTATTTATTTTTTTAATTTTTCAAAATAGGTCAAACTTACATTAATCTACCAATTTCAATCATAAATTTCTTAAAAAATAATTAATCTCACTATAAGTTCACTCTAAACTTCAAATCTTGAATTCGTTCATGTTCAAACCTACTTCAATAAATAAATAAAATAAATCATTCTCTTTTGCTATTTGATTGAAATCTTACTCTGCCAATGACTAGCCTGAGGGGTCAACTGCTGAATTTTTCGTGAAGCTAGATAGACTTCAAAGCTAATACTACAATCTCTAGTAGAAAAAAGGTCTTTAGTAACGACTACTAGTAACGGCGCTCGAATACTCTTACGAATACTTTTTATCTGTAACGGTTATACTAAAACGTTACTGTTATAAGAGCATTAGTAACGGTCTTTTATAACCGTTACTAATAAAAAGTTACAGTAACGGATATAAAGAATCACCGTTACAGATAATAGCAGTTTAAATTATATTTTTCGAATTACGGGTATCAGTAACGACTTTCGAAAGCCGTTACTGATATTGTATCATTTTACAGTTTTTGGAAAAGATCATCAGTAACGGTTTTAGAAGAAAATAGTTACTAATGTATTATCTGTAACGGTTTTCTCCATAACCGTTACAGATATTAAGCTGTCTTTTCGTCTTTCTTTCCACTATCTGTAACGGTTTTATCAATAACCGTTACAGATACGGCTTCATTTAACGTTTTATGGAAAAGACTATCAGTAACGGTTTCTTCTAAAGCCGTTACTATTGTATTATCTGTAACGATTTTCTCAATAACCATTACACTTACCAGTGTGATATGTTGAGCTGAAGCAACCCTATGTTTAACAATATCACAATTTATGATAACAAGTGTGTTTGGCACACTACCATCAGTCTAGCAAACGAAACATAAACAAACAACAAAATATCAGAACTAGCTAGGAACCAATTTTTTAAAACAACAACATAGATATAAGATTAATAATGTGGAAATATGACAAGCAGATGCTTCATTCCCTAGCAAGCATTTATATATATAGTGATAAATATCAATTCCTACTTGCTAGAGTTCAATTCATAGGGATAGACATAATATGAAGAGAGTTGAGAAGCCAAAGTTCCAATAAATTTATTTATTGGAATAATGCTATAATTTAATGTGTAACAAGTTATTCCATATATAATATATAAATTTTTTCTATAGGAATAAATTTTGATCACCTTTTTAATTATATCGTTTATAAAAGGATGATCTTAAATTTGACTCTCATAATTGCCAAAGTCCAACTATCTAAATATCAGTAACGATTCTTATGCTAACAATTATGTATTTTTATTTTTTGTATAAGGTGAAAAAAATCAATAGAAAATGCATTGGTTAAGTAACACTCAAAACTTTAAACATGGAAAGTTATTAACAAATTTTTAACTCTATTAATTAGAATTTTATTCATAAAATCTATAAATAAGATATTTCGAATTATCAAAATAAATTTTAGTTATCTTGGTTTGATTCTTCTAATGTCTAGGAAAGACTTTTTAGACTCGTCTTTTGGTTATCTTTTTTTTAAAAGGTCACTAAAGCTCGAACTCATGACCATAAAAAATGAGATTTGTGTTCTATTACCGAGTTATATAAACTTTCTTATAAGTCTTTTTCTTAAATAAAGTAATAAACATTTGTGTTCACGACCCTTGCTAATCATCTTCACAATATAATATTTGAAATCAAACAGAAACAAATAAGTGAGAACAAGATAGAAATAAGAGACTTAAGTTATCAATAATTCAATTATATAATGATTAACCAACTTTATTTGAGATGATAGGGCTTAATTTTTTTTTACTTATTTTTTTCCTTTGATTCTCTTTGCTCGTAACTTTTGAATGCCCTTCAAATTCACGTCTCTTTGAAATAAAAGTTGATATGTTTTCCAAAAAATATGCTACATTTTGTTTTAGTTTCTCGTCTCATACATCTAGTCCTTACTCCGTAGTATTCTTATTTACCAATTGGTTATAACACATTTTGTAGTAGACTTTTGATTATAGCAAACTAGATAGTCGGGTCAAACATTTATTGGATCTTTATTGGATGATTTGGAAATAATGCAATATAAAGCATGACATTTAAAGGAAAAAATTGTTCGAAATGAGAGGATCTCTATGCATGTTCATCTCGATAAAAAATGAAGGGGTTGTCATAGATGAGACTACTATGATTTCATAGGAATCTAACACATTTTTCTTTGTTAGTTTCTTTCTATTGATCACCCCTCGCGTTAATAAATTTATTTAATTAAATCATTTTAATACAACATGACCTTTAATTAAAAAAAAGGCATACTAATTATTATAGGTTGATTTTACTTAATTGATTTATGTATGTTTTTTTTTTGCATTTAAAGCCATGATAGCCATCGACGATGGAAAACATTATTTTGTCCATTAAACCCAAATTTTCCCAATGATCATTTGATAGTTAAGGAAACTTTGAAGTAGAGTCAAAATATTAAAGCAAGGGTGAAGTGAAACATATCGTGTTTAATTGTCTTCTTCTTGTTGTTATCGCATAGGAAACATGTGTTAGTCAATGTGAAACACATCATTTTGAGTTTATAATGATATTCATACTAAAAGAATAAGAACTCTCAAGGGTCTTGGTATTCCAAACTCACTTTGAAGGAAGAGGGATAAATAAAACTATTACAAAAAATAGAGTTGTGTTTTAAGAACTAGTCATCATGTGAACTGAAATAAATTGTTACGTAAGATAGTGCATCGATAAGCTAAGACTAGATTTCTTCGTCAAACAAAAGACAATGAGATAAAGTAACATATTTAGTTTGCTTACTAATTCTAAAGTGGAAACCATTAAATTTTGGGATGCCAACAAAAAAAAAGTCTCATTATAATTCTTGTCAACATTGGACTCTTTCACAAAAGTAATTAAAATAGAGTCCGTGTAAATATGCAATAGATGAAGAATTGAAGGACTTGTTGGAGCTACAAAATAGAGGAAATTTGTCTAATGTGTGCTTAAACAAACTATTATTTTTTTGATTTATCTGGAATGTTGCAACATTTAACTTAAATAACTATTTGGACAATCTATATAAATTTTAATTTTGAATAGTGTGATTCTCAAATAAAATTCAAATCTTGACTGAAAACGTTAGTTGTCACTAAAAGAATTTTAGACAACCAATAAAAGAATTTTAGACAAACTATCTCTTAAAACTATCATTTAATTATGATCACTACTCTTTTTCAGTTTTACAATATTTTTTCATTATTATCTTCAATGCTAAAAGCATTGGAACAAATACAAAAACAAGCCAGCTAATCCATTGTCTAGCATAAATTGGTGCACTACATTCAAGTTTGTTTCTACCAACCCTATTATAATTTAGGTTGTTAGAAAGTTTTAGGGTTTCTCAACCCAAGATTAAACAACATCTTCCTAGTTCAACTCAATAGTCTTAATACTTTGGTGGCTCGCTCGGTCCCCAAATTTGAATTACCGTGCCTCCTCCAAATTATTAATTGTAGTCAATTCTATATTAACATTTGATCTCAAGTGGACAATCTAATAATCATCGAAACATAGTCTAGACTTCATAACTGCTTCGATGAACATCTAAGACTGATGGTGGCTCTTGTTGGTCAAATGGTGAAGACTTTGTTCCAAAGAAGATGAAGTCGAGCCAGTGTCTGGGCACGAGGTTTTTGATGCCTTAGACTAAAAAAGTAAATTCATCTAATGGCCTATGCTTCAAATCTTGTTAGTGTTTTTCTATTTTTGGTGGCTGTGGGAGGGGGCCTAGCTTATGCGCCTTAGGCCGCCTAACTAGCCTTACCCAAGAGGCTAGAGCGACCATGAGACATGCAAAGTAAAGTTAGCTAGCTAAGATGAGGCTATGTATATTTTATCAAATTAATTAAGCATATGGTTTAGATATAGCTAATTAATTATAAAAGGATGTACATAAATGAAAAAAACAAAGAGAAGTAGGAGATCCAATTAAGTTTAATTACCTGTTCGGAAATGTAAAGGCGCTGGCTGTTCTTGAAAGAACCCTTTTTTAACTGGGGACCCCATCTATTTATATGCATGATAATAAAGCTAGATTAGATACAGATTAGATAGATTCATAGATACATTAGATATATATATATATATGCGTACCTGCATCAGGGGCGAAGCCAGGATTTGAAACCTATCCGGGCTAATTTTTAATTAAAAAAATCTATCCGGGCTAGTTTTATATTTTGCTGTCACCAATGCCTTTTAGCGACGAAAAATAACCTTTTAGTTTTATAATTTACCGTCGTTATTGATAAAATACATAAGGCTCCCCGGGTTACAGCCCGGGCCAGCTTGCACTTGGCTCCGCCCCTGACCTGCATGATAGAGAAGGCCAGAGAAGTGAGTGATGAGTTAGCCAATCGTAAATTATAGGGACAAGTGACTTCCATTGTTTATAACCCTGCTCTTTTTCTTTTTCTTTTTCTTTCTCTTTCTCGCTGCCGCCTCCTCTCTTCTCCACATGCTTCTTCACCATTTCTCGCTCTTCTAACCTTGACCGTACAACGTTGTTTTTCTGTGTCGGTAAACAATTGATCAATAAGTAAATAAATTTGGTTTTTAAATACGCAAAATCAAACCTGCGCACTCTATGTCAAATGACAGATAGATAAATGCATGCATATTTAGGGCCCATTTGTTACACATTTTAGTTTTTGTTAATTTGATAATTAAGACATAATCCTTCTTTATTTGAATTTGAATTATGTATCAAATAATTTATTATCCTCTCACCTGTCTAATAATTAATCAAATTAATCAATTTATTAAATTAAATACTAAAATACACTTTTATTTATTTTTGTAAATTTTTTGACATACAATTTTTTTTTTATCTTTTTTTGTTTGTTTATTATGTTATTAAAATGTATAATTAATATCTTAAAAAATAATATTATATTATAAATTGTAGAGAATATATAGATATAATAAATTTATAATATGACTTTGTATATGTGTATAGAAAAAAAAAGGATATATGTTTAAATTTATGTTTTATTATTATAATAATTTTATATAATATAAAAAATTAGAAAGAGAAATAAAAATAATAATAATAATAAATGAAAAAAAATAAAAGAGAATAAATAAAAAATATTAAAATATAATGAGTGAAATAAATATTTAAAATATTAAAATATAATGAGTTTGATTATAATTTTTTTAAATTAAATAACTCAAAATAGTTAAACATCATTTTATTTTATTTTATTTTTTTATCTATCACATACTTTAATTAATTAATCAAAATACTAAAATATTATATATTTTAAATTATTGTTATTATTAACTATTTTATTATTATATATTATTACCAATAATGAGTAATAATATATAACAAAATATTTAATATTATATCTTATGAATATGAACAATATATTTCATTTTAATTTGATATTATAAATATCACCACAAACACATCTAATAGTTTATATGTCATTAATTTTATATTACTAAAAAATATTTAGTAATTTATTTATTTTTATTTTTTATTATTATAAATAAAATTTTAAAATTATTAATATATTTTTAAGTTTATAAATTATATATATTATTTTTACATATATATAAATTTATTAATATATATATATATATATTAAGTTTTATTATTTATATTATAATTTTTTTATAATTTAATAAGAATATATATAGTAAGTGAAAAAAAATATATATAACATTAATTTTACTTGTTATATTCAAAGTGTTTTGAATATATATTTTTTTAGCCAATTTAAAAACCGAATCAAATTTAAATAAATTCTTAAAACAAAATTTAAGTTACCTCTGAATTTGATCTTCAATGTTTGCGGTTGGCGACGAGCAAGCAAGCGAATATTTCAATAAGAAAGAAGGAATATAGATCTAAACTCAAGAGTTTTGAAATTTCAACAAGAAAGAAGAAATATAGATCCAGACTCAATAGTCTTAAAAAGAAGAAATAGAGATAACGAAAAATAAGAAGGTAGATTGATTATGTGATAGTATAGAATAGAAATGAGAGGGAGGGAGGTGGGCTAGGGTTAAAGTATTAAAAAATGAGAATAAAAATAGAGATAAGAGAGGGAGATGATGTTGTCTGAGAAAATAAGAGTAGATATAAGAGATAAGAGTAGATATAAAAGAAGGAGATGTTGGCGGAGAAAATAAGAGTCGATAGAGAAGGAGAGATGTTGGCGGAGTAAATAAGAGTAGATATAAGAGATGGAGAGATGGGCGGCTGCTAGTAGAGGAATTATTTGATTAGGGTTAGGGCATAAGATAAATGAGAATAAATAGGAGAGATATGCAGCGGTTGTATTTTATTGTAGAGATAAAAATTATTATATTTAATTTAAATATATAATTATTTAATTATAGGTAATAAATTATATAATATATAATAAAATAATTAATTAAAATAAATAATAATAAATAAATTCATTTTCAAATTAGGTATGTAGTTAAAATTTCAACGTGAAAATCCGTATCTAAATTCGAATAAATTTAAAATTCAATTAAAAAATAGAAAATAAATTCAAATTGAATTTAAATTGGGTAGTTTTGTTTCCGACCTATATAACACCCTAACTATAAATATTATAAATAAAAATGTTTAATAAAATAAAGTTTTAATAATTTATCTTTTTATTTGATATCATTATTAAAAATAAATTATATTTCTTCTGTTTATAAAAAAAATACAATAATAATCTAATTAAAATTAACTAAAATTACATTAAAACAAAAATAATATTTATATTAAATAAAATAAAAATACCGCATATATAATTTATCATAATTCATAAATTATTTAATATTCAATAAATAATATTATACCAAGTAAAAAAATAATTTTAATTTTAATAATTTTTTAATAAAATAATAGTTAGGATCCATAGTCAAAATCAAAATTTTACTTAAAATTATCAACTTTATACATTTTTAAAATTAAGAGTTTATTTAAAATAATGAGAATTTATTTTAAAATAATATTAGCTATATCTTATCATATAATATAATTAATTAATAAATAATATTAAAGGAAATTAACATTAAAGGAAATCATATTTACAAAATTATTTACATAATTTATTTATTTGAATAAATAATAAAAATAAATTTAATTTATAAATATACATTTATTTTCTAAAGAAGAATAAAATTATAAATAAAATAAAATTATTTATAAACTTATAAATAGTAAATATTATCCGTGTAAATTTCAAATTGTAAAAATTTAACTAATTTAAAAGTTTATCGAAATAGAATGGTTAGTCTATTCTACAATGGTATAATTTTAACAATCAACTCGATATTTTAAAATTTTACGATTGTAAAATAGACTTACGATGGTAGAATGGACTAACGATTTTGATTTAGGTAAATATATTACCGTCTTAAATAAAAATGTATATATCTTCAATATTTTTTATGTTTATTCTGAAATTTATGTGTTTGAAGTCTACTTTATTTTATTCATAAAGTTTACTGCCACCAAGAAAATAAAATTGATGGGAGAGGGGACGTAAAAGAACAATCAAGTGATTTATATCATGAAAATTAAGCTAGTACATTACAAATAACAAATGAATTTAGAGAAGGCCTTTTTAATTTAAATTTAATACAAAACTAATAATAATTTTATTTTAATAACTAATGTATCAAAAAATAGAAGAAATAATAAAGACATGAAATTCTATAAAAAAATCTAAGGAAATAATACTACAATAATAATGACATGTCACATGCAGAACTATTTAATAAAGAAAAAACTAAACAAATAACACAAAAATAAATATATCACACTGTTTGTAATAATGTGCATTCTGGTTTCAATATGTAATGTTAGCAGGACAATCAAGTGTTGTTTTGAAATTCACAAACTCAATATTGGGGTTGTACGTCGTGAGACCGAATAAGTTAGTCACAACTTTACTATTTTTCTTCTTGGTGGAAGGATGGATGGTACACCTCATTTCGTGCTTTTGTTATTATAGTTGCAAACTAGAACCCATTCATCGCACTATACATTAAACAAATTAATATATATATAAAACAAAATTAATAAAATCATAATAAACTAGAACACTTTAATTAATAAAGTTCTATCAAAGTGATTAGCCCTTTTCCCGCTCGAATGCTCCACATAAGGAAGATTATATATGTTCATGCATTATCTTCTTCTTTTTCTGTACACTACTTATAGATAGAAATTTAGTACAATTTAATCCATAATGGATGATCTTACTATTATAGTTGTTGATGGTAGTAGACTTTAGTGGTGATTCTAGTATTTACAAATGTAATTGCTTAGTTTTAAATTTTATATTTAAATTCAACCGAGACAATTAATATTTAAGATAATATTATTGAGTTAATTTGTCTTCACCTTATTGATGGTTGTCACCACATATTTCAATGAAATTTTTAAAAATAATATTACTAAACATATATCCAAATCTAAAAAAAAAGTATCAATAAATTTATAAATCTGACTTATACTAAGTTTAAATATAACCTTAGTTTCAAATAATCTCATCTAGTACACATGTATAAAATCCGTGACAAAAATAGTTTCTAAATATCAATGATTCATAAAGTTGATTAAATGACGGCTAAGTCAAGATTTAGGAAATGAGAAAAGATCAAGAAACCCTATTTTCGAACGGAGAGAGATGTGTTGTACTTGAAGCTCGTCTTTGGCCATGGTGGAACACATCTCGATCGGATCCATTCAGGTTATACTAAATAATGCAGAACACCCTTTTCATTTTCAAATTATCCTGCACCTTCTTCTCTTGAAATTTATAAATATAAAATATATTTATAATTATAATTAAACATACTTAATTAAAATTAAATATTATATTATATATTAAAATAGATTAAATAAATATTAAAATTAAATACATTAAATAAATAAATATTAAAATTAAATTAAATATAAATGTTAATATACATAATTTATTATATACTTATAATAAAAATAATTGAATACACACTTAATAATTTAATTAAATAAAATATAAACAAAGTGTCTACAATGATCCTAAATTTGAATGATGTATTTATAGTTAGTCATTTAACACATCATTTTTGTAAATATATTTAATCTTTTAAAATTTTATCACATGATTGATTATGTTTTTATTATTCATGTTTTGACTTGTCCACTTATAATCACACCGCAAGACTTAATAACCTCCTAGTTAAAATGTGTGCATCACTAATATCTAATCTAATCGTAATTGTTTTTTAATCCGAGTTAAAAATTGTGTACATTAATATCTATATTTTTATCGTAAGTGTTTCGAAAAGTTGTAGGGTTGAACCTATCTTATCCGGTCTATTATAAAATTATCTTTTAAAATTAAGAAATTATAAATAATAAAATTATAAATTATTTTTTCAATTTAATATATTTTATTTATTTTAATACTTTGTAACTATAGCACGTGGGTAGGCGGGTGCTAGCTTCAAACAACTGCTTAAGCAAAGCATTAGACGTATTTCAATTAGACGACCTCGTCTAATGAAATCAAACATCCCCGTCTAATAACAGAATCCATTAGACCACCTAGTCTAATGGGATTAGACTTACGTCTAATGGGATTAGACTTACGTCTAATTACAATCACTTCAAACTAATCTGACGGAGTTAGACTACACGTCTAACTTTCACCAGTTATACTGCACGTCTAACTTTCACTTGTTAGACTGCACGTCTAACTTTCTCTTTCTATTAGACTACACGTCTAACTCCATGAGTTAGACTACACGTCTAATTACGGTTCCACTTCAGACTAGTCTGAAGGAGTTAGACTACACGTCTAACTTTCACAATCCATTAGACTACACGTCTAACTCCACGAGTTAGACTACACATCTAATTCCGGATTCAATAGACTACACGTCTAACTCCATGAGTAAGACTGCACGTCTAATTACGAGTCTATTAGACTGCACCTCTAACTCCACGAGTTAGAATGCACGTCTAATTATTGATCCATTAGACTGCACGTCTCACTCCACGAGTTAGACTGCACGTCTAATTACGAGTATATTAGACCGCACGTCTAACTCCACGAGTTAGACTGCACGTCTAATTACTGATCCATTAGACTGCACGTCTAACTCCACAAGTTAGACTGCACGTCTAATTACGAGTACATTAGACCGCACGTCTAACTCCACGAGTTAGACTGCACGTCTAATTACTGATTCATTAGACTGCATGTCTAACTCCACGTCTAATTACGAGTACATTAGACCGCACGTCTAACTCCACGAATTAGACTGCACGTCTAATTACTGATCTATTAGACTGCACGTCTAACACCGCTTAGTTAGATTGCACGTCTAATTACGAGTCTATTAGACTGTACGTCTAACTCCACGAGTTAGACTGCACGTCTAACTCAATGAGTTAGACTGTATGTCTAATATCATGCATCTAATACCAAATCGGTCTAATGAACCTCATTAGAACCAAGTCTTATGAAATCTGACTTCGATACACCTGCATCAAATACATTTAGACGCATATATAATCCATTCATCATTTCATCATCAAAATTCTAATAGTCAAACTTACTCAAAATAATTTGACCCAACATTATGTTATTTCTCAATTGCTATCTCACATTTAGTGCTGGCATGTTCAAAAGTATTGCAGAAAACATATTCAATTGCTTTTGCACATTTTGCACATTTAGGATTTGATTTTTTAGTGCAAAGAGATTTTTTCTTTCATTGTAACCAACCTTCCACATTCTTTCTTTCTTCCCCCATTTTCCTGCTATATTTTCTTCAGAATTTTTATCAGTAATTGGTTCATTACCTTTATTACGTTCCTGTTTTTCCTTGATAATTATTTTAGCAATCCTATCAATTTATTTTTCAGATGCCTCTCTTAAACATTCCATCACAAATTCTTTGACTCCTTATCCTTATTGTTTTTCTTTATTTCCATTTTAATGAATAACATAAAATAACAACAAAACATAGAATTATAGAGAAAGGTACACCAAAACCCTAATTATTACAGAATACGGTAAATTAGAAAACCTAACTCTCCAACCAAGTTTTGCAGATGAATGAATGACCTAACTATTAGAGTTACCGTGTCGTTCGTGCCGATTGTGCCAATCGTGTCGAAAGCGACTAGCAACTGCAATCACAATAAAAGAACCGCGACCTTGATATCTTGTTGATCATGCCTATCGTTTCTTTCGTGCCAATCATATCGTTCATGTCGATCGTATTTTCGTGATGAGAGAATTTGCTGCCGAAATTTTCCCCGTTAAATCGCTTGAGATCTCCAGAGCTTTTCTCTCTCTTCCTTTGAAGGATGAGAAGGAGTGGTTGATTTATGTTTTATTTGACAATACCAAAGCTCTTCCCCTCTCTATGGAACTAGAAAACGTCTTATTTTGATGATTGACAATATTAAGTTTTATGTGGAGAGTGAAATTCCAAAGTTTTATGGGAAAGCCAAAGTTGTATATCTTCATGGAAAGGCTTTATTCATGCTAATTTTTAATAACCAAATGAAAAGAATCATAAATACAAATATTGTTCTTTACAAGGTTCATGGTAATCGATTAATTTTAAAAATACTATTTCTCTCACATATTCTTATTCATGTTTGAATTGGATGAGATTATTTGAAAATAAGATTATACCTAAACTTTCCATAATTCAGATCATAAATTCATTGACGTTTTTCCGTTATATTTGGATCTATATTTACATTTTTTCTTATAATAATAGGTTTTAAGTTCGATTCTTATTTAAATTATTGTTCACATTAATAAACGATGTGATAGTAAACTCACCTAATTATCTTAAATGTAGTATTGTTGCAATCTATAATATATTCAAAATCTTAACAATCAATAATAAAATGAATATTTTTATTTGTTTTTAGTGGTCTCCAAACAAGACATCTATTATGAAAACTTGATAGAAGATGGCGCTTGTGGGATCTTGAAAAGGTTTGAAACCTAAATAAACTACTAAAGATGCACTTATCTTAACTCTTGATTGAAAATTGATGTTATATGTGTTTTCATACATCTAAGTAATTCGTAGTGATTCTCATTATCTAGATGCATGCTACATTTTATTCATGATGCGGATTAGTGGGACACAAGAATACGGTGAACCACTAAGACCACTAAGCTTGTTATTCGATCATTCCGAGTACAAGTAAGAGACTTATTATTGTGTTTATTTTATTTATTTATTTTAGATGTGTCATCTCAGAGGAAAAGTTGAGATTTTTATTGAGATTTTTTATCTTTGAATAATCATTAGTGTGTCTGATGGTGCTGAAAGGAAAGATGCATGTTTTTTTTATTGTTACGAACAATTAATATGGTTAGATAATTGAACGAGTAATCAGTAAATATTGTTGTTTTGTAGACTTGAAGAAATAGACACTTACTATTTACTGACCAAAAGAGGATTTTCTCACTAATTAGAAAACTATAAGTATATAATCAATTATAGCTAGCACCTCTTAATACATCTTTCTTTCTTTTTTTGATAAAATTTATTTATATTGATATGATGCGATCAACCTTATTTTCTTTTCCACTTATAATATATAGATTAAATTATGTATCATTATAATGTATTCATTTTGAAATGACATTAGAATTAAATATGGGATTAATCAATTTAAATTCTCTTATGTTCCCTAAAAAAATAATCTAACATATCTTGATATCTTTTTGAATTTTCAAAATTTTAAAATGAATAAGATTATGTTTAGTTGTATAAATTGAATTAGAATTATGTTTTATCCTTATAAGAATCTAAATTCAATCAAAATTCAATTACTTGTACATAATTACAATTTATAAATGAGATCAATTTTATTGAAACTTAGCTTATTGGTGTAAGTTAAATAGTAATAGTCTTGTCTAAAATATCAAAAATGGTTTTGTTTTGTAAATGGTTCTGTGAATATTCAAATTCATGATCATTTCAAATCATGAGATCTTGCAATCTACTATCGAGCCACAAGTCTTCACTTATATGACTTTGTTTATATCATTAGACTTAGAGCTCAATTAGCGTTTTTACTATATGGGGATGAACTTTGATTTAAGGCATATGGGTATGCAATTATCAAATTTTTGGTCATTTGAGGCTTTTTACTAAACGTACGTTTGGTCTGTTTTTTAGTTTACAAAGTTTTTCCAAACATATCTCTTGATCTCCTATTCTCATTTTATACTCATCTTGTATATTAATTCATCATTTTCTGTTCAAAGGGGACATGGAGCAAATATCATTCTAACCACTAGTTAAAAAAGGTCAATAACGATAGTAAGAGTCGTTGGGATTTTGGATATAAACCGTCGTTATAAACAATTAGGGAAGGTGACGGACCATTTTAATACTATCACCATAGAAAACTCTATAACGACCACTATTACCATTGTCATAGAGGACTCTATAACGACCAATATTACTATCACCATAGAGAACTCTATAATGACTACTCATACAGTCGTCATAGATGACTCTATAACGACCACTCTTACCGTCGTCATAGAAGACACTATAACGATCACTTTTACCGTCGCCATAGAAGCCTATAATGACCACTCTTATAGTCGTCACATAATACTCTATATAACGAAGACCCTTACCATCGCCATAGAGGTCTTTATGACGACCATTCTTACCTCATCATTGAGTAATCTGTTTGTAGTGTCACTATTTATAAAATATTAAAATAAAATAAATAGTATTCTTAAAACATAAACGAAACATCAAATATTATAAAATATTTAGTTTCAAAATTTTAATAAACTATTTTCTAACTTACCCTGAATATTCATGGAATATTAATTAGGTCATAACTATTTTTTTACTAAAAAAAATAAATCAAAATTAATGAAAAGGGACAACTGAAGAGAGAGAGAGGAGAAAAAGAGAAGAGCGGTCATTGTCATCTTCAAGTTGGAGCGATCAGACCTGGGCTATGTTCTAGGGTTTAGAAAGAATTCTAAAAATCCTTAGTGTGGTTTCAGGGAGGTGATAGTTAATGGTGAGTCACGGATACCTCGTAATATTGCATTTCAATGAAATTTACGTTTATTGTAATTTGAGTTTGTAATGGGCGCATATTATGCATTTCGGTGTTTGAATGATATAGACATTTTCCAAATGATATTTCTAAGTTATCTACAGAACTATAATCACTCTGGTTCTTCAATGTTTTAAAAGTGAAAAGTGTGTTCATGAAGTGAGCTTAAGTGTTTGGTAATCCCTAATAATCTTACAATAGTATTAAAATCTGCGTGTATATGCTTATAGATGATTGTTTGAGATCTTGAAAAGTTTTGTGAAATTTTGAGAAGCAAAATGAATTCATCAAATTTCAGTGAAAGTATTAGGTGATGTTGTTTGAATGATGAACTAGTGATTGTATTAGGTTGCTTCAGTCTTGTTGAATGTAATATATATTCCTATTTCAAGATTTGGTAGAGAAATAGTATTTCGGTAGTTTGGATGTAGGCTGGTTTATTGTTGTCATGTGAAGAACAGGAAATCCATTCCCTAACTGAAGATCAGATTAAGCAGCTAAGTTTCAGAGGGATTCGAATGCAGGGTTCTCCATTCACTGTCTACTCTCCACTTGCAAATATTCGAACCCACAATCTCCTGTTCTAGCACCAATGCCTAAAACCGTCCAGGACATAGCCATATCTTGTTCAAATATATTGTTTGTGCATTAGCCTATCTCTAATTTGTTTGACTTGGTCAACAGGTCAAGAGTCTTGTTTGATTTTTTTTTAGTTTATCTTCATTTCCATTTCCATTTTTCATCCTATAAATCGAAGAAAAAAAATATAAATTTATAAATAAATATTTTCCAACAATAATATAAAAGAATAGTGACTTAAGGCCTTGTTTGAAATCAGTGGCGGACCAAGAAATTTTTTCTCGGGGGAGCCAAATACATAGTAACGTAGCTTTTTTTTTTGCAACCAAATAAATGCATTTTCTAATTAAAATTTTACTTGGTAATTACATAAAAATACTAACAAACACAATTACAAAATACTAATAAGCACAATTACTAAATTATTCTTGTCCATGAGTCGGTACAAAAGAAGACAAATTTATTCTACGAGATTCCATTTGTTGAAAATATTGCAATATTGGCTCATTTTCAATTGTTGAGAAAATATATTTCTCAACATATACAACTTAACTATCATTCATCCATTCATCTCCCATTCGATTACGCAAATCAGTCTTCACAGTTTTTATTGTAGAAAATACTCTTTCAACGGATGCAGTTGCAACTGGTAAAACTAAAGTAAACTCTATCAATCGATAAACCAATGGAAAGACTATATGTTTTTTCTGTTGCAACCAATTTCTGAGCAAAAATTCACAATTGAAGAAAATTTCTGGGAAAAACCGTCGGTAAATGTCCTTTTTTTACCAGTGTTAAATCTTCAATTGAAGAAAATTGAGGATCATCCCGCAAATTAAATAAGTAAGCCCGAAGTTGTTGTTTCAAAAATAAATAATCTCTGCCTGTGAAATCTTCGGAATAAAGTTTGGCAAGACGAATGAGTTTACAAATATCAAATTTGGAGAATGAATTTCTGGGATGAAGACATGATATGCAACCAAGTAATTATGTATTAACTTCTGAAAAACGATTATTCATTTCTTGCATAATCAAGTCAACAACCTAACATTAAATAATAAATAATAACTATTAATAGATAATACATAATAACTATTAATAGATAAGAAATAATATTTATTATACCTGACAAAAGATTTCCACACGATAATGATGAAGATTAGTGATGAGTTCCATTTTCCTCTTCGCCTACCATTGCTATCAATTATCATATGCTCATTCATATCAAGTATTGAGATCGAGTGTAATTGACAAAAACTGTTAACTTGGTCCAAAATATCATGCCATCCATCTTCTTTAAATTTTTGTAATTGATTTTTCGAACTCGCAATCAATGACATTGCTTGAACTATTTTTTGATCTCCTCTTTGTAGGCAAAGTGATAACTCACTTGTAATTCCCAATAAATTTTTCATCAAATGCAACACAAAAACAAATTCATACAAAACTAACTATATAAAAAAATATGAAAATCTAATTTAATAGATTTCAGCATGGTTTTATGAGAATATAAAAAAAATAAAAAATATAAATAAGAACAAAAATATAAAAAGTTGATAAACATATATTATCAAGTGAATAGACACTCGGGATTACGATTATAGAATATTAATGCATATAAAAATAATATATCAAATTCTTTATTTAAATACCGAACAAAACCAATGTAACTATTTTAACTTGTTTGTTAATATTAATTTATATTTTCTTATAAATTTTTAAAATAGTTTAAAATTAAGAAATATAAAATACTATTATTATTTTAATCAAGTTATATTATTATGAATTAGTTTATAGATAAATTATATTTTAAAATGTAATAGATAAAATTAAAGGTGAGGGCAAGATTACCTGACCTCATGTTCAACTTCTAGTTACAAAGCCAACTGGACTAAGAGTTACTTGTCAAATGTATATATATAAAAACAAATTATTTTAAGGTTGGGGAGACCCGGGCCCTAGGGTCCCCAAGGCCCCCCTTTAGGTCCGCCACTGCTCTCACCTCAAACATCACTTGCTACATAGCTCAAGATCATCGAACTATCTGTCGATGCGTCGAACAACTAATAAACCATAGTCTTTCTTTGGCGTTATGGTTTGTGATGATTCAACGGAATAGTCAAACACTGTTGAGATTTCCGCCATTTATTGCGATAGTTACAACTCTAGTTGAACTCTGCTCCATAGTCAAAATCTAAAAGGAACTAATCAAAACCCTCACTTCAAATCTCTAGCTTCATAGATCAAGATCATCGAACTATCTATCGATGCGTCGAACAGCTGATAAACCTAGCATGCATCCTTATCCTGCATCTTAAGAGAAAGAAAACTACTCAAAATTATAATTTTATAGTGCGATAGAAAATGGAGTCTCAAAACCCGCGAGATACTTTTTGGGTTATTTTGATACCCGATCAATATGAAATATGAGAGGTGCGTATATGCAGAGTGTTGACCCCGAAGTTTGGGCTGCCCAGCTTCGGGTTGAAAAAATGCCCCGGTTGAAAAGTGTAAAATTAATTTTGTTCTTAGTGAGATTTGAACCCGTAACTAAAATAAAGTTCTTAATTTTTAAACTAAACTACTATGCTACAACCAAAATAAAGTTCTTGATTTTTAACCTAAACTACCATGCTACAACATCTTTTGTTTAAATACATAATAAGGCTTACTGGGGTCGGTCCTCATGCGTATATGTCACCTCCAACAATTATATTAAGTATTATTATATATGTATAGATTTGAACTCTTGTCTCGAGTGTGAAAGATTACCATCAGACCATTGATGTGTTTTATTAACAATTTTGTGTAGGCATATTTTATAACTAATAAAATTTCGAATTTTTGATTTTAAAAAAAAAATTGTTAAAATTGATAAATAATATTAGATTTTTTTAATAAGCTAAAATTATATATTTAATATAAAAATAGTATTTATCAATTTTTGTTAGATGTAATATATAGATAAATAATCAAAGGGATTAATTTATTTTTAGCTATTTTTTCAATACGAAAAATATTAGCCCGTCAAATATAAATTTTAAAAAAATAATAAAAATAATACTTTATTTTTATTTAAATACATCAAAAATTAAGTTTTAAATAAATTATTATATTTATATAATTTTAAAAAATGGTTCATATATATATAATATAATAATATAAAAATAATTAATACAAATAAAATATATATATATATATAATTTTAGAAAATGATTCAAAATATCAATAATTCTATTTGTATTAATTAATTTTATATTATTATATTATATATATACCTGAACCATTTTTTAAAATTATATATATATTGAAACAATTTTGTAGAAAAACACTTATACTAATATAATTAAATTAATTTTTAATTCTTAAAGTTGATTAATTCTTGAATTGTTAATATTTTTATTTTTTAAATAAAATAAAAAATAAAAAAAGAATTATAAAATTTATATAATTCACCAATAGTTTGTGTTAAATATAAAATTTAGATAAATAATTAAAAAGATAAATTTATTTTTAACTATTTTTCAGTAAAAAAAATTTTTATTACCCGTCAAATAAAATTATATACAAATAATCAAAATAATAATTTATTTTTATTTAAATATATCGCAAATTAAGTTTTAAATATATGGTTATATATATATATATATATAATATTTTAAAAAAAACTTTATTTATATATATATATATAATAATATAAAAATAATTAATATAAATATATATATATATATATTAAAAAAATTATATAAGTATTCCTATATTTATATATACACTTCCATATTCCTAAGTGCGTTGCTTGCTGGCACAAGAGGAGAAGAACATTTATATTATGTTAATATAATTAAATTAATTTTTTATTCTTAAAATTGATAAATTCTTGAATTATTTATGTTTTTTAGTTAATGATATAAATAAAAAAGGAATAAAATTTTTATATTATTTAATAAAATAGTGTAGAATTATATATATATATATATATTATTAATGAACATTTATTATTATATTTTAATTAAATTAATTTTTTATTTTTAAAATTAATAATAATAATTTTTTCTTAAAATTTATTAAATTATTAATGTTGATTATATATTTCAGAGAAATAAAAAAAATATATAAAATCTTATTCGTTTTCTTATTTAAACCGATCCACGATTTGACCCATACATGTCGTACTCATTTATTCTTACGCTAATGTCCAAATTAACGACTTGTATCATCGGGAAATTCAATTTTAAGCCTATATATATATATACTTAAAAAAAATATGAATTTAAATAAAAACTTGCTTGAAAATTAAATTTAGTTGGAGAAAAGTCAAAATTTATTAATACTGTTTTATATATTAATTCAAAATTAATTCCAACCAAATGTTGTAAAGTGATTTTTTTTTTTAAAAAAAAAGTCTTTATATATTTAAAATGATAAAAGAAAAATTCAACGATAAAATTTGACATTAGAAAAAAAAATTAATAAGAATAATAATAATAAAAATAACCATAACCACATTATCCAATATGTTATCGAGTTTATAGTTTTTCGAGAAAAAGATTAACTCAATCAATTTCACATATTTTCGGGAACGAATATAAAAAAAATGTTATAATAATCTTATAAATTATATGCATCGAACGAATACAAACATTACAAATTTATTAATTTCTTTCGACAAATGAACATTTTAATATAATTTAATTTAAAAAACAATAAGCCATTTAAGAAACTCATTAAAAATATTGCAAAAGGCTTGCAAAAATATTTATATAAGTTTATGGATTATATATTAAGATATAACTTTAAAATATTAGTTATTGTACTTATTTAAATTTGTTAGTATGTATCATATTTAAAGATTGTGGTGAAGCATTTTATAAAATTATTTTAAATTTGGGTGAGGTAATGACTAAAATTGTTTATAGTTTGTTTTAAGATTATTTTATTTTTTTTAAGAATAGATTAAAAAGAATGATTGTGATGGGTTGAATTCAACCCTCTACCTAATTAATTAGCATTTGAATAAAATATAAAGAGGGTCAAGAAGTCAATATTTGTGAGTAAATCATGTCGTTTAGTCTGATCAGATCGGATTGATTCACTATTTCCATATACCCAACTGATCATCATGTTTATCTAATTTAAAATAATATTATTATCTATATATTAATATTTGGAACGTATAAAAAGCCAAAGATGTAAATATATTATTGTCGGTTAACTTCCATGTCGAAACGAACAAAATCCGATCAAAGATCTTGCGAAAGTCCGTTTCCATAAGGACAAGTTGTCATCCATAGATGAACCATATATGGTCATGTTTATCTCCCATCATTTGCTAAGCCTAGAGATCGGCTAGAGTTGAGTAATAAATTTAATTTAATTAAAATTTTTTAAGCTTAAAATGTGAAATAACCTCAAATTTCTATTTTTTTAAATTTAATTTATTATTTATTTTTTTAATTTTTCAAAATAGGTCAAACTTACATTAATCTACCAATTTCAATCATAAATTTCTTAAAAAATAATTAATCTCACTATAAGTTCACTCTAAACTTCAAATCTTGAATTCGTTCATGTTCAAACCTACTTCAATAAATAAATAAAATAAATCATTCTCTTTTGCTATTTGATTGAAATCTTACTCTGCCAATGACTAGCCTGAGGGGTCAACTGCTGAATTTTTCGTGAAGCTAGATAGACTTCAAAGCTAATACTACAATCTCTAGTAGAAAAAAGGTCTTCTGTAACGACTACTAGTAACGGCGCTCGAATACTCTTACGAATACTTTTTATCTGTAACGGTTATACTAAAACGTTACTGTTATAAGAGCATTAGTAACGGTCTTTTATAACCGTTACTAATAAAAAGTTACAGTAACGGATATAAAGAATCACCGTTACAGATAATAGCAGTTTAAATTATATTTTTCGAATTACGGGTATCAGTAACGACTTTCGAAAGCCGTTACTGATATTGTATCATTTTACAGTTTTTGGAAAAGATCATCAGTAACGGTTTTAGAAGAAAATAGTTACTAATGTATTATCTGTAACGGTTTTCTCCATAACCGTTACAGATATTAAGCCGTCTTTTCGTCTTTCCTTCCACTATCTGTAACGGTTTTATCAATAACCGTTACAGATACGGCTTCATTTAACGTTTTATGGAAAAGGCTATCAGTAACGGTTTCTTCTAAAGCCGTTACTATTGTATTATCTGTAACGATTTTCTCAATAACCATTACAAATACTAAGCCGTCTTTTCATCTTTCCTTCCACTATTTGTAACGGTTTTTGATAAAACCGTTACAGATAGTGGAAGGAAAGATGAAAATACGGTTGGGTATCTGTAACGGTTTTTCAATAGCCGTTACAGATAGTCTTTAATAAACCCGCGAACATCTTCTTCTTTCTTTTCTTTTCTTCCTCTGCGATTTCTCCTCTTCTTTCCGATCAGTCGCCGCCCGTGTGTTGAAGTCGCCGCCCATCTGTTGAAGTCGCCTCTAGGTAAGTTTTCTTCCCCTTTTCTTCTCTCCACCGTTCCGTCGTTCATCGCGGCTTTATTCCCTGCCAACACCGCTGATCATCGATCCAACAGGTAAGACTTTCTTCTCCCTCTAATCAATCCTGCAATTTACTTTTGATATACATTGATTTCTATAGTGAATGAAGACTTTTACTTTCTTGTTTGACATATTTAATTTAGATGTATGTTCCTTTTTACAATATCTGCTATGATTCAATCTGAGTCTAGTTTATTTTGCTACTTTATGATTCATTCTTGAACAAATTTCAATATTGACACATAATCCAATTCTTGAGGAGTATTTAAAAGTGAAAATCCTGCACACAATCTCCATGTTCACTTTGGTCTTGTTTGTATTTGACTGGTGTGGGAATTTGGTTAAAACTGGTTTATTGCAAAAAGAAATGTGTTTGTGTTTGTGAAGTTGAAGTTGAAGTAGCTTGTTGGTGTTTGTAGACTTTCGTCAGTAAAGTGAGCTGTCGAGTTATATAGTGAAAAGAAATGATTTCATGACAAAATTTAGATGAATTCGAATTTGTTGAGATTATTCGGATTTGTTGTTATACAACCAAGGTTATCTGTCTACTGTCTAGGCCTTTTGCATTTCTTCGCTTAATTAAGAAAAGTGTTTCTCTTGCTCCATTGTTCTGACTTCCTTTTTCAATTATCATTTTCAAATAACAGCCATTTTTGTTTTGTAGAAATTATGAATTTCCCCTTTTGAACGGTTGAAATCGTTCTTCACTATCGTTTGAACGGTTGAATTAGGTATTCAATCATGATACTTCTTATATATATGTTGAACTGTTGAATCAGGTTTTCATTATCACTTTTTGCGTTTGAACTGTTGAATCAGGTTGCATTAATTTCAGTTCTATCGGGGTTTGAATTTGCCATTATCTTTGCTGTCGCGGATTGTAGTTTGCACTTCAAGATCAAAGTTAGTTCTTATTTACAATCAATGTTAGATTATTGATGTTAGGTTAGTGGATAATTTGTATGTTAGGTTAGATAATATTGAATGCTAAGTTAGATTATTTGATGTTAGATTTAAGTAAATTATTTGAATGTTAGATTATTGGATTGGTAGATTAAGTTAGATTATTTGTATGTTAGATTATTGATGGATTGTTGGTTTATTTGATTAAGTTAGATTATTATATTAATAAATGATTTGTATGTTAGATTATTGGATTGGTAGATTAAGTTAGATTATTTGTATGTTAGATTATTGATGAATTGTTGGTTTAATTGATGAAGTTAGACTATAGGATTATTGATGTTAGGTTGTTGAATTATTAATTTGTATGTTAGGTTAGATGTAAATTCCAGACAAAACATGGATGACTATACTTCGTATCGATCCTAAATATATTGAGGGGGTTGACAAATTCATAGAATTTGCTGAAAGGTCTACGAGTAGATCATTGATTGCATGTCCTTGTGTAAGATGTACAAATCGAGTATATGAGAATAAGAGTGTGGTTAGATCCCATCTGATTGTATTCGGAATAAGACAAAATTATGGTTTTTGGTGTTTTCACGGTGAAAGGAGAATTGGACGTCAGAATGTAAATGTTGTTACTGAGAATGTGGAGGAAGATGAATCAGATGGTGAAATTGAAGACGAACCGATCAATGTACCAACAAATAATGATACTAATATCATGGATAACGAACCTGTTGAAGTTTGTAAGGATCATCTAATGGAAGATATTATTGCTGAGGATCATCTAATGGAAGATATTATTGCTGATTTGTATCCTAATGTCAACAATCATAATGAACATCCAAGTGAAAATGAGCATCTCGTTGATGATGCTAAGACGTTTTACAAAGTGTTGGACGATTCGAAACTACCTTTGTATGAAGGTTCTCGCATTTCCAAAGCCTCAACTCTTCTTAAACTTCTTCACATAAAGAATGTAGGTCAGTGGACAAACACGTCATTTGATTTATTATTGAGTTTATTAAAGGAGGAAATACTGTCAATTCACAATCAACTACTAAATTCGTATTATGAGTGCAAGAAATTCATTAAAGACATGGGTCTATCGTACGAAACAATTGACGCGTATTACTCATTTTCTGATCAGAAGCCACTAAGCCAGAGTAAGAGTTTCCCATACGAGACCTGCGCACAATCAATACGTAGAATGTAAATTTTTTTTAATATAATTTATTTTTTATTTTACTTTAGTTTAAGACGTTTTAAATTATAATTGAATTCTTAAGTTTAAGTTTTTATTTTTTTTTCATTTTTACATTTGAACTTAGTTAATTAAAAATAAAAACTTTTTTTATAATTTAGAATGTTTTTAACTTATATGGAACTATCTTAGTTAATTAAAAAGGAATATTTTTTTTTTATAATTTATAAGAATCTTTAACTTGTATATTTTTTTAAATTAACTTATTCGTAAATGCACTTAAGCATACATAAAAAAAAATTACAATAGAATGAAATCAAAACAAACACAAGACAAAGTAATTAAAAGAAAACTTCTTAAATATATTTATTGGTAATCAAATATTTTATACGGAAAGTTAGATAATAAAGTAGTTTAATATGAAATATAAAGTACTTAGTTTTACATATTAATCCGCTGACCAAAATCATATTCAAATAAATCTAATTTTTATGTTGAATTCTTATATATTTTTTTAATATTAATGTATTTGAATTTATTATAATGGGATGTAAATTCCTTAAAAAATAATTATTTGTTATTTTATTATTTTATAAAAAATTTTACTTATAGTTTTTGGAAAAATATAAATTTAAAAAATACTTTAAATTTTGAAAAAAATAGTTTGACACATAAATTGTGAAGAAAAAAAATATTTTTTAAAAATATTTTTTAGGCTTTTTTAATTTTAAATTTATTTTGTATTTTAAATTTTAAGAAATATTTATTTATAAAATATAAAAAATATTTCATTTTTTTCAATTAATTTTAAAAAATATATATATATAAATTTTAAATTTAATAAAACAAAAAATGTTAGATTACACCACACAACTCACGACACAACACTATTGTGCTCATGGCCAATTGTGTCTTTCCATAATAATCAAAAAAATAATAATTATTATGTATAAATAAAACAAGAAAATAAGTCGAATTGGTAATTAATGATATAAAAATTAATTAATTAATTTAAATTAATAATTATATAATATTTTGTTGGTTTCACTAAACTTTAAATCATGGTTCTTACATCATTCACTAATATTACTAATACTTATAACTTTTTTAAATTAATTTAAATCATAAATTAACTTAACCTATTGATAATCATCCTTTAAGTTATTTGACACTCATTCAATCATACATTTTTTCTTCTATTAACTTTATAAGTCGTTTCCACAATCCATATATCGTTTTGATCAAAACTTAAAAGCTTCTTTCCTTATTGACTAAATTAGTATAAGCCCTGTTAGAAGGAAGCAGAGAGGCAGGAGAAGTAGAGAGACAACAAGACAAAATTAGAATAAAGATGAAAATTTTGTTTCAAGTTTTATAACATCGTCTTTAATGCTCATTTATAATGATATTTTCGAGATATAAATTGTATTATATCTTGTTAAAATATAAATTTAAACAAAGTTAGTAGATGATAATATTAAACCAAAAAAAATTATTTAAATTAAATACAAAAAAAAGGATTAAATAGGTTTGTTTCACAAGTGTTTATATACAATTTCTGGTTCCTCCTTAATTTCTGGTGTCACAGTCTATTCTTCCAAAGATGTGATAGGAGAACCTATATACATATTTATCAGGTTATTTATATAATTTTGAGTACAGTAATCTATTCATTTGTTAAAACTTCATCTAATAATGTTTCTTGTCATAGTTATATTTCTACAATGTTTATAAAACATAAATATCTATATTTATGTTTTTAATCATGTATATTAGAACTTAGAACAATAGAAATTTCTAAAGAATCATTTTAACGCCTAAAAAATATGATCTAAAACGAAACGAGCACAGTTAAGATTTGAGTTAAGACACGAGCACACGATTATTTACTAATGTTATTTTTTATGTGTACATAATTTAATGATTTTGAATTTAATACTTATATAAATTGTTTTCTTTTTAATAATGATAAAATATTTTTAATATTTATATAACTATACTTTAATTCTTTGTTGATGAATATGGTTGTAATATTTTAAATATTATAAATTTAATCTAAAATCACTAAATAAAAAATAAATACACTTATATCAAACTAAGTTCTTTATGAATTAGGTGGGGAGTGATTTTGGTCTAAAAGATATATAAGTAATTGGTTTTAACATTATCTTAATAGTATAATCAATTTTTCAGTAATTTTGAATTCCTTTCAATATTTAAATTTAAAATATTGTTTATTAATATCATTTATAAATAATTAAAAAAATTAAGAATCTCAAATTAAAAATCTTAGTTGTAAAAAAATATATATATCATTTACAATAATTATTTCTTACAAATAATTATTTTTTTTCTTAAAGTTAATTAAACTCTTTGTTAACATTTGAGACACCTAAAATAAATATGACAAAAGACATATGATGTAGACTAAGTAATTGACGAACCAATATTCAAAAATTGATCAAAATACAACCATGTTAGTTAAGTTTTCTATTTGTTGCCATTACAGTTTTCCATTTCGGTTGGGTAATTTTAATTATAAAAATTAATTGTTTATCCCGACTAACTATTTATAAAAAATTAAGATGTAAAATTAAGTTCACAAGAACATGAAAAATTAAAAAAGAAAAAAAGTTAAGAGTGAACTGAAATTAAATTTATAATAATAAAACAATATAACATCACAATAATCATAATTCATGCAATACCATAAAATAATTCTTGATTAATTAATCAAAATAATTATTAATTAAAATGATTATTATAAACTATATATAAAGTCATTAATCAAAAAGACATTAATGAATATTAAATTATCCAAAATTAAAATGTTACTAAATATCTAATATTGTCATTAGTCAATAAGTAAGATTTATATTGTTAATATATATGATGACATCACTTAAATAAGACCACTTATTTATAAGAAAGAGTGATAATTAAAATCATTTCATTCTCTCTATAAAATAAAAGATTTAACTTACATAAAAAAATGCATTTAATAATTAAGTTTTGTTTAGAGGTGTTTCCAAGTAATGATCTAAATTTTAAAACTACATGTAATCAAATAAATTTTAAATAAACAAAAAATACTTGTTAGTTCAAATAAGTGAGATATGAAACTTTTTCTAAACATAAAAATATAGAAACTCCAAATTTGCCTTATTAACTACAGTATCTCACAAATTTGAAAAACTAATATATTTTAATAATAAAATAACACTTAAAAAAACATTGAGAAAAATGTTAATTAAGAAAAGTGTTAATAATTCTAAACTCTCCCAGAAAAAATGATAATGATAAACTTAGTTATTATCTGCGGAATTATTAAATATATTATAAATAAAACGATATTCTAATCTTTTATTTATTTTTTATTTAATTCATTATTTGCATTTTTGATAGGATCGGTGACACCAATATAGATTAAGACACATCTCCAAACTTAGTTACGATGATGAGGAATGAAGAATGAAGAATCTTTGTGGAGTAAACCAGATCTGAAATATCCGGATTGTGAATGTGTTCCACAAAAAGAATGCTTTTAGACGAATAGATTCTCTTTTGAGAGATTAAAGATAGTTCTTCATTTCAGAAAAGAAAACTTAATTATAAAATATAGTCCTTTATCTACTAGAAATACAACAAGTAAATTCTAATTTGTGTAGATAAATATTGGAGCTACTTCTACAATGGTACTATGTTGCTTTTGCAGTTCATCATCTGATACCTATACTCACGCAACTTCAAACTTGGTTGCTTCTAGTAATCTTGAGCAGACCATTCAACAAATAATTGATATGGGGGTGACAACTGGGATAAGGAAACTGTCACTCGAGATCTTCGAGCTGCTTACAACAATCCTGAGCTGTAGATTACTTATATTCAGTATGCCCTTGAACTTGTTGATTTTAGTTTATTTTGGCATGTGAGATATTGATATATCTATTAACATTGTAGGGAATTCCAGAAACAACAGAAGTTGCAGTTCCTGTGCCTCACTTTCCTACAAGTCAGGTTACCTTGGAAGGGACTGGAATGGGCACAGTTTCTAATGCTTCTTCCATCGGAGCACCCAATTCATCTCCACTGAACTTGTTTCCGCAGGTAGCATTCTCAGTTTCTTCCTTTGTCCTCTCTATATTTTTTCTGTTTATTGCATGTTAAGATGTAATAGGAAGCAGTTTCTGGCGGTGGCAACGATGGACTTGGTTCTCTTGTTTTTCTAAGAAGCAACCAACAGGTTTTGATTAATCTTCATTCATCTCATTTGGAAACTTATATTTGTCACGATTACATTGGAAAATCAACAAAGTTAAAACTGAAAGTTGTTTTTTTCGTTTGGTATAAGATTTGTTATGCATCATAATTATTTTGGATCAGCCAAATTATAGTGGGATTTTTATTGTTTCTTTTGGTATATAAATCATTTTCTAGATCATGATCCAAATAATAGTGATTTGTTTGCCTCATTTGATATAGAGATTTTTTTCTTGCTCATGATAAGATCATGATCAAATTATATTTTAGATCATTTTGATTTTTGGATGCATAACCCAAAATAGAAATTGTACTGGTAATTGGTAGCCTTGGTCAAAGCTTGGAGTACCCAGATTGACTACTTTCAGTCATCTAATGAGACTTTAAAAACTTATAAAAATGAAAATCATTTAAGTAGGTCCCTGCTGTGATGCTGGCACAATTTATTTTTAATGGGTTCTTTGTGAATTTGGCTTTCAGTTCCAAGCATTACGCACTATGGTTCAATTAAATCCACAAATTTTACAGGTGTGTTTTTGATAATCTGTTTTGCAAAAATGCTTATTTGGATGGGTTTTTGGGTTACTAGATCATATCTTCTTTCTGTTTGCAGCCCATGCTTCAGGAGCTTGGGAAGCAAAATCCACAACTGTTAAGGCTTATACAAGAGCATCACACAGAGTTTCTTCAACTGCTTGATGAGCCTAGTGACGTTTCTGAAGGGTCAGTATATTATGACTAACACTACAATTGAATTTGATATGTGCATTCCTTTTTGTAGCTTACTGCAAATGATCAATAGGGGGAGATCTCATAGTTTTTTATGTATCCAAAGATCAGTGAACTCAAAAACTGTATGTGTCTGGATTTGGATATAAATCCGGATCCAAATGAGAAATATCCAATAATTTTTTAACTAAGATCTATTTTCAAACGATGACACCTTTTGGAGAATCCTATTTGGAATCTTTTATGGTTATTTATATTTCTATTGCTAATGGTTACTAAATTCTCATGGATATGTTCGACCATGCTGATCAGGAAATGCCTCATTCTATCAGTGTCACACCAGCAGAACAGGAAGCAATTGCACGTGTATGGATAATTTATTTTCTCTTTAATCTCTTGATTCATTTTTTTCACAAATTTGTCGTGTTGTACTATTGAGGTGGTCTCCATTTGCAGCTTGAGGCAATGGGATTTGACAGAGCCGTTGTAATTGAGGCATTCCTTGCCTGTGATCGTAATGAGGAATTGGCTGTTAACTATTTGTTAGAGCAAACGGAAGACTATGAGGATTGAATGGTAAATCATTTTCCTGAATTCTCTAGTCTCACATGTTTGCTCACCAATTTTTAAATAAACTAATTAAGGTATATGCTAAAGGAAAAAATGGGCTCATTTTTTTTGACCTTATGACTGATTGAAGTCTTGAACAACTGCTTTGTAAATATGTTGCCATATTCGAAGTAAATTGCTGCACCTGTTTGTTCTATGATGGGTAAAGACAAGATATAATTTCATTTTATGACAAATCTTGAGATATTCTATATCTTAATAACTGTTTTTACAACTTTAACAATAAATGGATCAGGATTATTTGAGATATTTGAATGTTTTAAAGTGATTTCCATCTAACCATTCAAATTGTCTCACGTCTACACTTACATATCTAAACATTCAAGTTTTAGGTTTAAATTTTTTAAACTTGCATGCCATTTATTTGAAATCTAAGTTTTCAAATTATCTCAAGGTTAATAGTTTCACTTGCAGTAAATGTACAAACTAATTTTAGAAATGTTTCATGATTCTGGAACTGACCTTCATAATTTAGTTAGCCAAAACATGAATGCATCATGCATACACAACATACATTTTAAGAGAATCAGATTATAATTATTTGAATTTGGGGTTATATTTGAATTATAAATTTAAATCTTGTTTGTTAAAAAATTGATTATTTAAAATGAATGATTAAATATTTATTTAATATTTGATAAAATAAATAAAATACAATAGATTTATAGAAAATCTTCACTGAGACTATTTAAAAAGAAATAGATAGATAATATGATAAAAAATTAAATTTAAATCATCCCCACATTTATTATATGGTAAAATTTGGAATGAAAACTTTATCAATAATAACCAAAACAGCTGGTTAATTTTAATTTTGTAAGCCATTTTTTGAAATTATCCACTGAAGTGGACAAACATCTTTTCTTGTAACTTGTGTTATTTGTAAGTTGAACACATTTTGAGCATTACTTTTTGTTAATATTTTGAATTAAAAAGTTTGATTTAAATAAACTTTTAAATTATTTAAATTTTATATTTATAAAGATAAAAATTTACAAATTTATAAATAATTATTATAAGATTTGGAAAATAATGTGAATTTACATTTATAAATTTTAAAAAATATATAATAATTTAGGTTATAGATTTTGTATATATGATTAGTTTATTTATTATTTTTTAAATTAATTTATACTTAATTATATATATAATAATAATATATAACTAATATTTATTCATTATTCCATTCTTTCTTTAAAGTATACACTGTTTCATGTTCACAAATAATTATTGAAGTGATAACCGAAAAATAAAATACAAAAATTATTAATATAAATAAATCATAATGGCATACAAAAATTATTAATATAAATAAATCATAATGGCATAAAGGTACGTATATGAATATTTGAGGATCCTCAAAATAGGTATCTCAAAAATAACTTATCTAAATTAGAATTTATAAAAATAATTTTTTTTCAAATAATTCTGACCATTCTACTTTTATTTTTTTTCTTTCTCTTTTCCCCTCATTTTCTCATTTCTTCTTTCTCTCTTCTCCTCAGGCCGACCGTTGATTACCCTTCCCTTCTTCCCTCCACTCGTTTTCCCGGTTTCCTCCCCGAATTCCCTACCCTTGATGTTCGCTAAGCAACGCCGAAAGACGCTTCCCCGCGAGCTCCGACTCCAGCATCTCGCAGGACCACGAGACCACGCATGCAACTGTAGCAGCTGATACAAAAGATGAGTTACACAAGTCGGGTGGAGGACCATGGTGTCGAATAGGTCGCTTCACTAGAAGGCAATGCAGCAATCGAGGTAAAAGTTAGTTTACGTCAACATAATTTAAAACAAAGTAGTTGTAGTACTTATTTATGTATGTCATATAAGTGACCTCGATTCCAAGCAACTGTTTTATTTTTTTACATGTGTCGCAATGTATAACAAAACAATTGCCTAGAATTGAACCCTAGTCACTTGTATGAAAGGCGGTAATAAGTATCACTATAATACAACTACTTTGTTATAAATTGCGTGGACGCAAATTATACATTGTGTGGTCAATTTGTGTATGTGGTGAGGAAGAGAATCAAATTGAGCCCTGAAAAGGCTATCTTCATTTTTTTCAAGAACATTCTGTCACACATAGGTCAGTCGTAACTTACGATTGATAACTGTTATAATGAGTTCTATTGAATCTCTAAATAGGTTATTGTTGAATTATTGTATTGTGTTGCAGCTGCTATGATGTCTGCGGTTTATGAGGAAAATAAAGACGAAGATGGCTTTCATTACATGACTTACATAGACAAGAACACCTTTGGGTTGTTTTAGAACTAAAAGGAAGAAGAGATGAATTGTGAATATATCTTTACTCATTTGAAATGTTTTTTTTCGGTAATTTTAATTTGCTTCATGTGAAGATGGAATTTGTTGATATGATATAGAGGAGAGTATTTATGAAACCTCTTCAATCTTGTTTTCTGACCAGTTTGTGGTGTGATTAAAATTAATTTAGAAATGATATTCTTGATTAATGATTCTTTTACTTTCCCCTTTCATATTAATTACAAATGAAGGTTTGTTTGATGTTGGTTAATTAGATTAAATCTAAATAAAAAAATCTCCCAATAACTTGAATTTAATAGGAAAAAGGAATTTGAACATAAACTTTATAATTAATAAGAGAAACAATATGTTTTCTCCTACAATACAAATGAAACAAAAAGGGAAGAAGTTATAGATATAATAGATGAACAATTCTAAACAAATGGTTTATCTATGACTCTTCCATGTTCACTGAAAATTCTCGATAAAATGTCGCCAGTCAAATAGATCTTTAAATCCACTACAAGTAAGAAAAAAGGAATATATTATTAGGAATGAAACTAAAAATCATGAAAAGATTACAACAATCATATCACATATCTACATTCAAAAATTGTTTGGTTATCAGTTTTGGAGTAGACATTATCAAAGAAAACAAATATATTATCAAAGAATAAGACATCCAGAGGGGAACATCCAATGTTGTTTGGCATTAGATTAAGAACCTTTTATAAACATATTCACTTTATAATCCCACAACAGAAGTGCCAAATGTTATTCTCCCATCCCAAACATTTGGTGAAGGAATTTCTTCCAAAAAGAAAAAAAGAAGTTGAATGGAGAATTAACACCTTGCGGCGCAAACAACACTTACGCAAACAGTGCACTTTGCGTCGACGCAAAGTACAATTTGCCAATGTAATATACATATTCAGTCACATTCAGAATGGACACAATTAATTTACGTCCCACGAAGAATGCAATTTGCGTGGGGACGTAATATACAGAAAGATTCTCACACATTCAGTCAGAATAATAATCATTCAAACCATTCAGGAAAATATTCACCTAAAACCTTAAAACCTATCATACTCAGCATGCAAGTAGGGAAAAAAATAAAAACTCACCTAAATATGCAAGCGGTGAATGGTGAATGTTGATGCAAGGAAGCGTCTGGCGTTGCTTGGCGATCGTTGGGGAATGATGGAGGTTAGTAGCGGGGGAGAGAAGAGGGGAAGCGTCTGGCGATGCTTTTGGAGTCGGGGCTCGCGGGGAGGGATGGGAAGCGCAATGGTCGCCCGGAGGAGAGGAGGGAAATGATAGAAGAGAAAATGTGGGGGAAAAGAAAAATAAACAGAAATAAAAAATATATATTAAGGATAAAATGGTCAATTTTTTTGAAAAAAGGTTAGTTTTATCAATTGTTTTTGGGCTAAGTTATTTTTTAAATAAGACCTATTTTCAGTGTTATTTTATCAAATTTCCCTATTTGAGAGGTTCTACACGGTAATGAGTGGATAATTTCGGATCCGCTTTCTAGTTTGTCCAATATTAAGTTTTTTTTTAAATAAAATAAAATTATCAATAATTTAACTTTAAGTTTTCCTTTGTTTAATGTAAAATTTGAATTTAAATTTTATTATTAAGATAGAAATAAAAAAAAGGTTAAACGCTAGTTCTTCTTTCAAGTCAGTGTGAACTTATTTGAGCTAACATAGACATGGAAATATATATATTTTTTTTATATAATTTGTAAGGATCTTTAACCTTAAGTGAAAACACTTTTTAAAAATATATAAAATATTTTTAAATACACTTTAGAAAACATAACAAACATTATAAACGGGATGAAATCAAAATAAAAAATAATTATAAGAAAACTATTGTCTTAAATATATATTAATAATCAAATCTTTTATATGACAAGATAACAAATTAACTTAATAAGAAATATAGAATATCTAATTTTACAGATTAATTGCTAACCAAAATATTTTTCAAATAAATCTAATTTTTAATTTTTATGTTAAATTCTTATATATATTTTTAATATCAATGTATTTGAATAATTGATTATAATTATGTAAATTCTATAAAAACTAATTAGTTATTATCTTATTATTTTATAAAAAAAATAAAAATAGATTTTACTTATATTTTTTTATCGGAAAATATGAATGTTGAAAATACTCTAAAACTTGTAATATGAGTATTGAATATAGTTAATAAGAAAAAAATTTAATAAAATTCAATTTAACAAAACTGAAATATAGTTAGAATTGTGTTTTATGACACCACCCCGCAAGATGGTCAGGTTCACTCGTGTATTGAATATGACTTTGTTTCTTTATTACATGTCATTTGTCCTTTTAATGTATTAATAATAATAATTAGTTTGTTTGAAAAAACAATAAAATTTGTAATTAATGATATTAATAGTAAATTAATTTAATAAATTAATAATTTTAATTGTATTTTTGGTTTAATTAACTTTAAATAATGTGAATTAAATCGCAATTTATATATGCATCACAACTGCACACTCCTCGCTTACATCACATCTCACACTAGCATATTACTAATACTTGTAATGTATTAAATTAATTTAAATCATAACTTAACTCTTCCGGACATTTATTCAATCATCCTTAACTTATCCGACACACAATCATACGTTTTAAAGTTTTAAAATTAGGGAAAACCCAAAAGCTTAGAATTAGGGAAAGGATTGGACTAAGAGACACCAATACATATGGATGAAAACTTAGTGCAAGTAGAAATATTTTAAAATTAAAATTTTGTTTAGTTTTACTATATGATAGTTTTCAAATATAAATTATAATGTATCCAATTAAAATATATGTTTAAACAAAGTTTAAAATAATACAAACCAAAGAGGGAAATGATAGAAGAGAAAATGTGGGGGAAAAGAAAAATAAACAGAAATAAAAAATATATATTAAGGATAAAATGGTCAATTTTTTTGAAAAAAGGGTTAGTTTTATCAATTGTTTTTGGGCTAAGTTATTTTTTAAATAAGACCTATTTTCAGTGTTATTTTATCAAATTTCCCTATTTGAGAGGTTCTATACGGTAATGAGTGGATAATTTCGGATCCGCTTTTTAGTTTTGTCCAATATTAAGTTTTTTTTAAAATAAAATAAAATTATCAATAATTTAACTTTAAGTTTTCCTTTGTTTAATGTAAAATTTGAATTTAAATTTTATTATTAAGATAGAAATAAAAAAAAGGTTAAACGCTAGTTCTTTTTCAAGTCAGTGTGAACTTATTTGAGCTAACATAGACATGGAAATATATATATTTTTTTTATATAATTTGTAAGGATCTTTAACCTTAAGTCGAAACACTTTTTACAAATATATAAAATATTTTTAAATACACTTTAGAAAACATAACAAACATTATAAACTGGATGAAATCAAAATAAAAAATAATTATAAGAAAACTATTGTCTTAAATATATATTAATAATAAAATCCTTTATATGACAAGATAACAAAGTAACTTAATAAGAAATATAGAATATCTAATTTTACAGATTAATTGCTGACCAAAATATTTTTCAAATAAATCTAATTTTTAATTTTTATGTTAAATTCTTATACATATTTTTAATATCAATGTATTTGAATAATTGATTATAATTATGTAAATTCTATAAAAATTAATTAGTTATTATCTTATTATTTTATAAAAAAAATAAAAATAATTTTTTACTTATATTTTTTTATCGGAAAATATGAATGTTGAAAATACTCTAAAACTTGTAATATGAGTATTGAATATAGTTAATAAGAAAAAAAGTTAATAAAATTCAAATTTAACAAAACTGAAATATAGTTAGAATTGTGTTTTATGACACCACCCCGCAAGATGGTCAGGTTCACTCGTGTATTGAATATGACTTTGTTTCTTTATTACATGTCATTTGTCCTTTTAATGTATATATTTTAAAATTAATAATAATAATTAGTTTGTATGAAAAAACAATAAAATTTGTAATTAACTATATTAATAGTAAATTAATTTAATAAATTAATAATTTTAATTGTATTTTTTGTTCAATTCACTTTAAATAATGTAAATTAAATCGCAATTTATATATGCATCACAACTGCACACTCCCCGCTTACATCACATCTCACACTAGCATATTACTAATACTTGTAATGTATTAAATTAATTTAAATCATAACTTAACTCTTCCGGACATTTATTCAATCCTCCTTAACTTATCCGACACACAATCATACATTTTTAGCTATTATCAAAACCCAAAAGCTTAGAATTAGGGAAAGGATTGGACTAAGAGACACCAATACATATGGATGAAAACATAGTGCAAGTAGAAATATTTTAAAATTAAAATTTTGTTTAGTTTTACTATATGATAGTTTTCAAATATAAATTGTAAAGTATCCAATTAAAATATATGTTTAAACAAAGTTTAAAATAATACAAACCAAAGAGGGAAATGATAGAAGAGAAAATGTGGGGGAAAAGAAAAATAAACAGAAATAAAAAATATATATTAAGGATAAAATGGTCAATTTTTTTGAAAAAAGGTTAGTTTTATCAATTGTTTTTGGGCTAAGTTATTTTTTAAATAAGACCTATTTTCAGTATTATTTTATCAAATTTCCCTATTTGAGAGGTTCTATATGGTAATGAGTGGATAATTTCAGATCCGCTTTCTAGTTTTGTCCAATATTAAGTTTTTTTTTTAAATAAAATAAAATTATCAATAATTTAACTTTAAGTTTTTCTTTGTTTAATGTAAAATTTGAATTTAAATTTTATTATTAAGATAGAAATAAAAAAGGTTAAACGCTAGTTCTTCTTTTAAGTCAGTGTGAACTTATTTGAGCTAACATAGACATGGAAATATATATATATTTTTTTTATATAATTTGTAAGGATCTTTAACCTTAAGTCGAAACACTTTTTACAAATATATAAAATATTTTTAAATACACTTTAGAAAACATAACAAACATTATAAACTGGATGAAATCAAAATAAAAAATAATTATAAGAAAACTATTGTCTTAAATATATATTAATAATCAAATCCTTTATATGACAAGATAACAAAGTAACTTAATAAGAAATATAGAATATCTAATTTTACAGATTAATTGCTGAACAAAATATTTTTCAAATAAATCTAATTTTTAATTTTTATGTTAAATTCTTATATATATTTTTAATATCAATGTATTTGAATAATTGATTATAATTATGTAAATTCTATAAAAACTAATTAGTTATTATCTTATTATTTTATAAAAAAAATAAAAATAAATTTTTACTTATATTTTTTTATCGGAAAATATGAATGTTGAAAATACTCTAAAACTTGTAATATGAGTATTGAATATAGTTAATAAGAAAAAAAGTTAATAAAATTCAAATTTAACAAAACTGAAATATAGTTAGAATTGTGTTTTATGACACCACCCCGCAAGATGGTCAGGTTCACTCGTGTATTGAATATGACTTTGTTTCTTTATTACATGTCATTTGTCCTTTTAATGTATATATTTTAAATTTAATAATAATAATTAATTTGTATGAAAAAACAATAAAATTTGTAATTAACTATATTAATAGTAAATTAATTTAATAAATTAATAATTTTAATTGTATTTTTTGTTTAATTCACTTTAAATAATGTAAATTAAATCGCAATTTATATATGCATCACAACTGCACACTCCCCGCTTACATCACATCTCACACTAGCATATTACTAATACTTGTAATGTATTAAATTAATTTAAATCATAACTTAACTCTTCGGACATTTATTCAATCCTCCTTAACTTATCCGACACACAATCATACATTTTTAGCTATTATCAGAACCCAAAAGCTTAGAATTAGGGAAAGGATTGGACTAAGAGACACCAATACATATGGATGAAAACTTAGTGCAAGTAGAAATATTTTAAAATTAAAATTTTGTTTAGTTTTACTATATGATAGTTTTCAAATATAAATTGTAAAGTATCCAATTAAAATATATGTTTAAACAAAGTTTAAAATAATACAAACCAAAGAGGGAAATGATAGAAGAGAAAATGTGGGGGAAAAGAAAAATAAACAGAAATAAAAAATATATATTAAGGATAAAATGGTCAATTTTTTTGAAAAAAGGTTAGTTTTATCAATTGTTTTTGGGCTAAGTTATTTTTTAAATAAAACCTATTTTCAGTATTATTTTATCAAATTTCCCTATTTGAGAGGTTCTATATGGTAATGAGTGGATAATTTCGGATCCGCTTTCTAGTTTTGTCCAATATTAAGTTTTTTTTAAAATAAAATAAAATTATCAATAATTTAACTTTAAGTTTTCCTTTGTTTAATGTAAAAGTTGAATTTGAATTTTATTATTAAGATAGAAATAAAAAAGGTTAAACGCTAGTTCTTCTTTTAAGTCAGTGTGAACTTATTTGAGCTAACATAGACATGGAAATATATATATATATTTTTATATAATTTGTAAGGATCTTTAACCTTAAGTCGAAACACTTTTTACAAATATATAAAATATTTTTAAATACACTTTAGAAAACATAACAAACATTATAAACTGGATGAAATCAAAATAAAAAATAATTATAAGAAAACTATTGTCTTAAATATATATTAATAATCAAATCCTTTATATGACAAGATAACAAAGTAACTTAATAAGAAATATAGAATATCTAATTTTACAGATTAATTGCTGAACAAAATATTTTTCAAATAAATCTAATTTTTAATTTTTATGTTAAATTCTTATATATATTTTTAATATCAATGTATTTGAATAATTGATTATAATTATGTAAATTCTATAAAAACTAATTAGTTATTATCTTATTATTTCATAAACAAAATAAAAATAGATTTTTACTTATATTTTTTTAACGGAAAATATGAATGTTGAAAATACTCTAAAACTTGTAATATGAGTATTGAATATAGTTAATAAGAAAAAAAGTTAATAAAATTCAAATTTAACAAAACTGAAATAAAGTTAGAATTGTGTTTTATGACACCACCCCGCAAGATGGGCAGGTTCACTCGTGTATTGAATATGACTTTGTTTCTTTATTACATGTCATTTGTCCTTTTAATGTATATATTTTAAAATTAATAATAATAATTAGTTTGTTTGAAAAAACAATAAAATTTGTAATTAATGATATTAATAGTAAATTAATTTAATAAATTAATAATTTTAATTGTATTTTTGGTTTAATTCACTTTAAATAATGTAAATTAAATCGCAATTTATATATGCATCACAACTGCACACTCCCCGCTTACATCACATCTCACACTAGCATATTACTAATACTTGTAATGTATTAAATTAATTTAAATCATAACTTAACTCTTCCGGACATTTATTCAATCATCCTTAACTTATCCGACACACAATCATACGTTTTAAAATTAGGGAAAACCCAAAAGCTTAGAATTAGGGAAAGGATTGGACTAAGAGACACCAATACATATGGATGAAAACTTAGTGCAAGTAGAAATATTTTAAAATTAAAATTTTGTTTAGTTTTACTATATGATAGTTTTCAAATATAAATTATAATGTATCCAATTAAAATATATGTTTAAACAAAGTTTAAAATAATACAAACCAAAGAGGGAAATGATAGAAGAGAAAATGTGGGGGAAAAGAAAAATAAACAGAAATAAAAAATATATATTAAGGATAAAATGATCAATTTTTTTGAAAAAAGGTTAGTTTTATCAATTGTTTTTGGGCTAAGTTATTTTTTAAATAAGACCTATTTTCAGTGTTATTTTATCAAATTTCCCTATTTGAGAGGTTCTATACGGTAATGAGTGGATAATTTCGGATCCGCTTTCTAGTTTTGTCCAATATTAAGTTTTTTTTTTAAATAAAATAAAATTATCAATAATTTAACTTTAAGTTTTCCTTTGTTTAATGTAAAATTTGAATTTAAATTTTATTATTAAGATAGAAATAAAAAAAGGTTAAACGCTAGTTCTTCTTTCAAGTCAGTGTGAACTTATTTGAGCTAACATAGACATGGAAATATATATATTTTTTTTTATATAATTTGTAAGGATCTTTAACCTTAAGTCGAAACACTTTTTAAAAATATATAAAATATTTTTAAATACACTTTAGAAAACATAACAAACATTATAAACTGGATGAAATCAAAATAAAAAATAATTATAAGAAAACTATTGTCTTAAATATATATTAATAATCAAATCCTTTATATGACAAGATAACAAAGTAACTTAATAAGAAATATAGAATATCTAATTTTACAGATTAATTGCTGACCAAAATATTTTTCAAATAAATCTAATTTTTAATTTTTATGTTAAATTCTTATATTGTCTTAAATATATATTAATAATCAAATCCTTTATATGACAAGATAACAAAGTAACTTAATAAGAAATATAGAATATCTAATTTTACAGATTAATTGCTGACCAAAATATTTTTCAAATAAATCTAATTTTTAATTTTTATGTTAAATTCTTATATATATTTTTAATATCAATGTATTTGAATAATTGATTATAATTATGTAAATTCTATAAAAACTAATTAGTTATTATCTTATTATTTTATAAAAAAAATAAAAATAAATTTTTACTTATATTTTTTTATCGGAAAATATGAATGTTGAAAATACTCTAAAACTTGTAATATGAGTATTGAATATAGTTAATAAGAAAAAAAGTTAATAAAATTCAAATTTAACAAAACTGAAATATAGTTAGAATTGTGTTTTATGACACCACCCCGCAAGATGGTCAGGTTCACTCGTGTATTGAATATGACTTTGTTTCTTTATTACATGTCATTTGTCCTTTTAATGTATATATTTTAAAATTAATAATAATAATTAATTTGTATGAAAAAACAATAAAATTTGTAATTAACTATATTAATAGTAAATTAATTTAATAAATTAATAATTTTAATTGTATTTTTTGTTTAATTCACTTTAAATAATGTAAATTAAATCGCAATTTATATATGCATCACAACTGCACACTCCCCGCTTACATCACATCTCACACTAGCATATTACTAATACTTGTAATGTATTAAATTAATTTAAATCATAACTTAACTCTTCGGACATTTATTCAATCCTCCTTAACTTATCCGACACACAATCATACATTTTTAGCTATTATCAAAACCCAAAAGCTTAGAATTAGGGAAAGGATTGGACTAAGAGACACCAATACATATGGATGAAAACTTAGTGCAAGTAGAAATATTTTAAAATTAAAATTTTGTTTAGTTTTACTATATGATAGTTTTCAAATATAAATTGTAAAGTATCCAATTAAAATATATGTTTAAACAAAGTTTAAAATAATACAAACCAAAGAGGGAAATGATAGAAGAGAAAATGTGGGGGAAAAGAAAAATAAACAGAAATAAAAAATATATATTAAGGATAAAATGGTCAATTTTTTTGAAAAAAGGTTAGTTTTATCAATTGTTTTTGGGCTAAGTTATTTTTTAAATAAGACCTATTTTCAGTATTATTTTATCAAATTTCCCTATTTGAGAGGTTCTATATGGTAATGAGTGGATAATTTCGGATCCGCTTTCTAGTTTTGTCCAATATTAAGTTTTTTTTAAAATAAAATAAAATTATCAATAATTTAACTTTAAGTTTTCCTTTGTTTAATGTAAAAGTTGAATTTGAATTTTATTATTAAGATAGAAATAAAAAAGGTTAAACGCTAGTTCTTCTTTTAAGTCAGTGTGAACTTATTTGAGCTAACATAGACATGGAAATATATATATTTTTTTTTATATAATTTGTAAGGATCTTTAACCTTAAGTCGAAACACTTTTTACAAATATATAAAATATTTTTAAATACACTTTAGAAAACATAACAAACATTATAAACTGGATGAAATCAAAATAAAAAATAATTATAAGAAAACTATTGTCTTAAATATATATTAATAATCAAATCCTTTATATGACAAGATAACAAAGTAACTTAATAAGAAATATAGAATATCTAATTTTACAGATTAATTGCTGAACAAAATATTTTTCAAATAAATCTAATTTTTAATTTTTATGTTAAATTCTTATATATATTTTTAATATCAATGTATTTGAATAATTGATTATAATTATGTAAATTCTATAAAAACTAATTAGTTATTATCTTATTATTTTATAAAAAAAATAAAAATAAATTTTTACTTATATTTTTTTATCGGAAAATATGAATGTTGAAAATACTCTAAAACTTGTAATATGAGTATTGAATATAGTTAATAAGAAAAAAAGTTAATAAAATTCAAATTTAACAAAACTGAAATATAGTTAGAATTGTGTTTTATGACACCACCCCGCAAGATGGTCAGGTTCACTCGTGTATTGAATATGACTTTGTTTCTTTATTACATGTCATTTGTCCTTTTAATGTATATATTTTAAAATTAATAATAATAATTAATTTGTATGAAAAAACAATAAAATTTGTAATTAACTATATTAATAGTAAATTAATTTAATAAATTAATAATTTTAATTGTATTTTTTGTTTAATTCACTTTAAATAATGTAAATTAAATCGCAATTTATATATGCATCACAACTGCACACTCCCCGCTTACATCACATCTCACACTAGCATATTACTAATACTTGTAATGTATTAAATTAATTTAAATCATAACTTAACTCTTCGGACATTTATTCAATCCTCCTTAACTTATCCGACACACAATCATACATTTTTAGCTATTATCAAAACCCAAAAGCTTAGAATTAGGGAAAGGATTGGACTAAGAGACACCAATACATATGGATGAAAACTTAGTGCAAGTAGAAATATTTTAAAATTAAAATTTTGTTTAGTTTTACTATATGATAGTTTTCAAATATAAATTGTAAAGTATCCAATTAAAATATATGTTTAAACAAAGTTTAAAATAATACAAACCAAAGAGGGAAATGATAGAAGAGAAAATGTGGGGGAAAAGAAAAATAAACAGAAATAAAAAATATATATTAAGGATAAAATGGTCAATTTTTTTGAAAAAAGGTTAGTTTTATCAATTGTTTTTGGGCTAAGTTATTTTTTAAATAAGACCTATTTTCAGTATTATTTTATCAAATTTCCCTATTTGAGAGGTTCTATATGGTAATGAGTGGATAATTTCGGATCCGCTTTCTAGTTTTGTCCAATATTAAGTTTTTTTTAAAATAAAATAAAATTATCAATAATTTAACTTTAAGTTTTCCTTTGTTTAATGTAAAAGTTGAATTTGAATTTTATTATTAAGATAGAAATAAAAAAGGTTAAACGCTAGTTCTTCTTTTAAGTCAGTGTGAACTTATTTGAGCTAACATAGACATGGAAATATATATATTTTTTTTTTATATAATTTGTAAGGATCTTTAACCTTAAGTCGAAACACTTTTTACAAATATATAAAATATTTTTAAATACACTTTAGAAAACATAACAAACATTATAAACTGGATGAAATCAAAATAAAAAATAATTATAAGAAAACTATTGTCTTAAATATATATTAATAATCAAATCCTTTATATAACAAGATAACAAAGTAACTTAATAAGAAATATAGAATATCTAATTTTACAGATTAATTGCTGAACAAAATATTTTTCAAATAAATCTAATTTTTAATTTTTATGTTAAATTCTTATATATATTTTTAATATCAATGTATTTGAATAATTGATTATAATTATGTAAATTCTATAAAAACTAATTAGTTATTATCTTATTATTTCATAAACAAAATAAAAATAGATTTTTACTTATATTTTTTTAACGGAAAATATGAATGTTGAAAATACTCTAAAACTTGTAATATGAGTATTGAATATAGTTAATAAGAAAAAAAGTTAATAAAATTCAAATTTAACAAAACTGAAATAAAGTTAGAATTGTGTTTTATGACACCACCCCGCAAGATGGGCAGGTTCACTCGTGTATTGAATATGACTTTGTTTCTTTATTACATGTCATTTGTCCTTTTAATGTATATATTTTAAAATTAATAATAATAATTAGTTTGTTTGAAAAAACAATAAAATTTGTAATTAATGATATTAATAGTAAATTAATTTAATAAATTAATAATTTTAATTGTATTTTTGGTTTAATTCACTTTAAATAATGTAAATTAAATCGCAATTTATATATGCATCACAACTGCACACTCCCCGCTTACATCACATCTCACACTAGCATATTACTAATACTTGTAATGTATTAAATTAATTTAAATCATAACTTAACTCTTCCGGACATTTATTCAATCATCCTTAACTTATCCGACACACAATCATACGTTTTAAAATTAGGGAAAACCCAAAAGCTTAGAATTAGGGAAAGGATTGGACTAAGAGACACCAATACATATGGATGAAAACTTAGTGCAAGTAGAAATATTTTAAAATTAAAATTTTGTTTAGTTTTACTATATGATAGTTTTCAAATATAAATTATAATGTATCCAATTAAAATATATGTTTAAACAAAGTTTAAAATAATACAAACCAAAGAGGGAAATGATAGAAGAGAAAATGTGGGGGAAAAGAAAAATAAACAGAAATAAAAAATATATATTAAGGATAAAATGATCAATTTTTTTGAAAAAAGGTTAGTTTTATCAATTGTTTTTGGGCTAAGTTATTTTTTAAATAAGACTTATTTTCAGTGTTATTTTATCAAATTTCCCTATTTGAGAGGTTCTATACGGTAATGAGTGGATAATTTCGGATCCGCTTTCTAGTTTTGTCCAATATTAAGTTTTTTTTTAAATATAATAAAATTATCAATAATTTAACTTTAAGTTTTCCTTTGTTTAATGTAAAATTTGAATTTAAATTTTATTATTAAGATAGAAATAAAAAAAGGTTAAACGCTAATTCTTCTTTCAAGTCAGTGTGAACTTATTTGAGCTAACATAGACATGGAAATATATATATATTTTTTTATATAATTTGTAAGGATCTTTAACCTTAAGTCGAAACACTTTTTAAAAATATATAAAATATTTTTAAATACACTTTAGAAAACATAAAAAACATTATAAACTGGATGAAATCAAAATAAAAAATAATTATAAGAAAACTATTGTCTTAAATATATATTAATAATCAAATCCTTTATATGACAAGATAACAAAGTAACTTAATAAGAAATATAGAATATCTAATTTTACAGATTAATTGTTGACCAAAATATTTTTCAAATAAATCTAATTTTTAATTTTTATGTTAAATTCTTATATTGTCTTAAATATATATTAATAATCAAATCCTTTATATGACAAGATAACAAAGTAACTTAATAAGAAATATAGAATATCTAATTTTACAGATTAATTGCTGACCAAAATATTTTTCAAATAAATCTAATTTTTAATTTTTATGTTAAATTCTTATATATATTTTTAATATCAATGTATTTGAATAATTGATTATAATTATGTAAATTCTATAAAAACTAATTAGTTATTATCTTATTATTTTATAAAAAAAATAAAAATAAATTTTTACTTATATTTTTTTATCGGAAAATATGAATGTTGAAAATACTCTAAAACTTGTAATATGAGTATTGAATATAGTTAATAAGAAAAAAAGTTAATAAAATTCAAATTTAACAAAACTGAAATATAGTTAGAATTGTGTTTTATGACACCACCCCGCAAGATGGTCAGGTTCACTCGTGTATTGAATATGACTTTGTTTCTTTATTACATGTCATTTGTCCTTTTAATGTATATATTTTAAAATTAATAATAATAATTAGTTTGTTTGAAAAAACAATAAAGTTTGTAATTAATGATATTAATAGTAAATTAATTTAATAAATTAATAATTTTAATTGTATTTTTTGTTTAATTCACTTTAAATAATGTAAATTAAATCGCAATTTATATATGCATCACAACTGCACACTCCCCGCTTTCATCACATCTCACACTAGCATATTACTAATACTTGTAATGTATTAAATTAATTTAAATCATAACTTAACTCTTCCGGACATTTATTCAATCCTCCTTAACTTATCCGACACACAATCATACATTTTTAGCTATTATCAAAAACCCAAAAGCTTAGAATTAGGGAAATGATTGGACTAAGAGACACCAATACATATGGATGAAAACTTAGTGCAAGTAGAAATATTTTAAAATTAAAATTTTGTTTAGTTTTACTATATGATAGTTTTCAAATATAAATTATAAAGTATCCAATTAAAATATATGTTTAAACAAAGTTTAAAATAATACAAACCAAAGAGGGAAATGATAGAAGAGAAAATGTGGTGGAAAATAAAAATAAACAGAAATAAAAAATATATATTAAGGATAAAATGGTCAATTTTTTTGAAAAAAGGTTAGTTTTATCAATTGTTTTTGGGCTAAGTTATTTTTTAAATAAGACCTATTTTGAGTGTTATTTTATCAAATTTCCCTATTTGAGAGGTTCTATACGGTAATGAGTGGATAATTTCGGATCCGCTTTCTAGTTTTGTCCAATTATAAGTTTTTTTTAAAATAAAATAAAATTATCAATAATTTAACTTTAAGTTTTCCTTTGTTTAATGTAAAATTTGAATTTAAATTTTATTATTAAGATAGAAATAAAAAAAGGTTAAACGGTAGTTCTTCTTTTAAGTCAGTGTGAACTTATTTGAGCTAACATAGACATGGAAATATATTATATTTTTTTTATATAATTTGTAAGGATCTTTAACCTTAAGTCGAAACACTTTTTACAAATATATAAAATATTTTTAAATACACTTTAGAAAACATAACAAACATTATAAACTGGATGAAATCAAAATAAAAAATAATTATAAGAAAACTATTGTCTTAAATATATATTAATAATCAAATCCTTTATATGACAAGATAACAAAGTAACTTAATAAGAAATATAGAATATCTAATTTTACAGATTAATTGCTGACCAAAATATTTTTCAAATAAATCTAATTTTTAATTTTTATGTTAAATTCTTATATATATTTTTAATATCAATGTATTTGAATAATTGATTATAATTATGTAAATTCTATAAAAACTAATTAGTTATTATCTTATTATTTTATAAACAAAATAAAAATAGATTTTTACTTATATTTTTTTATCGGAAAATATGAATGTTGAAAATACTCTAAAACATGTAATATGAGTATTGAATATAGTTAATAAGAAAAAAAGTTAATAAAATTCAAATTTAACAAAACTGAAATATAGTTAGAATTGTGTTTTATGACACCACCCCGTAAGATGGTCTGGTTCACTCGTGTATTGAATATGACTTTGTTTCTTTATTACATCTCATTTGTTCTTTTAATGTATATATTTTAAAATTAATAATAATAATTAGTTTGTTTGAAAAAACAATAAAATTTGTAATTAATGATATTAATAGTAAATTAATTTAATAAATTAATAATTTTAATTGTATTTTTGGTTTAATTCACTTTAAATAATGTAAATTAAATCGCAATTTATATATGCATCACAACTGCACACTCCCCGCTTACATCACATCTCACACTAGCATATTACTAATACTTGTAATGTATTAAATTAATTTAAATCATAACTTAACTCTTCCGGACATTTATTCAGTCATGCTTAACTTATCCGACACACAATCATACGTCTTAAAATTAGGGAAAACCCAAAAGCTTAGAATTAGGGAAAGGATTGGACTAAGAGACACCAATACATATGGATGAAAACTTAGTGCAAGTAGAAATATTTTAAAATAAAAATTTTGTTTAGTTTTACTATATGATAGTTTTCAAATATAAATTATAATGTATCCAATTAAAATATATGTTTAAACAAAGTTTAAAATAATACAAACCAAAGAGGGAAATGATAGAAGAGAAAATGTGGGGGAAAAGAAAAATAAACAGAAATAAAAAATATATATTAAGGATAAAATGATCAATTTTTTTGAAAAAAGGTTAGTTTTATCAATTGTTTTTGGGCTAAGTTATTTTTTAAATAAGACCTATTTTCAGTGTTATTTTATCAAATTTCCCTATTTGAGAGGTTCTATACGGTAATGAGTGGATAATTTCGGATCCGCTTTCTAGTTTTGTCCAATATTAAGTTTTTTTTTAAAATAAAATAAAATTATCAATAATTTAACTTTAAGTTTTCCTTTGTTTAATGTAAAATTTGAATTTAAATTTTATTATTAAGATAGAAATAAAAAAAGGTTAAACGCTAGTTCTTCTTACAAGTCAGTGTGAACTTATTTGAGCTAACATAGACATGGAAATATATATATTTTTTTTTTATATAATTTGTAAGGATCTTTAACCTTAAGTCGAAACACTTTTTACAAATATATAAAATATTTTTAAATACACTTTAGAAAACATAACAAACATTATAAACTGGATGAAATCAAAATAAAAAATAATTATAAGAAAACTATTGTCTTAAATATATATTAATAATCAAATCCTTTATATGACAAGATAACAAAGTAACTTAATAAGAAATATAGAATATCTAATTTTACAGATTAATTGCTGACCAAAATATTTTTCAAATAAATCTAATTTTTAATTTTTATGTTAAATTCTTATATATATTTTTAATATCAATGTATTTGAATAATTGATTATAATTATGTAAATTCTATAAAAACTAATCAGTTATTATCTTATTATTTTATAAAAAAAATAAAAATAAATTTTTACTTTTATTTTTTTATCGGAAAATATGAATGTTGAAAATACTCTAAAACTTGTAATATGAGTATTGAATATAGTTAATAAGAAAAAAAGTTAATAAAATTCAAATTTAACAAAACTGAAATATAGTTAGAATTGTGTTTTATGACACCACCCCACAAGATGGTCAGGTTCACTCGTGTATTGAATATGACTTTGTTTCTTTATTACATGTCATTTGTCCTTTTAATGTATATATTTTAAAATTAATAATAATAATTAGTTTGTTTGAAAAAACAATAAAATTTGTAATTAATGATATTAATAGTAAATTAATTTAATAAATTAATAATTTTAATTGTATTTTTGGTTTAATTCACTTTAAATAATGTAAATTAAATCGCAATTTATATATGCATCACAACTGCACACTCCCCGCTTACATCACATCTCACACTAGCATATTACTAATACTTGTAATGTATTAAATTAATTTAAATCATAACTTAACTCTTCCGGACATTTATTCAATCATCCTTAACTTATCCGACACACAATCATACATTTTTAGCTATTATCAAAACCCAAAAGCTTAGAATTAGGGAAAGGATTGGACTAAGAGACACCAATACATATGGATGAAACTTAGTGCAAGTAGAAATATTTTAAAATTAAAATTTTGTTTAGTTTTACTATATGATAGTTTTCAAATATAAATTATAATGTATCCAATTAAAATATATGTTTAAACAAAGTTTAAAATAATACAAACCAAAACAGATTTAAATTAAATGCAAAAAGGGATTAAATAAGATTGTGCCCAAAGTGAATTATACACAACTTTTGGTGCATTCTTAGTTTCACCTATAAAAACAGCCTTCACCCTATTTCTGGATACTCTACTTATGCTATATATATGTCACATGTTTTATATTATTTTAAGTGAAGTGGTCTATTCATTTGTTAAAACTTGTCAATGTTGTATATAAAAATGTCGGATGATTAATTGAGTTTGTAATATGTCATACTTATATTTCAGCAATGTTTTAGGGAACATAAACATCTATATTTAGGTTTTTTATAATGTATATTAGAACTTTGAATATTCTTTCTGATATTTAGAAATTAGAATGCATTATACTTTCCCTTCCTTGTGATTCCCCCAATTATTTCTTGATACTCTACTTATGCTATATAACTATATTGTAAATCTTTATTATATTGATAAATATGGTTTGTAATATATTAAATATTATAATTCTAGAGAGTGTAAAAAAATTATTTTAATGTTTTAGAAAATAATAAAATGGGTACCCCTTGGGAAACATAACCCTTATTTTTTTCATTTAAAATTAATTTTTGAAAAAATAAACGGCCAGTCACAACAGGGAAATATTATGTGCCGTGCTTACACATATTTTTCAGAAACTAGACACGGATAGTTGAAGCATGTTTACTTAAGTTATTTAATAATTAAAATAATAATAATTAGATAATTCTTATACAAAAACAATAAATTAATAAAACAATAAAACAATAAATAAAACATTGTTTTCACTAAAAAATGGACTTAAACTATTTAAAAATTGACTAAAATACAACACAAACTAATGTTAGTTAAAGTTTTTTATTTGCTGCAATTAAACTTTAGTTTAACACAAACTAATGTTAGTTAAGTTTTTTATTTGTTTCTATTCGAATTAGTTGGTTTTAATTATAAAAATATATTGTTAATTAATTGACTATGTATAACAAAATTAATAAACAATAAAATTAATTCAATTTAAGTTCAGTAAGTAGGTTGAAAAAGTAATTAAAGAAGAAAGACAAATCATTTTTATAATTAAGTTAAGATTGAACTGAAATAAAATTTATAATAATAAGACATTTTTTAAATATAACATCACAATAATCATAAATCATGCAATGCCATTAAATAATTCTTGATTAATTAATCAAAAGAATTATTAATTAAAATTATTGTTATAAACTATAAAGTCATTAACTAAAATGACATTAACAGATATCAAATTATCCAAAATTAAATATTAAATATCTAATCTTGTCATTAGTCAATAAGAAATAGTAAAATTTACATTGTTAAATATATATGATGATGTCACTTATAGATAAAGACCCCATATTTATAAGATAGAGTGATGATTAAAATAATTTCAATTCCCTTTATAAAATAAAATAGGGGATTGAATCTACATCATAAAAATGCATTTAATAATTAAGTTTTGTTAGAGGTGTTTCATAAAGTTGTTTCCTAGTATTTATCTAAAATTTAAGACTACATGTAGTCAAATTAATTGAAATAAACAAAATAATGTTGGTTAGTTCTATAAAGTGAGATATAAAACTTTTTTCAAATAAAAGAAAAAATAAGACTTAAAATTTGTCATTTTTATGCAATATCTCAAAAATATAAAAACACATAATTAAAAAATATTTTGATGGAAAAATAATATTTGATAAAACGTTAGCCCTTTTCAAAATTTTACTAAAAGACTTTTTAAATATAATTTCTTGTTTGATTACGGGGAAGCGTCAGCAATTACATAGTAATTGGCTGAGTTATTTTATGTAATTTTAGAAGGGAAATTATTTATGAAGAAACCAATATTGGTAAAGATGCATACAAGACAGAATCAATAACAATCAAATTAAATAAGATTTAATTTTGAGAGAAATTCCAAAATAAAAAATTATTCTTATTACATACTCATTTTTTGAATTGGACTTGTCAAAAAAAAAATTCAAGAAGTTAGGAATATTGATATAAAAAGATTAAAATTTTATTCATAAAGATATTGTATAACTAACCCATCGATTTTGTGTTTGGACGCTTAAAAATCAAAAAAACATAATATTGGCGGTTGATTATGATCTGGTATAATTTCATACTTCAATAATCTCAACAACAAATTAAATGATGTATTTTTCCATTAGCCTACATTCGTGATCATGTGAAGAAGTTTAAGTAAAGAGGAGACTTTGGAATTCGAAAACTTTCATACAAAGGTGGTTTCGAATCATTCAACAATTTGTAAAATCACTTAGCATCATCAACGAGATGTTCATTGTCATTGTTCACATTATGGTACAAATCAACAATAATATCTTTCATTAGGTGATCATTACAAACGTCAATATATTTGTCGATGGTATTACTCTCGTTATTCTATTATACATTCATCGGTTCGTTTACAAGTTCATCATCTAATTCATCATCCCCACCATCACTAATAACATTCACACTCTCACGTTCAATTCTCCTTTCCCTATGAAAATACCAAAAACCATAATTCTATCTTACGTCAAATACAATTAGATGAGTTCTAACAATACTCCTATTCTCATACACTCAATTTGCACACTTTACACAAGGACATGCAATAGAAGATCTACTCATAGATCTTTCTGTAAAGTCTATGAAATTGTCAACCTCATTGATATATTTTGGATCAATCTGACGTATAGTCATCCATGTTTTGTGAGGAATTTATATTGGGACTAGACAAAATATTACTATGTCAAATAAAGTATATCCTTTCAAAATCATTCATATACCTAGGCCAATAATCTAAAATAGAATCCAAAAATTAACAATCAATATATCTATTTAACCTACAATCCAATAATCTAACATATCTAATTAACATAAAATCCAATAACCTAACATCATCTAACATACAAATAATTTAACATGTCTAACATACAATCCAATAATCTATCATTATCTAATATATAAATAATAACAAACTAATATATCTAACATACATATAATCTAACATAATCTAGCCTATCTAAAATTACAAATAATCAAACCTAATCTAACATACAAATAATCAAATTTAATCTAACATATCTAACCTATCTAACATAAAAATAATCAAACATAATCTAACATATATATCTAACCTAACGGTCGGAGTAAGGAAAGAAGAAAAGAGAAGATAGACTAACCTGACGACGAACGATCGGAACGAAGAACGGCAGCGACAATAGGAGCGCAAGAATGGCGACAGTATTAGAACAGGAATGACGAACAGCGAAGGGAAGAAAAAAGAATAAAGAAGAATAAAAAAGGCTATCGAGTAAATTAAAAGGGTATTAGTAACGGCTATGTCGTGAGTCGTTACATATGCTCATTTAATGAGTACTAGTAACGGTATTGGAATTTAATCGTTACAGGTACTCCTTGAGTATCAGTAACGATATTGATAAAGAGCCGTTATAAATATCCTTAGTTTGGAAAATGAAACGATAGATAGCGTATCTTTAACAGTTTTCCAAAAAACCGTTACTAGTAGGATACAAGTTTCTGTAACAACATTTCAAAGAGCCTTTATAAATACCTTTAATTCGGAAATGAAACGAAAGACATCGTATTTGTAACGGTTCTTTGGAACATCGTTATAGATACTTTTATACTATTTGTAGCGGCATTCCTTAGACTCGTTACTATACCCTTGTTTTGAAAATTACAGTAGAAAATCTATAAAAGCGTTATTAATTAATTAAAAGAGTTATTAATTAATCAATAAATTATTAATTATTAATTTATATATTAATTAATATTCTATTAATTTATAGTAAAAATACTTACAATGGAGCCCCTTCGCGAAACGAAACTATTAAAGCGACAATCACATTGAACAGTTTCTTGTTGAGTTATGAGAAAACAACACCAGAAGTTCTTACAATACTAAGGAAAATTAGAGACGACATTCAAGGGGAAATTGATTTCAACAAAAAACAAAAGACAATTGAGTCATTTTTCAAGAAACTTTCATAAATCATTCATGTAATATGCTATTTATAAGGAATTATTAATTTATATTATATATGGGGTTTAAAGAATTATAAAAAATATATTATCTTATAATTTTAGCGAATTATTAATTTAACACACTATCCCCGAGTCGGGACTGGCCAAAAATATTATCTTAAAGAGTTTATTAAATAATCGAGTATTAATTTATCGAGTTTCTACTATAATAAGAAAACCATGGTATTGGTTAGGGATGACAATGAGTACCCGTTTGCCCGATACACGTGGGTACCCGATACCCGACTATATTAATATGAAAATAAAATATTTTTTTATTAAAACTTAATGTGACTTTTTAAATGCCTATTCATTACAAATGTCATTATAAATACATTATTTAATTTGCTCTTATCAACACTTCACTTCAACTTTAAATTTTTTATATTTCTAAAAAACTATTTCTCTACATTAATCTTCAGTTTCAACTTTCTCACTCATCATCTTTCTAATCAATCTTTAATTTTTTTTTCAAGCTTTAATTTAACACACTTCCAACTTTAAAAAGGCTGTTCATAGTTTTTTAAAAAACTCATAAAAAATTTAAATTATTTTATACTATTTTTATTCATTATATCAAATCATTAACCAAAATATTAAAATATTCTTTATTTTAAATTATTATTTTTTATTTTATTTATATATTTCAATACATTTTAAGTATTTTTACTAAAAATAATTACCACTTCCTCAAAATCATCCTTAATCTCATTATTTTTTTAATTGGTGAATTTTTAGTTTTTAACAATATTAGTGGATATTTGTCAAATTATAGAGGGTCAATGGACATGGAGGTTATACTAGTTTCTACTTAATAAAAATATATATATATATATGTTATGATTTTGAATTAAAATATTTAGATTTACAATATAAACTAAATCAAGTCAAACAAACCAGTCTAAATTCTCCGATGAATAAAATATAAAGAGAGTAAAAAAGATTTGTGATGAAATCATGAATTGAAATTTAGTGCTGCATTAATCTGAATACATATTACTCCATGTCTAATTCATTGAGCTTATCTGATTCTTAATTTGCAGCCAAATGTACAAAAGTTAAATAAAAAGCAATAAGAATTTTGAACAAATGCCAAAATAATGAACCTCATCTTATGATGTCACTGTGCATCAATTGATATCATGTTTATCTAACTAATTTTAAATAATAATATTATATATTTTTTTGGAACAAATAAGAAATTAAATACGTAACGTGTGAAAACCGAATAAAACCGAATAAAACCTCAAGATTAGTTTCCATAAGGACAAATTGTAATTCATTTCTAAACCGTTGTCATGTTTATATGATATGCTTAATTAGTTGAATGTTGTTACTTAGTTGTATACAATATTATATCACAATTTACTTTTTTAAGTTTTATTTATTTATTAACCTATATATTATTCTGGTTGAAAAGGATGATCAAGTTGCACATTGAGGTACTAATTATTTAAATCACATTACAAATATTGTATCATTCATTTAAGCCAAATAAGATAAATAACTTATTTTTGTATCAAATTAAAAAAAAAAAATCATTAATTTCTATTATTTTGAAATAACCCCATATCTAACTAACAAAAAGCATTTATTAAATGTATTATTCTTTTTAATAAATAATGTGTTGTAATCGTAAATACTCCATAATTACATGTCCATAATATTATTGTTAACACGAGAGTCTGCATAGACCTAATTACACAATATTATTTGCTATTCCTACCTTAAGGGAAAAAAAATCACTTTTGTTGGACCCACAAGTCCCTTTTGCTCATTAATTGAAATCTTATTGTCATTGACTTGCGTCAACGGCTGAATTATTGGTCAAGCCCAAGTTGAAATTTGAAGATGCTTTATTCTTTGGGCAATGTACTACTCGGTATGTGTAACGAAGGGTCTGTCTAACACGGAAAAACACACCAAAATTTCAAAACTTCAGCTAACCCTTTGTCTGGCTCAGGTCCTCCTCGCAAGCACCTGATCAGCCAACTCTCTCCAAGAAAGAACAGAATATAACGAAGATATAAAACAGCAAAGAGGCAACACAATTACGGCCGAAGCCAACCCTGTATCTTACTATTGATTCACACTCAACCAAAGAAGTTTACAAGGAACCCACGGGTAGGCACAATCCCCAGGCTCAAGAATATCTCTCTCGTTCTTAATTGATGACTTGATCGATTTCTTGATTCTCTGCCTTAGGGTCGCCTCCTCTAGAGATATAAAATAGGATAGAAAACGTGTACAACTAACTTTGCCTAAGTCTACGCTGAATAATTCATCTAAGACTTAGTCTACCGAAAATATAGGGACTTTGACCGGGCCTTACCGAAATACTCGGTCTCGGCCAAGACTTCTTCCATCTTTGACTTAACGCTGCAACTTTCTTCGGTCGCCCAGTGGATCGGGACCTTATGGGTCCAAAACTGGCCCAAGGCCCAATCCCTGGTCGAGGCCTGACCCATGCACAATGATCTGGCCCATGCTGAAACGCTTCGGTCCTCGGTCTTCGTTTTCCCCTCGGTCGCATGCGTCGGCCCGGCTACCTTCTCTCGGTCCCTGCTTCAGCCATGCTACCTTCTCTCGGTCCCTGCTTCAGCCAGGCTACCTTCTCTCGGTCCCTGCTTCCGCCATGCACACTTTTCCGCACCTATGCCAAGGCCCCCACACGCGTGCCTTGGTATCTCCGGGCTGGTGCCCGAGCTCCACACTTGGCTCTTTTCTGGGCACCTCCTCTCGGTCCTGGCCTCCACTCAAGTTAGCCAGGCCGAGAGTCAGCAACTAGGGTTGTGACAAACCAGCCCCACCTACCGGACTCAACGTCCGCGTTGAGGGGTTCTCCACCAGACCCTTGCTCGTCAAGTACGCCTGCACCTTATCCGCAAACTGCCACAGGTTAGTATTACGTACCCATGTAGCATCTTCCCGGCTCTCTCCGTGCCATTGGACTAAGAAGTCCGTGCGCCTATTCTTGACACTATGACCGGCTGTCCTGTGATCCAGAATCTGGGCCACTTCTTTTTCGGTCTCAAACTGCACCACGGGTGGGGCTCGCCTAGCCTGCACCCTGGTACCATCGGCCATATCCTCATGAAACTTCTTCAGATAGCTCACGTGGAAAGTTGGGTGGATCTTCAACCGGTCTGGAAGAGACAACCGATAGGCCACCCGACCGACCCTTTTCAACACCTCAAAAGGCCCGTCATACTTAGGAATTAGTGCTCGCTGCCGACTCTTAGCACTAATCCGCTTCCAAATCTGTGGAGTCAGCTTCAACAAGACCTGTTCTCCGACCTGGAATTCCACTTCTCTTCTACCCGCATCAGCATACTTCTTCATCCGCTTCTGAGCCTTCTCCATGCTCTCCCGAGCCAAGTCTAACATCTCTTGCTTAAGCTTGGCGAAGCGGTATGAAGCAGGACAATCACCCCCACCGTTCCTTGAAGCTACTGTGTGCGGGGTATTGGGCTGGACCCCCAATACTAACTCAAACGGACTCTGGCCCGTTGATGAAGACCGATGCAAGTTGTAACTGAACTGTGCAACGTCTAGCAAGCCGAGCCAATTCTCTTGGCTGCTTGTCACATAATGCCGCAAGTACTCCTCGAGCACTTGGTTGATCCTCTCCGTCTGGCCATCGGTCTGCGGGTGGTTGGCCGTCGAGAATTTGAGTTCTGACCCCATCATATTGAAAAGAGAAGTCCAGAACCTGCCTGTGAACCGAGCGTCCCGGTCGCTCACAATGTCCTTCGGCACTCCGAAATTTTTCACAACATTCCGGAACAATAAGTCAGCTGCGGTCTCGGCTGAACACACCTTGGGCACCGGTATGAAGACCGCATACTTGGAAAACCTGTCCACCACAACTAGGACCGAGGTCTTCCCCTCCACCTTGGGAAAACCGAGAATAAAGTCTAAGGAAATCGACTGCCACGGTCGATCCGGTATGGGCAGGGGCTGCAGCAAGCCCGCTTGTCTTCTCTTCTCGGTCTTGTCTAGCTGACACACCAGACACGTCTTGACATAAAACTCCACGTCCTCCAACATCTTGCTCCATGTGTAGGACCGTGAAAGAAGCGCCATCATTCGACCTACTCCAGGATGACCGGCCCATTGTGGATCATGGGTCTCTCTGAGTAGTTTCTGACGCAAGGGCCCGGTTGGAACGACCGCGCGCCCTCCTTTGGCAAAAAGCAGACCATCTTCAAACCAATATTTCGTGCTTTCTCCCGCAAGCACCTGCTTCACCGACGCTTGGTAAGCCGTATCATTCTTGGCAGCTTCTCGGATCTCATCCATGAATCCTGCCTCCACCAGTGTCAAGGCTGCCACATATTCCTCGGTCGTCTGGCGGCTGAGTGCATCGGCCACTTCATTACTCTTCCCGGGCCGGTGCAGCCATTCGAAATCAAACTCGCTGAGAAATTCTTGCCACCTCGCTTGCTTAGGGGACAGCTTCTTCTGAGTCTTGAAATAAGTGTTAGCCACGTTGTCGGTGACCACCACAAACTTGGTGCCCAAAAGATAGTGGCGCCATGCCTCAAGGCAATGCACGACCGCCACCATCTCCTTCTCATGAGTAGAATATCGAGTCTCAACATCTTTGAACTTCCTGCTTTCGAATGCAACCGGATGCCTCTCCTGCATCAGCACCCCGCCCAAAGCTCGGTCGGATGCATCGGTATGTACTTCAAAAGGCCTGTCAAAGTGTGGCAGTTGCAACACGGGCTCGGTCGCGACCGCGTGCTTCAGGGCTGTAAATGCGTCTTCACATCTGTCTGACCAGACCCACTCTCGGTCCTTCTTTAGCAAATCTGTAAGGGGCCCGGTCTTCTTGGAATAATCTTTAATGAACCGGCGATAATAGTTGGCAAGACCGAGGAAGGACCGCAGCTCGGTCGCTCGGCTCGGTCGTGGCCACTTCTCGATAGCAATAACCTTGGCTGGATCCATTCTGATTTCCCCATGTCCGACAATGTGCCCCAGAAAATTGATTTGCTCCAAACAGAACTCGCATTTGCCCTTGTTTATGTAGAGGTGGTGCTCTCGCAGCTTCTCAAACACCCACTCCAAGTGGCTATAGTGCTCCTCGGCCGAGGCACTATAGACCAAGATGTCATCCAGGTAGACCACAACGCTTCGGTCTAGCCTTTCATACAAGACATCATTCATCAGGTTGCAGAACGTAGCAGGCGCATTGGTTAGGCCGAAAGGCATAACTAGGAACTCATATGACCCGTAGCGAGTCACACACGTAGTCTTGGCCACATCTTCGGTCGCCACCCTAACCTGCCAGTACCCTGATCTCAAGTCTATCTTTGAATAGACCCGCGCCTGTGCTAGTTTATCAAATAAATCCAACACGTTAGGGATCGGGTATTTATTTTTAACTGTTACCTTGTTGAGGGCTCGGTAGTCGACGCACATCCGCAAGGAGCCGTCGGCCTTCTTTTGGAACAGAATGGGAGACCCATATGGCGCTTTGCTAGGTCTGATCAGCCCACCTTCTAGCAGCTCGGTCAGCTGCTTCCTCAACTCCACCAACTCTGATGGACCCATCCGATAGGGAGCTTTCGCCGGTATCACTGCCCCGGGCTCCAGCTCGATTCTGTGGTCGATGTTCCTCTTCGGAGGCAACACCTTCGGTAACTTTGGCGGCATGATATCTTCATACTGCCCCATCAAATCTGCAACCCTACTCGGCACATCCGAGTAAACGTCGGGCTTCATCTCCACTAATGTCGCCACGTAGGTGCGCTCTCCACGCCTCAAGCCCTTCTTGAGCTGCATGGCAGAGAGCATGGCCGCCTTCTTCTCCTTGGCCGCCTCATAGCGCCCGGCTATGAAGGATGGATTCTCTGGCGCCGCAATGAAAATCCCTCCTAAGTGTGGCATGACCGCCACATGGGCCGCGGCTAGGAATTCGATTCCTAGGATAACGTCGAAGTCATCAAGGGGGATGGCCATGAATTCCACCCGGCCCTTCCAAGACCCTATTTGTAACTCAGCCGTTGCCTGCCCCTTGACTGGTTGAGCTTCCGAATTCACCGCCTTCATCTTCGAGCGGTGTTGAGCAATCTCTAGCCCAAGCTTGCTAATCTCTCTATCAGCAACAAAGTTATGGGTAGCACCGGTGTCCACCATAGCCATAACTTCCTTCCCATTGATCTTGATCTTCACGTACATCAGACCACGGGCTTTATGTGGCACATGGGCGCCGGCCTGCATTGCGCCTAACATTTGCAGCGGATTCACCCTAGAAGGTACATCATCTTGTTCCTCCTCTTGACCCTGGATCGCACTAACTCTGCCGCGCTGCGGGCATTCCCGCATCAGGTGATCACCATTGCACAGATAGCATCCAGCTTGTCTTCGGGCCGGACCGGCTTTACTCCCTCGGTCCGACTCTGGTTTCTTTCGGTCATGACCGACACTTTTGCCTCGGTTATGACTTGTCTTTCCCCCTGGTCCTCGGTCTCTACCTTGGACTCTGGCCTTCCCCTTATCTCTGGCGGAGGGCTTACTTGGCTCGGCGCTGACCGCGCCAATAGTTCTGTAATCGGCCAACCGATCGGCCCCAGCTATGGCCGACGGTAGGTCCTTCACATCCAATCTTCGTAGCTCGGTCTGGGCCCATGGTTGCAGTCCGGCTAGAAAGTTGAATAGCTTATCCTGCTCTGACATATCCCGAATGTCCAGCATAAGGGAACTGAAGCTCTTTACATATTCTCTTGTAGAACCAGTATGGCGTAGACGGCGGAGGGACTCGCGGGCTAGCCACGAAGCATTCCCCGGGAGGAATTGCTCCTTCAGTTCTCGCTTCATCACATCCCAGGTATCGATCTTGTCTCTCATCGCACTAGAATCATCTGAAAGGCGGGCTCTCCACCAAAGCTTGGCATCGCCTACAAGATACATGCTGGTGACCGACACCTTCTTATCTTCAGGGATCTTGGAGGTCTCGAAATAGACTTCCATATCCCAAAGGAAATTCTCTATCTCCTTAGCGCTCCTGGCTCCTCCGAATGAACAGGGCTCGGGTACCTTGAATTTCGTCGATGGAGCTGCTGCGTTCGGGGCATCCGAACCAGCCGCGCGCCTAAGCACTCGCACCTCGATCTCCAGCTCTTCTATCCGTGAGATGAGTGCGTTCTGCCTAGTAATTTGCTTCTGCTCTAACATGTCGCTCAAACGCCCAATGTTCTTCTGAGCAGTTTCCCATTGCGCCTTCAACTCGCCCACCTGACCGAACAGGGAGGGCTCGTTTTCCTCTGCAGGCATGCCTACGAGCTCCTCGAGCTCGGTCAGCCGCGTGTCCGTTTCTGCTTCGAAATCTTCTTGGACCGCACGGCTGCTGCTAGTAGTCTTCTTCATTATTTTCTTTCGCCCAAAATATACGTCGCTGTGCTCTGATACCACTTGTAACGAAGGGTCTGTCTAACACGGAAAAACACACCAAAATTTCAAAACTTCGGCTAACCCTTTGTCTGGCTCAGGTCCTCCTCGCAAGCACCTGATCAGCCAACTCTCTCCAAGAAAGAACAGAATATAACGAAGATATAAAACAGCAAAGAGGCAACACAATTACGGCCGAAGCCAACCCTGTATCTTACTATTGATTCACACTCAACCAAAGAAGTTTACAAGGAACCCACGGGTAGGCACAATCCCCAGGCTCAAGAATATCTCTCTCGTTCTTAATTGATGACTTGATCGATTTCTTGATTCTCTGCCTTAGGGTCGCCTCCTCTAGAGATATAAAATAGGATAGAAAACGTGTACAACTAACTTTGCCTAAGTCTACGCTGAATAATTCATCTAAGACTTAGTCTACCGAAAATATAGGGACTTTGACCGGGCCTTACCGAAATACTCGGTCTCGGCCAAGACTTCTTCCATCTTTGACTTAACGCTGCAACTTTCTTCGGTCGCCCAGTGGATCGGGACCTTATGGGTCCAAAACTGGCCCAAGGCCCAATCCCTGGTCGAGGCCTGACCCATGCACAATGATCTGGCCCATGCTGAAACGCTTCGGTCCTCGGTCTTCGTTTTCCCCTCGGTCGCATGCGTCGGCCCGGCTACCTTCTCTCGGTCCCTGCTTCAGCCATGCTACCTTCTCTCGGTCCCTGCTTCAGCCAGGCTACCTTCTCTCGGTCCCTGCTTCCGCCATGCACACTTTTCCGCACCTATGCCAAGGCCCCCACACGCGTGCCTTGGTATCTCCGGGCTGGTGCCCGAGCTCCACACTTGGCTCTTTTCTGGGCACCTCCTCTCGGTCCTGGCCTCCACTCAAGTTAGCCAGGCCGAGAGTCAGCAACTAGGGTTGTGACAGTATGTCTCAATGGTTTGTCTCATTTTTCAATAAACTTTAAAATTTTCTCTCTATTTATAAAAAAATTATTCTTTATATATGATTTTAAAGTGTTTTTGAAAAATGATATTTAATGAAACATACCGTGTAGATTCAACCTCTATTCAACTTAGGATAATAAAGGTTACCTACCAGTTTATTGAATTCAAGTCCTGAATTCAATTTTTCGAATCAAATAAAAAAATATATGAATGTTAATTGATATCTACAGTAATCATTGTCATCCCTACAAATAAAAAATAAAAATAGCTAGTTTGATTTGAGTTTTTTTAATTTTCTATCATTCTAACTATATCACTAATTTTAAGTATACAATACTAAAATATGCTTCCAATTTGTTGGCTGAGTTTTTTCATAAATATAACTATAAATAAACATAATTTCATTCGCTCTTTAATTAATTACATCATTTATATTCACCCATCAACATTTTATAAATAACCTCAACCCAACAAACTCTTACTTTATTTATTACATTTTTAAAAAATAAAAAATTAATAATTAAACCAATTAAAAATCCAAACAATATTTAGTAAAAATAATAAAAAAAATAATAGAATTTGTTTAAAATATATTAACGAGGGGTGATATAAAGAGAGAATTTGAAGAGATGATACCATATAGACAGTGTCTCTATCTCACTCATAAAATGACACCTATACACAAAAGTGAAAAATTATCTTTCTCATTTGTTGATTTTTTTCTTTCTGCGGGTGACGCTGTCTTAATGGATACAGACACTGCATGTATAGCATGGAACTAACCGTTGTAAGAGAGAATGACGTGTCACCACATCACTGACTGAGAAAAATATAAAAGGTGAAAAGAGAGAAAATAGAAATAAAATTTATTATTTTTCAACAAATCAGCTCAAATTCCTTCTCTCAATCCTCTCTAAATTTTAATAGAGTTAATTACATTATTTAAATTATAAACTAAAATAATCCAAAAAAAACTCTCTAATATCTTCCACTTCAAACAATTATGTCCAAAATAAATGTAATTTATTACATATTTGGGTTGCAATTGACTATTGACAGTTCATCTTTTTATTTTATTTTATGAAAAGCAACTCACTGTCCCTAAATTAACAAAATTGTTTATGAAAAAACCTACTTTTATAAATACTCTTCTTAGTTCTTAGTAATAATTCAGTCCTCATTTCTCTCTCAATATTTCTCTCTCAATATTTCTCTCTGTCTCTCTCCCTCAAAGTAAAGAAAAGATGCCGGCCGTCGGCGTTGCTACCGGTCCCGGCAACGGGAAAGAATACCCAGGAAATCTGACCATCTTTGTCACCATCACTTGTATAGTTGCTTCCATGGGCGGTCTCATATTCGGTTACGATATTGGAATTTCAGGTATTATACTTAGCTAACGAATTAAATGATCAATCTTTTTTACTGGGTTTTTGTTGATTCTAATTTGTATCAATTATATATATAGGTGGAGTTACTTCTATGAATCCATTCTTGGAGAAGTTTTTCCCGTCGGTTTACAGGAAACAGAATGAAGACAAGTCTGTGAACCAGTATTGCAAGTTTAACAGCGAGACTTTGACTTTGTTCACGTCTTCTTTGTATTTAGCGGCACTTATCTCGTCACTTGTGGCATCTACGGTTACGAGGAAGTTGGGTCGGAAGTTATCTATGTTGGCTGGAGGTGTTCTGTTTTTGATCGGAGCTTTCATAAATGGATTTGCTCAGGCTGTTTGGATGCTTATTTTCGGTCGTATTCTTCTAGGTTTTGGTATCGGATTTGCTAATCAGGTATTTCTTGTAATAATAATAATAATAATAATAAAGTTGTTTTTATTGGGTTTAGACTAATATAAACTAATTCATATTATTTAAATATCAATAAAGTAAATATATTTTGTTTATTAATAAAATCATTTTATATTATTTGTTAATTATGGTTGCCTAAAATAAGAAATGAAACATAGTTTTATAAATTATATACTAACTTACTCTTTTGATATAAATTTTGAAAAAAACATATTTGAAATAAAGTCATGTATAATAATAAATAAATAAAAGACTTTGTATTTTGATTAATAAATTATAAGTTGATTGAAGAAAAAGAGAGTGAAATGAATTTTGGATTATTTTAAAAATATTTTAAAGAATTATACAAAGACCTATAATATTTAAATATTTAAATATTTTCTATTTTCTTTTTAAAAAATTATTTAAATATTAATAATTTTTAGTCTTTTCTTCGTACCTCAAAGATAAAATAGAATTTCTCTCATTACTAACTTTAATTAGTCCAAATTTTTTTGTATTTGTACAATTGTTTGTTGATCTAATTTAATTATACAATTTTTTATTTAGTTTACATGGATTCTTTTCAAAAAAACAATTGACTATAAAATTGTACATTCATATGCTTCTTAGTTTCATGAATATTTACTCATTTTGTGTATGACAATTGGTATATGTAGTCGGTGCCATTGTATCTTTCGGAGATGGCACCATATAGATACCGAGGAGCACTCAACATAGGATTTCAGCTCTCCATCACAATCGGTATTCTCGTTGCCAACATCCTCAACTACTTCTTTGCAAAAATGAAGAACGGCGAAGGCTGGCGTTATAGTCTCGGCGGTGCCATGGTACCCGCCATCATTATCACGGTCGGATCTCTCCTCCTTACCGAAACTCCCAACTCAATGATCGAGCGTGGCAAGCACGACGAGGCCAGGGACAAGTTACGTCGAATAAGAGGTGTCGATGATGTGAATGAGGTGTTGGAATTAAGCTAATTCCATTAATGAATGGAAATAAGATTGTAAATAAATAAAATCAAATAAAATTCACACAAATTCAAACGTGAATTAACGGTGAATTTAATCCAAATTATAATTAAATATTAATTATTTAATTAATATTTAATGCCTAATTAGAAAATTAAAGCATAATGTTAGGATAAACATTTAGCTTTAATTGGCCTATTGGCTAACATTGACTCTTCAATTAGCTAGCATTAGCATTGAATGTCTAACATTGCATTTCTGCAAATCAACATATAGGCTGATGTTAATTAATTATGGATTAATTAACAAATGAATGAGCAATATTTATTGCTAATAAACGTTTGGATGATTTTATTTACAGGTTTAATTCTCAGCAATATATACCCATTCATTATTCATTTTACAAATACTTCATTCTTCATCTTTCTCACTCTAGAATTCCAAAAGTCTTCTTCTTGTTTTGTGAGTGTTCTTCGAGCTCTTCGCTCGATATTTTCCGTTGAAACCCGGTAATAGTTCAGGTACTTTATCAAGCTCGTTGTGTAGTGATTCCGGTGCTGAATCACTACTAGATTCGTTGTACCCTGGGAGACAGTCATCTGTGACAAGCTCTAGCACACGGGGAGACGGTGGAACTATTTTAAGGGAAATGTGTTTAACACATGCCTCGAATCAACCATCAAATACGGTGATATTGTTCTTCGTATATCTTATTTTTTTTTATTTATTTGTAACATCGTATGTATATATATTTTTCTGTTATTTCAAGACATTATTTCTAACAATCTTAAAACAGTTTCATGTGCTAAGTTATTTAGTAGCTTTTGCCGTTGAAAATCTTTGTCTTTGATGTTTCAGAAATATGAGTCACGATATTGCAAAAGAGATGATGACTCATTTCGACAAGTTGAAATTATTCATCTTAATAAGAAGAAGAATCGACTAATAAAGATAAGTCTTTATTATACACGTATAATGTTAATTATTAATATTTTTTCTTGTATTATTAAAAGCTTAATTTTATAAGCTGATATATGTTTGACATATAAATTTTCTCAAGAAAAAATTGTATATTCAATATACAAATGTTATCTTGAAAATAATTTAGAAAACAATGATTTGTTTTCTTTTTCATTAAAAGTTTGAGAGTTACTAGAATTATTATTATTAATAAATGAAAAGGTAACTAAAATGTTAACTTATAATTTTCAAAATAAAATAAATTTTGTGGTTATATTAAATAGTAATTAAATTAATTATAATTGAAACATATGGTTTCAGTTTTAAAATAATTAATTATAATATATATATACATTCTTAAATTAATTAAGCGTGATATTTAATAAGAATGTGATATGTTGATTATTAACGAAATATAGTCTATTTATATTTGTACATATAAATTGTCTTATATATTTACCGTTTGATTATGATACTAAGTTATCAATTTTGTTTGACAGAGTTTAAGTCAAAAATATGAGAAAAATAAGTTTCTCTGAAGAGAAGACAAAAGGTCGTAAACAGTAATACAATAATAAAATGGCGCATTGGCACAGTGGTTCAAAGTTCAGACGCAAGGGTGTGAGGATGCGAAAGGTCCCTAGTTCGAATCTCATTTAGCTAATGATTTCTTTAATGGAACCATTCAATTTTCTTGTATAGAAATCTGATGAGAACCATTCAAACCCATTTAGCTAATGATTTCTTTAATGGAACCATTCAATTTTCTTGTATAGAAATCTGATGAGAACCATTCAAATTTCTTTTATAGAAATTATTAGATGAATGGAGCCAATGATTTCTTTCATAAGAAATGTGTTATAAAATGACACTAGTCATTTATTGAAACTATTCCAATTTCTTGTGTAGAAATTATGAGATGAATGGATAGTCAATAATTTCTTTATAGAAATTAGACTAGTTAAAATGACTTTAGTCATTGATGTTGAAACCATTCGAATTTCTTGTGTAGAAATTATGAGATGAATGGGTAGCCAATAATTTCTTGGTAGAAATCAGACTTTTAAAATGACTCTATATGTTGGAGATGAATGAGGTCGATAATGATTTCTTATTAAAAAAAAACATGATTTGTCTAAATGACATTAATTATGAATGTTGAAATCATTATAATTTCTTATGTAGAAATTATGAAATTAATTGAGTATAGAAATTTTAATTTCTTAAAATTAAATAAGTTGTTTGTGTTAGAACTTATTCTAATCATGTATTGAAAGAGACAATTATGTAAGTCGAAATATTTTCGCAAGAATTATCTCGGTGAGAATGATCCACCTAGATTTGTCACGTGGATTATCGTTCATAACACGATAATATAATTACTTCGATTAAGACATGAGGTACATTTGTAGTTATGTTTTATTTGATTATATTGCTATGTAATTATTTATATATATCATGCATATTAGCTAATAATATGATGATTCATGTTCTTTCATAGTAAGTATGATTATCTAGAAATTTATATATATATATATATATATATATATATATATATATATATATATATATATATATTAAGATTTATTTTCTATCTATTTTTATTTTAATAGATAATTTTGAAATTTGTCACATGTGTTTTTTGATTTACAAAGATTTGTTATAGAATATTAAAGGTCACCTAATTAATTAAGAAATGAATAATTGATGACATGAATATTTATTTATATAATTAGTTAGTTTTATATTTGATTAAAGATAAATGATCAACATTCTAATTAAGTGTAATAATTAATATTTTAATTATTTATCATGTATTTTTAATGATAAATGAAGTTGTATATATATTTATTTAATAATATATATATATATGACATATTATTTATCTGATTACGTTTCTATGTTATTGACTATATATATTATAGTTGTTTTGTCATTGTGGTGACTAAAATGAAAGAAGCAATAATATATAATATCATATATATATATGGATATATTAATTTTGGTTTAATATAATATATCTGATATACATTGTTCAATTGCATCATTAAGACTTACTTAATTTGATAATCTTGAAATCAAATAATTACAAGGAAAGTCTTGTTTGATTTGAGAATAATGTGGCAAACGTGCCGATATTGCGATATGCAAACGTGCAACCGAAAATAAATGTTTAAGCGGCTTCGGCCAAAGATGCTTGAAACATTATGATTTCTTTTGTAGAAATCATGTGATATGGTGAATATTTATTTGATTAAATATTATAATTTCTTTTATAGAAATTAAGTGTTGAAATAAATATTTTAATTGATTAAATATTTTAATTTCTTATGTAGAGATTATGTAAATAATGATTTATATATGAATAAACATTCTAATCTTTTGTATAAAATTTATATTTTATTCAATTAAATATTTATGAATATATTTATCTTATCAATTGTATGATAAGTATAACAAAAGAAATCTGTAAAAGAAAAGTTTGACAATTTCTTGATTAAAAAATCATTGATTTAAATTATACAAATGTGTGTGATTTAAAAAGGATATCAACACGAATGTGTGGGCAAATATTTTTATTGATTATAACACAAAAATAATTGTGTATATTATGATAAATGTAAAAATAATTTGTTGTTAGAGAAATATGTTCTCTATAAAAGATAAAGTTGCGCAACTTTATAAAAAGAAATAAAATAACAAGAAAACATCTTGTTTATATTTGCTGAGTTGGTTTTCAAATCGATATTTTAGATTTGAGGATTTTGAAATCAAGAAACGTGTCATATTTTGACATTATTTTCATAAAATTTTGAAGAACCAATGTCTTCAAAAGGATTTTATGAAATAAATGAAAAAGAAAGTTTATAAAGTCTTGATATGACTTATAACAAATTTTATAATAATGATATGAAAATTTAATCATACTTTTATTAAAAAGTGGATGTGACAATTATATATATCATGAAGACAATGAAAATTATTTCATTACGTGTCTTTTATATGATATTTTTATCGTTGAAAATTACGATAAAAATGATTAAATCCATAAAGGATATGAATTGCACTAAACGAAATATCATGTTATTATCAAATGATATATTGATATTATTAAATGAAAGACTTTACGTCTTTAAGTGAATATGTTTACACTTAGAAGTGCAATCTACGTATGGAAATCTTCTAAGAAATTTATGATGGATAGATTAAACGGTATAATCTATATTTTTGACTTATGTTGAAAAATAAAATATTTTTATGTAAAATATATAATTGTTTACACGAAGGAAGAATAGTTCAAAGACATTTTGTCTACTAGTTAGCCAAGTAAACAATATTTTCATAAAAAATTAAATGATAAGCATGTACGAATGACTATGCTTCTTATTAGAAGATGTTCTAAGGTTAACTAAGAATGTACCAACATAAATTTCTAATTATTGTGATAGTAATTAGAAATTGGACAAGCTTAGAGTCAATGACAAGTCTAGACACACACGTCTTAGACGTAATGTCATTAGACTATACTCTCTAATGGAGTTATCAAATTTGACTATGTAAGTCAAAGATAACATTGTGGATCCACTAATCAGATTATTGAATAGAGAGATAGTTTGGAGTCTTTTGAGACATTAGCCTACTATAAGTTGGTATGAAGGAAAACCCAACCTATACAGACTAGAGATCCCAAGAACTAGGTTCAATGGGACAACCTAATTGTACTAACTTGGAAAGTTATTGTTGAGGATTAATCCTATAATGAAACAATATATATTTTGACGAGGATTGGCATATCGCTTTTAATGATTCTTTGTGAACAAAGAGATCACCTATGTGAGGGAGAAGTGGGGCTGCTTTGAAGGAATTGCACGACTCAATTCTAGACCCTCTCACAGAACCAGGCGCGTGTTCCATGGCCAAAACGGACACAACCATGAGAGCTTGACATGTATCAGGGAGAATTCTATGTGAAAGTGTGTAATCGTTTACACAAAAAGAAGAATAGTTCAAGGACATCGAGTCTACTAATCAGCTAGTAAAGTTATATGCTTTCACAAGGGAAGGTTCAAAGGGTTACACCTACCTATCCTATGTAGAATTCAACTGTTGAACCTTTCACCGGGTTAATCTTTCAATTTCCATTAATGTGGGGGATTGTTGGAATTAAGCTAATTCCATTAATGAATGGAAATAAGATTGTAAATAAATAAAATCAAATAAAATTCACACAAATTCAAACGTGAATTAACGGTGAATTTAATCCAAATTATAATTAAATATTAATTGTTTAATTAATATTTAATGTCTAATTAGAAAATTAAAGCATAATGTTAGGATAAACATTTAGCTTTAATTGGCCTATTGGCTAACGTATGGACTCTTCAATTAGCTAGCATTAGAATTGAATGTCTAACATTGCATTTCTGCAAATCAACGTATAGGCTGATGTTAATTAATTATGGATTAATTAACAAATGAATGAGCAATATTTATTGCTAATAAACGTTTGGATGGTTTTATTTACAGGTTTAATTCTCAGCAATATATACCCATTCATTATTCATTTTACAAATACTTTATCCTTCATCTTTCTCACTCTAGAATTCCAAAAGTCTTCTTCTTGTTTTGTGAGTGTTCTTCGAGTTCTTCGCTCGATATTTTCCGTTGAAACCCGGTGATAGTTCAGGTACGTTATCAAGCTCGTTGTGTAGTGATTCCGGTGCTGAATCACTACTAGATTCGTTGTACCCTGGGAGACAGCCATCTGTGACAAGCTCTAGCACACGAGGAGACGGTGGAACTGTTTTAAGGGAAATGTGTTTAACACATGCCTCGAATCAACCATCAAATACAGTGATATTGTTCTTCGTATATCTTATTTTATTTTTATTTATTTGTAACATCGTATGTATATATATTTTTCTGTTTTTTCAAGACATTATTTCTAACATGAGGAACTGAGGGATCTGGTGGCTGCTAGCGAGCAGTCGAGATAAGTGGAGCATCCGTGGAGGAATTTGTTGCAACGCAAGTATAGACCTCAATTGACAATGGCCATTCTCATCCCGTTTTTTCAACAACTAACAGGAATTAATGTCATCATGTTCTATGCCCCGGTTCTTTTCAAGACTATCGGGTTTGGGAGTGAAGCCTCCCTCATGTCGGCCGTCATTACTGGCGTGGTGAATGTCGGGGCTACCTTGGTTTCCATTTACGGTGTTGATAAGTGGGGTAGAAGATCTTTGTTCCTAGAAGGTGGCATTCAAATGTTGATTTGTCAAGTAAGTAAATTTTGCACTTAAAGTTTATTAGAGTTGCTTAATTTTACCACCAAACTTACTATTTTTGAGTTTATTTCGCCTTAGATTGTAATTGCGGCATGTATTGGTGCCAAATTTGGGGTGAATGGGACTCCGGGAGAACTACCCAAGTGGTATGCCATAGTTGTGGTTCTCTTTATTTGTCTTTATGTCTCGGCTTTTGCTTGGTCATGGGGTCCATTGGGATGGTTGGTTCCGAGTGAGATCTTTCCGTTGGAGATTTGATCAGCTGCCCAAAGTATTAATGTGTCGGTTAACATGATTTTCACATTCGCGGTTTCTCAAGTCTTTCTAAACATGTTGTGTCACCTCAAGTTTGGGTTGTTCATCTTCTTTGCATTTTGGGTTGTAGTCATGAACATTTTTATCTACTTCTTCTTACCCGAAACCAAGAACATTCCGATTGAGGAAATAGTGGTTGTGTGGAAGGAACATTGGTTTTGGTCGAGATTCATCTCCGAAGTCGATTACGCTAATGGAAGAGCTGTCGAGATTGGCGACAAGGCTGCTAGTTTCGTTAAATATGTTTAAGTCACGATAAACATTATCATTATTGTTATAGTTTGTCATTATAATTACTTACCATAAGAAGTTTCTAAGGACCTAACAAGCTCTTCAATAGTGAGCGTTGATAGATCCTTGGATTCCTCTATTGCGCACACGATATTTTCGAAACTATTTGTCAATGACCTTAGAATCTTTTCAACAACTCGATTTGATAAAAGACTCTCACCATTCCAATTTAGTTTGTTCACCGCGGTCTCCACCCGAGTAATGAACTCAGATATACTTTCAAACTCTTTCATCCTCATGCTTTCTAGATCGCCCCTTAGGGTTTGAAGCCGTACTTGCTTCACCCGTTCGTCTCTTTTGTTTGTTATTTCGAGTATATCCATGCCACTTTGAAAGATTTCTCGTCAGCTATCTTCTTAAAACCAGATTCGTCGACAGATCTGTATAGTAGATACAAAACCGCCCTATCTTTAGGTCGAACGACATTCAACGCGTTCAACTAGGCATTTGAATACCCATCTGTGTTCTCCGGTTACTCATACCCAGTCTCAACCACATCCCAATTATCTTGGGAGCCGAAAAGGGTCTTCATCTGCACCTTCCAGTTGTCATAGTTGACGCCTTTTGTCAACTTGGGTAGCGGGATGCCATTGGTTAGACCTGCTATTTTTCTCAAGTGTTTACACTCAACACACACACCTCACAAAGATCTCGATCGCTCTTTTTTCTCACTCAGCCATCGCACACCGCGACGTTCTCTTTTGAGACTAACAGGTTTTCTCACGCTCACCTCACACATAATAGCTCTAATACCAATTTGTTGGTAACAAGATGACAAAATATATTTTTCTTATTCATCTCAAATGGATTATTACAACTCTTTATAAGAAAGCATAGACTTTTTATATGCTTGACTCTTCAAATGACAAAGTAATTATCGTGAATATTAAATAGCTCCCACCCAAATCTCTTGATTATCCCACTCACCCCTAATTATTTCTCTAAGAATATCAAACATAAAAAACCAAAAACCTTATTAATTTAAGTTTATTCAACATCCTTGCCTTAGCATTTCCAAGCTTTCAATGTCAAGTCCCCTAATCAATTAACATACATGATTGAAAGGAATTGAAATGAAAAGGGTAAAATTAATATATAATTATAGCTAGTTTACCATTCAAAGGAGATGACAACATCAATGTCAGAAACAAGCTTCTCCATTCCACTCAAAATCTCCTCCACCACTATTCCTTCCTTGAACATAGCCACCCCCAAATGCTTGAAAAGATGATCAGCCATGGCCACCCATAAATATTATACGAGCTTCTAATAAAACTAGCTCTCCAAGTTAAGGCATGGAGGATCAATGAATGAATTTATATGGGCTAGCTATATTAATATCTGTTCACATGTGAAAAATAGTCTTTGGTACCATTTATGAAAGTCAGTCAATCTCAACTTTATTGGGACAACATCTACTGCCTAATATTGATGCAAATGTCCGGCTGCATGCATGCTTATTTCTGTACTATACTACCTAATTATTGAGACCCACTACCTTTGACCTTTTGTGACAGTCCAACCATCACCCATCACCCATATTATGTTCTTTTGCTTTTATTCTTCATTAATTAATAATTTCTCGCAATTCATACTTAAAATATCATAAGCTGAAATGGAAGTCATTAGAATAAAGTTTGTGTTAAATTCTTAAATTCAAAAAACTAATTAATGATTTCCCACTACAATATATTTGATTAGGCTGAGATTATTTGAAAAATCTTAACTGAAAAAGATAGGAAAATAATTAATTCCCCTTTGAAAAAGATTGATAAACACCAAACAAGGTTGGCATAGAGTTTGAAGAAATTTATTTTCGGATGTCAAAGTGAAAGGCGCTTCTGGATAATGAACAACTCCTTCATCATTTATAGGATGTAACCATGATTTTATGCCTAAGAGTTGTAAGTCTTTACGGGGCTTTAGGACCATCCTTAGTCTTCTCTTTCACATTCATTATTGTTCCCAACACGCTATCACAAATATTTTTCTCAATATGCATCACATCCAAATTATGTCTCAATAATAGGGATTTCCAATAAGGCAAACGGAAGAAAATGCTAAGTTTGTTCCAATTATCTCCCCGCATTTCATGATATATCTTGGTTTTCTTGCTCAGATCCGTACTAAGAATTATGTCTTCTAGGTCTCGTGCTTGCTTGTAACTTTCTTGCCCCGTTAATAATCTAGGGGGCTCTCTATAATCAGTTCGACCATCAAAAGACTCTTTATCCCTTCTGTATTTGTGCTTTGGTGGAAGGAATCGTCTATGACCCAAGTAACATTGTTTGGAACCATGAACCAATCGAAGAGATACTGTGTCATTGTTACAACAAGGACAAGCGAATTTACCTTTCGTACTCCAGCCTGATAAATTCGCGTAGGCGGGAAAGTCGTTAATGGTCCACAACAACGCCGCTCGCATGTTAAAGTATTGCGAGGTGTGTGCATCAAACGTTTTCACACTAGTTTGCCACTGTTCATGCAACTCTTCGATCAATGGCTGGAGAAATATGTCAATTGCATCTCCCGAACTCTTTGGACCCGGAATTAACATAGATAAAATAAAATTGCTAGAATCCATGCAAGTAGTGGGTGACACATTATAAGGAACGAGAATAATTGGCCAAACACTGTATGATTTTTTCTCATTTGCAAATGGTTGAAAATCCATCGCTTGATAAACCCAGTCTTATGTTTCGAGATTCCGACGCAAAATCTTTATAATTTTCATCAAACGTTTTCCAAGTTAAGGAATCAGCGGGATGTCTCAACGTATCACTATCAACTCTTCCTTCTTTATGCCATCTCATCATTGGAGCCGTTTTTGAGGACATGTATAGTCTTTGCAGTCTTGGTATTAAAGGAAAATATCTCAACACCTTTTTTGGAATGAATTTTCCATTTTGCTTCTCTCGAACTGTACCACTTGTTTGGTCGACTTTCCATCTTGAAAGACCGCAAACTCTGCAAGAATCTTCATTTTTGTCGTCCTTCCAAAATAGCATACAGTTGTTCTTACATGCGTCTATCTTGTCATATTTAAGCCTGATATTAGTAATGAATTTTTTACTTTCGTAGTATGAGTTTGGCAATTGAGCGTCAATCGGTAATATGTAGTCTTTAAGAAGACGCAGCAACATATCGAATGAAGAATTTGTCCATTGACATACATTTTTTATGTGTAGTAGTTTCAGTAGTGCTGATGATTTCGTTATTCGAGCACCTTCATACAATGGCTGTTTGCAATCATCAAGCAATTTATAAAATCTATGCGCATCTTCGACTGGTTCATCGTTGTTCGGGACATCATTAACGTTGGGGAATATATCGTTTATAAATTCGTGCATATAACGTTCATCATTGACCTCTTCATTAACTGTATTATTCATCTACGGTCTCGCATCGTTGAATTCCGGCATGGCATCCTCCGAGTGATCATCGTCATCATCATCATCATCATCGAAGTATTCGGCATCTTCATCGACATCGTCATTAACCACTTGAGTAGTACGTCTCTTTTCTCCATGAAAATACCAATACTCATAATGAACATTTATTCCATAAATGATGAGGTGAGTCTTCACTTCGTCTATTTCCATAAACGGCGTGTTCAAGCATTTCACGTAGGGACATTTCACGGTTTGTTGGGATATATTCCTAATTGCATACTCGAGGAATTTGTCAACACCTTTCTCGTAATTTGGATGATCTCGACGTAAGGTCATCCAGCTTTTATCGGGTACTTTCATATTTCTAATAAAATGGAAAACAACCGTGATTATTATTTACTTAAATTTGTCTAAATTAATTAGGATTACATAATCGTAACATAATCTCTACCTAATCTATCATTATCCAACCAAATTTCAACATAATCTAACATTATCCAAGCCAAATTCCACCTAAACAAACAATATTTCATTCATATACATTTCAAACATAATCTAACATTATTTCATTCATATACATTTCAACAATATCTAACATTATCCAAGCCAAATTCCACCTAAACAAACATTAATATTTTATTCATATACATTTAAAACCTAATCTAACATTATCCAAACCAAATTCCACCTAAACAAACAATATTTCATCATAAACATTTCAAACCTAATCTAACCAATCTGGCACGGCAGTCTTCAATATGGCCTAATTCAAATAACCAATCATCATTAATCTAACCAATTTTTTAGATTAATCAAACCTAGTCAAACACTATTTCAATCATACATAATTCAAATAATTCAATTCATACCTAAAATCCAATATAATACAAACAATGCAATTCTAACATAAAATCTAATTTATTCATACATAAACCAAATCTAACATAATCAAATCTAATTCAAACAATTCAATTCATACCTAAAATCCAATATAATCCTAACAACATAAAAATCCTTAAAAACTGACCTTTTTTAGCAGTTGCGGCGACGACGGTGGAGAGGCGCGGCAACGGTGGAGGAGGCAGCTGAAGGTGGAATAACCTCGGCGATCTTCAAGAGACGGACGGTCCTAATCCAAAATCAGAAAAAATCAAACCATATTATCCAACTTAAATTTAACATAAATCCAACAAAGTTCAAACTAAATCATATACCAAACAAAATATAATCTAACAAACCTAATCTAACAAATCAATATAAAAAACCAAATCTAACCAAAATATTGAACATATAACCTAAATCTAACATTAATCAAACAATTTCAAACCAAATCTAATAACCAAAATCAAATCTAATCCAAACAATTCAATTCTAACATAATCTCAATAACCATCAATCAAACCAAATAACCTAACCTAAACCAAACTCAATATAAACCAATTTTTAACATTAATCATACCTAATAACCAAACCTAAATCAAAATCAATAACCATCAATCAAACCAAATAATCAAACCTAAATCAAACTCAATATAAACCAATTTTTAACATTAATCAAACCTAATAACCAAACCTAAATCAAAATCAATAACCATCAATCAAACCAAATAACCAAACCTAAACCAAACTCAATATAAACCAATTTTTAACATTAATCAAACCTAATAACCAAACCTAAATCAAAATCAATAACCATCAATCAAACCAAATAACCAAACCTAAATCAAACTCAATATAAACCAATTTTTAACATTAATCAAACCTAATAACCAAACCTAAATAAAAATCAATAACCATCAATCAAACCAAATAACCAAACCTAAATCAAACTCAATATAAACCAATTTTTAACATTAATCAAACCTAATAACCAAACCTAAATCAAAATCAATAACCATCAATCAAACCTAAAAACCAAACCTAAATCAAATTCAATAACGATCAATCAGACTAAATAACCAAAATATAACCTAAAATAAAAAAAAACTAACCTAAAATCAAACAAATAAACTAACCTTGAAATGAATTGGATGTCGGCGGCAGCAGGAGGCGGCGGAAGCGGGGCTAGAGCGGCGGCAGAGCAAGTAGACGGCGGCGTTGTTTGATCAGAAGAGGAATCGTCGTCGTCGTCTTCTAATCGAAGGAGGAAGGCGGCGTCGTCTGATCGAAGGAGGAAGGCGTCGTCGTCGTCTGATTGAGGGAGGAAGGCGACGTCGTCGTCGTCTGATCGAGGGAGGAAGGAAGCGGCGGCGGCGACGTCGTTTGATCGCTGGAGGAAGGAGGCGCGAGAGAGACAATCGGTGAGAGAGAGAGTGAAATCGGGGAAAAGAAGAAGTGAAAGGGTTTTTTTAATAAGTTCAATTCCGAAAGTTTAATTAAAACTTTTGGTTTGGCTTAATTATTTAATTCCGAAGGTTTTCATAAACCTTTCGGTTTTGGTCATTTCATTAATTCCGAGAGTTATATGATTAACTCTCGGTTTTATTTTATATTTCCGAGAGATTTATATATATCTCTCGGTCTTGATAATTTAAATTCCGAGAGATGTGTCTAAATCTCTCGGTTTTAACATATGTACAATTGAATTTAAATAGATATTACCGAGAGATATATGTATATCTCTCGGTTTTGATCACTATTTCCGAAAGTAATTTAATTAACTTTCGGTTTTACAACGTGACAAATTGTTATATTAATTGGTTTCTCACTTTCTAATAACCTTGAACAACATTAATTTAACACATTTGATATCCTTAAAACATTTCCCAATCCATATGATCAAACATTAAACACATTCATAAGATAATCAAACATAAACATTCATATACACTTCTCTATATAATCAAACACTATTAGAAACATTTTAACATAAAACACAATATTAATTTTTAAAATATAACCCACACTTGATTATATTAGTTAAGAGTCTATATTGGAAAGAAAAAATACTTTAATTTAAAAAATTGAGAAGTGATAATTCCGAAAGTTATATAATTAACTTTCGGAAATAGCTATCAAAACCGAAAGTTTTATACAAAACTCTCGGTCTTGAGAAGTGTAAAACCCGAAAGTTTATATAAAACTTTCGGTTTTGATAGCTATTTCCGAAAGTTAATTATATAACTTTCGGAATTATCACTTTACAAATTGTTAAATTCTTTGGTTTCTCACCTTCTAATGACCTTTAACAACATTAATTTAACACATTTTATATCCTTAAAATATTGCACAATCCATATGATCAAACATTACACACATTCATAAGATAATCAAACATAAACATTCAAATATACTTCTCTATAATAATCAAACACAATCATAAACATTTTAACATTAAACACAATATTAATTTTTAAAATACAACACACAATTGATTATATTAGTTAGGAGTTAAGACTAGTTGGTTAAAAACAAAATAATTTAACAAATTAGGAAGTGGTAAAACCGAAAGTTATATGAAAACTCTCGAAAATTAAATAATCAAAACCGAGAGTTTTCAAATAAACCTTCAGTTTTTACCCTTCCCAACACTTAGAGAATTTTCTGTTTTTTTTAAATAAGGGTCAAAACTGAAGGTTTTCAAATAAACCTTCGGTTTTTACCCTTCCCAACACTTAAAGAATTTTCTGTTTTTTTAATAAGGGTCAAAACCGAAGGCTTTCAGATAAATCTTTGGTTTATACCCTTCCCGACACTTAGAGAATTTTCTGTTTTTTTTAAACAAAGGTCAAAATCGAAGGTTTTCAAATAAACCTTCGGTTTTTACCCTTCCCAACACTTAGAGAATTTTCTGTTTTTTTTAAACAAGGGTCAAAACCGAAGGTTTTCAAATAAACCTTCGGTTCTTATCCTTCCCAACACTTAGAGAATTTTCTGTTTTTTTTAAACAAGGGTCAAAACCGAAGGTTTTCAAATAAACCTTCGGTTCGTACCCTTCCCAACACTTAGAGAATTTTCTATTTTTTTTAATCAAGGGTCAAAACCGAAGGTTTTCAAATAACCCTTCAGTTTTTACCTTTCCCCATAATTAGAAGTTTTTCAGATTTTTTTAAACATGGGTCAAAACCGAAGGTTTTCAAATAACCCTTCGTTTTTATCCTTCCCATACATAGAAATTTTTCAGATTTTTTTAAACATGGGTCAAAATCGAAGATTTATTTGAAAACCTTCAGTTTTGACCATGATATTTTTTCTTTTAAAAAAAGTCAAAAGCGAACCAAAGGATAATAATAAACCAAAAGTATTAAATAAAGGAAAAGAATTCATAAACAACATATTAAAAACAAAACCAAAGGATAATAATAATAATAATTCATAATTATGATAAACAAAACACAACAAAATGTCATCATTCGTACGGAACACATAATACATAATTAATCAAACAAATATAATCTAGAAATTATTAGATGGGGGAGGAGGGGTTGTTGAGTCTGCCTCCTCAAGAGTTCAATTTGGTGTTCGAGATTCTCCAATTTTTGCGCCATTTCAGCCCTGTCCGCTTTAATTTCAGTAAGCATTTGGCCTCTTTCCGCATCCCTCAATCGGATTTGCTCCATTTCCAGCGTCATTTTTCTCACCTCTTCCTCACGTGCCGCAGTTTTTGATTGTGCTAGCAAATTCTGGTATGACCGGGACATTTTATCTGGTGTACGCCGAATACTATGCCATGACTCACCCATCCTAAATGAATTTCATATATATATATATATCAAACACAATAACAAAAATATATCTTCATTTAACAAAATCTAACAAAATCATATATATTTAACAAAATAACATAAATCTAATCTAAACAATAACAAATCTAAATCAAACTACCAAACAAATAATCTTAACTGGCATAAATCTAGATAATATAAACTAAATGATAACAAATCTAAATATAATAATTAACAAAAACAAAAAAAAACACCAATAAATCACGACAAAGAAGAACACAAACAAAAAACAAATAAAAAACTAACCTGGAACGGAGAAGAAGAGGAGCGTCGGAGGCGGCTGCGTCGGGAGGGAGAGAAAGGAGAGAGGCGAATGAAAAAGAGAAGGGTTAGGGTTTGTATTTATAAAGGTATTTACTGAAGGTTTTTCAATAAACCTTCTGTTTTTAGATTAATCAAAACCGAAGGTTTATTGAAAAACCTTCGGTAATAAGAATCACGGGATTTAATTTTTTTGTCTTCTTTTGGATGAGTCAAAACCGAAGGTTTATAGGATAAATCTTCGCAATTAACAATTTCAGGAAAAGGTAAAACCGAAAGTTCTATAAAAAACCTTCGCAATTAAACATTCTCCAACTTAGAATATTTTTTTATTTTTTTGGGAGGTGTTAAAACCGAAGGTTCTATGAATAACCTTCGCAACTAAAAATTTCTGGAAATGTAAAACCGAAGGTTTTTTGAAAAACCTTCGCAATTTACCCACCTCCAACACTTAGAATTATTTTTGGTTTTTTGGGAAGGTCAAAACCGAAAGTTCTTTATAGAACTTTCGGTACTAATTAGTAAAACCGAAGGTTTTACACCCCTCTCAGAATTTATTTTTATTAACGAAAGTTTCGTTCCTCTCGGGATCAATTAGGAGAGTTTTATAAAACCTTCGGTAAAAACCGTCGGTAAAGGTCGATTTTTTTACCAGTGTAGCATGACACCCCATAGTTATGATCCACCACTTAAACTTAAAGCGCTTTCAGATGGAATCGAACAGACTGATTTTCATACCGCTTAAACTTAAAGCGCTTTTAGATAGAATCGAACAGACTAATTTTTATAATAGTTATATAGACAGAGACACTGTACCATCACTTCACGTGTGGGGACTGAAATTTTCAAGTATGATTGCTAGTAATCGATGAATATAGGACCATTTCCACATTAATTTAAAGTATAACATAAAAACTTCTAAGTGGTTTTAGTTTTACCTTTTCAAAAAAAGTTGAACAATAATAACTTATGTGGATAGTGCTCTTAAATGACGTGATAATAAAACGTCATTTTCTATTGAACATTAACTTTTCTTTTGGTAAATGATCAATTGACATCTAACTACACTAGTAAAGTTTATTAGATATAATTTTGTCGATAACATGCTTATAAATGCAAATGGACCAGTTGTGCTACTTGGACCGAGTCATTGAGTACAAGGTACACTGAAATATCCCAAGGGGTTTCTCAATTTTGGGATGCTGGGACAACATTAAAATGTACAAGAAAATTGAGTTTGGACAGGGTAGAGCAATTGCATGCATACGCATTCCAATAATAGAAGAATATGATCAACCTTTGAATGATCTACTTGAGTAGATCCGTCAATTTGGGTTAGGCCCGTTGAGTTGGCCCTCCCCGCCAAACAATTTAGACGGGTTGAGTTAATATATTAGCAACCCATTTGGAAGTGGGTCTACACGGGCCAGCCCGCTCGGGTCGTGGGCCTAGGCGGGTCGGATTTGTGTTGGCCTGCGGGTTGCCAAAAGAAAATCTAATTTGATTTATACAGTAATAGTCATATGCTGCATAGTCCTTGTTTTTTTCTCTCCGGGCATCACTGCAACAGTCAATACTCAATACTTCGCCCATCGACCGTCGGCTTCTTATTTGTTCCGTCTTTTTTCTCTTCGTTCTCGTCTTCAAGGGTTCGTGGATTCAAACTTGGTTCCAGACTACAGCAGTCAATACTCAGCCTAGATGAAGCATGTAAATCATGATGGTGCTTTTATTTCTAGAAATAATGTTATTTCTGATATTAACCGATTCTATATGAGGGAGAAAGAGAAACTTAAGCATATTTTCGCTACCATTAAAAACAGAGTTTGTTTAACTTCAGATTTGTGGACAGCATGTACTAGTGAAGGGTATATTTGTTTGACTTCCCATTTTGTTGACAGTGATTGGAAATTGAACAGCAAGATACTTAAACTTTTTTCATATGCCTCCTCCACACTCAAGAGTTGAATTAGCTGCTAAATTATTTTCTAGTGTTTTTTTACTTGTACTCTCTAATTAGTTTATATTTTCTTATTATAACTATTTAAATTAATGTAGGAAATGATGGCATATGAGAACCAGACAATTACAAGTGCTGGTTAATGTCAATTGAATCTCTATTTGGAGGAGCCAAAACTTGAATTTGTATATTATCAAGATTTGGATGTTTTGGAGTATTGGAAGAATCAAAAGAATCGATACCCAATCCTTTCACTTATGAAATGTGATGTTTTGGCTATTCCTATAACTACTATTGCATCAGAATCAGTTTTTTCCATTGGTGTTCGAGTGCTTACCAAGTATAGAAGTAGTTTCTTACTGAAAATGTGCGATCTCTTATTTGTACTAGCAATTGGTTATATGGATATGATATCGGTAATTTTATTTACAAATTTTTAATTATTTTCTTGAATTATTTGTGACTTGTAACTTCATATATTAGTTTATTTTAATTTGAATTTTTAACTACCTTCATTTTTGTGTATTTCATATGTAGATAAAAATCAAGAAGGCAACGTAATAGTTACATCAATATTGTCCAAGCAATGATCAAATGTTCTAGAGGATGCTGATGCAGACATTGAAGAAAAAGGCGATGAAGGAGAATGATTTGACATGGATTATATCTTGATTGATGATATTTAAAGAAGGTTGACTTTACTGAAATTTATATTTTATGAATTTTTCAAATTTTAGTTATTTTGTTGAACTATTTGGTCAATTAATGCGTAACGATAGACAAGATTCTTGTTTGGTGTATTATGACTATTTGATCATGTTCTTGAACTCTTGTTTTCTATAACTATTAATGATTTTTATTTATTTTTATTTATAGTGAGACAACCCGTTGACTGGCATGTCTAACTCGCAACCCACTTTGGGTTGGGTTGGGGACAAAATTTGTTAATTCTGGCTATACACATGGTTTTAAAAAATTGGAAATTATTCAAAAAAACACGTATTTCACCCCACAATAAAAAGGTTGTAGAGAGAAAACACAGACATTTAACCAAAATAATTAGATGTTTGTTGAATAATTTGAATTTACCAATAAAATTTGGTCATTATCACTTCTCACTTCAATATTTTTATTAAATAGATTACCAGCAAAAGTGTTAAATTGGATAACTCCATATTTAATATTGAACAAGTGTGAAGTTAATTATAAAATTCTCAAAGTTTTTGAATGTTTATGTTATATGATTAAGAATAATCTTCAAAAATAGAAACTTAAACCTACACAAATCAAATGCATATTTGTAGGATATCCTTTAAATAAAAAATGATACATATATTATATCAAATTGATTCAAATAAAATAATGACATCAATGGATGTGACATTTTATGAAAATAATTTTCATTCAATAAGAAAATAAATGAAAAGATCGAAAGTCCTCGAAAAAATGATAATATATCATCATCTTGAGACGAAGATAATGAAGAGTTTGCATAATGATTTAGTGACTGAGTTACAAATTAATAAAAATTGAAATATGATCTTTGTCTATATATTAGACATAATAATCAAAACAATTACATTCCTGCTCATATAAGTAGATGACATGTTAATGACAGAAACCAAAATTTTAATTAATTCAAATTTTTCTATAAAAGATCTCAAAATTGAAAAAAATAATTGTCTCAAAATCGAACATGATTCTGATGATATTCATGTATGATGTAACCAAAATAATATTAATATGGATACTTATAAGATACACCGATTATAAATCTAAATCGAAGATCTTTGAATTGCAAAATTCATGCTTGGTCTTAAAATTGAACATAATACCGATGGTATTAATGTAATCAAAGGAAATATTATTATGGATGCTTGTAAGATTCATTGATCCAAATTCAAAATAAAAGACCTTGGAATTAAAAAAAATTATTGGTCTCGAAATTACAAATGATACTGATAGTATTTATCGATAATGTTGGCCTAATGAATAGTAAATCTACTAATATACCCATGGTTATGGGTATCAAATTACATAAAATAAAATTTGCATATTATGAACCTATGCTTAGGATATTAAAATGTATAAAACAAATTGTATAAATCTAATTATAACACATTGAGGGGTATCAAACTCCATAAAAAAATGTTGATATCTATTTATGAATCCATTGAAAAATATTAAACTGTATGGAAAAATTGTAGAATTTAATTATGAACCCATTGAGGGGTATCAAACTGCATACAAAAATTGCAAAAATATAATCATGAACCCATTGAGAGTATCAAACTGCATGAAAATTTATAGAAATATGTTAATGAACAGAGTAAGTCGAGGAGACATATTAAAATATGGTTATATCTAAATTAGAGCGAGCATAATATTTCATATGATGTTGTATAACAATAATCTTAATTAACAAATGAATCATCTATAACTTATTGGAAAGTTGCACTCTATATTGTGAGGTATTTAAAACATATTTTCAAAAGTCTAGATTGTTTAATTTTTCGAGAATATGAGATAAGAGTTTTTTCTCCAAGATATTCATCTGAAAGGGGAGTATTGAGATACGTATTTATCATATTTTATATATTGTGAGAAGCATCTATAACTGATCAATCTCAAGATTGATCAATTATTTCTTAGATAGAAGTTGATGTCGAACAAATAGTTAGTCGAAACCCTAACTCAATTTGAACAAAAATTAACACGGTTTTTTAGTGATCAATGGTAAAAAAAGAAAACGTGATCAAATTGATCATCTGTATCTATATGGATATCTACATGGAGGAGATTCAATTGTTCTCACATTAACAATTATTACTTTAATTAACTACTTCGAATGGAATATTAGTATTTGGCTTGGTTTTGATCTACTATTGAAAATGAAGACATGCTTCATCGACCGTTCTTGCAATATTCTTGAGGACCTTAAAAGAAAAAACATTGCTTTGATGCAGCAGTAAGGACTTTAATAATGAACACAGATGACAAAAAGAATAAGGTCCACTTTTATAGTATTGTACTTCACAGTAATTATGAGATGATATTAAAGCTCGATATGAAGGCAATAACAAACCAACCCAACTTGAGGAAGAATGTCTACACTATACAATCAATACTTCAATGATGAAGATGCACCATCGGAGATAACTAATGGATAATATAAAACAATTTAAAAGTTGCTCAAAAGATTGATAGATTAGAGACAAAATTTCTAAAACTTTGTCGTGAACAGGGAACTCCAAAGGAAATAACATCGACTTCAAATTAGATTTTTTTTTTTTTAAACTTGAGAGTTTCCAACATTTGAACATCTCTAGTCCAAACTTTTCTTCAATATGTCCATCTTGAGGGAAGATATTGAGACATTATCTATTTAAGAACTATTTTATTTAATAGAATATTAGGATAGTTTTATACTTACTAATTAAGGTTGATTCTTAAATTCATGTATATAAATCGATTTGGTCATTAATTCTCAAACACACAAATCGATACTAACATAATAAATCATTATTTTGTTTCTTATTCTCTACTTTATATCTTTTTTAAATCTTCTTCGTTTGTGATCGATCTTCAACTAATGTACGCTTATTTTTTCTCATAAGTTATCAACAATTAAGGAGTATAATCTTTTATTACTTGTAAAGAATAAAGTGAAGTCTTTCTCCTATTAAGAGGTTGTTAACATCTTGACATGCTAGGTGCATTCACCAAAATGTTTTTTTATTGCTTTTCATTTTCATAATTTCTTTGTTATCGCCGTCTTTATTGCTTTTAATTTTCATGTGTTTGGTTTAAAAGTTATGGTGAGTAAGAGATTGGATTATGATTTCTAGATATAGTTAAAGTTTAGATTGTATTACAAGTTAGATAATTAGGCTGGATTGAATTTTTTTTTTAAATTGACTTTTAAACCAAATTCAAGTACAATACAAGAGAACGTCATTTGTTTGTGTGATAAAGAAAATTTAACAATCTAACTTAGCTATTTGACAAAGCATGTTCTGAATGTAGTATGAAATTCAACTTATGTAAAAAAAAATATGGTAGTGTTCCTGAACAAGTTTTTGTGTACCAATGTTTTGTGTGCAATTTAAAATATGTTCTAATTATAATAGCAAATTGTAATTTTTTCTTTCCTTAATGTAATTGATGCTCTAATTATCATAATAAGCTGAATTTGAGTAATAATTTGGTTTAGTCTCATGTCGTCACAAATGTTATAAGTTATTTTGTTCAGTTTCAAAATGCTACATTTTTTTTCTAATATTGTGTGATGAAATCTGGTGCATACATGTAGTTATTTAAAAGATTGATTTGGATACATGTTAACATTGTTTTAAGTTCTAATTTATAATACTCGGTAAACTATTTTATAAAAAATTTTATGAAAATGATTGGTTATATATTTTGTTAATTAAAGTTCTTACTTTTTTAAGCTCAAAATTTATGCTATGAAATATACTTGAACAATGTTGAAATTGAGTTCAATTATTGTCAATTTTAGATCTAAAATTGAGGGGATAGTTTTGAAGGATTCTTTCACCCTATTTGAAAGTTGATTGAAGGCAAAATTTGATTAAAATTATCTAAAGTGTCTTGCAAAATATGAGTATAGAGTTAGTTTTTCAATTTTTTTTTTTGGGAAAAACGACTTAGCGTCATTTCATTAAAAATTCCCAAAAACGGGAAAAAAAACCACGAATTTAAGAGATCATTCTAGACAGGCCTAGAATGATTTTGAAATCGTAACATTCTGAATAAAAGCTAAAAAGCTAAAAACGTAAATGAATTATCTGTTTACAATGCTTTCAATTCTAGTGAGTTTAAAAAACGGTAAATTCCAGTTCCTGCAGATATTCCAGTTCTGCTCCGTGCTTGGAATTCTTCTCCACGTTCCCACGAGGGCGCTGCAATCCGATACAATATCTTTCCATAACTCGTCAATGCTCCTGTGGGTTCTGTCATATACTCTTGCATTCCGTTTTTGCCAAATGTTATACACCACTGCTCCAAAGCCGCACTTGAACACGCTTGTTGCAAATTTATTTCCCTTGGCTTTGAGTAGTGCTGCTTCTTTGATTTCATTCCATTCGCTCGGGAAACTGATCAGCTCTAAGCTTTTATAGAATCTGTCCCAAAGCTCCGAAGCAAAAAAGCAGCTCCCGAATAGGTGATCTATGGTTTCTTCATTTCCTATGCATAGAAGACAGCTCGCGTCCGGGATGCTCATATACTTACTGATACGATCACGAGTGCTAAGTCTTTCCCAGAAGGCGAGCCATAGGATGAACTGGTGTCGAGAGATAATCTTTGTTGACCATACAAGAGGAGCCCATTCTATTTTCTGCGCTTTTTCCCGGATTACCTCCCATATTTTCTTCAATACCAGCTTCCCATTGTCCTCAGCTTTCCATTCATGAATATCCGGTATGTCGTGTAGTTGTATGTTACTTATATGATCAAGTATCCTCTTTCCTTCTGGAATTCTTCTCAAAAGCAAGTTCCAATTCTCGTCTTTGATGTCTCTGATTTTCGCTTTTGCGCAGTCCCTTCTGATACGAGTATTTTGAAACTCCTCCTTGTCGATGATAGGCTGGTTTTCAAACCAAGGGTCGTTCCAGAATAGAGTGCCTTTCCCGTCCCCTAGTCGGATGTCATAAAGATCTGCAATATCGCTTCTTACTTTAAAAATCTTTTTTAGAGACCAGCTCATACCTTCGTGAATTTTGCAGGTCTAGATGCTGGTTTCGTGTTTCATAAACCTCGTATGCACCCATTTGATCCATAGTGACTCCTGATTGCGCTCCAAAGCCCACAGATGTTTGAAGGTTAGAGCCTTGTTCCACTCGATACAGTTCTTCAAGTCGATGCCTCCCTCGTCCTTCGGTTTGTAGAGAGCGGTCCATTTGACTTTCTTTCCTCCTCTTCCACTACTACCCCAGATAAAGTTTCTTATCAGCGTGTCGAGTTCCTTCATTACCTTCTTCGGAATGACCATTTGCTGCACCCAATAGTCAATTATGCCCATAACCATGGTTTTGATAAGTTCGATCCTCCCTACATAAGAAATTTTTTTCGCTGCCCAGCCAGATATCGTGTTTTTTTACGTTTTCAATCAGCGGCTTGTAGTGTGAGATCTCGATCTGCTTCGTAGTTAACGGAATTCCTAAGTATCTTATTGGAAAGCTACCTTCCTTGATGCCCATGATGTTGAAGATGTCCTGTTTTGTTTCGTCCTTCACGCCTCCATAAAATTCCACACTTTTGCTTTCATTAATAGTTAAACTTGTTACCTCAGAAAAGAACGTTAGTGCAGCCCTAATAGTTTTAATGGAATCAACGTCTGTGTGTGCTAGAATGAAAAAATCATCAGCAAAGCATAAATGTGTTACCTCCTCTACCTCACAGAATGGGTGAAAGATATATGGACGATTCTTTCGGAACATCGCGAAGATGCTCTCAAAGATCGCCATGATAGCTACGAAAAGGTAAGAAGAGAGGGGGTCCCCTTGCCTTACCCCGTTTTCACCCTTGAAATAGCCTCTGTAGACTCCATTGACGCTAACAATAAAGCAGGATTATGAAACGCATTTCATAATCCAATCGATAAAAATCATAGGAAAAGCAGAAACAACCAGAAAGTCTCGAATGGCTTCCCATCTAACAGAGTCGAAAGCTTTCTTGATATCTATTTTAAAAGCCACTCTCGAGGATATTTTCTTTTTCCCGTAGCCTTTTAATAGGCTCTGCATGATAAGAATATTATGAGAGATTGTCCTACCGGGGATGAATGCAGATTGATTAAGATTTATTATTTTTCCTATTACATTTTTAAAACGTTTAGAAATGATTTTTTAAATTATTTTATAAATCACATTGCAGTAGGAAATTGGTCTAAAATCTTGTACTTTCTCAGGTACCGCAGTTTTGGGGATCAAAGTTAGGACCGCTGTATTCTATTGCTTTAACATCTTCCTGTTTTTAAAAAACTCCAGAACCCCATCAGTAACATCTTTACCCACAACCGACCAATTATCTTTGAAGAACTGTGCATTAAACTCATCAGGACCTGGGCTTTAATTCCCATCAATACTAAATAGAGCTTCTTTAACCTCAACCTTTGTGACCACCCTTATCAACTCGCGACTATCTTCTGCAGAGATTTTCCTATCAATAATTTGATACAAGGTATTCAGGTGACTTTGATGCTACTGCTTTCTTGTACCCATAAGCTGCTTATAGAAATCAATAGTCAGATCTTGGACACCCTTTTGACCCTGAACATATTCACCATCATCATTCTTCAGCCTGTACACATTGTTTCTCATGTTTCTAGCCTTGCATTTTCTGTAGAAGAAAGTTGTGTTTTTGTCACCCAACGAAAGCCAGCTCTGTCTTGATTTCTGTCTAACAAAATTCTCTTCAAGTAGACTCAGCTTCTTGAAATTTCAAGCGCATATCTTTCTGTTTCATTGACTTGTTCATCACTATCATCCCTTAATAACTTTTTCTGAACCTCTTCCAGTTCTTCTCTAGAAGCCAGAACTCTATTGGAGATATTGTTGAACTTCTTCTTGTCAAAGCTTTGGAGATGATTCTTTAGGAGCTTAAGCTTCTCAGAAACCCTGTACATGTTGGAACCTCTAACATCTGTTGACCATACGCTTTCGAGAATACCCTTGAATTTATCATTATCCATCCAGAAATTGAAAATTTTAAAGGGCCTTTTGAACCTTTCTTCCTTTTCCCAGAACAATTTAATCGGGCAGTGATCAGATATACCCGAATTCAAAACATGAAGTTGACTTCTCGGAAATTGGTTAATCCAATTCTCATTTACCAGACATCTGTCAATTCTACTTTTTCTAATTTGTTCATTCCCTCTCGTAGAAGACCAAGTGAAGAAGTTCCCAGAATTGGTAGGCTCGATACAACCCATATCTCTGATGCAGTCATTAAAGTCAATCATATACCAAGTAATTTCAGATTTTGGGCTATGATCAGATTCGTTTCTGGTTACGTTATAATCACCGAGGACAGTCCAAGATTTATCAATACCGGTCCAGTTTCTAAGACAATTCCAAAGGAGTCTTCTGTCAGTGCTTGAGTCGCTACCATAGACAATAGCAAGATTAAACACGATTCTTGTGATTCTGTCTTTGACCTCCACCAGGATTGCTTGATCATTCGAAAAGAGAGTCATCACCTCAACAACTTTGTTATCCCAAATAACTCAGATTCTGTCCGTTTTGTCATTTGAGTTGTGAATGATTTCCCAGCTACTATCAATACACAGTTTGCTAACCTTCTCAACGTTCCGACTTTTGACTTTTGTCTCAAGAATACCCATAATAGTGATCTTCTGATTCTCAATGATCCTCCTGATTTCTTTACATTTTAGAGGGTAATTGAGTCCCCTTATGTTCCATGTCACTATATTCATGAATGAATATAAGTGTTGGGTTCTTGACTTTCCAGGCTGTCCTGGACCTCTTCATCAGAGAAATCATAAGCATCACTTGCCTCACTATCCTCAATGGCTACAGTTTGATTACATGGAATACTATTGCCATTGAGTGAGGGTTGCCTCGTGTAGATCTCATCTTCTCCCGTGATAGATTTAGTAGCTTCTGGATCCAGGATCTTTTTGCTTTGTCTTCGATTTTCATCTTGTTCTGCTTTAGTAGGTCTTTTCTAACTTTGAACCTCTTCACTACTGGATTCATGTTTGTTATCGGTTTTAATTCTCCCTACTTCAGAATTAAGGCTCACTACCTTATTCAAGACCAAATTGTCTTCTTCTGCACTTGATCTTTTGATTTCATAAAACCCAAGATTTCCCAGTCCATTCTCAAGAGCTTCTTTATTACTTATTCCAAGATTCTCCTGTTCATCATCTCGAAAGGTGGCTCTGAGCCCAAGGATCAGGTCATTTCGAATTTTGATGACATTATTTTTTCGGTTCCTGCTTGCATTCCTAGAACTGTGAAGAGTAGACTCACGACCTATTGGAGTGCCTTCAAATCCAATTTTGCTTGTTTCATATGGGCCAAGTATTCCCTGTCCCATAGATCTTTGAATTTCAGAAACTTTGGAACTGGGACATGTAGTTATATCAAGACCAATTCTTTTATCAGTATTGGGATCGGTGGAGTTAGGACCAACAATAGTATCATCCACAATAATAGGACTTGTACCAGTATCAGGACCAATATAGCCGAGATCAGCAATGGTTGCACATTTTTCATCAGGACCTGTAGTAACAAGTCCGGTAGCTTGAGTAGTTTCATGATCAACAAGTCCAAGACCAGGCTTAATATGGTCAATATAGCTAGGAACAGTAGCTTTATGAGAAGCTCTAGAACTGGTGTGTCTATATCCAGCTTTATTAGGACCGATACCCTGACTAGGACTGACATTTTGAACAAGACATATTCTTGAGAAAACAGAATCCCTAGGACCGGTGCTCTGAACATGACCAATATGATCAACGTTAGTAGGGCCAACTTGTACCCTTACCCACTTCATTCTTTTTCCTATCTTCTTCCTTACCCTTATTTGTTCTTGCTTTTGGTTGCCCATCTTATCATTCTTAGTGAGTTCATTGCTGTTAAGTTCAGACCTGTTTACATTTCTCTCAACTTGAGCCTGGTTAGAGTCATTGATATCGCTTACTTGAGTGTTGTTATTAGCCTTCGATTTTAGATTATTATTGACTGGACATTTATTCGTAGCGTATGTGAAAGTGCTACATCATATACATCGATTTGGTTTCCATTCGTATTGTACTTTAATGTCAAATAAATTTCCCAGACTATCTTTAAGTTCAAGCTTGATTGGAAGAGAGCTACTTGGATGAATTTCGACACTAATTCTGGCCATAGATGCACGCTCGTAGCCTTCCATTGCTGGGTCAAACATAAGTGGTTTGCCTATAATGCTTGAAATATAGGCCAAGCCCATCGGGTTGCACATGTGTGTGGAACATTCTTGAGATTCACCCAGATTTGTTCAAGTTCAGGCGGTCTATGATTGGTATTAAGTTCCTCGCTCCACTTATACAACTTGAATCTTTTTCCCCTGATAAAAGTATATTCGCTCTCTATGATCGACTTTATTTCGCTTCCATTCCTGAAGGATAGAAAGTAGAATCCGTGATCATTGATTGTGATCCTCTCTAGACCAGAGGATTCCCACTGACCCATCAACGTTCTTTTAACCTCAGCAAATGGTGCCTTCATGTTGCCCATAAAATGACCAACTATGACAAACTTTCATGCCTTGACACATTTTTCTTCAATTTCTGATGGGAGCTCAAACCGGTGCGAATGATCAAGTGTAATTACCTTTGGGAATAAGGTGTCTATCTGGAATTTTCCCTTTTCTGGATCGCTCATGGTATTTTCATTCCACACATTTCCTTCTTGATAGGTTTTTTTGGGTTGCTCATGATTGTGTACACCTTTGTTTTATTACATTTCGAAATTTCCTTCATGGCCTCAACCGTCCACTTGATCACTTCATCATATTGGTCTTTGTTGAAGAGATTCCAATTCTTTAGATAGTGACTGTTGAACTGAGCATTCAACTAATCATTTCTTTCTTGGGGCATCGTAATCTCTTGTTTATTAATTTGGAAAAATAGCTTCTTCATCTGGTTTCTCAGTACTGCCAAATTTACTATATCGTTTTTCTTCATTGACCACGTTGGACCAGTAGTAGGATCCTTGTTATCAGCCTGAGTATTTTCTTTGCCAGGAATTACAACAGTAGGAGGAGCTGAGGAGATGACTGTTTTAGGGATGCTATCTTTCCTGACTTGTTTGTTCTTTTCGGCCCATTTAACCCTTATATTTCCCACAAAACCGTTGCCTTCAATTGTTCCGATCTTCTTTAGAATATCTCCTTTAGTGCTCTTCTCTTGTGTATCAGTTTTCCTCTTTTGAATGTTATCAATTGGCATTTCAGGATCCAAATTAACGAGTGGAGAAAACGCACCCAGGTTCAATATCTCAGGGTTAGCCTCGGGTGTCATAGTTTCCTTGGGATTTACTTTAGCATTCTTCTTAGAACTTGAGTTATTTGCCTTCATGTTTTTCCTTTCTTTGATTTTCGATCCATTTTTACCCTTCTTAGCTGTTTTAGAATTATTCGATCCGGTTTCTTGATCGATCTTTTCAATTTCAGCACTTGTTTTGGAAGAATTATGCCTCTTTGCTTTTGGTTTGATCTTTGTTGATGATATCTTCTTCATGGACTTATGATATTCAAGGTCGCATATTATTGTTTCATGATAGTCAGTGCTATCGTCTGATTCCAAATCAATATCTATGCTTTGGTTATTTTGATTTGACCGGTGGCTCATAGCTTTGTTAGTAGATTTATTATCTTGGAGATTAGGACCGGTAGAAGGTGGATATGTGATGTCAGGACCGGCATTTAAAGAGATAGGACCAGCATTGGAAGAGCTAGGACTGACATTAGAAGAGCTAGGACCAGCATTTGAAGAGCTATGATCGGCGTTTGAAGAGCTAGGACCGGCATTTGAAGAGCTAGGACCGGCATTTGAAGAGATATGACCAATGCCATGAGTAGTTTTAGTGTGACTAGGACCGGCGTGTTCAGGATCGATGACTTGAATATTCATGTTATCCACTCTTGTTAGACCCATCTTTTTTGCAACCAAATTATCTTTTTCAGACCCAGCCAAGCGAAAACCGTTGGCTAACCCCATATTAGACCCGGCCAAGTGAAAATCGTTGGCTAACCCCTCATCAGACCCGGCCAAGCGAAAACCGTTGGCTAATTCTTCCAGTTTCATACATTCTTCACCTCTTATACCCTGACTTATATTCTGACCCAACTTATTTGTAGCTTCCATGAGATCCATACCCAGACCCAGTTTGTCATTCATGATGTCATCAATTAACGAATCAATATAATTTCCATCTAAGCTTTCACCATTGGTTGTACCAATCAAGTTCAGTTCATCATCCATTAGATCTGTATTATTAGGCGTTTCTAATTTAGCTGAATTTATTTCCATGAATAGCTCTAACTCAGATCCAATTTCTTCAGTGTTTCCAGATTATGTTAGACTATGTCCTTTAACAATTTCAGCTAGATGTGCAGGCTGTTTAGAAGATCCTGCAATTTTAGCCTCAATTTAAGAATCCTAGGCGCATTTAGTGTCTTCTGTCCAACCTTTTTCAAGCCTAGTACATAGTCTGGATATCTGACTTTCCATTTGATCCTTAGCAGGACAGGTAGACTTAGCATTCTGATCATTAATGGAACCCGAGACTTTTAGATTTGCAAGATTTCTCATTGCAGAACAAGACTCTGAAATTATATCCTTCTTTGGACCTAATGGACTTTGAGAAGCTCATATCTCCAACCCTGTAGAGGCAATTTCAAAATGATCTATTTTGCCTAGTTTAGCATCCTCTCTAACAGGACCGGTAAAATTTGTTTTCTGATCTTTCTCTGCACCTGAATTACCCAAACTGTCATGTTTTCCTGCTTCTGAAACTGACCCCGACCTTGTAATATTCTTTGAACCTATTAATTCTCGATCAATAGTCTTATTCACCTCTGTCATACTTACCTGAATAGGAACACCAGTACCAACTTCAGTAGGATCATTCAAAATAGACATAAATCTCAGCATAATGGTTTCACCCAATTCAGAAACAGACCACAATTTTAAGCTTTCAATAGGACCCAATAAACCTGTACAATTTATGTCATTTTCCTGCATTACCTTAGAGCCTTTTTGACAAATTATCTCCAACATTGGGACCGAATTTTCAGCACAAGCGACCCGATTGTCATCAATTTCAACAAGACAAGATTTCAAATCCAATTTCCCAACAGAATGACCGGTCAGGTCTAGGGTACCAACCAGCGACTTTAACGGTCCATTCTGTGCAGCAAGTCCAGTAACAACAGAATTTTCTGGAATTAAAGTCATATCATTTCTATATGCAGTATTGTCTTTTCCTATCAATTCAATCATATCACTTCTATTATGAACATGCATATTGTTACAGTATGAATCCCCAATAGAACTATTCTCATGTAATTCATTAGCATGTGGAAAAGAACTCATATCCGATGATGTATTTGGCATAAAATCAATAGGCGCATCTTCTCCGCTGTTTAGGACTTCATCCATGATTTCTGGCTTCTGTTTCCTGAGATTGTTAAGAGACCTACGAGTTCGTCTATCAGACCTAGCTTTGCTGCTTGTCGATGGCCCCTTCAGCACCTTCTTAGGATTATCAGGGCGGACTTGAAGGACGCCCTTGCCCGAGTAACTACACTGGACGAGCGCGTACCAGTCATTAGAAAGATCAAGCGCAAACTGCCTAATCTTCAAAGGTGCCACAGAGGTTGGAATTCTGCAGCAAAGGGTGGGCGCAAACAGCACGATTGGAAACTAATCGCACCGGAACAGGGGCTTGAAAATAATTGCTCAAACAAGAAAGGGTTTAAGCAATTTTGGAACGGTCTGTAGCTACGAAAGCTTCCTCCAGATCGAACACTTGATTCAAACGGCGATAAAGAAGTTCAATGGAGACCTACCCGCGCCTCGCGGTGTGTTTTGATGTCCCGACCGAGGTCCGAACTAACCTGTAAACGAAAAGTGAGAAGAGGAGGATACCGACGCTGATTCGACGTCAAGTCTCTACAGAAAGGGGTTTGATGAAATGCTCCGGTCAACGGTAAGAGAAGATGACCGCGACCGTTCCTTACACAACAGAACACGTTCCAGAGGGCGCACGACAACCAATCGAAGGTGCTGGAGGATGGCGGTCGACTTCCGAAGTAGAAGCGCGGTCGCGGTGAGAATCCGTGTCGTTTGTGTTGTTCGTGTCGATCGTGCCGATCGTGCCGAATGTGCCGATCGTGCCGATTGTGCCGAAAACGACCTAAATATCCGATCTAGAAACTATAATCGTGATTTCTCCCGATTCCTCCGTTCAAATTGAAATTCCTTCGGTCAGATTGTAGGGGGGAAAGAGACGCACTTACTGGAGAAATTTGAGATCATTCCGACGTTAAAAGCTCCGGCGGCGTTGATGTGTCAATCGTGCCCTTCAATTTAGCAAAATATAAAAATTATGCAGTGACTGATCTTCAAATCTATCTTACGTTCTCCCAACTGAGCTATCCCCGCTTTGATTATTATTATTATTATTATTATTATATATATATATATATATATATATATATATATATATATATATATATATATATATATATATATATATATATATATATATATATATATATATATATAAAAGATAAGACATAAATTGCTGTGTGATTATTATTTGATTATTATTGGAACCAATAAATAATAAAATTGAGGGAATATGTTGAATCAAATTAACTAAGTTTATTTTTTATTATTTTTTTATTTCATATCTTTGCCTTTTATAGCTTTTTAGTAGTCATTTGGATCCGTTCCAAAAACATTTTTACCCACTTATAGCCTGTTGTAGAGATTCATAGCTATCTGATAATATGTTCTGGAGTTCTATAAATACTTATTTTTTTGCCTAATAAAATTTATAATTTTTAAAAATTTTGAGTATATTAATTTTTTTTTAATTCATTAACAGACTAATTACAAGAGATTAAAAATAAAATTAATTAGTTTGGAAACAGTGTTGTATGGGATCCTAAATTAATTAAATGTCGAACAAAATAAATAAATAAAAGTCAAAAATAAATAAATAGAATATAATCAGTGATTAAATAAATAAAATAAATGATATAAAAATTAAATAAAAATAAAAATATATTTTGTATTAATTTGTGTTTGAATTTTTTTTCAGAAAATAAAGTCATATAGATAAAAAAAAAAAATAGTAAATCAAAATGACCTTAAGTTGAATTGGGACTAAGATCTAGTGGTAGCCAAAAGCAATGAAGAGCGTGTAGTTGCCATCGGATCAATCTAATCTAACGGACTAGATAGGAAGAGATTGTGTGTGAGTAGAAACAAGCATATCGATTTACTTATACTCATCCAACGAACCAGATTACGAATATATGTTTGATCCAGCGGCTAAGAAAAGAGGCACTTAAATGGACTCGTCCAAATTCCAACACTCTCAAAATGGACCCACTATCAATTGAAACTTTAGATCATTGTTTTGGGAAAGAATTAGAGAAGAAAATTCTTTAAATTGAAATCCTTCATTGGAGCCAAGCGAGCTGATTTGAAAATTTGAAATTCTCGGAGAAGTCCTCTAAACCATATTCTCCTTCGGCTAATAATTGCATTAGTTGCCCATAAAGGTAGTTAGTGGTAAGAGTCGTCTTAAAATATAAAAAATGTCACGGATTCGATTTTATCTAAAAACGTTTTGAGTTTAAGCATGAAACCATGATTGTGGTGTCATGCTAGTTCTCCTTTAATTCCAAAAAAAATATAAATAGTTGCCCAGTTGTCTAGGAGTTCTCACGAAGCGTTTGTAAGTCTCAATCCACGAAATATTACGAATTATGAACTCATATTGATTTTTAGCATATTTGAGTTTCTGTCATTTGTGTAATTTGATTTTGGTCGCGATATTTCATTATAAAGGCTGTTTGGTTGAACGACTCCGAGCATGCTTTGTGTCCCAGACCTGTTGTCTAGCCTCTCTAAGATTACTAGGTCTTCTGATGTCTCCCGAGCCTGGCTCAAACATCCACAGCCGAAAGATTTCATCCAATATAACCTCAAGCCTAGCTTAGGTCTTTTTTGCTTCCTATTTCCATTCCTTTAATTATTTTATATTATTAAATACTTCAAATAATTTTATAAAATTTCTACAAATATATGAAATGGTTTTAAATATTTTTCTTAATAATTATGCAACTTATTTTTATTTGAGGGCTCTTTGAGTTTATTTTTCGAATTTGACAAATTTTGTGTTAAAACTCAAACCAAATCAATTTTCCAATCAATCACTTCTCACCAATCACATCACTCATTTCATTAACAAAAATACTAAAATACTCTCTAATTTAAATTATTATTTTATATTTTATTTATATATATCAATACCTTTAAGTCTTTTTACTTAAAATAATCATTACCTCCTTAAAATCATCCCCCATCATTCAATTTTTCTCTCTTTTCATTTTTTTTTCGTTCTCTCTTTACATGATGTATTGAGCAGCTACCTGTAATAACACTTTGATATAATATATTATTTACATGTGGTGAATACATTTTTGAGACATGTAGAGGAGTTGTATGGAAGGTTTGTTGGCTTAGTACATGTTAGTAGGCAAAGTCTTGATTTATCCACTTACCATTAATGGTCAACCCTCCACTTTCCCAGCTTCTCGATGTAGTATCTCTCAGTCTCGCCTATGTTGCTCTTGACCATGTAGGGTACAAACTTGCTCCTTGCTGCTAATCTGGCTGATGAAATTGTTACCGCCATTATGTGAGAGGAGGGGGTTTGTATCACTCCCTTCTACTACGTATACTAAGGATTTCCTAATACTTTTTGTGATAAAATCTGATGCATACATATGGTTCTTTAGATTGATTTGGATACATGTTAACATTTTGTAAGTTCTCATTCTGTTACTAGATAAACTATTTTATGAAAATGATTGATTATATATTTTGTTAATTCAAAGTTCTTACTTTTTCAAAGCTCAAAATTTATGCTATGAAATATTCTAGAACAATGTTGGAATTGAGTTCAATTATTGTCAATTTATATCTAAAATTGTGGGGTAAGTTTTGAAGGATTCTTTCCCTTTTTGAAAGTTGATTAAAGGCAAAATTTGATTAAAATTATCTTAAAGTATCTAGCAAAATATGAATATCGTCATATTTATGTAATAGATTGACTAATAAATGCTTGAAAAATGATCCAAGTTAATATGGTTAATGTCCTATTGGACTTTATCAAACGATGACCTAAAATTGTCATTTTCTTTTTTTAAGGACATAAAATGTTTTAGGTATATTAACTCACTTTCTATATACTTTATCATGAGGAATGAAATGTAAATAAAAAGTGGATTTTTTATATAGATAGGTTTTGTTAAAAATAAATGCGGTGAAGGTGCCTGACCTTCAGATCTTCAGTCTGACGCTCTCCCAACTGAGATATCCCCGCTTTTGTTTAAATCAAATTTTGTGTATATTCATGTATATTACAATATCTGTATATCAAACACTACAAAAATAAGAAGGCATTTCTGAAAGAAAAAAAAAATAATTCGACGATTTTACCCACAAAATTTGAGACGGAATTAAAAAACGTCAAAAAAATTTAATATAACAAAGAAAAACCGTTGAAAAGAATTAAGAAAATTTTGCCATATCCATTTTCATATCTAATATAGAAGGTAAACATATGTCACAAAATATATGGAAATTTTCCTATGGTACTTTTGATTTGATGTACCTTCCAACGGATTTTAATTCCATTAGAATTCTTGATTAGTGTCAAATTTTTTTGACAAATATATCTACGAAATTGAGGAAGTTAATTTCCGTCCAAAAAGTTCCATCGCAAATACTATTTATATTTATAATTAACTCTCTTTTATTATCACCAAACCCACGTTTCAGCCTCTCCCTCCAAATTTATATTTATGAAATCAGGTTTTCCTTACATATGTATTTTGATTCCTTCTTTGTTTCTTCTCCTTCTTCACATATATTAGCAAACTAAATAAAAAAAATTGAAGAAATAGCAAGCAATAATGGCGAATCGAGATCCAGAGAATGGAGTAGGATTGAATAAGAACAGAGTAAGTAACTTCCTTGATTCATACGAGCGTCAATGGACGTCCTGGCTGGTACCGATGATCGTCGTAGCTAATATCGCTATGTTTATCGCCATCATGTTCATCAACAACTGTCCTAGTAACAATAAATATATCGAAGATGAACGGAACTTGTGTTGCTAGATTCCTCGGTAGGATTTCATTTCAACCTCTCAAAGAGAATCCTCTCTTCGGTCCTTCTTCTTCAGCGTACGTAAAACCTAACCTAGCTAATTGAAATTTGAAGTATAATTGTATTAGTTTCTCATACTTTTGAATACAAATTGGAGAAATTAGGAGGATTAGAATGGAGTAAGATAGTGAATGAACATCAACGGTGGAAATTGATTAGTTGTGTATGGTTACATGCTGGACTTATACATCTGTTTGCGAATATGTTAAGCCTTGTTGTCATTGGAATTCGACTTGAACAACCATTTAGATTCCGTTTGTTTTCTTTGATTTGTAATGAATTGATTAGTTTCTTGTGGAGTTTGTTTATGATTGTTTGTTTGATTTTGATGAACAGTTTGGATTGGAGGAATTTCTCTATTGTCTGGATTTGGTGGAAACATATTATCTTCATTGTTTATATAGAAGAATATTTCAGTTGGTGCTTCTGGAGCTTTGTTTGGTCTTCTTGGTGCTATGTTATCTGAACTTTTCACTAATTGGACTATTTCAGAAGGTTTTTTTTATGGACTTTTCACTTCTTGGTGCTATGTTATCTAAACTTTGTTTGTTTGGTCTTCGCCATTTCTTCTCCTTCTTCTTTGTTTTTTATGGAAACATAAGGTTTTTTATTTAGTTTTCTTATAAAGTAGAAATTTCTGGATTTTCTCTTTTCAGAAAGAAGAGGTAATTGTCATATTTTAGTTTTCTCTTCAATATGGTTCTCATTTACAGGTTCTCTTCATGGGATTCCTTATGGGTTGTGAAGGACACAATAGCTGTACCAGAATACAAGACCACATGGGGCTCAAAAACCTTCAAAAATCAAGTATTGGAACTAACTCCCAACTTTGTTTGCTCAATTCCGGGTAATACTGTTTTTGTTTATACATTAATTCACTACGCAGAGCTGCTTGCTTATTATATGAAAGAAATATACAATTACTGTTATGATCTTTTCATGCATCTCGACATCTCAATTAATATACACTTTCTTGTCAATAGAGATATATTGTATTGAACTTTATTCGATAAGAAAATTTAGTCATCCATGATGATACATTATGTTGTCCTAGTATTGACGTTTATTTATCAAACACATTTATCTCTTTTGTCATCATATTTGAGCATAAGTAACAACACAAAGGTCTAATATTACTGCAACATTAATTACATTGTGTCATCCTTCTGTACATAATCAATATTATCTTTTGATTCCTGAAAATGAAAACTAACTCACTCAATGGTCCTCAATATATATTTTATTCTGCAAGAGTACTTATTTCTATTGTCACCATATTACAAAATAGTGTGTTATATAAATTTTTTATTACTATATCAGGTACACTTTTATGACTGCATCTCAACTCTTTGCACTATTTTCTTGCTTTCTCTTTATTGAAATGAAAACTACATCACATGCATTAGTTTACTTTTTAATTTTTTGATTAGTCATTCTTTTCTAAATTTCTTTCATTGTTTTGACAATTATAATGCTGAATATTTTCAATCGATAAAGTGTGTGAGTACTACTAGGAAAAATTCATATTTTTTTTTTTGTCATATATATAGGTGATGAATTTATCTTTCTTATTTATTTTTCAGCTTCCATATATATATATATATATATATAATGAGATATTTCATGGTTAAACACTTATGTTTGATGAACTACTGGATCTAGGAAATCAAATTCATGGTTAGTCCGTCTATTTCCAAGTTTCTTTCATTGTTTTGAAATGATAATGCAAATTTGTCAATATTGTGAAGAATTGTTTGTTAAAAATTGTAGTATATCTATCACTTCTTTTATAACTCTTGATGAGATTCCTTGTTGATTTATAATCAATGATTTGTTGGTTTGCTTATAGTGTTTTACATAAACATATCAAGTTGAAATTTGTTTACAGGAAAATGTCATCTTAATCTGAAGATATATATTTTGGAATCAAATCCATCGGGCTTAAGTAAGTCGATATGTCATTTCCTTATAAGTACAATATTTTTGATTAATTCTGGATAAGGAAGGTCGCATATGATGCGAGAAAAAGTAACACAAAATAATTGTTCATTAACCAAGATAATTGGGAGATAATACAAATAATTTTTTTCGGTTTTGAATACAAGAAAAAAAAGTGATGAAAAGTGTTATTTATGAGTTCACTACTTAGTTAGAATATAAGACATTCATTTTTTTTGCAGGATTATATAATAGGCTTGCATAATTTTGTTTTTTCACAAGTTCCTCTAATGCATATTGATGGAAGTGATGAGAGTTGGAGTAAATGAGTTATAGATGACTACTAAAATGGGAGTAGAGCTCTAATGCATATGGATGAGAAGTGATGTTTCAGTTTTGTGTATTAATAAAAACTATTTAGTCACACATTTTGTTTCTAAGTGAATGGTTTTTTTATAGTAAATTTGTATTTACTACTTTTAAAATATAGTTAGTTATTTTTTAAATTCTTATTATTAAATACAGTTGATAATTAAGAAAAATATGTAATATAATATGATAAATAATTAGGAAAATAAATTTTTAAAGAAATATATTATTTTTCGACGAATATTCTATGGAATTATCACAAATTTTTTGACGGAATTAGCACGAATTTTCCGACGGATATTCCTACGGAATTAACTTGAACTTTCTGACGGATATTCATACGAAATTATCACGAAGTTTCCGACGAATATTCCTACAGAAAGTTTCCACAAAAATTTCTGACGAATTATGTATTCGTCGGAAGATTTACTGACGAGCGATATACCGACGTTTATTATAAAAATTGAAAATATGTCACTAACTATAAATTCATCAGAAATTATGTAGGAAATATACGTCACAAATGACACTTAACAATAATTTTGCGATAAGTCTTGGTCTATCAAATGCACCAATGTGATTAATAAATTATATGGATCCATTAAATAATAAAATGGAGTGAAAATGTTGAATCAAATTAACTATCGTTTTTTTTTTGTTTTATATTTCTGATCTTAATCTTTTATAGCATTTTTAACTAAATGTTTTCTTTATTAACAAAAAAAAAAACTTTACAATAGTCATTTGGATCCATTATAACAACATTTTCACCCACTTATAGTCTGTTGACTCGTAGATAGCTTGTAACTTGTTCTGAAGTACTTTACGAGGCAACATAATAAATACCAACACAAGAGGCAAAAATTTAGATGAACATTAGAGGAAGAACAAAATCAGTAGTTAAAAGACTTGTATTGAATTTTAATTTCCTTGACGAACAATATTACAATTACAATGAGGAGTATTTATATACGGAAAACAGTAAATGAAAGATTAACAATTTAATGTATGATGATGCTGGCCTTTTTTTAGTAGATGATTCACATGAGTCTCAAGTTGGTTGGAATTTAAGTGTTTGTTAACTAAAATAAAATTTGACGTTACTGAATCGTGTCCTCAACCGATCGAAGGAGCTGGAGCTGGATGCTCGAGACATAGATTATGAATACTATTGAACCATGAATCGCAAGGAGGCTTCAATAAAAAAAATTAAAAGTCGAGATTTATGGCTTGAGGTGAAATCTCATAAAGAAACAAATAACCTTGAAAATTGGTATGCATAAGGACATCAGTTTGGTACAGTAGGTGAAATAATGAGGCTGAAACATATATTTTTTTTTGTTACAACCCATCTATCTCGCATATTAAAATCAAAAGAAAATAATGTTTTAAGTCTATGAGAGTCTCCATCATTTTAAGAGATTAAAATAGTCAAAGGGGTACTAATCTCTAATTCAAATCTTAATTTTAAGATTGATTACATAGTTTTAATTTTAAATTCTAAACTAAAAAAATGAATAAGTCTAGGTATGTGTTCGGTTAGGGAAATTGGACTAAATGACCCTAAAGATATGGTTATTTGCGTCCATGGTCACTTATAATAATATTTGATCCGGTGACCACTTAATTTGTTTTGGACAAATTTACCCTTTTCGCGTAACGCGAATAGAGTTCGCGTTTCGCGAAGTGAAACAGTACTGATATATATACTCAAATTTTTTCATTTCTCTCATTTTGTTTCTCTCTCAAGGTGTCCTCTCTCTCATTTTGTCGGCGGCGGCGTAAACTCCGGCGACGGCGACTACTATGACCTAAATCTACAAAGATAAGAAACCTCATCCCTGAATATATGTTTATATAACAGATTTATGTTCTTATTTGTATTTCTTCATTCGAAACCCTAACCCTAACCCAAATGGTTTTATTTTCATGTTTCCAGTATCTTTATCTAAAAACCCTAAATGAATTTATGTTCTTATTGTCTATTATCTTCATTTCAAACGATTTATGTTCTTTTTAATGAAACCCTAACCCTAAATATGTTCTTTTTGGTGATATTGGTTAATATTGGTTCATATTGAATCATATTTGTTCATATTTGTTCATATTTGCTCATATTGGTTCATTAGTTTGTTCATCTTATTGATTGATCTTTTGTCAATGATGATATTTGCAGATGATATCGTTTCTGCTAGTTACTTAGCGTTTCGTTAAGTACTTAACGAAACGATAAGTACTTAGCGTTTCTGCACGCGCGCATAGGAAGTCGAAGAGGCGCGCGTATGAAGTCGACGAGCCGCGCGTATCTGCATGCGCCATACCTTATATTTAAAAAAAACATTTCTGCATTCATTTCTTCCATTTTCCCTCTTTTATCCTCTCGATTCCTCTTTCTCTATAACCGTCTCACTGAAGGACATTGACAAGGCCGATCTGCCCGTCTTCTATCCCCCTCGTGTCCTCTCTCTCTATCCATCTCATTGATTCCCCATTAATCTCAGGTTTGTTTTTTTTGGTTGTTGCATGTCTTTTTTTGGTTATGGGTTTTCATATTTGCATGTTAAGTTTTAGGGTTTTGGCTGTTTCAGTTTATTTGGTTAGGTTTAGTGTTTAATGTTTGTTTCTGGTTATTGATTATTGCCTTATGTTTGGGTTTTCGGTTGTTTCGGGTTGTTGGTTATTGTTTCTGGATTAGGGATTCGTTAAGTACTTATCGTTTCGTTAAGTACTAACGAAACGATAAGTACTTATCGTTTCGTTAAGTACTTAACGTTTCGTTAAGTACTTATCGTTTCGTTAAGTACTTATCGTTTCGTTAGGTACTTAACGAAACGATAAGTACTTAACGTTTGCGGTGGTTTATGTATTTGTTCTTACATTTTTGTTGTTGTTCCTTTTGTAGATGGCAGAAACCACCGTTCCTGATTTTCCTGGACGGATTTCTTGGAAAAGCGCCCTCTGCCTGAAGAAGATTGTTATGAAGTTTGAGGAAATGGATCTTGTGGAGAAGGTGTACAATACCCAATTCAGATATATAGTCTGTACGCCAGTGTTGCAGTTCTCAGGAACTATTGTACATCACATGTTGCTTAGGAGGGTAACCTCAAACTCCAAGGAGATAACTTTCAATATCAATGGGCAACAACTTGTGTTTGGTATGAAAGAGTACGCCTTGGTGACGGGCCTAAACTTAGGAAGGTTTCCTTAGGTGAACGAAGAACAATGCTGAGGTTGTCCACCTCTGTTGGTAAAATATTTTAAAGGGAAGACGAGTGTAGTAATGCAAGAGTTGGAGACTGCTTTTTTGAAATGTAGAGATAAGGAAGATGCATGGAAGATGGGGCTGGTATGCCTGATTTGCCAGTACCTATTTTCATTTGACCCAAGGAGGGTGGTATTTGCAAAAATCCTCCACATGGTCGAAGACGAGGAAAGTTTCCTCCGATTTCCTTGGGGGAAGGTGACATTTAGAGCCACCCTCAAGGGTTTGAACAAGAACATGAGACATCTCAGTCACAAATATTATAAGAAGAAGAAAAAGAGTGATGATCCTCATGCTCCTTTTGCTTATAACATTTATGGGTTTGCACTGGCATTTCAAGTGTGGACATATGAGGTCATCAAAGGTTTTGTCCCTAAATTTGCTAGAAAGAATGAGCTTAATGATTCTCTACGCCCAAGGTTGTTAGTCTATCATTCCAACAGGAAGAACACCTTAATCGAGATAAAGTCTGCCCTGGAGAGAACGGATCTGACTGAGATGGAAGAGTCCTCCATGGAGAAGAGGTTATACAGTGGTGAGGATTTTGAACAAATAGATGAGTCAACTGATGAATTTTTTGAGGGATTTACAGAAGGGAAGTTAGTGAAGGAGGATTATGATGAAGAGGAAAGTGAACATGAGGATGAACATGAAGAACCTACTTCCAAACCAAACACCCGGAAGAGAAAGGCTGTGGTTAATCTCAAAGAAGCAGTAAACCTGAAGAGGAAGATTGCTTATGAATCTAGTCCTGCCAACATTCTTAGTCCCCCATCCGCTACTAGTCCTGGATTACCTCCAACATCTTCTGTTGGATGTAAATGTGAAGAGTTGAAAGAGGAGGTAAAAGCGCTGAAGGAGGAGCTCATCAAAGAGGTGAAGGAGGAGCTCAAAGAGATGAAAACAGCTTACGAAGAAACTCAAACACATCACAAGGCTTATATTAAAAAGTTGGTTGTTAGTATGTGCGAACAATTATTAGCCAAATCCAACCAAAGGATGGCCACGTTAATAGGCAAATTAGATAATATGGAGGAGGAGAGGAAGAAGAAGAAGAAGAAGAAGAGCAAATTGGAGAAGAAGGGCAAGACTGAGGTAAGATAAAGAAACTTATCGTTTTGTTTAGTACTTAACGCTTCGTTTAGTAATTAACGCTTCGTTTAGTACTTAACGCTTCATTTAGTACTTAACGCTTCGTTAAGTACTTATCGTTTCGTTAAGTACTTATCGCTTCGTTAAGTACTTATCGTTTCGTTAAGTACTTATCGCTTCGTTAAGTACTTATCGTTTCGTTAAGTACTTATCTTTTGTTGTTCATAACTGACCACACTGTTGTTTTATTTTTGCAGGAAGGGAATGTGGAGGAGATGAAGACGAATGAGATGGAGATGAAAGATGGGAAGGTGGAGGAGGAGAGTGAGAAGGTGGAGGATAAAACTGAGGTAATTTTTACTTAGTGAAGTCAAATGTTGTTTCGGGAAGTAAACGCTGACCACACTGTTGTTTTCTTTTTGCAGGATGGGAAGGTGGAGGAGATGAAGACGAATGAGATGGAGATGAAGGATGGGAAGGTGGAGGAGATGAAGACGAATGAGATGGAGATGAAGGATGGGAAGGTGGAGGAGGAGAGTGTGAAGGTGGAGGATAAAACTGAGGTAATTTTTGATTAGCGAAGTCAAATGTTTTTTTGGGAAGTAAACGTTGACCACAATGTTGTTCTATTTTTGCAGGATAGGAAGGTGCAGGATAGTGTGGTGAAGGTGGAGGAGACTGAGAATAATGTGAAGGTGGATGGTGGGGAGATTAAGACTGATGTGAAGGTGGATGGTGGTGAGATTGAGACTGATGTGAAGGTGGATGGTGGTGAGATTGAGACTGATGTGAAGGTGAAGGTGGATGTTGGGGAGATTGAGACTGATGTGAAGGTGGATGGTGGGGAGATGTTGCTCTCCAATATGATGCAAGAAATAATTGAGAAAAAGAAGGATAAGGTCAAGGTTGAGAAGGTTGAGAAGAAAGCCAAGGATGGGAAGGCTAAAGTCAAGGTCAAGGTTGAGAAGGATGCCAAGGATTCGAAGGATGGGAAGGATGAGAACGATGGGAAGGATGGGAAGGATTCGAAGGATGGGAAGGATGAGAACGATGATGATGATTTCCAATTATACAACACTCCACCTAAAGGAGTAGTTCCAAAAAAAGAGTGAGGAAGCAGAAGAAAGATGAAGACTACACCAACCCTTCTTTGTCAAAACAGTCAAAGACGAATGATCCATTAACTATCAATCCCCTTCAAAAATTTGATGATAAGTTGTTGGTTCAATTACAGAATTGGTTGAAAGATGTAGCCACAAATGATCAGACAAAGAGTGTGTTTACTTGCGAAGCATGAAAGAAGTTGTTTGTTAGAGTTCTAACAAAGTGCACATGGCTTAAAGATCCTGTAAGTCTTGCATTTCATATTAATTCTTTAACTTATGAATAAGGTTTTTGATATATACTGCCTTTTCCCCCATTTTGCAGGAAGTCGACGCAGTCTGCCACTTGTTGCACAAAAGGATTGCGCAATATCCCAAGACATATAAACATTGTAAAGTATCAATCAGGGATTGCTTATTAGGAGATTTGATGAGGCGAGAGTACCCGAACTTTAAAAAAGATCCTGAAAATTTTCCAATATTAGAGGTATTTGATCAGTACTTCCAGGGTGGGGACCATAGACATATGCCAGAATGGCCACTAGTAGACGATATTTACGTGCCTTTGAACATTGGCAACAAGCATTGGGTACTGTGCGTCGTTCGTCTACAAGATAATCACATTGACGTTTATGACTACGACTCGAGTATTTATAGGAATCTCGATCCATACCTGAGACCTTTGTGTGAGATGATTCCACGAATATATGCAATGGGAACCACTGATGCTGAGCTACAAAGGTATCCTAATTTCAATTTCCAGAAGCTGATATATAAAAGGTTGCCACACCCAGCCAAAAATGTAGTCGTCAAATATGAGGAAGTCCCTAGAGCAGCAGAAAGTGGGGATTGTGGTGTATTTATGCTTATGTACATGGAATACTTGACTGCTGGTTTAAGTGTAGAGAAGGTGACTTCCAATGAAATGGAGTTTTTTTGACAAAAGATGGCGGTCCGGTTATTTCATCAAATTACAGAACCTTAGTTTGTATTGTAATCTTTTATTGATTTTTGGATAAAACTTGACTCGTGCTTATGTATTCTGATCTTGTATTACTTTTTGGATTGAACTTGACTTGTGCTTATGTATTCTAAACTTGTATTACTTTTTGGGTAGAACTTGAACTTAAGTTACATTTCATGTTATAATATTTGTAGTTTTAATGTAGTCTGGTTGGTTGGTAGTCTGATATTTACATACCAAAGAATTGAACATATAAATCAATGTACATAAATCATACCAAGTAACTAACTTAAACTAACTTTAACTTAAACCAAGTTTAACTTAACGAAACGATAAGTACTTAACGAAACGATAAGTACTTAACGAAATGATAAGTACTTAACGAAACGATAAGTACTTAACGAAACGATAAGTACTTAACGAAGCGTTAAGCACTTAACGAAACGATAAGTACTTAACGAAGTGTTAAGCACTAAACGAAGCGTTAAGTACTCCATCAGTACACAGATAAACTAGATACAACAAACAGATTACAACTAATCCGATTAACACTTATCCGAGTAGAACTTATCCAATTAACACTTATCCGAGTACAACTTATCCCAAACATAATACAACTTATCCAAAAACATAATACAACTTATCCCAATTAATCTAAAGGCTCATATTGTTGAGATGATGGCTCGTGATGTTGAGAAGATGAGTCATGATGCTTAGATGATGATGCTTTTGCAGTAGATGGTGCAGGCATGAATGATTTGCATGTGGCCCTATTATGTCCTAGTCCAGCACATGATCTGCATCGTCTCGGAGCCTTACGTACCTCACCTTGAGATGACCTACGCTTTGTTTGTGGGCGCCCTTTCTTAACCTTGACAGGTGGTTTTAAACATACGCGTTCCTTGATCATTTCGGGATTATCCCAATCGTCTTCATCACCAGCAGGGTAACATGTCTCCGCATATCCATTCATCCAAGATTCAGTTGTGTAATACCTGTCAGAATGGAAAATAAAACGATTAAACAATTGGTTAAATAGATTGAACATGTGAGCTGAATAATACCTTGAACAAAAGTCATAACAAACCAAATTGCGGTGATGGGCAGCAGCCATTGCATGAGTACAAGGAAGACCAGAAACTTCAAATACCCTACAAGTGCATTTCATGTCTTTCAAATTGAATTTAAAATGAGACTCATTGTCATGCACATAAAACTCGAATCGGTTAAGTGATGATACTGTATAGAATCTAGCCTTCTCGAATCCCTCACGTAATAACTTTTCATATGTTGGAGATAACACTTCTCGGTGGTTGGACGCTCTTTCTCTTCTCTGATTAAACCAACCTTGTATTGTCAATCTTAAATACTCGGCCATTGAGGAAATGGGGTACTTTCTGGCTTTCCTGCTCTGACTATTAAAACTCTCAGCATAATTGCTTGTTAGTTGATTGTATCGCTTACCGGGGAAAAATGCTCTACTCCATCTTTGAAATCCAATTTCTTCCAAATAGGCAGCAATCCTATGATCTTTAACCCTTATCTTGTCAAAAAAACGATTGAATTCGTGGATAGTGTACGCACGAGAGGCCATATCAAACTCCATATGACAATTATCAGTTTTGAATTTCGCGTTAATATTCATCTTTATGTGATATGTGCACGCACCGTGGTATGCTTCTGGAAAAACAGCACATAAGGCATTGGCGATGCTTGGGTGTCTATCGGATACGAAGACGAGATCATCAACTAATCCAATTGCTTCTCTCAATTTTTGCATAAAATAAGTCCAAGAGTTATTATTCTCTGAATCAACAACTCCGAATGCGACATGATATAATTGTTCATTAGCATCTAATGCAATAGCCACCAATAGTTGACCTCCCACCTTGTGCTTAAGAAAACTGGCATCAACACACAATACGGGACGACAAAAGGCTTTGAAACCCCTAACAGAGAGGCCTAGGGACATGAACATATACTTGAAGTGCCCGACCTCGTCTGTTTGGATGTCTGTTATGGTACCAGGATTATGCTTCTCCAACATGTAAATGTATGAGAGTAATTTTTCATATGAATCCTCAACCGTTCCTCGCACCGCCACTAATGCCATTTCCCTAGCCCTCCAAGCCTTATTATAAGTCAAATTTACCCCATAAGTTGCCTGCATGTCTTCAATTATTTTCTTAGGCAAGTGATTATGGTGATGGTCCATGTACTTACTCTTCACGCACTGCCCAATAACCCATGCTGGTGTTTGCATTTTTTTCTCTAGCCTCGACAGAACTGAGCATGAGTGTTGTTGGTCGAATTTCCGGATCTCAAACATCTCAGATAATTTACCTTTTACGGCACGCAATCTCCACTTGCATTTCTCATCCAAACATTTCACATACCAAAGATGTTTTCTTGACTTCTCCACCTTGAATTCAAAATGATTAGTCATCGCATATTTATATAGCATCAGTTGTAGTTCTTTTTTATTTTCAAACAAGGCACCGACTTCCAATACGGTTTCAGTAGTTAACGCCAACGCAAATGAGGGGTCTGTCAGTGATATGTCTATCGGTGATATGTCTGTCGGTGATATGTCTGTCGATGGTGTACCAAATGATGATCTTCTTGCACTACATGGTGTACCAAATGATAATCTTTTTGCACTACATGGTGTACCCAATGATGATCTTCTTGTACTAGTAGGTGTACCCGTTGATGCTCTTCTCGCACTATATGGTGTAGGTATCGATGCATGCAAGTCCTGAGTAAGTGGGATGTGAGGCAAAGAGTTATCTCCGGCTTCATTACTTTCAACAAAGACCTCCGAGGGTACAACTTCTGGTACACTTTTCTGAGTAAATTGTGGGAGAATACTTTCTTGAGTTGGGTAGGTAAGTAGTGGTATCTTTTCTTTAGTAAATTGTGACTTCTCTACTACAGACACACACAATAGTGACATAGTTCGACCCAAAATCAAGCGTGATAAATATATGTTCAAATCCTCATCTTCTTCAATAAAAACGGGTTTAGGATTTGTGATATTCGGAATATCATACTTCACTTGCAGCACTAAATCATACGTAGATTTCTGCACGTGAAGTCTTTCATGGAGTTTATCAATTAATTCAGCATAACGAGTACTTTGGGGTAAATCCAATGTTTTGATTGAAGAGGCATCAAAATACAATATTCCATTAGCATCAGCTTTCCACTCTCCATTATAGAAAACGAAAACTTCGGCTGCAAGAAAAAATGGAAACGGGATAATTAATACTGTGAAATGGAAACCCTTCGCGAAACGGGAAGTACTTCGCGAAACGGGAAGTACTTCGCGAAACGGGAAGTATCATCAGATGAAACCCTAAACAACACAGTGATTCGAAAATGCATAAATGAACAACAATAAACTTGAAGTACATAAATTTACCAAGTGTTACAATGCTTGTGCTCGTCGTGGAGCTCATTGAGTGTATCGCCGCCGTTTACCTCTGTCGCCGGCGAGTTTAGAGAGAAGGAGGAGAAAAGCGGAAGGGAAGAAAGAGAAGGGAAGAAAAGAAATAAAAAAAGATGGCCGGGTTATATTATATAGTAAGGGTATTCTGGACTTTTCACAGGGTCTCACTTCGCGAAACGCGAAGTCCCCCCACGTTACGCGAAAAGAGTAATTTCGTCCAAAAAAAATAAAGTGGTCACCAGATCAAATTTTATTATAAGTGACCACGGACGCAAATGACCCTATCTTTAGGGTCATTTAGTCCAATTTCCCGTTCGGTTACGACAAGAGAGAATGATTTCGAATATTTAATTCGCCTACAGGTACATCCTAATCGTCCATAAGATGACCTCTACTGATGACATACATTTGGCATAAAATTTATAATTCATTTACTTGTAATTAAGCTTTGTGAGTACCTAATCAACAAAATTAATTTGTTCATTAGTTTATTATAAAGTGTTTTTTGATGTATGAAAGATGTTAATTATATTTTTGGGATTTAGTATGCCTAAATCCTAATGGCCTAAAGGTATGGATATAAGGTTAATTCATTGTCGTATCATCTGATTGTAAATATTTGTTGAAATTTAAGGAGAGATGATGCGTGATTATTTGAAATAATGTTTAAAAGAAAATTAATTTTTTTTAATTAAACATAACGTTACTAGTTTGCTATTGAATTAAGTTTTATCAAGTTTTTATAATTATTCAATTATTTAGTGAAATGACATTATTTTAGCATTTTTAAAGTGTTAAATTATTCACTTGTGTAAAGTGATTTGATGTTGAGAAGAGTTTGAAAGAATTATATGTTTAAAAATAATTTAATTATTAATGAAATAATATTATATTTTATCTATTTATGATGCATAAATAATGAAATTTATGAATGAAGAAGAGTGAAAGTGAAAATATGGTTATGAATTATGATGTGAAGATGAAGAATGTATATGGTTCTAGATTATAGGTTCATTTAATTCTATTATTAAGAATATAAGTATGATTAGAAGATAATTCCAGGTTATAGGTTCATTTAATTCTATTATTAAGAAGATAATTCCAGGTTACTATCTTATCAGTGCCAATATCTTTTAATTTCATTTCAGACAAACCAACAATCTAATCACATCATTAACCTCTTTATCTTAACTTTATCGGTAGACCAACAATCTCATTTATATATTTAACCACCAATATTTGTAGTTTTCCAATTAGTCTCTCATATTACTAATCTCTCATCTTATCCCTGAGCAAACCAACAACAAATCTCTTATCATTGACAAACCAATGTTACCGACTTCTTATCCCTCGGCAAACCAACCACCAAACTCAATCAGACTTTCACACGCCTTTTATCCCTCAATAAACAATTTCACAAGTCTCTTATTTTTGGCAAACCAATGTTATTGGCCTCTTATCCCTCTTAGCAAACCAACCACAAAATCACAATCGACCTCTTATTCATGAGCAATCCAACCAACAATCTCAATCGACCTCACGATCCTTTGTTACCGACCTCTTATTCCTCGGCAAACCAACAATAAATCTCAATCACACTTTCACATGTCTCTTATCATTAGCAAACAAATATTATATGCCTCTTATCCCTCTTCAATCAATCATCACCTCACGATCATTTATTACCGGTCTATTATCCCTCGGCAAACCAACTGTCAATCTTAATCGACATCACAATCCAATGTCATCAGACTCGTATCCCGCGCCAAATCAACTACCTCTTATTTATTACCGATCTCTTATCCACACATATAATTTACTTAAATTTTCATTTTCAAATATTTGAACTCTTGTCTCGAGTGTGTTCGGGCCTCTTATCCACAAATATAATTTACTTAAATTTGCATTTGCAAGGATTTGAATTACGGTGTTCAACAGGTCGGTTAACCGGTTAAATAGTTCCGGTTAACTTCGGTTTTACCTTTCATTTTACAAATCGGTTAACCGGTCAATATTGGTATCAGTTTTACTAGTTTCTGTTTTACTTGTTCCGGTCGGTTAACCAGTTTAACCGTTAACTGATAATTCAATTTTTTAATTTAAGTATTAAACTTAATAAATGATTTCTTTTTCAAAATTCTTATTTGTACCTAACTTTTATGGTATTCTCCCTTGTCTATCTTATAATATATATTATATTTTATATAATATAATATAATATATTATAATAATATTTCCTAGATATATTTAAAAATATATTATATTATAATAACAATATAATATTACAATAATATAATATATTTCAAAAGTCTCCGTTTTTATACTAATAGCCATATAAATTATTTTTTTTAAACAACTATACAAATTATAATTTAAAATTTAAAATAACTTATATATTTTATTAAATATTATTTATAATATATATAATATTTACAAAATAACTAATATAAATATATAATTAAATTATTACCGTTTTATCGGTTAAACCGCTAAAAAATAGTTAAACCTAAAACCGAATCGTTTAACCGATAAAAAACTGGTTAACCGGAACCATTAGAATTGGTTAACCAATAAACGGATAATATGAAACAGGTAAGGTTATCGGTTTTTCGATTTTTTGCACAGTCGTACTTCAAACTCTTGTTTCGAGTGTGAAAGATGATCACTTTAACCATCAAACCACTTATAATTATTGATATCTTTTATTTATAATTTTGTGTATGCAAAGTGATATATATATTTTATAACTTACAAAATTTCGAATTTTTGATTTTTTTTTAGTGAAATTCACAACATGTCTAGAGAGTATAAGCATGCACCAGAATATTATGATTTAGTATTACCGGTTAAAGCAACATGTTTGCATGTAAATAAAATTCCATAAAACTTGATTTTGATCATATATATAACATAGATAATTAAACCTCATCATACAATTTTGTGAACTTATTTTAACTATATATAATTTGCTTGATTTGGCGGCTAAGTCTCTTTCGGTGGTATATCGTGATGCTTAGGATCTGGTCCTTCTGGTGCCAACCTTTGAGTATGTATGTCTAATGACCGAAAATCGGCATTATTTTGGTGATTCTTCTCCAATTCAGTTAGTTGGAACCCATATTTTCGTGAAAGGATGTGGCTCTCTAGTGTCATAGACTGGCCGAAGTCTACTGTGAATATCAAACTTATAACCATCACCATCAAAATGGAGCTTTTGATAATATGAGATTTGTCATAGTGTTTGTATAGATATAAAATAAGAGAAAAGTTTGATGAGATTTTAAGGATTAACTTCAAACTATTTATATTGAAAAAAAGTAAGAGCCACCCACTAATATTAATTAGTTTTTGTTAGTAAAAAATATAAAATAAAAGGGATAAATAGATGTGGTCTACACATGGATGGATAAGATTGTATGAATCTACAATAAGTCTAGTTTGGTTTGAAAAATTATTCTAACAAGATGAATAAGTATATTAAATTTGAATTATTTTTCTTTTTAGTAACATAAATCCTATTAAAATATTTTATTTTATTTTTTTAAAAGTGAATAATTTTTTTTATTAATCCTAATATCTCAAATAACACATATACTTTACATCATGAATCTAATCATGATAATTTATACATTCATTAATTAAAGACAGAAATGAAACAAGAAATATAAAAAGTGTTATATGTTTTCTTATTCAAACCGATCGATCCACGAATTCACTCATTACTCTCTTGCTAAAATCTAAATTAACGTGTCTCAACCCAACTATGCCATTTTAATTATTATTATTATTATTATATATATATATATATTCAATGTTATCCGAGCTCTTATTATTCGAGCTCGAAGAGAGGCACATTACGATGTTCATGACCAATCCGATCTAACCAATTCTCATTTGCAAGGATTCTAACTCTAGTTCTTATTAACTCTTCTAAACTAATAAATATTCTCTCTTAAAATAAATTTATCTTTCTTAATTAATTTTTTTATTATTTTTTATTTTCTTTCTCCTACAATATATATTATAATAATATATTACTTTTTATATTTTATCTTTCATTATTTATTTATATATATATATATATATAAATTTTTATTTTTCTTAAATATATTTTATCTCTTGTAATAAAAATGAATATCTATAATTTATATATGATGACAGAAATAAATTAATGAAGGGACATAAAGTTAAATATAATATATAAATATATATATAAAGAGAAATAAATTATTTAAATAAATTAAAGAGAAAAATTAATTATTATTATTATTATATTTTCTCACTCTTACCATATATATATATATATATATATATATATATAATAATATTATTATTATTTTTATATTTTATCTCTCATTATATTTATATATTATATTTACAATATGAATATTCAAAGGCTTGAATTCAGTAAGCAAGATGATCAAATAGTTTCTCTCTCTGTAAAATCAGATTGCTTGTTCGTTGGATTCGGCAAAATTATAAGGCAAATTGTCCGCTGTCATTTAAACTTGTTAAATACTGAGCAGAGACAAACGGTCGAATCTTCAAGAATGATACGTGGCACTCTTCCATTGGAAAGCCTCCATTGTACACAGTAGGTTCTAAGCACAAGGATCGTGTCCGTACATCAATAGTAGTGCGCCGAATATTCCATCAGGGATGTACCTGCAAAACAAGTAATATGAGGAAAATTCTCTTACGTGGCATTCGTTGGTTGGTTTCATATAGTTGTTGTACTGATCTTCACTAGAAAGTGGAGCAGGAGTAGGGTACAGCTACAGCACGTGGGTAAGTGAATGCTAGCTTCAAGCATACTGCTTAAGCTGAGCATTAGACGTATTTCAGTTAGACGGATTATGAAAATCAGTCTAATGAAATCAAACATCTCCTTTTAATAACCGAGTCTATTAGACCGTCTGGTCTAATAGAATTAGACTTACGTCTAATTACAATAACCATTAGACTGCACGTCTAATTCCGGTTCTACCTCAGACTAATCTGAAGGAGTTAGACTCACGTCTAACTTTCACTTTGCATTAGACTACCCGTCTAATCATTCACTAACCATTAGACTACACGTCTAACTCCACTAAGTTAGACTGCACGTCTAATTCCGGTTCTACCTCAGACTAATCTGAAGGAATTAGACTCACGTCTAACTTTCACTTAATTAGACTACACGTCTAATTATCCAATAATCATTAGACTGCACGTCTAATTCCGGTTCAACCTCAGACTTGTCTGAAGGAGTTAGACTCACGTCTAACTTTCATTTAATTAGACTATCCGTCTAATCATTCACAATATATTAGAATACACATCTAACTCCACTGAGTTAGACTGCACGTCTAATTCCGCACAAATATTTTAGACTGCACGTCTAGCTCCGCTGAGTTAGACTGCACGTCTAATTCCAAATATATTAGACTTTCCATCTAATTGTAAATATATTAGACTACACGTCTAACTCCGTTGAGTTAGACTGTACGTCTAATTTCGAGTACATTAGACTTGCGTCTAATTGCAACTATATTAGACTACACGTCTAATTCTATGCATTCATTAGACTACACGTCTAACTCCGTTGAGTTAGACTGTACGTCTAATTCTATGCATTCATTAGACTACACGTCTAACTCCGTTGTGTTAGACTATACGTCTAATTCTATGCATCTAATGCCAAAATCGGTATGATGACACTCATTAGAGCAAAGTCTTATTAAATATGATTTTAATACACCTGCATCAAAACTCATAAGTCATTTCATCATCAAAATCTCAATGGTTAAATTATTTCAACACTTAGTCAAAATAATTTGACCCAACAGATGTGGTCTACACATGAATGGATAAGATTGTGTGAATCTACAATAAGTCTAGTTTGGTTTGAAAAATTATTCTAACAACATGAATAATTATATTAAATTTGAGTTATTTTTCTTTTCAGTAACATAAATTCTATTAAGATATTTTTTTAATTTTTTTTAAAGTGAATAATTTTTTTATTAATTCCAATATCTCAAATAACACATTTACTTTATGAATCAAATCATGATAATTTATACATTCATTAATTAGAGACAGAAATGAAACAAGGAATATAAAAAGTGTTATATGTTTTCTTATTCAAATCGATCCAAGAATTGATTTGACTCATTACTCTTTCGCTAAAATCTAAATTAACAACGTGTCTCAACCCAATTATCCCATTTTTATTATTATTTTTATTATTATTATTATTATTATTATTATTTATATATATATATATATCCAATATTACCCGAGCTCTAATTATTCGCGAAGAGAAGTACCTTACGATGTTCATACGGTGTTCATGACCAATCAGATCTAACCACTTCTCATTTGCAAGGATTTAACTCTGGTTCTTATCCACAAATATAATCTATATATAATTATATATAAATATATATTAAATAATGTCTAATCTAATATTTTAGAGATTTACTACACGGTGGTGCATGTACAATCATTGATTATCTCTTCTAAACTAATAAATATTCTCTCTTAAAATAAATTTATTTTTCTTAATTTATTTTTTTATTATTTTTTATTTTCTTTCTCCTACAATACATTATAATAATATATTACTTATTATATTTTATCTCTCATTATTTATTTATATATATATAAATTTTTATTTTTCTTAAATATATTTTATCTCTACATAATAAAAATGAATATCTATAATTTATATATAATGAGAGAAAAAAATTAATGAAAGGACATAAAGTTAAATACAATATATAAATATATATAAAGAGAAATAAAATATTTAAATAAATTAAAGAGAAAATTTAATTAATATTTTTATTTTATTTTCTCACTCTTACCGTATATTTAATAATAATAATATATTATTTTTTTATATTTTTCTCTCATATTATATATATATATATATATAATATAAAATATAAAATAAAAAGAATAAATAGATGTGGTCTACATTATGGATAAGATTGTGTGAATTTACAATAAGTCTAGTTTGGTTTGAAAAATTATTCTAACAACATGAATAATTATATTAAATTTGAGTTATTTTTCTTTTCAGTAACATAAATCCTATTAAGATATTTCTTTTTATTTTTTTTAAAGTGAATAATTTATTTTTTTAATCCCAATATCTCAAATAACACATATATTTTACTTCATGAATCAAATCATGATAATTTATACATTCATTAATTAGAGACTGAAATAAAACAAGAAATATAAAAAGTGTTATATGTTTTATTATTCAAACGGATCACGAATTGACTCATTACTTTTTTTTTTAAATCTAAATTAACAACGTGTCTTAACCCAATTATCCCATTATTATTATTATTATTATTATTATTATATCCAATGTTATTCGAGTTGTAATTATTCGCGAAGAGAAGTACCCATTCGAATCTAACCACTTCTCATTTGCAAGGATTCTAACTCTGGTTCTTATCCACAGATATACTCTATATATAATTATATATATATATATATATAATCTATATATAATTATATATATATATATATATATATATAAAATTAATGTCTAATCTAATATTTTAGAAATTTACTACACTCTGCATGCACAATCATTGATTATATTTTCTAAACTAATAAATATTCTCTCTTAAAAAAATTTATCTTTTTTAATTAATTTTACTATTATCTTTTACACACACTCCCTCCACAAACTAATTCCCAAAACTAACCTAGAACTAATTCCCAAAACTAACCTAGTTTGTCGTTTAACTTCCCAAACTAACATACTTTATTCATTAATTCCACAACTAACGTTATTTTTTTAAAATTTATTAATTTATTACATTTAAATTCATTATATATATATATTAAAATTATTATTTTTTATAAATTTAATATATTTAAATTATTATTTTTATAAATTTAATTATTTATATTTTGATATATATATTTTAATTTATTATTTTATAAATTTGATTATTTATATTTTGATACATATTTTAAATTATTATTTTTTATAAATTTGAACTCTTGTCTCGATTGTGGTCTCTTATCCACAAACATAATTTACTTAAATTTTCATTTGCAAGGATTCGTATTAAGGTGTTCAACAGGTCGGTTAATCGGTAAAACAGTTCCGTTTAAGTTCGATTTTACCTTTTATTTTACAAATCGGTTAACCGGTCAATATTGTTATTAGTTTTACTAGTTTTTGTTTTACTTGTTTCGGTCGGTTATCCAATTTAATCGTTATTTCGGTCGGTTATCCAATTTAATCGTTAACTGATAATTCAATTTTTTAAATTAAGTATTAAACTTATTAAATAATTTATTTTTCAAAATTCTTGTTTGTACCTTACTTTTATGATATTCTTCATTATCTATCTTATAATATATTATATTTTTATATAATATATTATAATGATATTTCCTAAATATATTTAAAAATATATTATAATATATTATATTATTATAACAATATAATATTATAATAATATAATATATTTTAAAAGTCTCCATTTGTATACTAATAGTCATATAAATTACTTTTTTTTTAAACAAGTATACAAATTATAATTTAAAATTTAAAATAATTTATATATTATTAAATATTATTTATAATATATGTAATATTTACAAAATAACTAATATAAATATATGATTAAATTATTACCGGTTTATCGGTTAAACCACTAAAAAAATAGTTCAACCGAAAACTGAACCGTTTAACCAATAAAAAACCGGTTAACCGGAACCATTAAAATCGGTTAACCAATAAACCGATAATATAAAACTGGTAAGCTATCGATTCGGTAAGGTTATCGTTTTTTCGGTTTTTTTGCAAGTTCTACTTCGAACTCTTGTTTCGAGTGTGAAAGATAATCACTTTAACTATCGAACCACTTATAATTATTGATATCTTTTATTTATAATTTTGTGTATGCAAAGTGATATATATCTTTTATAACTAACAAAATTTTGAATTTTTTATTTATTTTAGTGAAATTCATAGAAAAAAAATATTAGACCCTCTTTATATTAATAAGCTAAAATTATATTTTCAATATATAAATATTATTTATTATTTTGTGTAAAATTTAAAATGTAGATAAATAATATAAAAATAAAAAAATATTAGTTACAGTCAAATATAAATTTTAGGCAAATAATCATAAATGATAATTTATTTTTATTTAAATATATCGCAAGTTAATTTTTAAATAGATTATTATATATTTATATATATATATATAGAATATATAATTTTAAAAAATGGTTCATATATATATAATATAATAATATAAAAATAATTAATACAAATAGATTTAAATATATACATATAAATATTTTGTACACAAATTATAGAAGAACATGTTAATATAATTAAATTAATTTTTTATTTTTAAAATGGATTAATTCTTAAATGGTTAATGTTTCATTTATTTTTAAAGATAAAAATAAAAAAAAAATATAATTTTAAAAAAATGGATGCTTATTATTATTTATAATTTTTTTTTAATTTATTAAATTATTAATGTTGATTATACATTTTATTTAACTCTGGTCTCCAATGTGATTTCTCAAATGTGAAAGATGATCACTTTAACCATCATACCACTTATGATTGATGTGTTTTATTAATAATTTTGTGTATGCATTGCATGTTATATATATTATAACTAAAAAAAATTGAACACAAATGATATTATTTTATTAATAAGCTAAACTATATTTTCATTATAAACTCTATTATTTATTTTTTGTATTAAATATAAAATGTAGATAAATATTTTAAAAAATTAATTTATTTATACTATATTTTCAGTATAAAAAATATTAATTACCCGTCAAATATAGGTTGTATACCAATAATAAAAAATAATATTTTATTTTTATAAAAATATATCGAGAATTAAGTTTTAAATAGATTGTTATATATATAATATATAATTTAAAAAAATATATATATAATATAAAATTATAAAATTATAAAATTATAAATACAAATAGAATTATATATATATATTACAAATTTTATAATATGTGTTAATATAATTAAATTAATTATTTATTCCTTAAAATTGATTAATTCTTGAAATTTTAATTATTTGTTTAATTTATTAGTTTAAATAGAAATGAAAAAAGAATAATTTTTTTTTGTATAATTTTAAAAAATGTTGTAGAATTATATATATATATATATATATATATATATATATATATATATATATATATATATATATATATATATATTAGTAAACATTTATTATTCTAATATAATTAAATTATTAAATTATTCTTAAAATTTATTAAATTATTAATATTTGACAATTCATTTCATTTATTAATTAAAGAGAAATTAAAGAAGGATTATAAAAAGTCTTATTCGTTTTCTTATTCAAACCTAATCACTGTTTGACTACAAACAGTGCCTATTTATTTTCACGCTAAGATTCAAATAGCAAATCAATATTTAACTATTATATATATATATATATATATATATATATAATTAAAATAATATATTAAAAATATATTCTTAATTAATAATAATCTAATCTATTACTTATCTACTCTAATATTATCCAATATAATTTATTATCTACTGTAATATTATCTCTTCTATCTAAGTCAAATATTATAAAATTTGGTTACTAATCTAGAAAGCATTTATATGTTGCCAATTATTTTTATTCTAAAAATATCCTACTAATTATAAGTTATTAAAAACTTACATAATAACTGCTATTTTAAAATTGAGATTCTATCATTTTTTCAATCTCTCTAATTTAAGTTCAGATGAGTCTATGACATGTCTTAGAGAGTATATACATGCACCAGAAAATTATGATTTAGTATTACCAATTAAAGCAACATGTTTGCATGTAAATAAAATTCCATGAAACTGGATTTTGATCATATATAACATAGATAATTAAACCCCATCATACAATTTTTTATTTTAAGTATTTATAATTTGCTTGATTTGGCGGCTAAGTCTCTTTCGGTGGTATATCGTGATGCTTAGGATCTGGTCCTCCTGGTGCCAACCTCTGAGTATGTATGTCTAAGGACTGAAAATCGGCATTATTTTGGTGATTCTTCTCCCATTCAGTTAGTTGGAACCCATATTTTCGTGAAAGGATGTGACTCTCTAGTGTCATAGACTGACCGAAGTCTACTGTGAATATCAAACTTATAACCATCACCATCAGAATGAGAGCTTTAGATAATATGAAATTTGTCATAGTGTTTGTATAGATATGAATAAGAGAAAAGTTTGATGAGATTTTAAGGATTAACTTCAAACTATTTATATTGAAAAAAAAGTAAGAGCCACCTATTAATATTAATTAGTTTTTGTTTGTAAAAAATATAAAATAAAAGGGATAAATAGATGTGGTCTACACATGGATGGATAAGATTGTGTGAATCTACAATAAGTCTAGTTTGGTTTTAAAAATTATTCTAACAACATGAATAATTATATTAAATTTGAGTTATTTTTCTTTTCAGTAACATAAATCCTATTAAGATATTTCTTTTTATTTTTTTTAAGTGAATAATTATTTTTTATTAATCCCAATATCTCAAATAACACATACTTTTATATTATGAATTAAATCATGATAATTTATACATTCATTAATTAGAGACAGAAATGAAAAAAGGAATATAAAAAGTGTTATATGTTTTCTTATTCAAATGGATCCATGAATTGACTCATTACTCTTTAGCTAAAATCTAAATTAACGTGTCTCAACCCAATTATTCCATTTTTATTATTATAATAATAATAATAATAATAATAATAATAATAATAATAATGTCTAATTTAATATTTTAGAGATTTACTACACGCAATGCATGCACAATCATTGATTATCTCTTTTAAACTAATAAATATTTTCTCTTAAAATAAATTTATCTTTCTTAATTAATTTTTTTATTATTTTTTATTTTCTCTCTCCTACAATATATATTATAATAATATATTACTTTTTATATTTTATCTCTCATTATTAGTTTTTTTATTATTTTTTTATTTTCTTTCTCCTACAATATATATTAAAAAAATATATTACTTTTTATATTTTATCTCTCATTATTTATTTATATATATATAAATATATATAAACTTTTATTTTTCTTAAGTATATTTTTTCTCTAGATAATAAAAATGAATATCTATAATTTATATATAATGAGATAAAAAAATTAATGAATGGATAAAGTTAAATACAATATATAAATATATATAAAGAGAAATAAAATATTTAAATAAATTAAAGAGAAAAATTAATTATTATTATTATTATTTTATTTTCTCACTCTTACCCATATATATATATATAATAATTATAATATATTATATTTTCTATTTTTCTCTCCTATTATATATATATATATATATATATATAAACTTTTATTTCTCTTAAATATATTTTATCTCTTGATAATAAAAAATAACATACATAATGATATAAAAAAAAATTAACACACACTCAACCACGAACTAACATACTTTGTTCATTACTTCCAAAACTAACCTATTTTACTATTCAAACTTAGTTATTTTTTTAAAATTTATTAATTTATTACATTTAAATTCATTATATATATATTGTTAGATAAAATAAGACCGGTTCAAATAAACCTAGCTTAAAATAAACTTTCCATGCAGGAATACTTGGAACGTGACCGCACAAAGAAAGGATCGGCCAAAGCCTAAAACCGGAATCATCAAATAGCCGATCATCCAAAAGGCAGAGAAACAACCAGAAGAAGTCCGGTTACATCACTCATACCAAAAGCCTTTCGGCTAAGTCAAGCAGCCGACCAGTACAAGAAGACAATTTGGGTATCTGTTGAGAACGATACCAAAGGAACAGACTGAACACTTCCATATTCATGCAAGTCTGAGGAAAGACTGTAGGCTGCAGAAGACAGTACTACCGGATCCTTCCACTTCGGGATAAGACAGAAAGGAAATCTTCCAAGTACAGACAACTGTCCAACAAACAGTGCCTACATCAAGTAAAAGACAAACCCGGCAGGTTTGTCTTACAGACCGGCAGGTCTGAGACAGAATACCAGGTCTGAGGTTGACCATCAGGTCTGAGGAAACGACCGCAGGTCTGAACCTCTGAAACACTGAATCACTGCACCTCTGCTTAGCCAATCAGATTCAAGGAAGAGAAATATGACCGTTGGCATATTTCACCTATAAAAGGAGGCAGTTGCAGAAGAGAAAATGCGGGACATGAAGAGACAACAGTGTGATATTGAGATATTAAGAGCATTTACTACAAGTGATAGAGTGTGCTGTTTTAAAAAAACCTAAGTGTTGAAAGTTAAAGTGTGTTTTACAATTTCGGTGTAAATTGTAAGAGTGTTATCGAGCAGGAAATAAGTCTCGATCGGCTTGTACTTGTATTCCTTAGTGAATATCCTTCTCGCGGTTTCGAGAGGAAGGGGTGACGTAGGAGTTTTATCTCCGAACATCCATAAAATCTATCTTGTCATTTACTTTCTGCCGGCTTCATTATCTAACCGACTAACTTAACCACACTGCTCCAAACCAACTCTATACTAACCATACCGAATATCCAGATTACCGAAACCGACCCACCATTTCCAAATCTCCATCATCCGAAACCGGCCTTGTTTATCAAACAAGTGTGCTGCTTCAACCTGAAAGCAAACCTCTTCCGCGCTTGAACCTAGTTCAAGGGTTTGTGACAGGTTGTGTAGTATTGAAACCCCGGTATTAATCTCTAACCAGATTAACCACCACCCTTCGAGTGTGAACCGCTAACCGGTCCAACCCCCCGGTTCCCCAGCGGCGACCTAGATCCTAACAATTGGTATCAGAGCAGTTAGTTTCAATACTCAAGCAAGCATGTATCAGAATAGGCCTCCAATGCTAGAAGGTGATGACTTTGCCAACTGGAAGGCACGCATGCACCTGCACCTAGTCACCTTGGATGATGAAATGGAGTCCATTATGACCGAAGGACCGATAATTATTGATAAGGATAGAAAGGAATGGACGGCTGAAGATAGGAGAAGAAACAATCTGGACAACCATGCTAGAAACCGGATCTCCAACAGCGTGGACAGAAACACATACTGCAAGATCAGAGACTGCCAAACCGCGAAGGAGACATGGAACACGGTTATCCAGATCTTTGAGGGAAATGAAAGAACAAAGGAGAACAAAATAATGGTAGCCACACAGAAGTTTGAGAGCATCAAGATGAAACTAGGACAAACTATGAAGGAATACAGTGACCGGTTCACTGGTGTGTTAGATGAGTTAGCAACTCTGGGCAAGAAGTATGACAACAAAGAGGTCATTATGAAGGTTTTGAGATCTCTTCCAAGTGCTCGGGACATAAAAACGATGGTAATGAGAGAATCAAAGAGCCTACATAAGATGAAATTATACGATGTATTCGAAGATATTAAGGCATATGAGTTCGAAATGAGATCTAGAACCGAAGAGGAAGTCTCGGCTTCAACATCAACCAGAGCACTAATCACATCTACAGAACCGGCTGCACCTGCTCCTACACCTGCACCGGCACCGGCCCCTGCACCCGTACCAATCAGAACCGCCGAACAGTTCACTGAAGATGCCATGACAATGCTTGCACAGAAATTTGGAAGGTTCATGAAAAGGAGCCAACCGACAAACAACTACTATGGTGACAAATCCAATGTAAGATGCTACAACTGTAACTGTTTGGGACATTTTAAGTGGGAATGCAGGAAACCGAGGAGGGATACCCAGAAACCGGACTATCAAAATGACAGAAACAATTATCAACAAGCCGGTGAAGGAAGTGAGATACCGAGAGCACTGATAGCCGACGATGGAGGAAGTCTATGGGCTCGCAGTGATAGTGACGATGAACTCACATGCCTCATGGCAAATGAAGAACAAGTATTTGACTCTCCCTGTGAGGAATTTACTAAAGATGAGTTATACAATGCATTAAATGACATGTAGAAGAATATAAGAACCTATTGACCATGCTACCTAAGCACCTCAACATCAGAACCGATCCCACAATACCCATTCCGACAGAACCAGAGGTACCCATCATAACCGAACCGGAGGTCATACAATCTGATGATACCCATACTCTAGAAACCGAGTTAGATCCTAAGACCGAACAACCTAGTGAACCGACTAGAGAACTAACCAAGGAAGAAAATGCCCGACTTCAATATAAGATGGCCGCGTATAAGAGATCTAGTGATATAGTAAAGAACATGAATAGACACTACAGACATCCTCGTTGTAAGTTTGGCCTAGGATACGAAAATAGCTCCAAAGACCGAAAACCCATAGAGAAAGCAAGGCTTACAAAAGGAAACCTTCCCTTTATAAAATTTCTTAAAAGCTCCTGGACCGCTAAAGAAGAGGAGACCGCATACTATAGGGAAGAAAAGCTAAAATACGACTATGTTGGTCCAACCGATTCATGGCTTGACCCTGTGAAAAGAAAAGCCGAAATCCTCAAACATAAGAAAGCCTTTCCTGAACCGCGTAGGTCAAACCATAGATCACCGAACCAAAGACCATCACCATTTAGGACATTTGAAGGAAAACCGAAATACACGAGACCGAGTGCCAAAGGGACAGTTAAGACCCTAGCAAAGAAGACTGTCCGGTTCATCAAGGTTTGGATACCTAAGGGACTAATCGCATGTGGACCCAAGTGAACATGGGTACCAAATAGTTGTAAATATGTACATTTTACAGGACCCAAAGAAACGGCTAGGAAACTCCGAATGGTTCTTGGACAGCGGTTGCTCCAGGCACATGACCGGAAACAACAATTTATTAACCGATATCAGAACAGCAACCGGTGCTCTAATTACCTTCGGTGACAACTCAAAAGGTAAAACGGTGGGCAAGGGTAAGATTGTCCATGGTAACCTAACTATTGATAATGTACTTTTAGTTGAAAACCTAAGTTTTAACCTACTTAGCATTAGTCAGATGTGTGATGCTGGATACACAGTAGAATTTCTTAAACATGCATGCTTCGTTAAGAACTCTCAAGGCATCGTACTACTAACTAGAAATAGGATAGGTAACATTTACAAGGTAGACTGGAAAACTAGAGTAGAATATCCTATATGCATGATAGCTAAGACTGATCAAACCTGGATGTGGCATAAGAGACTAAACCATCTAAACATGAAAACCTTAAACTACATTCGCGGTAAAAAGCTAGTTGAAGGTATTCCTGACATAGTATTTAACCAGGATAAGGTCTGTTCAGCATGCCAAATAGGTAAACAAACTAGGTCATCTTTTAAGAGTAAAGGAAACATTCAATCTAGCCGATGCTTAGACCTCCTTCATATGGATTTATTTGGACCGATTCAGGTCATTAGCCTAGGAGGTATGCTCTACACCATGGTAGTTATTGATGATTATTCTAGATATACATGGGTAATATTTCTACCATCTAAACGTGAAACCGTATCAAACCTGATCACACTTCTTAAGTGCCTGCAAAATGAAAAATCAACTCGTATTAATAGCATTCGAAGTGATCGAGGTACCGAATTTACCAATAGTACATTAACTGCATATCTTGATGAATCCGGTATTAGACACGAGTTGTCTAGTGCTAGGACTCCTCAACAAAATGGCCTGGCCGAGAGAAGAAACCGGACTCTCAAGGAAGCCGCACGGTCCATGATAGCCGACTCCGGCATTGCTCAGAAATTTTGGGCTGAGGCTATCAACACTGCATGCTATACACAAAACCGCTCTTTGATAAACAAATTTCACAACAAAACGTCGTATGAGGTTTATTTTAACAGAGTTCCCAAACTCAAGTACCTCAGGATTTTCGGTTGTAAATGTTATATTCATATAAATGGTAAAACCCAACTCACCGCTTTTGATGCAAAAACCGATACCGGCATCATGCTAGGGTACTCGGCAGTAAGTAAAGCATATAGAGTATATAATAATAGAACTGCAACCATGGAGGAAACAATTCACGTTGTTTTCGATGAATCGGTTGAAAGCAACACTACTTCATGCTTTGATCTACACAACAGATTGGAAAATAATGATATTCATTCTGATAGTGAAGATGAGACTCCGGTCTTCAGGCGGTTTGTCCATGACCAAATGGATAATATTGATACCCAGCCGGATCAAGCTGTTCCACAACAGGAAGCTGACACTTCGGTCCAATCCGAGGGAGTCGGTCGGTCTGACAATCTCGTTCAGCCTACCGACATGTCTAGCCTTGATCAAATAAACGGTAATTTGGTAGACATCCCTGAATTGAATCTCAGAAGAAACAGTAAACATCCTCCTGAGCAAATTATAGGTGACCCTTCAGAACCTGTTCGAACTAGGAGTCAACTTCTGGAAGGATATTTTAACTCAGCCTTTATATCCTAGATTGAACCGAAAAGAATAGATGAAGCATTGTCAGATCCGGATTGGATCTTGGGAATGCAAGAAGAGCTGAACCAGTTCGAGAGTAGTAAAGTCTGGTACCTAGTTCCCAGACCGAAAGACCAATCGGTCATAGGAACAAGATGGGTATTCAGAAACAAACTCAATGAGGACGGTTTGGTCACGAGGAACAAAGCCAGATTAGTGGCTCAAGGTTACAAACAGGAAGAAGGCATTGATTTTGAAGAATCATTTTCTCCTGTAGCCAGGATTGAAGCCATTAGGATTTTTCTAACTTTTGCGGCTTTCAAAAACTTTAAGGTTTTTCAAATGGATGTTAAAAGTGCATTTCTGAACGGTGACCTACGTGAAGAAGTGTATGTTGAACAACCACCCGGTTTCAAAAGCGCTGCATTTCCAAACCATGTATACCGGCTAAATAAAGCTTTATACGGTCTAAAGCAAGCACCTAGAGCCTGGTATGATACACTAACCGCATTTCTATTAAAACATGATTTCACCATCGGTTCGGTGGATAAAACACTGTTCAAATTTGAAAAGAAGGAACATATCCTACTTGTTCAAATTTATGTAGATGACATTATTTTCGGTTCCACCGATCCTAAGCTATGTGACAAGTTTTCAAAAATGATGACTAACAAGTTTGAGATGAGTATGATGGGAGAATTAAGTTTCTTCCTAGGTCTTCAGGTCAAACAACTCAAAGAAGGAACATTCATCAGTCAACCTAAATATACCAAGGAGCTGCTAAAGAAATTCGGGATGGACACCTGCTCCTCGGCGGCTACTCCAATGAGTTCATCCATTAAACTGGACAGAGATGATGAGGGCCAATCGGTAGACCAGATTGCATACCGGGGCATGATCGGTTCCCTACTATACCTGACAGCAAGTAGACCGGACATCCTGTTTGCAGTTGGTGTTTGTGGGAGATTTCAAGCAAATCCAAAGCAATCCCATTACACAGCCGCAAAGAGGATACTGAAGTATCTAAAGGGCACACTTGATGTCGGTCTGTGGTACCCAAAGGACTCGTCCTTCAATCTAACAAGTTACTCAGATGCAGACTATGCAGGGTGTAAGATTGACAGAAAAAGCACCAGCGGAACATGTCAGTTCCTTGGTGACCGGCTCGTTTCATGGCATAGCAAGAAGCAGACATCTGTGGCCACATCTACTGCAGAGGCTGAATACTTGGCGGCCGGAAGTTGCTGTTCTCAACTCCTCTGGATCCAACAGCAGCTGAAGGACTTCGGTGTCATAGCCGAAGAGTTCCCGATCTTCTGTGATAACACGAGTGCCATAGCGATCACCTACAATCCGGTTCTCCACTCCAGAACCAAGCACATCGACATAAGGCATCACTTCATCCGGGAGCATGTCACGCTGAAGCATATCCGGCTGGAATACGTACCGACCGATCAACAAGTAGCCGATATCTTCACAAAGCCGCTACAGGAAGCTAAGTTTTCTCAATTCAGGCTTACTCTCGGCTTAACCGACATTAGCCAAATCCTTCCAAAGGATGCTTAAAGGGAAACCGGTTCAGACAGACAAAACCGGTAATTCTTCCTAAGCTATTGAATTTCGAATCCTCAGGGTGTCTGTGGAAGAACCGCCCAGTTTATCAGATAGAGTAAACCGACGACTACTTGGTGCATGCATCAAATAACCGCATCGAGATGAACAACTGATGACTGACCGGCTCGGAAGTAGGCAACCCTAGATTATTTGAATTTCAAACAGAAGAGGAATAGTTATCAGGGATTAAGGATATCTGTTCTGCAACATTACTCTCTCAAAGTAAAATAGGTCGCGCCTAAAAAGACGTGAAGATCTTTTGATATCTTTCACAGTTCAGGTCTATGACCGACACCTAGACTGCAAACCTGTCAATTTCATGCAAAATCTCTTATCCTGCAGTTAATACATATCATCTCATTTAATGACTGGACAATAGGATAGTCCCTAAACTAGTATTTAAGTGAAGCAAACACTCACCACATCATTCACAAGACAAAAGAATACCCTCTCACTAAGGCAAAAATGTCTCAGTATCCCAACATCCTTCAGGTTGATTTTCAATCCTGCTCAACCACAGATCAATATGAGATATATAAGATGATTAAGTCTCTAGAGGAAACCGGCCTTCAGTGTTTCCTAGACGACAAACATACCATCTATCCGGAAAACTAGTTTTTGTTTTACTTATTTCGGAAAACTAGTTTTTGTTTTACTTATTTCGGTCGGTTATTCAATTTAATAGTTAACTGATAATTCAATTTTTTAAATTAAGTATTTAACTTATTAAATGATTTCTTTTTCAAAATTCTTGTTTGTACCTTATTTTTATGGTATTCTCCATTATATATCTTATAATATATTATATTTTTATATAATATATTATAATGATATTTCCTAGATATATTTAAAAATATATTATAATATATTATATTATTATAACAATATAATATTACAATAATATAATATATTTCAAAAGTCTCCATTTAATTCTTTTAAACAAGTATACAAATTATAATTTAAAATTTAAAATAACTTATATATATATTATTAAATATTATTTATAATATATGTAATATTTACAAAATAACTAATATAAATATATGATTAAATTATTACCGATTTATCGGTTAAACCGCTAAAAAAATAGTTCAACCGAAAACCGAACCGTTTAACTAATAAAAAACCGGTTAACTGGAACCATTAAAATTAGTTAACCAATAAACAGATAATATAAAATCGGTAAGCTATCGATTTGGTAAGGTTATCGTTTTTTCGGTTTTTTTGCACAGTTCTACTTCGAACTCTTGTTTCGAGTGTGAAAGATGATCATTTTAACTATCGAACCACTTATAATTATTGATATCTTTTATTTATAATTTTGTGTATGCAAAGTGACATATATCTTTTATAACTAACAAAATTTCGAATTTTTGATTTGTTTGAGTGAATTTAACAAAAAAAAAAAATATATATTAAACCCTTTTTATATTAATAAGCTAAAATTATATTTTCAATATATAAATATTATTTATTATTTTGTGTTAAATTTAAAATGTAGATAAATAATATAAAAATAAATTTATTAATTATTAAATAATTTTTCAATAAAAAATTATTAGTTACAGTCAAATATAAATTTTAGACAAATAATCATAAATAATAATTTATTTTTATTTAAATATATCGTAAATTAATTTTTAAATAGATTATTATATATATATAATATAATTTTTAAAAATGGTTCATATATATATAATATAATAATATAAAATAATTAATACAGATAGAATTAAATATATACATATAAATATTTAGTAAACAAATTATAGAAAACATGTTAATATAATTAAATTAATTTTTTATTTTTAAAATGGATTAATTCTTAAATGGCTAATGTTTCATTTATTTTTTAAAGATAAAAATAAATTTTTTTATATAATTTAAAAAAATGGATGCTTATTAATCTTTATAATTAATTTTTTTTAATTTATTAAATTGTTAATGTTGATTATACATTTTATTTATTAATTAGAGAGAGAAATAAAAAAGGATTTTAACTCTTGTCTCCAATGTGAAAGATGATCACTTTAACCATCATACCAATTAAATATCACTTATAATTAATGTGTTTTATTAATAATTTTTTGAATGCATTGCATGTTATATATATTATAGCTAAAAAAATTGAATATTTTGGTTTTTTGATAAAATTCACAGATAATATTATTTTATTAATAAGCTAAATTATATTTTCAGTATAAACTTATTATTTATTTTTTGTATTAAATATAAAATGTAGATAAATAATTTAAAAAATTAATTTATTTTTATTATAGTTTTCGTATAAAAAATATTAGTTACTCGTCAAATATAGATTATATATTAATAATAAAAAATAATATTTTATTTTTGTAAAAATATATCGAGAATTAAGTTTTTAAATAGATTGTTATATATATAATATATAATTTAAATATATATATGTATAATATAAAATTATAAAATTATAAATACAAATAGAATTATATATATATATATATATGAGGAGTGATAGGGAGAGGGAATTTGAGTGAGGGAATGGGAGAGAGAATGATTTGACATCACGGTTGGAAAAATGGTAAAGTAGGAGGAAAGAGAGAAGAAAGAGAAATTATTTGATTTTTTTAGTCAATCATATTGTCGAGACACACGTTATTTCCTCTCTTATTCCCTCACCAAATTTATTCTCTCAATCATTTCTATATATATATATATATATTACAAATTTTATATTATGGGTTAATATAATTAAATTAATTATTTATTTCTTAAAATTAATTATTTGTTTAATTTATTAGTTTAAATAGAAATGAAAAAAGAATAATTTTTTTTATATAATTTTAAAAAATGTTGAAGAATTATATATATATATATATATATATATATATATATATATATATATATATATATATATATATATATATTAGTAAACATTTATTATTCTAATATAATTAAATTATTTTTTTATTCTTAAAATTTATTAAATTATTAATATTTGACAATTCATTTCATTTATTAATTAAAGAGAAATTAAAAAAGGAATATAAAAAGTCTTATTAGTTTTCTTATTCAAACCTAATCAAGGTTTGACTCATACAAATTTGCCCATTTATCCAAACACCCATTTATTCTTAATCTAAGATTCAAATGGCAAATCAATATTTAACTATTATTATTATTATTATTATTATATATATAATTAAAATAATATATTAAAAATATATTCTTAATTAATAATAATCTAATCTATTATTTATCTACTCTAATATTATTCAATATAATCTATTATCTACTGTAATATTATCTCTTCTATCTAAGTCAAATATTATAAAATTTTGTTACTAATCTAAAGCATTTAATTGAAGCCAATTATTTTTATTCTGAAAATATCATGCTAATTATAAGTTATTAAAAACTTATAGAATAATTGCTATTTTAAAATTGAGATTCTATCATTTTTTTTCAATCTCTAATTTAAGTTCATATGAGTCTATGACATGTCTTAAAGATATGACATGTCTTAGAAATATGACATGTCTTAGAGAGATATGATTTAGTATTACCAGTTAAAGCAACATGTTTGCATGTAAATAAAATTCTCTGAAACTTGATTTTGATCATATATAACATAGATAATTAAACCCCATCATACAATTTTGTGAACTTATTTTAACTATATATACTTGATTTGGCGGCTAAGTCTTTTGGATGGTATATCGTGATGCTTAGGATCTGGTCCTCCTAGTGCCAACCGTTGAGTATGTATGTCTAAGGACTGAAAATCGGCATTATTTTGGTGATTCTTCTCTCATTTAGTTAATTGAAACCCATATTTTCGTGAAAGGATGTGTCTCTCTAGTGTCATAGACTGACCGAAGTCTACTTTGAATATCAAACTTATAACCATTACCATCAGAATTAGAGCTTTTGTTGATAATATGAGATTTGTCATAGTGTTTGTATAGATATGAAATAAGAGAAAAGTTTGATGAGATTTTAAGGATTAACTTCAATCTATTTATATTATTGAAAAAAAGTAAGAGCCACCTATTAATATTAATTAGTTTTTGTTAGTAAAAAATATAAAATAAAAAGGATAAATAGATGTGGTCTACACATGGATGGATAAGATTGTGTGAATCTACAATAAGTCTGTTATTTGAGTTATTTTTTTTCAGTAACATAAATCCTATTAAGATATTTCTTTTTATTTTTTTAAAGTGAATATTTTTTTAATTAATCCCAATATCTCAAATAACACATATACTTTAAATATGGGCATCGTTCTGATAGCAAATCATTTACACAGATACGACGAGAAATGGTAAGACTTATTTTTCAACTTTGTTTTCAAATTAATTGAAATTTAACTTACATTCTCAGGAAGTTTAAGAAGGAACGGTTCCATCCTATGAAGATTTGTTTTTGGCGACTAGGACCAAAAAAGATAAAACTGTTGATCCACGCATTCTAGAGAAAATTGTAAGTATATATATAAAGAGAAATGATTGGGAGATGGAATTTGGTGAGGGAATAAGAGAGGGAATGACGTGGCCGGCAATATGATTGATGAAAAAATTAAATAATTTCTCTATTTTCTCTCTTTTCTCCTACTTTACACTTTTTCCAACCAATGAGGTGATGCCAAATCATTCCCTCTCCTATTTCCTCCCTCAAATTCCCTCCCCTATCACTCCTCATATATAAAATATGTTTACTTTACATTTTTATATATTATTGGTATTAACATATTTTGTTATAGGATGGATTAAGAAAGTTGCGAGCTGAACGTCCCGACATTTTTTATGTCGATTTGGCTGAAGATGTTTTTGGTCCTCAAGAGAAGGGAAAAATTATAGGAATGGGATCGGTTTTAGCTTCTAGAGTTAGAGGGCCTGCAATGTCAAAAAAAACTTATGTCGAGAGAATGTGATAATGCAAAGAAAATTTGATGATATAGAAAACAGAATGAAAGAGAGGATGAGGACGGAAAGGGCTCAAATGAAAGCTGAATTGGAAGAGAGGTTGATGAGAGAGAGAGCTGAAAATGAAGAGGGGTCGAGGAAAGAGAAAGCTGAAAATGAAGAGAGGTTGAGGAAAGAGAGAGCTGAGATGATGCGTTTTATGTCACAGTTTATACCCGGCGGTGCATCGATAGAACCTACATTGTTTGCTCAATTTACTAATTTTGGTAGTCAATCATCGGGTCAAGGGTCATCAACCGCAATTCTACCGGCGCAACAAGACGACGATAATTCTGGGGAAGACGCGAATTAAGTAAGAATTTGTGTTAGTTAATATTGGTGTAGTAATAGTACTTTGATTTTAAATGTTGGTGTTAAGAAACTTCTTTTGTTATGATTTTGGTAATATTATGATTTTGGTTGATATTGGTTATGATGATTTTGGTTAATATTGTTTATGATGATTTTGGTTAATATATTGGTTCAATTGTGTGGTACGGTTAGGTTAGTAGTTATATTTTTGATTTTACAGGTATTTGTATTATTAAATGTAAAATTATTATTTATATAGGATGTTGCGATTGGTCTTCTACCAATCTCCAGAAGGTAATGGACATCGCGATTGGTCTTCTACCAATCGCCATAAGCTAATGGAGGTCGCGATTGGTCTTCTACCAATCGCCAGAAGGGTAATGGAGGTCGCGATTGGTCTTATACCAATCGCCAATGACTATACCATAATTGCTAGTGGTTCACATCCAATCGTCATTAGATTATAGCGATTGGTATAATACCAATCGCCGCTACGAATTATGACATCAACTAGGAAACCTCTACCGATTGATGGCGATTGTGTTATAACCAATTGCTTTATGTCTAAGGCGATTGGTTTCAAGGCTTATGGCGATTGGGAGACCATTAACTATAGACACTTTTTTTTTACTAGTGTTTACTTCATGAATCAAATCATGATAATTTATACATTTTTTAATTAGAGACAAATGAAACAAGGAATATAAAAAGTGTTATATGTTTTCTTATTCAAACCTATCCACGAATTTACTCATTACTCTTTCGCTAAAATCTAAATTAACGTGTCTCAACCCAACTATCCCATTTTTATTATTATTATTATTTATATATATATCCAATGTTACCTGAGCTCTAATTATATCTCTAACCACTCTTCATTTGATTCTAATTCTGGTTTTTATCCACAAATATAATCTATATATAATTATATATATATATATATTTAATAATGTCTAATCTAATATTTTAGAGATTTACTAACATGCACAATCATTGATTATCTCTTCTAAACTTATAAATATTCTCTCTTAAAATAAATTTATCTTTCTTAATTAAATTTTGTATTATTTTTTATTTTCTTTCTCCTACAATATATATTATAATAATATATTACTTTTTATATTTTATCTCTCATTATTTATTTATATATATATATATAAACTTTTATTTTTCTTAAATATATTTTATCTCTTAATAATAAAAATGAATATCTATAATTTTTATATAATGAAAGAAAAAAATTAATGAAGGGACATAAAGTTAAATATAATATATAAATATATATATAAAGAGAAATAAAATATTTAAATAAATTAAACAGAAAAATTAATTATTATTATTATTATTATTTTATTTTCTCTCTCTTACCATATATATAATAATAATAATATATTATTTTTTATATTTTTCTCTCATTATATATATATATATATATATATATAAACTTTTATTTCTTCTTAAATATATTTTATCTATGGATAATAAAAAGAAAATTTGAGTAAATGACCTCAAAGATGGACTTATTTGAGGTGGTAGCACAATATAATTTTAATTGCCTTCGTGGTCTTTTATATTTTTTTGACGAAATTTTCCTTTTCGCGAAACGCGAAAGGCTTAACGTTTCGCGAAGTGGATTAGGTTTAGTATAAATAATGTAATTTTTTCATTTCCTTTATTTCTTTTCTCTCTTTTCTCTCTCTACTCTTGTTCTCTCTTTGACGGCAACGACGACGGCGAGGAACACATCATACAGATAAGAAAACTCTAACCCTAAATCGATTTATCTTCATTTCAAACTCTAACTCTAAATCGATTTATCTTAATTTGAAAACCCTAAATTAATTTATGTTTATCTTCAAAATCGATTTAAGCTGTTCTTATTGTTCATATTGGTTAATATTGGTTTTACTATCGTTGTTCATATTGTCAATGATGAAATTTGCAGATAATCTCGTCGATATGAGTTCGTTTCAGGAAAGATTCACTTATCGTTTCGCGTTTCGCGAAGTACTTTGCGTTTCGTTAAGTACTTCACGTTTCACTAAGTGCTTTGCGTTACGCGAAGCGGCACAGTCGGCATGCGAAACAGCACGGATGACACGCGAAACGACACTCGAAGCGACACGGTCGACACGCGAAACGGCACAGTCGGCACCCATAACTTCTTTTTTGTAACTTGTAATAATAATTTCTGACATTTTGTTCTTGTATTAACGTGATTCTGGTTGATATCACATCGATACCTATCCCAAACCACCTTAACATGTTCCATTATATGTTTCCGATAATAATCAATATGTTCCGCACTACCTCAAAACGATTCTGCAAAGACACAAAATTTATTATTATTATTATGTATTAGAGAATGAAAGTTAATACAAGATATTAACACTTACCGTTACCGAGTTCCAAAGATGATCTATGTTGGTGGAGATCAAGTATGACCAATGTAGGAGATGATGTGATATCACAGTCGGATCCTAAACCACGATCCCAATATGTCTAGACCATGTAGTGTTATTGTCGCAACACACTCTCCCATTTGGTGAGAATTTTATTGTTATTTTCTCACCCGCACTCAACATAGTTCAGCATTTAGGCCGTAACTTTTAGCAACAAAATGAATTTGAACCCAACTGTATGCAGTCACAGCAGGCCATTCATTGATAGGAAACTAACGCACGAGATTCAGAAGTTTCGAGAGGGTCGTGTTCCTATTTTTGCCCCGTCCCTTTCTCTTTGATGTAGATACTACAAAAAAATTATATAACATTAGTAAATGAATTTTTATGTTTTCAAATATTATAATTTATACCTTCAGGTTGGGAGGATGATGTCGTCATCATCTCAACCTCCAGTAACGTCGGATCTACATGGTCGGGTGTGTCATCTGACTCATTAGAACCACCCTCCTCGAGAAGATCGGTGCTCCTCTGAAGATCGGATCTCCTTTGGAGATCGTCGATATGCCCAGACATGCCCCCTTTATGTTTCTGCTTTGTTGTCTTCTTTGTTAAAAAAAAGATGTTACATAATTTTAACTAATTAAATTCAAATAAAATACAATGAAACCTTAATAGATGTTCGAATAACGTGGGTTTATTGTTGTCACAATTTTCCAACCAGGCCTTTGTGCCATATATGGAACGTAAAACACTTGTTTCGCTTGATTTGCTAAGATAAACGGTTCATGATTATGATTTTTCAAAGTGCGGTTCACATCAACACTTATAAAACCATATTTATCTATTTTTATTCTCCGATCTCCCGAATGACATCAAACCATTTGTATTTAAAAAGAATCACTCGTCTTCCGCTAAAGTATTCGACTTTTATAATGTCTGTCAACACTCCGTAGTAGGACAATGTTTCGGTATCATTGTTACCCAATACAGCACACCACTATTTTGAGTTGTTAAACCTTCATCGTGTATCTTAATGTTGAATTTGTATCCATTAATTCGACACAACACGAATCTCTTTGCATAACAAGTAGGACCACTTCCTAATATTCCTAGATCCTCATAAATATTTTCTCCAAGTTGAGAAACCTAGTTAGAGATAATTAGATTAGTCTAAGTATAATGTAATACAATAAAATTATATATATAAGATTATTGTAACTCACTCTTATCTTGAAATAGGCTATGTAATGTCTATCACGTTCATCAATTGGTATGGAATGATTATCATATTCTCGGTTGAACTCACTACATATCAAATTAAATGATAATCGGTCAATTCACGCATGTAAATGGAAAGATAAATATACTAGTAATATTTTGAGAATTTACTTGTAAATAGGTTCTACCTCCGGAAAGTTCTTTAATATGTATGAATGAGTTCTATCTCGATCACCCGGTTCGTACGTGTAACTAATTCTCTTTGATAACTCTTCTAAACATATAAATATGCATGACATCTAGATTATGTCTCAACAATAGACTTTTCCAATATGGTAGAGTAAAGAATATAGATAATTTATTCCAATTATCTCCTCGCACATCATGACGAATTCTCGATTTTTTTGAACTTAAAACAACGTCTTTTAAACTCTAAGCTTGCATGTAGCATTCCGTACCTGATAATAGTGAAGGGGCCATTCGATATTCTGTATTACCGTCAAAGGTTTCACGTTCTTTCCGGAATCTGTGGTTAGGGGGGAGGAAACGTTTATGACACATATAACACTATTTCTGATAATTGGTCAATCTCATTGAAGCGGTACCAATATTACAACATGGACACGAAATTTTCTCTTAGTACTCCAACCGGATAGATTTGCATATGCAGGGAATTCGTTAATAGTCCATAACAATGCAACATGAATGTTAAAATACTTTGAAGTTGATGCATCAAAAGTTCGAGCACCTGTATGCCATAAGGCCTGCAATTCCTCAATTAACAGTTGTAGAAAAATATCAATCGCATCGCCAGGACTCTTAGGACCGGGAATCAATATGGATAACATGAAATCGTCGGTGGTACATTGTAAGGTATTAGAACAACTGGTCAAATGTTGTACAATTGTTTTCCATTAATAAATGGCTGAAACTTATCACTAGTCAAACATAGTCTTACGTTTCAGGGCTCTGAAGAGAAATCAGTGTAGTGTTCATCAAATGACTTCCAGGTCATAGAATCTGCGGGATACCTCAAGAATTCGTCGTCTACTTGACTATCTTTGTGCCATCTCATTAGTGTAGCCGTTTTTGAAGACATGTATAACCTTTTCAGCCTTGATGTCAATGGAAAATAACGTAGCACCTTAGCTGGGATGTGTTTTCCATTCTGTTTTTTCCGAACTACACCACTTGACTTATCAATCTTCCATCTCGAGGTGCCACACACCTTACAACGTTGCAGATCATTATCCTGCTTACAGTAAAGCATACAATTATTATTACAGACGTTGATCTTTTCATATGTAAGACTGATATCTGTAATAAAATTTTTACACCCATAAAAAGAATTAAGTAAATGAGAATTTACTATTAAAATCTCATTTTTGAGCAAATTTAGCAATAGGTCGAATGATGTATTTGTCCATTGAACAACATTCTTAATATGAAGCAACTTCAATAATGTGGAAGCCTTTGAAATTCGAGAACCTTCATACAAAGGCTGCTTTGAATCATCCAACAATTTGTAGAATGTTTTATCATTGTCAACCGGATCTTCGGAACTAGAGTGTTGAATGTTGGGATACAAATCATTGAGAATATCTTCCATATACTGGTCATCAACATCATTATGAACAATATCATCAACTATATTATCTTCTTTTATGATATTCTCGTTAACATCGTCTTCGTTATTTGATTCGTCATCAACATCATCAACTGTATTATCTTCTTCTATGATATTCTCGTTAACATTGTCTTCGTTATTTGATTCGTCATCAACATCATCAACACCATCATCAACAATATCAGTTGTGGAGCTCCTTTCACCGTGAAAACACCAAAAATCGTAGTCCAATCTTATACCATGTATAATTAGATGTGTCTTGACAACATTAACACTCTCATAGTTTCGATTTGCACATTTAACACAAGGACAAACAATATTTTCCATTCCAGTAGAGTATTGAGCAAAGTTTAGGAATTTCTCAACGCCTTTCATATATTGTGGATGATCTCGACGTAGGACCATCAAACTTTTATCCGGAATTTCCATTTTCCAACGTCGATCAGATTTCTTAACACCAAACTAGGTTTATATAGAAAATATTATTAGAAATTAGTTAATCCCAATCACTTGAATTGTTTAGATATTAAGACTTATTAAAAAAAATAACATCTTAATTTACAAGAGGATTCATTAAAATATCAAACAATAAACCTAAATTAATAAGACAATTTAACCTACATCTTATATATATAATTCAAATATCACTCAAATAAATATCATCATATCAAATCTATAATAATGAAGGCATGCTAACATATGTAATGTAAATCCATAAATCAATGTAAATCTAGTAGGTAGACAAACATATTTAATGAAGACACAATTAACATCAATGTTCATAGTAAAAGTTTATTAGCTGATGGAATAGAAAGAGTAAAACCTGGAATTGGCAAGAATGCAACAACAAAATCAAGCAAAGATAGACCCAAGTGTTTGTCATTATAACATATATAGTTAAACAAGTAATCACAAAGATAGACCAACAAATGTGATTAAGAAGATGAAAGATCCAACTAACTTACACATTGTTCTTCTTAATGTGAATAAATAGACAAAACTATAATAAGACTCTAATTATTTCAGCTGTAAATGACCAAATAGACAACAACATACAAGACTCTAATTCTTTCATTATGAGACATTAAGTATGCATTTAAATGTAACATTTCATGGTTGAGACCGACTGATAATGAATTTAACCCTGACCATATTCAAACCAGATACACCTAAAAAAGACACCAATGTTTGAATTGTTAGCAGGGTCAAGATCAAGTTCACTTCAGTTGCTTTGGTTTTTTTGCATGTTTGACATTTCAATTGTAAGATGCATAAGTTTACTTCAGTTTCTTTTTTAAATGGAGTATCCAGCCAAGTTCCTGTCACAATGCATCTTATAGAATACAGAAAAACACTATTACAGTTACTGAGAAACCAGTATCCTTTTTATTTCAATTTGATGTTATGATTGCAAAATCACCTTTTTTTTATTCCAAATACTGATATCTTTTTTTCAGGAAATGAATGCCATTTTGGGTGAGAAGCTAACTGTTGAGGATGAAGAAGAGGTTCTAGCTAAAATAATCAAATACCATACATACATGAAACCAGACATAACCTAGAGACATTCATAATTTATTCTAAAAGAATGAAAAATGCATAGAAAGTCAAATTGACAGCATAATTTATTCTAAAAGAATGAAAAATGCATAGAAAGTCAAATTGACAGCAAACATAACCTATCTAGTCAAATTGAAAACCTAAAAGACTTCGTTATGCAAGATTTCTAGAAGGATTTTAATTGTTCCCAATACATATTTACAATACGGAGAAATCATTGCTGGAATCAAATTAAATCATAGGAGACGGAACGAACGGAGAAATCATTAGATAAATAAATAAACTGTTCAGCTTGAAAAAAAGAAAGAAGCAAGAAAGAAAGGACGAACAGGCAGCGAAGCGACGAACAGGCGGCAAAGGGACGAACATGCGACAGAGGGACGAACAATCGACGAAGCGATGGACAAGAGGCGGAGGCTGGAGCGAGAGACAAATAAGGAAGCGGAAGAGAGAAGGGGGATCGGGCGAAGAAAGAAAAATAAAGAAAAAGAATGAAGGAAGAAAGAAAGTGAGCCGCGGTAGGGTTCATTAAAGAATCTCACCGAAGGCGTAAGGTGGGCCCTCGGAAATAAACTTTTCAACGAGGGATAACTTCAACAGTCCTTGGAAATAAAAGTTTTCAGCGAGGGATAACGTTTGCCCTCGGTGACCATGTAAAATATGCGCGAGGGAAAACGAATGCTCTCGGAATTTAAATTTTAACCGAGAGTATCTAATAGCTCTTGGTGAGCCTCCTTGGTAATTTGACATTTTTTACTAGTGGAATGATACATGTTGTCTTCTGTCAACATATGTTTGTAATAAATCGCCAACATGGTCAATAAATTTCTGAAGCGACATGGTTTAGATGTTAGTCTAAACACTAATAAGAACAAGAAAGACCATCCCTTAAAAAAATCAAGGAAAAAATCACTACTTTACCATTGCATTAGAAGACAGCGCATTCTTCATCTCACAGATTGGCAAACAAAAAGGAATGTCTGCTAAAAAATGGCCATCTTTTCTAGAAATGACTTACTCTCAAGAATACAACGATATATTTTACATGGTTCTCCTACAAAAGAAACACACACAAAAATTATGTTAAGCTAACAAAATTAGTATTTCCATGAATCAACAAAATAATATTTTTAATATATCCAACAATATCGAGGCTCATATAGCTTAGTGGTAAAGTGCAAAATTCATAACTATAAGGTTGTGGGTTCAAACCTATCAAAATTACATCCTAAATTGGGTTCAAACCTGTAATGGAGTACCAAATAAGGAATGCCAGTAGAAAGACTTTGCACAAACATAAAGGATCGATAAAAGATGGTGTAATGGAGTACCAAATAAGGAATGCCAGTAGAAAGACTTTGCACAAACATAAAGGATCGATAAAAGATGGATTAACTGTTTGCACAAACATAAAGGATCGATAAAAGATGGATTAACTGTTTAGTTATATTCTTACCAGCATATGATGTCTCAAATTTTATGTCAACTTTTATTTCCCCAATATGCAACATGCAAATACTAGTGAGGAGAAATACAGTTGAAATACCTTAAACTTCTGCACAACATGTATATTCTAATTATTGATATCAATTTTTCTAAAAAAAGAATAATGTTATCAAAATAAACCAATTTAGACTAAAAATCATTTAAAATTGTTTTTTAATTTCTCCAAAGTACTAAGACTATATAACCAAAGTTAATCTATTTTTATCTAATAATTGCATTCTCAGTAACGACAATGAGTTTTGGCAAATCAATAAGTTACAAATTGACATTATAAGTTAAATTAATAATGCATAATCTAAATTTTCATAAAAGAGCTCCTAATTCAGTTATAAATTATAAAGAAAGGTTCATTACATCTTAGTTCGTTATCTATATATTATTGACTAATATAATACTACATCTCATCAAACTTCCAGAGAGGATATTACTAAAACTTTACTCACTTAATAGAGAATTATAAGAAGCAGTGGCGGACCCAGAAATTTTTTCTCGGGGGGCCAAATACATAGTAACGTAGCTTTTTTTGGCAACCAAATAAATGCATTTTCTAATTAAAATTTTACTTGGTAATTACATAAAAATACTAACAAACACAATTACAAAATACTAATAAGCACAATTACTAAATTATTCTTGTCCATGAGTCGGTACAAAAGAAGACAAATTTATTTTACGAGATTCCATTTGTTGAAAATATTGCAATATTGGCTCATTTTCAATTGTTGAGAAAATATATTTCTCAACATATACAACTAAACTATCATTCATCCATTCATCTCCCATTCGATTACGCAAATCAGTCTTCACGGTTTTCATTGCAGAAAATACTCTTTCAACGGATGCAGTTGCAACTGGTAAAACTAAAGTCAACTCTATCAATCGATAAACCAATGGAAAGACTATATGTTTTTTCTGTTCAACCAATTTCTGAGCAAAAATTCTCAAATCTTCAATTGAAGAAAATTGAGGATCATCCCACAAATTAAATAATTAAGCCCGAAGTTGTTGTTTCAAAAATAAATATTCTCTGCCTGTGAAATCTTCGGAATAATGTTTGGAAAGACGAATGAGTTTACAAATATCAAATTTGGAGAATGAATTTCTGGGATGAAGACATGATATGCAACAAAGTAATTATGTATTAACTTCTAAAAACCGATTATTCATTTTTGCATAATCAAGTCAACAACCTAACATTAAATAATAAATAATAACTATTGTTAGGATCGGGGACGCCCTTGGAGGACCGGGGTGTTTCTGGTTTTAGGAAGGGTGGCCTCTTACAACACACACAATACTTTGGTGATAGTCTGGTTAGAGACTATAACCGTTCTCAGCACTTCGCAAATTGTCACAGACTCTTGAACCGGGTTCAAGGGCGGAAATGTATGTTTCAGTCTGAAGCAACGTATGCGACTTAGATGATGTTTAAGAGGAGTCGGTTTTAGAAATATGAGTGGACCGGTTTTTGATATGAGGAGTAAGATTGCTTTTGGTTTGTGGTTAGGTTAGATGAGTAAGCAGTAAATGAAGGAAATAACACGAGATAAGATTTTTTATGGATGTTCGGAGCAAACCCTCCTACGTCACCCCTTCTTCTCAGGTTATGAGAAGGATATCCGCTAACTTTCAAAGTTACAATAATAACACAGCCGGTCGAGCCCAACTCGCTACTCGCCGGTTACACCAATTCACTCTTGATGTAATACACAAATACAACACAAATACACACAAACACACACAAACAAAGCTTCCGGTTAATGACATAACGGTTTTGGATCGCGCGTAAGATTTCTTTATCTCTCTAAGATTTTCGTAACTTGTGTCGCCATTAATGAGGTCTCTTCGTCTTCCTTTTATAGTAAGGATGATCCCAACGGTTTTTTTCTTCTCTCACCGTGGGATTGGTTAATCCAGCGTCACGCCGGTGCAGGAAGGTTGCTTGCACGTTTCACCTTCCTCAACACTTGGCAAGCATGCAGACACTCCTCAGGTAAAGATGATGTTGCCGGTTTGCAGATTAGGACACGTGTCAGGCATGCACCTTCCGGCTGTCGAAGTCGGATCAGTAAATCATCATTGCTTTCCTCGCATGCTTCTGATCGGATCTTATCTTCGTTTATCCCTTCGAGACACGTCTATTTCGTCATATTACGTCATCTTTGCATATTGTAGTTTCCGGTTGTTTCTTACACAGTATAGTCCGACTGGGATGTGGACTTGTCTTTGCTAGCCGGTCTCTCTGAGAAAGTTGAAACCGGTTCCTCTGATCTTCACTTGATCACTTGAAACTGGATTTCTTGGAAGTGTTATTCAGCCGGTTTATGAGGCTCTAGCCGGTTTGTGCAATTCGATCTGTTCCTGCACATAGAAGTTAAAAGTTGTTTAGTTTTTCTGGCCGGTTCCAAAAATTAACTTTACTTAATTTTTTTTTATCAATTTCTCCCTTTTTGATTATTTAGAATAAATATTCAAAACTTGTAATGTATGGCCGGTTTGAAAATTAACTTATTTAATTTTTCTATCAATTTCTCCCTTTTTGATTATTTAGAATAAATATTCAAAACTTGTAATGTATGGCCGGTTTGAAATCAACTTACTTAATTTTTCTTATCAATTTCTCCCTTTTTGATTATTTAGAATAAATATTCAAAACTTGTAATGTATGGCCGGTTTGAAAAATCTGTTTAACACTTTCTCCCTTTTTGATGTTTTTCTGTTTAAGAAAAATTTCAAAACATGTTTTGATTTTTCAAAGGATACATAGAGAGTTAATTACTTCAAAGATAAAAACTACTGAGTTCTGAAACAAAACATAACATATATAAATTGTTCTTAAGGAATAAAAGAAACTAAGGTTTGGATGGTCCCCCTTTTCAATTTCTTTTTCCTTCCGCCTCCTTTCTTCCGCTTCTCGTGCCTGCCATTCTCTTTCTCTTCGTTCAGCATCGAATTTACAGTCGGCCCATACACTTGAGATGTCGGGAGTTCGTTTGCTGAATCCAAAACCGCCACTAGCTGGTTTTGGTGGGCAAGACGTTTGAGCAACAATTGGTCTGGAGCTTGGGGTTGCGGTTGAAATTTCGACTGCCTTCTTCTTACGCCGGTTGAGTTCTTCGAGGTCCTCTTCTTCTTTTTCGTCAAGAGGTTCTTCGTTTAGACCAACCGGTTCGATCACTCTTCGACTGTTTCGTTCTACCCGCTTCATCACCTCTACAACCGCTTTTCGCTCGTTCTTATTCCTTGTCTTCATAGCGTACGAGGGTTGAGCCGGTATGGGTTCTTGTAGAGCTGTCTGTTCTTCCTCATTACACTGCTTGGCAAGAGCAAGGTCTTTCTCCTCAGTTTCCTTCCTTAACCGTTCCCTTTCCCTCTCTTCGTCTTGAAGTCTCTTTGCAGTTTCGGCATCAGAATTGATTTGCGCTTGAGTATTGTTGACTTGAAGTTTGAACAGCTCCCCAATCTGAGCGGCCATAGCCTGCATCATGTCTACCAAAGGAGCGGTTGCAGTTTGGATGGATTCTGCGATCAATGATTTGATTGAAGTTTGCACGGTTTCAACTATCATCGACCTGATCGATGTTTGAGCAATGTTGGCAATCTCCGTTTGAACGGATCATAGTGTTTGTCAGATTAGTTTCAACGGTTGCAATCTTCTCATCGGTTGCAATGCTGTATTTCCCAAGGCAAGAGATGATTGTATCGATCACCACTTGCTTTACCTGCTCAAGTTCCGGAGCCTTATTAGTCTGAGGAGGGTCGCTGCCCCGGTTTTCTGCTGTCATGGAGGTCTCTCCGGTAGCAAAGAAAGGCTTGCTTTGATATAGGTCAGCATGGGTTAAGTGATGTCTGCAATCGTTCCTCCATTCTGCTTCGAGTCGGTCAATATTTTTAATGAGTTTTTCCCGCACTGGGTGAAACCGCTCAAACATTCTCGCTTCGATTGGAGTTAAAGTTGCTCCTTCTGCCTCTCTTAGTGCATCTTCTACTACATGTAACCGGGCACATTCTTCAATCGCCTCTGTTTTGCTGAATGCGGCTTGAATAACATTAGTACCCGCAAGCTTGAGAGCCACTTCTTCAAGTTCCAACAGTTTTTCCCAATGTTTGTTACCGCTCATTTCTGGGATCATGTGTGATAGCTTTGTCTCACAACGGAGCTTGACCCATAAGTGGTATGGTGATATCAACTCACCAGCATCTTTGTTCATATCCAGAAGGAGTTGCTCAAACATCTCCTCCTCTTCTTCTGCTGAAATGAGGACCTCGGCCTCGGTTATAATCTCAGGTTGGGAACCGGTTTGCATAACACCTTTTCCCTTTACCGTAGAATCTTCAAGTAAAACCTCTTTGCCTTTGTTAACCTGAATTGGACCTTCAGGTGTTAAAGTTGAATCAGCTGTCCCATCTTGGGCCGATTGGAGCGTTGTATCGATTGGAACGGACTTGTTCCCTGCCGAACTGGATGGTTCTTTTTCTTCAGTATTTCCCTCCTGAGCCGGAGGGGTGATGTTATCAGTTTTGGCCAGTCTCTTCGACCGAATGGATTTCACTTTGACCGGGTATCTCAACCTGATCAGTTGTCTTAAGACGACTTGACACATCGTCTTCGGTTTCCTTAACAATATTTTGGACTACGTCCACAATGACTTCTGAGGTATTTAAACCTACGTCGACCATTACCTCGTCGATGCTCTTGTTAGGAGACTTGGAGTTTTCAGAGTGAACACTAACATCTGCTGCCTTCTTTGATGTTGACTCGTTTTCTTGGCTCCCCGAGGGTTCGGCTTGCCTTGGTGATGGAGAGTCGACATGGATGAGATGAACGGTGTTGATGGGAATACGCTGAAAGACGTCTCCGGTTCTCTTTGGCGAATGATCCGAGGAAAGAGTTTTCTCGGAGTCAGCCGGCTTGTTGGAACTCTTCTTTGCGGATGACTTCTTCCTTCCCTTTTTCTTCTGGGAGGCCTCGGCTTGAACCGCCTTCCCCTTAGGATCTTCTTGTTTCGAGCTTTCTCCAGTAGGAGCGGATGAACCTGTTCCTTTTGAGGACTTCGTTCTGGAGGACTTCGGCTTGGCCGCTTTGGCAGTCTTCTTGCTCATTGGCTCAGAGGTAAGAATGTTAGCGGGTGGGAGAGGTTCACCTTTACCAAGTTCCACATTAAGGAACTTAAGAATTTTTACAATCTGCATTGCGAAGGCCTGAACCCGGCCATCCTTCTTTATTACCATTTCACAGAGCTGTTCGAAGATAACGACTCCCCAATCTATCTTGTCACCGCGGACAATCGCCATCATCATTTTCAATTTGAGTTTGGTCAGGTTATCAAAGTTACCTCCTCTTTCCTGAAGTGAACGAAAGATTATGTTCAACAACCATTTGAACTCCGGTTTGAGTTTGTTCTTTCGGCTTGAATGAGTCACCAGATCCTGGTCGTCAGCCGATATTACCAACTGGACCGCGTTGGATTCTGCATCGGTTAGGCTTGTCTTGAAGTCCAACCCGGTATTTGGCAAACCGAGTGCTTCAGAGAAAAGCTCCTCCGTGATGTTAACCTCTTTGCCGCTGACGGTGGCGGAGACTTTCCTCTTCGTTAGAGTCGTCGTCGCTAGAAACTCCATGACCTCCGTCGGGTGCACGACGAACGGACCAGAGAGAAACGTTTTCAATCCCGCATCCCTCAGCGATTGCAGCACGGCCTTGTTTTCCTCCCCGGCGTGTTCGCCGATGTCGTTGAAATCGACCTGCAACATCCATTGAAATGGTGCTTTACCTAGAGCCATGTTGATCTTGTGAATGAAAAAGATGAAGAACAACGATGAACGGAAGTTAGAGAGCTTTTTAAGATGTTGAGATTTTAGAGAGAGAAAGCTTGTGTAGAAAATGAACTGTTTTGAACTTATATAGGAGGCGGTTTCGAACGGTTGGAAGAAGAACCGTTACTTGGTTATGTTTTTGGCGCCAATTTTCCCTCCAAAAGTTACTGCAGTAACTTTCGGCGGTAAATGCGGAGAAAACAATGGGCAGTAAATTTTGTGCGGTAAAACTGTGGGCGGTAAGTTTTTCAAACTTTTCAAGTTTTGTTTGAGATTTTGATTTACCGGAAGCTTTGTTAACCGGAAGTTTCGTTTAACATGAAGTCTTATGTTTATTGAAGTCAAAACCGGAAAGAAAAATATTGTGAATAACCGGAGACTTTAAAAATTAGAAAATTTTATAAATAAGTCCGAAGCAAAGAGTAGTGAAGCGGTTTATGGTCGTACAACAAAATAACCAAAAACCGGAAAGAAAAACAGACAATCTAATCTAGATCGATCCAATCCCCCTCTAGCATTCTGACAAGCCACTTGGTCATGGTGTTGTCGGGTGTCCGTTCCTCAATCCTCGATATCCATCTATCTAGCATAGATAGAGTCAAAGTGTTGGCCGGTCCGACAGGAACACTGGGCCTGAGGTTGCGACGATGAGTCTCCAAAAATCAGGAGATTTGTGGAGCGAAACCGATCCTTCCTCTTGGAGCGGTTATGAGCTGCTTCAAGTTGCTGAAGAGGTAGGAGGACCAGTTGCTGGATGATTTGTGGATGATGGATATCATGATGTCGAAAGCCTCCCGGTTATAGTTTTGGTTGGGCATTCGGCCCATGATAGACCACTGAACCAAATCATGAAAGACTTGGTAGTGAGGAGCGAGTTTTTCTTTCTTCCCGTGGTCGTCGACCGGTTCGATGGAAGAGGAGAAGATATAGCCGAAGTCTTCCTTAGCCGGAAAGATTAGCGTTGGGAAGTCAGAGAATCCTTCGGTTGGAAGGTTGAAGAAAGCAGCAAAATGCTCTTCGGTAAGCCGAAGAAATTTTCCGTCAATGATGGTCCTTATACTACCATCATCAAGAATGTGCCCATTATTGAAGAACTCGCACACCTCCTCGACGAGAATGGTGTCTGAGCCTTCAAGAAAGTTTTGAAGCCCTGATTCTATGATCGGTTGAAAGATAGTATCGTGAAATCGGCCATCTTTTATTTCTTCGAAGTTGACTACGATTGAGTTTCTTAGTTCAGCAGTCATTTTGGAGAAGTGTGGGAATGAGAATCGAAAGGAGTTCTTTGAGCTTTCAAGCTTTAGAGAGAGAAGAGTAATGGAAGCGTGTTTGAAGATGAAGGATTGAGCCCTTTTTATAGCTTGAATGGTTGGGTGCATTAAATGAGAATATTTTGAAAAATCAGACCGTTTATGTCTGGTCATAAATGTTTTGTCAATTTTCAAGGGGATAAGAGTATGTCTAGGCAAATCGGATCAGGCATGCTTCTTCAAAGCGGATATTTCTGTTTCCAAGAGTGATTTGATTTGGTTTGATACGGCGCATTTAATATTGGTCATTTACTTTAGGATTTCTTTGATTTTTGACTGAAATGGAAAGAAATGATCTTCATTAATTCAAGGTATCAAACCGGTAGTACAACAAAATTACCGGTTTGGGAAAAGATAAGAAGATGAGATATGATTTAAACATTAGATGACCCAGCCGCTTGATTCCTCTTTGCCTTAGCTGCTTCCCACCGGTCGATCAGCTCTTGAACTCTCTCCTTAGTGAGCACGTGTTTCGGATGGAGAGTGACAAAGGGTCCGGAGTGGATATCCAGACTGGCACAAAAACCGATTAGCTGAGGAGCGTAGCCGGTTTTGTTTGAAAGAAGCATCTTCTTCAGGTTGCTGAAGATGATCCAGGACCAATTTACCGGTGTCCCAACCGTAATGGCGATCATCATCTCGAAAAGCCTTTGGGTGTAGTAATAGCCTTTCTCTCTACCCAGAACAGACTTTCCCAGAATCTCACAAAGAAGCTGGTACTTGTGAGAGAGTTTTGGCTTTTAGCACCCTAGGGTCTAACCGGGATGTTAGAGTTGGAGAACCGATGACACATTTCTTCCATGGTCACCGGGGAGTAGGTTAAATCGGTAACCCCTTCAGTGGGCAAACCGCAGTATTCAGCGAAATCCGTTTCGCTGAATAGAAAAGACTGACCGTAAACTCGTGCAACGATTATATCTCGATGCACCTCCTTTGTGGTCTGTAAGAATTCATCGACTACTAGGTAGTCGAGAATGAATCTGTTTTGCAGAAATCCTCTTAGCCCACTTCTTTCAACGACCAAGAACATTTCTTTTACATCGTGATCTTCGTATTGGTAGATCGAGTTGAAATCGGCCAATAGAATTTTCTTTGCTAGTGAGTTGGAGTTCATGTTCTTGAGAGAGTTTTTAAACTCAAGACAGTTTTTGTGAATAGTGAATTTTGTGAAGATTTGTGAGGATTTGAGGGTGATTTATATAGCCAGGGGTTCGGCTAGATCAATAGGTTAAGCATGCTCAATGATGTCATCAATTAGTTAATAGGCTTTAACTTGTTGAAGTGTATAATGTTTATTTCCAATGCAAAACTAATTATTACTTAAGATATTCATGATGACAAAAATCTATTGACAAAATGTGAGTCTCCCTCTCTTGATGATGGACACATGTCGTCATCTCGATTGCGGTAGACTGTTTTTATTTATTACAGGCTTCATTTCTCAAGGTATGCATGAAAACGCGGTTGGCTGTCCCAAGTTAACCGGAAAAGTTTAGTCCATCGAAACCAGAGTGTATTTGTACTAATCGGTTTTCCATGACCGGTTTTAGTTGGATATTTTGTTCCGATTGTGAAGAAATGTTGAGACACATCAACATTTGTTCAACTTTGGGTTAAGTATATCCACTTTCACCAAGTCATTTCGACCTTATAGTAAGTATACACGTGATTTGACATCATGAAGTGATTAGGCATAACCGAAGACTTCCTCCCGGTTAGCATTCTTGAATTTTCAATGGCCTATTTGAATATGGTTTGAGAAGCGAGAGCTTCTTCCTGAACACATATCCCAGTTTCTCATTATTATGTATGTAAGCAATATGCATGCACAATCATGATATAAGTTGCTTAACATCGGTAATTCCTAGAATATTTCTGAAATGACAAAACTTAGCTTCCTATAGCGGTTTGGTGAAGATGCCAGCTACTTGTTGCTCAGTCGAGACGTATTCCAACCGGATGTATTTCTCCTGAACATGCTCCCGGATGAAATTATGTCTTATATAAATGTGCTTTGTTCTTGAGTGCAACACCGGATTGTATGTAATCGCTATCGCGCTGGTGTTGTCACAGAATATTGGTGATTCCTTGGCAACTACGCCAAAGTCCCTTCGTTGTTATTAGATCCAAAGGAGTTGTGCACAGCAGCTTCCGACTGCTATATACTCTGCCTCTGCGGTTGATGTTGCAACTGAGGTCTGTTTCTTGCTGCTCCAGGTAACTAGCCGGTCACCCAAAAACTGGCAGGTACCACTTGTACTCTTTCTATCGATCTTGCATCATGCGTAATCAGCGTCTGAGTAGCTTATGAGGTTGAAACTTGAGTCTTTTGGATACCAAAGTCCCACTTCTTGAGTTCCCTTCAGATATTTTAATATTCTTTTGGCCGCAGTGTAATGTGATTGCTTTGGATTGTCTTGGAATCTCCCGCATACTCCAACCGCAAACAAAATGTCAGGTCGGCTGGCTGTTAAGTAAAGCAATGATCCAATCATTCCTCTATATGTTGTGATGTCAACGGCTTGACCATTCTCATCTTTGTCTAATTTTACGGAAGGGCTCATTGGTGTAGCCGCCTCGGCGCATGTATCCATTCCAAACTTCTTCAATAGTTCGGCTATGTACTTTGGTTGACTTATGAATGTTCCGGCTTCAATCTGCTTAACCTGAAGTCCTAGGAAGAAACTCATTTCTCCCATCATACTCATTTGAAATTTGTCAGTCATCATTTTTGAAAACTTATCACATAGTTTTGGATCGGTTGATCCGAAGATAATATCATCGACATAAATTTGAACAAGTAATATGTGTTCCTTTCTCTCAAATTTGAAAAGTGTTTTGTCAACTGAGCCTATTGTAAATTTGTGATCAAATAGGAATTGTGTTAATGTATCGTACCAGGCTCTTAGAGCCTGTTTCAAACCGTAAAGGGCTTTGTTCAGCCGGTAAACATGATTTTCGTGTTCTGGATTTTTGAAACCTGAAGGTTGATTAACATATACCTCTTCATTTACTTTACCGTTTAGAAAAGCACTTTTAACATCCATTTGAAAAACTTTGAAATTTTTGAAAGCTGCATATGCTAAAAATATTTTAATGGCCTCAAGTCTAGCTAATGGGGCAAATGATTCTTCAAAATCAACGCCTTCTTCCTACTTGTAGCCTTGAGCCACTAGCCGGGCCTTGGTCCTCGTAACTAATCCATCTTCATTGAGTTTATTTCTGAATACCCATCGTGTTCCTATAACTAGTTTATTTTTCAGTCTAGGGACTAGGTACCAGACTTTATTTCTCTTAAACTCGTTTAATTCCTCTTGTATTGCTAGGATCCAATCGAGATCTGACAATGCTTCATCCACCTTTTTCGGCTCAATTTGTGATATGAAAGCGGAGTTTTCATAGTGTTCCAAATTTTGATGCCTTGTTCGGACGGGTGAGGATAGATTACCTATTACTAGTTCAAGAGGATGATTTTTATTCCTTTTGAGGTTTATCCGAGACGTGTCTATCAAGCTTTCGGTTGACTGATCAAGGTTAGACTGATCGGTAGGCTGAGCAGAGTCAGACCAACCGATTTCTTCAGTCGAAACTGAAGAGTCAACTTTCTGCGGTAAGACAGCTTGAGCAGACTGAGGTTCACCATCAACCGCTTGGTCATTGACAAATCGTCTAACAACCGGAACCTCGTCTTCATCATCAGAATAGATATTGAAATTTTCTATTCTGTTGTGAAGGTCGAAGGGTAATGTAGTGTTTCGTTCAACCGATTCATCAAAAACAACGTGGGCTGTTTCTTCAACTGTTAAAGTCCTAGTATTATATATCGTATAGGCTTTATTTACAGCTGAATATCCCAACATTATTCCCTCGTCAGATTTAGCATCAAAAGCGATCAAGTAATTCTTTCCATTGTTGTGAACAAAACATTTGCTACAAAAAATTCGAAAATACCGTATGTTTGGAATTTGATCATAGTATATTTTAAAAGGTGTTTTGGAAAATCGTTTAGTTACTAAAGACCGGTTTTCAGTGTAACATGCGGTATTGATAGCTTCAGCCCAAAACTTTTAAGCAATACCCGAATCAGCTATCATTGACCTTGCGGCTTCCTTGAGAGTTCGACTTCTTCTCTCAGCCAGGCCGTTTTGTTGAGGAGTTCTGGCACTAGACAACTCGTGTCTAATACTGGAATCATCAAGAAAAGTGGTTAATCTGCTATTTATAAACTCAGTTCCTCTATCACTTCTGATTTTGTTTACTCGAATAGATTTCTCATTTTGTATTCTCAAAATCAATTTGATCAGGTTTGGAGTTGCTTGATTTTTAGAGGCTAGAAACGTTACCCAAGTAAATTTAGAATAGTCATCAATAACTACCATAGTGTAATGCATGCCTCCTAGACTGGTTACTTTAACCGGACCAAACAAATCCATATGCAAGAGTTCTAAACACCGTTCAGATTGATAATTTCCTTTACTTTTGAAAGATGACTTTATCTGTTTACCCATTTGACATGCAACACATACTTTATCTTTTGAAAACCTAACATTTGGAAAACCGTGAACTAGTTCTTTAGAGCATATAAAGCTTATTATTTTGAAATTCAAGTGGTTTAGCCGTTTATGCCAAAGCCAGTTTGGATTACTTCCGGCTATCATGCACACAGGTTTTTCAAAATCAGTTTTCAAGTTGACTTTGTAAATATTTCCCATTCGGTTACCGGTTAAAAGGATATCATTTTGCTGATTCTTAACTAAACATGCATTTTTATGGAATTCAACTTTATAATCCACATCGCACATTTGACTTATACTTAATAGATTAAAATGCAGTTCTTCTACCAGTAATACATTATTTATGGATAGGTTACCATGGACAATCTTACCCTTGCCCACGGTTTTACCATTCGAGTTGTCACCGAATGTTATGACTGCTCCGGTTTCATATTTGATGTCAGTTAGTAGCTCATCGTTGCCGGTCATGTGTCTTGAGCATCCGCTGTCCATATACCATTCCGAGTTCTTTAGCCGGTTGCTTCTCCTAACCTGCAAAAGAAAATTATTTACACCTTTTTGATACCCACATTCAGTTGGTTCCATGGTTGATTAGTCCCTTTGGGATCCAAACTTGAATAAGTCAGATCATTTTCCCGGTATCTGTTCTTATAATGTTTGGCTTAACTTTTTGACCATTGCTCAAGAATGTCTTATGTTGTGGTGATGAGTGTCTTTGAGACCTAGATCTGCTCGTTTTGTTTTGTTTCCGGTCGGCTTTCCTTCTCTCAGGATGAAGCCGATTTTCTGATTCAGTCGGACTTACATATTTTAGTTCTTCTTCCGGTTTTAGATTATGTTTTTCCTCATTTTCGGTTGTTGAACTCTTGACAAATCTTATGAATGGAAGATTGTCTTTTGTGAGTTTCATCCCGTTAGGTTGTTTTGAGTCGTTTTGTTTGTTTTGTTCGTAACCGATACGAAATCTACATTTAGGGTGTCTTTTATAATTGCACATTTGTTCTACCGCTTGACGAGTTCTCTCCCACGCAGCCGTAACATACAGTGCTCGTTCATCGGTTTCAGTTACCGGTTGAACTGTCTCTTCATTATCTAAGGATAGTTCATCCGGTTCATACATTGCAGTTTCGCATGTTTTAACAGTGATACTACTTGACTCTACGGTTTTAGGTTCTACCGGAGTCGGTATGTATGCAGATATGTTTCTAAACTTAATGACCATTTCGTTGAGTGCAGAAATCAAATCTTCCTTAGTAAACTCATCAGAAGAGAAATCAAATACCTCTTCGTCGTTCGCCATGAAGCATGTTACCCTTTCTTCATTATCTTCGTTGTCGGAGTACGCCAATTTGCTTCCACCGTCGGATGCAATGAGTGCTTTCTGAATTTCATTCCCTTCGTCGGCATGTTGATCGTCGTTTCTGTAGTAGTTGTTCCGTTGGTTGTCATTTCTCTGGTAGTTGTTCCCTTGGTAATTGTTACCCTAATACCGGTTGCCTTGATAGTTGTTGCCTTGATAGTTGCCTTCCGGTTTTCTATCGTCTCTCCTTGGCTTTCTACATTTTGACCTGAAATGTCCAAAACCGTCACAGTTATAACATCTTTTATTTGATTTATCTACATAATTATAATTAAAGTTGTTGTTAGATGGAGGCTGATTCTTCTTCATCAATCTCCCAAATTTCTGAGCTAGCATCGCCATCACATATTCACTGATCTGATCAACGTTTTTGACTGGAGCCGAAACGGTTGATACTTGGACCGCCGGTTCCACCGATGTAACCAAAGCTCTGGTTGCGGTTGACGTGGATGCTTCATCTTCGATCCGAGACTTAATCTCGAACTCGTAGGCTTTTAGATCCTCAAATACATCATGTAACTTCATCTGCCCGAGGTTGCTTGATTCCCTCGTCACCATGGTCTTGATATCTCATGTGCTCGGCAGTGATCTTAAGACTTTGATGATTACTTCACGGTTGTCGTATTTCTTTTCGAGTGTTTGAAGCTCGTTGACCACACTGGTGAACCGGTTACTAAACTCCTTCATATTTTCCCCCGGTTTCATCCTGATATTTTCATATTTTTGTGTAGCCACCAAGATTTTGTTCTCCTTTGTTCTTTCATTTCCTTTATGGATCTGAATGATCGTTTCCCAGGCTTCCTTTGCATTATCGTAGGCTAATATTTTGTTCAAGGTATTATCATCTATAGCTTTATAGATGTGCCTCATACAATGGTTGTCCAGGTTACTCCGTCTTCGATCTTCAGTTGTCCATTCGTCTAACTCCTTGTTCATCTTGATATGCCCTTCTTTCAGGACTCGGCTCATCTCATCATCCAACGTGATCAGATGTAGATACATCTGTTTCTTCCAACTGCTAAACGCTTCACTGTTTAGCATTGGTGGCTTGTCGCTGTGGGTCATGCTTCCCATCTTCTTCGGTTGCTTGAGTTCTAAGAACCTGGCTCTGATACCACTTGTTAGAATCGGGGACGCCCTTGGAGGACCGGGGTGTTTCCGGTTTTAGGAAGGGTGGCCTCTTACAACACACACAACACTTTGGTGATAGTCCGGTTAGAGACTATAACCGTTCTCAACACTTCGCAAACTGTCACAGACTCTTGAACCGGGTTCAAGGGCGGAAATGTCTGTTTCAGTCTGAAGCAACGTATGCGACTTAGATGATGTTTAGGAGGAGTCGGTTTTAGAAATATTAGTGGACTGGTTTTTGATATAAGGAGTAAGATTGATTTTGGTTTGTGGTTAGGTTAGATGAGTAAGCATTAAATGAAGTAAATAACACGAGACAAGATTTTTTATGGATGTTCGGAGCAAACCCTCCTACATCACCCTTTCTACTCAGGTTATGAGAAGGATCCCCACTAACTTTAAAAGTTACAACAATAACACAGCCGGTCGAGCCCAACTCGCTACTCGCCGGTTATACCAATTCACTCTTGATGTAATACACAAACACACACAAACAAAGCTTCCGGTTAATGACACAACGGTTTTGGATTGCGCGTAAGATTTCTTTATCTCTCTAAGATTTTCGTAACTTGTGACGCCATTAATGAGGTCGCTTCGTCTTCCTTTTATAGTAAGGATGATCCCAACGATTACTTTCTTCTCTCACCGTGGGATTGGTTAATCCAGCGTCACGCTAGTGCAGGAAGGTTGCTTGCGCGTTTCACCTTCCTCAACACTTGGCAAGCATGCAGACACTCCTTAGGTAAAGATGACGTTACCGGTTTGCAGATTAGGACACGTGTCAGGCATGCACCTTCCGGCTGTCGAAGTCAGATCAGTAAATTATCATTGCTTTCCTCGCATGCTTCTGATTGGATCTTATCTTCGTTTATCCCTTCGAGACGCGTCTATTTCGTCATATTACGTCATCTTTGCAGAGTGTAATTTCCGGTTGTTTCTTACACAGTATAGTCCGACTGGGATGTGGACTTGTCTTTGCTAGCCGGTCTCTCTGAGAAAGTTGAAACCGGTTCCTCTGATCTTGACTTGATCACTTGGAACTGGATTTCTTTGAAGTGTTGTTCAGCCGGTTTATGAGGCTCCAGCCGGTTTGTGCAATTCGATCTGTTCCTGCACATAGAAGTTAATAATTGTTTAGTTTTTCTGGCCGGTTCCAAAAATTAACTTTACTTAATTTTTCTATCAATTTCTCCCTTTTTGATTATTTAGAATAAATATTCAAAACTTGTAATGTATGGCCGGTTTGAAAATTAACTTACTTATTTTTTCTTTCCATTTCTCCCTTTTTGATTATTTAGAATAAATATTCAAAACTTGTAATGTATGGCCGGTTTGAAAATTAACTTACTTAATTTTTCATATCAACTATTAATAGATAATAAATAATAACTATTAATAGATAAGAAATAATATTTATTATACCTGACAAAAGATTTCCACACGATAATGATGAAGATTAGTGATGAGTTCCATTTTCCTCTTCGCCTACCATTGCTATCAATTATCATATGCTCATTCATATCAAGTATTGAGATCGAGTGTAATTGACAAAAACTGTTAACTTGGTCCAAAATATCATGCCATCCATCTTCTTTAAATTTTTGTAATTGATTTTTCGAACTCGCAAGAAATTTCGCAATCAATGAAATTGCTTGAACTATATTTTGATCTCCTCTTTGTAGGCAAAGTGATAACTCACTTGTAATTCCCAATAAATTTTTCATCAAATGCAACACAAAAACAAATTTATAAAAAACTAACTATATAAAAAATATGAAAATCTAATTTAATAGATTTCAGCCTAGTTTTATGAGATTATAAAAAAAATATAAAATATAAAAAAGAACAAAAATACAAAAACGTGATAAACATATATTATCAAGTGAGTAGACACTCGAGATTACGATTATAGAATATTAATGCATATAAAAATAATATATCAAATTCTTTATTTAAATACCGAACAAAACCAATGTAACTATTTTAACTTGTTTATTAATATTAATTTGTATTTTCTTATAAATTTTTGAAATAGTTTAAAATTAAGAAATATAAAATACTATTATTATTTTAATCAAATTATATAATTATGAATTAGTTTATAGATAAATTATATTTTAAAATGTAATAGATAAAATTAAAGGTGAGGGCAAGATCACCTAACCTCATGTTTAACTTCCAGTTACAAAGCCAGCTGGACTAAGAGTTACTTGTCAAATATATATATATATAAAAACAAATTATTTTAAGGTTTAGGTCCGCCACTGTTTGAAATATTATTTATTTTTCCTAACTTTGATGTATCTCATTCTTTTCAGGTACAATTGAGATCACGCCTTCATATACATGTATTCATCTCGATTTACCTATTTATTTTCTCATACCATGATGACAACCTAAACGCATGCCCAAGGAAAAGATTCATACAAACCTTTAGTCGCATATACCATGATGACAACCTAAACGCATGCCCTAGGAAAAGATTCATACAAACCTTTAGTCGCATAATTAGGGTTGGATTTATCTTTAGACGCATGTACTAGGGTGGATTAAATAAACGAAGTGTAAAAGAAATATTTTTCGTAAAATGGCCAAGAGCTTATAATAGAGACCTGGTCATAAGAGACATAATTGTTGTTCTTTCTCACGTGTAACCAAGCCCCAAACGTTAATCAGAATCTCTTTAATCCGCATTCGAGAACGCACAATATTTTATTTTCCTAACTTCTTAAAGATAAAATTGGGTGGAGACTTTAAAAAGTAAAAGCTAGTCTAATCGATATCATTAAATCCTATTTCGGTTCAAAGTAATTGAAATCATCTATATTATCATTTAGATGAATCAAAGTTGGATCCACGAGGAAAGAAAGTTTTTTTATGGGATTTACTACGGGAGTTAAAGAATATCGCCTTTGGTGTTTGGATGCAAAAAAAACCATTATCAATCGAGATGTTACTTTTGATGATTATTCAATGTTAAATAAGGTAACACCAGACAAGCACATCAATGCCGCCGGAGAAATTTTCTCTAGAGATTTATTTTCTCACTTCGGGCACGACTGAGACATCAACGCCGCCAGAGCTTCCAACGTCGGAATGATCTCAAATTTCTCCAATAGGTGCGTCTATTTCCCCCTTACAATCTGTCTGAAGGAATTTCAATTTGACTAGAGGAATCGGGAGATATCTCGATTATAGTTTATGGATCGAATATTTGGGTCGCTGTCGGCACGATCGGCATGATCGGCACAATCGGCATGATTGACACGAACGACACAAACGACGTGGATTCTCGTTGTGAACGCACTCCTACATCGGAAGTCGGCTGCCATCCTCTAACGCCTTCGATCGGTTGTCGTGCGCCCTCTAGAACGTGTTCTATTGTGCAATGAACGATTCTCCAACCGTCAACCGGAGCATTTCGTTAAATTTAGAGACGTTCATTAATATATAACCAGATATAACATAAAAAACGTCAAAGAATTTATGAATCTAAATTATTCGAAGTTAGAAATAATCTTATTTTTTTAATAATCTCTTCTAATTTAGACATGAATAAAAAAAATGTGAGAGAAATAGTGTTTCGATACACCATAATCGATTAATGATATAAAAATATTTATAAAAAAACTAATATGAACCTTGGAATGAACACTGTTTATAATTAAGATTTTTTCAATTTATGATAAAGAAATTTTGTATGAACAAAGTTTGTCCACGAAGATTGCAACATTGGCTTCGAAGAATAATAACTTTTGGGATTTGAGTTGATCTAAAATTTAATATTATCGAACATCATAAGACGTTTTCTGATATCTGAAGAGAAATAACTTTCTTATTACAAATAAAACACCAATTGCTCAAAATATGGAATTTGTCACAAGGGTTTCGATATAAGTAAGAAGCACTTAGTAGACGAAATTAAAAAATAGAGGCAAAAGCCTTAATATTTTTATTAGGATTTCTTTATTGATTGCACGAGTTCTTATTTATGGAGGAACCCATTTTACTGTTAAGATTATAAAATAATGAAAATATTATTAAATATATATTGTCATATAATACTTAATATTAAAACATTTTAAATCAAATTATGAAGTATGTTTGATTGTGTAGTTTTCTTTCTTACTTTCACAATTTTGAAAACTATTAATTACTGTTCTTAGGATTTGTTAGATGATTTTCCTCTTAGACTAAATCATAAATAAACATAATTATTTTCAATCTCTCATCATCTAAATTATTCAATTCATTAATCAAAACATTAAAATATTATTTATTTACAAAAACTAAAATTATTATTATAAATTAATATATTTTAAACATTTTAACCAAAAACTACTCATCTTTTCAAAATTATCACATTTAACATTTTTTAAATAAATTAATATTTATTAAAATAATCATAAAAAACTCTAAGAGAATTCTCAAAAACAATAAAATAAATTTATTTGGTCTAATATTAAATGAAATGTATATTTTAAATAGAAAGATGGCATTGTCATGCATCTACTTACAAAAAAAAAATTAAAGAGGCCTTACTATCAGTTTGAAAACCTTTGTATTTATAAAAAAAATTATTATTTTTAATGATTTTTTCAATTTAAGAGGTTAGTACTACTCAATATCTCGATAAGGATTCGCACCATAATTGTCCCTTTAAATTATCCTAGTAGGTTATACTATACTCACAAAAAAAAAATTATGAAATATTTTTTATCAAAAAAATATTTTAAAAAAACTCAATAAAATTTCAAAATAACCCAAACAACAAACAAGCTCACTTTATTGTGTATGGATTTAATATGCATTAGAGTGTTGAATCTTACATGGCTTATAGCTGGTACAAGCTTTTTGGGATCTTTGGTCTAATTTGTTTTGTTTAGATCAAAATTAAAACATAGTTTTCTTAGCATTTTTCACTCTATTCTTGAAAACTCTCCAACTTTCTTTATTATAGTAGGATATAACACTAATGAAATAGGACAAGTAATTTAAAAAATATTTTGATACCATTGATTAAAATGACTACATAATAACGATAGAAGACATTAAAGTTTAGCTCATCATATCAGTGTTAAAAACAAAAGAAAATTAATAATGTATTAAGATGTGTTAGTTGAAATTGATTATATCTTACAATTCTCTAACTCAGCCAGAACCTCCTCTTGTGATCGGTAAATCATGTCTATAATTTTCCATATCTAAAAAAACAACAACATTTACCAATTATTCAATTAATCATCTAACCATATTAATTATTCATAACAATAGAAATTATTAAAAAACAATTATTACCTGCATAGTACCACCACCGCCAATACTGTCATCCGACACACTAACAATTGTCCAAGGATCAAAAGAACTCCAATGGAAATCCACAACTTTGCCTATGAATAGATATATCCAAAATAAATAAATATAAAATTCTGAATTGATATATTCAAAAAGAATAAATATAAAAATAAAGAAAGAAATACAATAATAAGTTTCTTATCTATGACCACAATGATTAAATAACAAGCCCGGTGAACTATCTGATGATCCACCAAGTTCTTGCATTACGCCCATCTACAACCTGAATGAAATTTAAAGAATTGATTTTGAAATCAATTTACAATCAAAAACAATTCATCATATATTAATTAGGTTTCAAACCTTTTCATGATCCCATAAGTTCAATGTTCCATCTTCCGATGAATTTCCAAAAACTGATGCCTTGTCGGGAGACCACTGAAAAACAAATTGAAGCATTTGTTCTTTCTATATTATTTCTCTTCATGAAAATATTTAGAAAACAGCAGTCATCATATTTTTCAAACCTGTACACAAAGAACAGTAGCATTGTGACCCTCAAATACATGAACGGGTAATCCAGAAGTAAGTTTTCTACGGTCATACATTATTACTGTATTATCAGCTGATCTGTTGAATAATACCAAATTTAATTCAGAATCTCAGAAGATGAAAAAAAATAATAAAAAAACACATTTCAATGCTTACCCAGTCAAAATAAGGTTAAGATCATATGAATTCCAATCAACACAATGAATGTCAGCATCATGAGCTTTCTCAACCTGAAAAAGAGATAGAGAATCAAGTTTTAATAAAACAATCAATTATGTAAGCTTCTTGAGGTAATTTAAAGGAGTGTAGGTACCTTGATAGTTGGATTTGAACCTGTCCTTACATCCCAAAGTATGAGACATGAATCTCACCCACACTACAGAACTCTTGTCCACTTTAGTACATACAAAAAAAGAATTTACTTAAAAAATATCATAAACTGCATATAGATTGAAATATCAAGCATAAAGATCAATTTACAAATGTAATTTCTCTACCTTGAAGGGCAAAATTGTACATCCTCAACTGTATCTTGATGTCCTAGATAGGTACCTTGAGGATGAAGAGTAGTAATACTTTCAACAGAACTCCCACTAGCCTTGGAGTTTTTTATGGTTCTACCACTACCAGATGGTGTCTTTAAGGCCAATGTGGAGATATGATCTTCAATATTCCAAAGAACCACCAAGTTGTCCATACCTAATATCAAAAAAAATGGATTTATTAAATATAAGAAAAACAATTTGTACTAAAAACATTTCAAACATTTCAAAGGTATAATGAGTTTCCAACCTCCAGAAAGCACAAAATGTTCAGTTTGGCCCATAGCAAGAGCAAATTCTGCATTTTCTTTATGCCCAATAAGTACCTGCATGTTAGGTAATGATTCTTTTATGCATTATAACTCTATTATAAACTACAACTCAAAATAAATAGCATTCAAAGATGTTTCTTAATATATGAAATAATTAAGTTAAAATTTGCAAATTTAAGTGTATAAGATATAACTGTAAATATTTGTAGAAATGATTGTATCATGACAACATTTTATTGTGCAACATCACGTACCAAATCTGGACAAGAATTTCGGGCTCCATACACAGCTTGTCGATTTGGCTGGCTCTCAACATTCCAAATTAGAACCTGAACAGGAACTGAATGCTTTAGATTGAGATAGAAAAAATTCAATGGATCTTAAGTGTCTCAATATAATTCAAATATAGAAGAACGCAACAAGATGCATACATTTGGACCGTCAGTGTGAGTGGCCACAATATTTCTATTTTGAGGAAGTTCTTTGATTCGATTCACCTGTGATGATTCCATATACAATCAAGATTTGTGTTTAAAGAATGAAGATGAAATGATATATAATATTATGGATAATAGCGGCCTGGAATCTTTACAACACATATATACACTAGTGATCATATTTATAGAACAATCAATAAAACTGAAAGGCTATAATGTCAATCTAGAATAATTAATGCATATTGCAGATAAGGCTAACAAGATGTCAAGAATATCGGGCCTCTAAATAATAATTTCAAATTAACATGTTTAATTTTAGAACATCCCTATATTCTAATTATGAAAATATATAAAACAACTAAAATAATTAATACCTCTCCAGGGTGAATGATTGTTTTGAATTTCTTCACAAATGGAGAACTAGACTTTTCATTGAACTGCAAAGATCATGCAACCAAAACATACATTAATTCATTGGTAGAACATTGAAAAAGAGAATGAATTATTATTTTTACAATGTCAGGATTGATACACTTACTAGTGTGATATGTTGAGCTGAAGCAACCCTATGTTTAACAATATTACAATTTATGATAACAAGTGTGTTTAGCACACTACCATCAGTCTAACAAACCAAACATAAACAAACAACAAAATATCAGAACTAGCTAGGAACCAATTTTTTAAAACAACAACATAGATATAAGATTAATAATGTGGAAATATGACAAGCAGATGCTTCATTCCCTAGCAAGCATTTATATATATAGTGATAAATATCAATTCCTACTTGCTAGAGTTCAATTCATAGGGATAGACATAATAAGAAGAAAGACGAAGAGAGTTGAGAAGCCAAAGTTCCAATAAATTTATTTATTAGAATAATGCTATAATTTAATGTGTAACAAGTTATCCCCTATATATAATATATACATTTTTTCTATAGGAATAAATTTTGATCACCTTTTTAATTATATCGTTTATAAAAGGATGATCTTAAATTTGACTCTCATAATCGCCAAAGTCCAACTATCTAAATATCAGTAACGGTTCTTATGCTAACAATTATGTATTTTTATTTTTTGTATAAGGTGAAAAAAATCAATAGAAAATGCGTTGGTTAAGTAACACACAAAACTTTAAACATGGAAAGTTATTAACAAATTTTTAACTCTATTAATTAGAATTTTATTCATAAAATCTATAAATAAGATATTTCGAATTATCAAAATAAATTTTAGTTATCTTGGTTTGATTCTTCTAATGTCTAGGCAAGACTTTTTAGACTCGTCTTTTGGTTATCATTTTTTTAAAAGGTCACTAAAGCTCGAACTCATGACCATAAAAAATGAGATTTGTGTTCTATTACCGAGTTATATAAACTTTCTTATAAGTCTGTTTCTTAAATAAAGTAATAAACATTTGTGTTCACGACCTTTTCTATCATCTTCACAATATAAGATTTGAAATCAAACAGAAGCAAATAAGTGAGAACAAGATAGAAATAAGAGACTTAAGTTATCAATAATTCAATTATACAATGATTAACCAACTTTATTTGAGATGATAGGGCTTATTTTTTTTTTACTTATTTTTTTTCCTTTGATTCTCTTTGCTCGTAACTTTTGAATGCCCTTCACATTCACGTCTCTTTGAAATAAAAGTTGATATGTTTTCCAAAAAATATGCTACATTTTGTTTTAGTTTCTCGTCTCATACATCTAGTCCTTACTCCGTAGTATTCTTATTTACCAATTGGTTATAACACATTTTGTAGTAGACTTTTGATTATAACAAACTAGATAGTCGGGTCAAACATTTATTGAATCTTTATTGGATGATTTGGAAATAATGCAATATAAAGCATGACATTTAAAGGAAAAAATTGTTCGAAATGAGAGGATCTCTATGCATGTTCATCTCGATAAAAAATGAAGGGGTTGTCATAGATGAGACTACTATGATTTCATAGGAATCTAACACGTTTTTCTTTGTTAGTTTCTTTCTATTGATCACCCCTCGCGTTTATAAATTTATTTAATTAAATCATTTTAATACAACATGACCTTTAATTAAAAAAAAAGGCATACTAATTATTATAGGTTGATTTTACTTAATTCATTTATGTATGTTTTTTTTTTTTTTTGCATTTAAAGCCCTGATAGCCATCGACGATGGAAAACATTATTTTGTCCATTAAACCCAAATTTTCCCAATGATCATTTGATAGTTAAGGAAACTTTGAAGTAGAGTCAAAATATTAAAGCAAGGGTGAAGTGAAACATATCGTGTTTAATTGTCTTCTTCTTGTTGTTATCGCATAGGAAACATGTGTTAGTCAATGTGAAACACATCATTTTGAGTTTATAATGATATTCATACTAAAAGAATAAGAACTCTCAAGGGTCTTGGTATTCCAAACTCACTTTAAAGGAAGAGGGATAAATAAAACTGTTACGAAAAATAGAGTTGTGTTTTAAGAACTAGTCATCATGTGAACCGAAATAAATTGTTACGTAAGATAGTGCATTAGTGCATCGATAAGCTAAGACTAGATTTCTTCGTCAAACAAAAGACAATGAGATAAAGTAACATATTTAGTTTGCTTACTAATTCTAAAGTGGAAACCATTAAATTTTGGGATGCCAACGAAAAAAAAAGTCTCATTATAATTCTTGTCAACATTGGACTTTTTCACAAAAGTAATTAAAATAGAGTCTGTGTAAATATGCAATAGATGAAGAATTGAAGGACTTGTTGGAGCTACAAAATAGAGGAAATTTGTCTAATGTGTGCTTAAACAAACTATCATTTTTTTGATTTATCTGGAATGTTGCAACATTTAACTTAAATAACTATCTGGACAATCTATATAAATTTTAATTTTGAATAGTGTGATTCTCAAATAAAATTCAAATCTTGACTGAACACGTTAGTGGTCAATAAAAGAATTTTAGACAACCAATAAAAGAATTTTAGACAAACTATCTCTTAAAGCTATCATTTAATTATGATCACTACTCTTTTTCAGTTTTACAATATTTTTTCATTATTATATTCAATGCTAAAAGCATTGGAACAAATACAAAAACAAGCCATCTAATCCATTGTCTAGCATAAATTGGTGCACTACATTCAAGTTTGTTTCTACCAACCCTATTATAATTTAGGTTGTTAGAAAGTTTTAGGGTTTCTCAACCCAAGATTAAACAACATCTTCCTAGTTCAACTCAATAGTCTTAATCCTTTGGTGGCTCGCTCGGTCCCCAAATTTGAATTACCGTGCCTCCTCCAAATTCTTAATTGTAGTCAATTCTAGATTAACATTTGATCTCAAGTGGACAATCTAATAATCATCGAAACATAGTCTAGACTTCATAACTGCTTCGATGAACATCTAAGACTGATGGTGGCTCTTGTTGGTCAAATGGTGAAGACTTTGTTCCAAAGAAGATGAAGTCGAGCCAGTGTCTGGGCACGAGGTTTTTGATGCCTTAGACTAAAAAAGTAAATTCATCTAATGGCCTATGCTTCAAATCTTGTTAGTGTTTCTCTATTTTTGGTGGCTGTGGGAGGGGGCCTAGCTTATGCGCCTTAGGCCGCCTAACTAGCCTTACCCAAGAGGCTAGAGCGACCATGAGACATGCAAAGTAAAGTTAGCTAGCTAAGATGAGGCTATGTATATTTTATCAAATTAATTAAGCATATGGTTTAGATATAGCTAATTAATTATAAAAGGATGTACATAAATGAAAAAAACAAAGAGAAGTAGGAGATCCAATTAAGTTTAATTACCTGTTCGGAAATGTAAAGGCGCTGGCTGTTCTTGAAAGAACCCTTTTTTAACTGGGGACCCCATCTATTTATATGCAGGATAATAAAGCTAGATTAGATACAGATTAGATAGATAGATAGATACATTAGATATATATATGCGTACCTGCATGATAGAGAAGGCCAGAGAAATGAGTGATGAGTTAGCCAATCGTAAATTATAGGGACAAGTGACTTCCATTGTTTATAACCCTGCTCTTTTTCTTTCTCTTTCTCTTTCTCTTTGCTTTCTTTCATTCATCAAAGGCCCTGGTCGGTCAGTCACTTTTCTGGGCCGCCGCCGCCGCCTCCTCTCTTCTCCACATGCTTCTTCACCATTTCTCGCTCTTCTGACCTTGACCGTACAACGTTGTTTTTCTGTGTCGGTAAACAATTGATCAATAAGTAAATAAATTTGGTTTTTAAATACGCAAAATCAAACCTGCGCTCTATGTCAAATGACAGATAGATAAATGCATGCATATTTAGGGCCCATTTGTTACACATTTTAGTTTTTGTTAATTTGATAATTAAGACATAATCCTTCTTTATTTGAATTATGTGTCAAATAATTTATTATCCTCTCACCTGTCTAATAATTAATCAAATTAATAAATTTATTAAATTAAATACTAAAATACACTTTTATTTATTTTTGTAAATTTTTTGACATACAATTTTTTTTTTTATCTAGTAAGTGAAAAAATATCTATAACATTAATTTGATCTTCAATGTTGGGGTTGTCTACGAGCAAGCTTTCAACAAGAAAGAAGGAATATAGATCTAAACTTAAGAGTTTTGAAATTTCAACAAGAAAGAAGAAATATAAATTCAGACTCAATAGTCTTAAAAAGAAGAAATAGATATAACGAGAAATAAGAAGGTAGATTGATTATCTGATAGTATAGAATAGAAATGAGAGGGAGGGAGGTGGACTAGGGTTAAAGTATTAAAAAATGAGAATAAGAATAGAGATAAATAGAGGGAGATGTTGGCGGAGAAAATAAGAGTAGATATAAGAGATAAGAGTGGGGGAGAAAATAAGAGTTGATATAATAGAAGGAGAGATGTTGGCGGAGAAAATAAGAGTAGATATAAGAGAGGGAGAGATGGGCGGTAGAGATGTGCGGCGACTAGTAGAGGAATTATTTGATTAGGGTTAAGGCATTAGATAAATGAGAATAAATAGGAGAGATATGCGGAATTTGTATTTTGTTGTAGAGATAAAGATTATTATATTTAATTTAAATATATAATTATTTAATTATATGTAATAAATTATATAATATATAATAAAATAATTAATTAAAAAAATAATAATAAATGAATTCATTTTCAAATTAGGTATGTAGTTAAAATTTCAACGTGTAAACCCGTATCTAAATTCGAATAAGTTTAAAATTCAATTAAAAAATAGAAAATAAATTCAAATTGAATTTAAATTCGGTAGGTTTTGTTTCATACCTATATAACACCCTAACTATAAATATTATAAATAAAAATGTTTAATAAAATAAAGTTTTAATAATTTCATCTTTTTATTCGATATCATTATTAAAAATAAATTATATTTCTTCTGTTTATAAAAAAAATACAATAATAATCTAATTAAAATTAACTAAAATTACATTAAAACCAAAATAATATTTATATTAAATAAAATAAAAATACTGCATATATAATTTATCATAATTCATAAATTATTTACTATTCAATAAATAATATTATACTAAGTAAAAAAATAATTTTAATTTTGATAATTTTTTAATAAAATAATAGTTAGGATCCATAGTCAAAATATAAATTTTACTTAAAATTATCAACTTTATACATTTTTAAAATTAAGAGTTTATTTAAAATAATGAGAATTTATTTTAAAATAATATTAGCTATATCTTATCATATAATATAATTAATTAATAAATAATATTAAAGGAAATTAACATTAAAGGAAATCATATTTACAAAATTATTTCCATAATTTATTTATTTGAATAAATAATAAAAATAAATTTAATTTATAAATATACATTTTTTTCTAAAGAAGAATAAAATTGTAAATAAAATAAAAATTGTTTATAAACTTATAAATAGTAAATATTATCAGTGTAAATTTCAAATCGTAAAAATTTAACTTATTTAAAAGTTTATCGAAATAGAATTGTTAGTCTATTCTATAATGGAATAATTTTAACAATAACTCGATATTTTAAAATTTTATGATTGTAGAATAGACTTGCGATGGTAGAATGGACTAACGATATTGATTTAGGTAAATATATTACCGTCTTAAATAAAAATGTATATATCTTCAATGTTTTTTATGTTTATTCTGAAATTTATGTGTGTTTGGAGTCTACTTTATTTTATTCATAAAGTTTACTGCCACCAAGAGAAAAAAAATTGATAGGAGAATTGATGGGAGAGGAGACGTAAAAGAACAATCAAGTGATTTATATCATGAAAATTAATCTATTACATTACAAATGACAAATGAATTTAGAGAAGGCCTTTTTAATTTAAATTTAATACAGAACTAATAATAATTTTATTTCAATAACTAATGTATCAAAAAATAGAAGAAATAATAAAGACATGAAATTCTATAAAAAAATCTAAGGAAATAATACTACAATAATAATGACATGTCACATGCTGAACTATTTAATAAAGAAAAAACTAAACAAATAACATAAAAATAAATATATCACACTGTTTGTAATAATGTGCCTTCTGGTTTCAATATGTAATGTTGGCAGGACAATCAAGTGTTGTTTTGAAATTCACAAACTCAATATTGAGGTTGTACGTCGTGAGACCGAATAAGTTAGTCACAACTTAACTATTTTTCTTCTTGGTGGAAGGATGAATGGTACACCTCATTACGTGCTTTTGTTATTATATATAGATGCAAACTAGAACCCATTTATCGCACTATACATTAAACAAATTAATATATATATAAAACAAAATTAATGAAATCATAATAAACTAGAACACTTTAATTAATAAAGTTCTATTAAAGTGATTAGCCCTTTTCCCGCTCGAATGCTCGACATAAGGAAGATTATATATGTTCATGCATTATCTTCTTCTTTTTCTGTACACTACTTATAGATAGAAATTTGGTACAATTTAATCCATAATGGATGATTTTACTATTATAGTTGTTGATGGTAGTAGACTTTAGTGGTGATTCTAGTATCTACAAATGTAATTGCTTGGTTTTAAATTTTATATTTAAATTCAACCGAGACAATTAATATTTAAGATAATATTATTGAGTTAATTTGTCTTCACCTTATTGATGGTTGTCACCACATATTTCAATGAAATTTTTAAAAATAATATTACTAAACATATATCCAAATCTAAAAAAAAAAGTATCAATAAATTTATTAATCTGACTTATACTAAGTTTAAATATAACCTTATTTTCAAATAATCTCATCTAGTACACATGTATAAAATCCGTGACAAAAATAGTTTCTAAATATCAATGATTCATAAAGTTGATTAAATGACGGCTAAGTCAAGATTTAGGAAATGAGAAAAGATCAAGAAACCCTATTTTCGAACGGAGAGAGATGTGTTGTACCTGAAGCTCGTCTTTGGCCATGGTGGAACACATCTCGATCGGATCCATTCAGGTTATACTAAATAATGCAGAACACCCTTTTCATTTTCAAATTATCCTGCACCTTCTTCTCTTGAAATTTATAAATATAAAATATATTTATAATTATAATTAAACATACTTAATTAAAATTAAATATTATATTATATATTAAAATAGATTAAATAAATATTAAAATTAAATACATTAAATAAATAAATATTAAAATTAAATTAAATATAAATGTTAATATACATAATTTATTATATACTTATAATAAAAATAATTGAATACACACTTAATAATTTAATCAAATATAATATAAACAAAGTGTCTAAAATGATCCTAAATTTGAATGATGTATTTATAGTTAGTCATTATAACACATCATTTTTGTAAATATATTTAATCTTTTAAAATTTTATCATATTATTCATGTTTTGTTTTGTCCACTTCTAATCACACCGCAAGACTTAATAACCTTCTAGTTAAAATGTGTGCATCACTAATATATAATCTAATGGTAATTGTTTTTGAATCTGAGTTAAAAATTGTGTACGTTAATATCTATATTTTTATCATAATTGTTTTGAAAAGTTGTAGGGTTACACCTATCTTATCCGGTCTATTATAAAATTATCTTTTAAAATTAAGAAATTATAAATTATTTTTTAAATTTAATATATTTTATTTATTTTAATACATTGTAACTTAAATATTATACATTAATATAAAATATATTTAATAAATATTAAAATTAAATATATTAAATTAAAACAAAATACAAATCGCAATTTGTCCTAGTATATATTTATGTTAAAAATAATTATATAAAATAAAAAATGTAGTATATAACAAATAAATAAAGTGTCTATAATAAGAATCTTAAATTTGGGTTAAGAGTGTATATTTAGTGATCATAAATAACATCACAATTTATATATAATATATATATATATATATATATATTTATATATATTTAAATCTTATCACATAATTATATATTATGTTTATTTTATTTGGTGATGTGACTCTCCTACTATAATAATTTACTAGGTACTGCAAAATTTATGTTAAACATAGTGTATCATTAGTATTTAAGCTCGTGTGCTAACTATGTAGCATATTAAAAATTTATCTACACATGTGTATTTTTTCAACTCGGTTAATTTAACCTATAATTTTAAAGTTATTAAAAGTTTTAAGCTTTATTTTTTGTCTAATATATATAACATTCTCATCATTAATACATATTAAGTTGTAATACAATATACTATTAGCTAATAAAAATACAAAACAAATAATAGATGAAGAATAATATTCAAATACAATCACAAAGTAGAAGGATTGTAAGAGAAATTTTAGCGAAATCTCTCTTTTATTATAGAAAGTCTATTTATAAGGATGAAAGGTGACATACATATTGTCACATATATTTCCATGTGTTGAGAAGAGTTAACATCCACTTGTTTGTTGTTTCATAACACTCCCCCTTGGATATTAATTTATACAAAGAATATGCCTCATTAAAACATTACTAGAAAAAACTGTGGAAAAAAAAATTCTAGTAAAGGAAAAAGAGTACAATATTCTTGTGTTTATATCTCCCTGATTTGGGTATTGCTTCAAATTTTGAATTCGACGTATCCTTGTTCTCTTTACTAGCTTTTCAAGGGTAGAAGTCGTCAATGCTTTGGTTAATAAATCCGCCATGTTTTCATCTTATCTAATTTGTTACACATCAATTTCACCATTCTTTTGAAGATCACGAGTAAAGAATTTTTTTGGTGAAATGTGTTTCGTCTTATCTCCTTTAATATAACATCATTTCAGTTGAGCTATACAAGCTAAATTATCTTCAAACAAAACTATTGGGAGAATTTGTTCTTTAGTCGTTAAAGCACAATTCTTTAGAATATGATGTAGCATTGACCTCAACCAAACAAATTCCCGGCTAGCCTCATGTATTGCTAATATTTCAACATGATTTGATGAATTAACTAATAAAGTTTGCTTCATAGATTTCTATGAGATAATTGTTCCACCACACATAAAAATATATCCAGTTTGAGATTTAGCTTTGTGTGAATCAGATAAATATCCGGCATCAGCATAGCCAATTAAATCTAAACGAGAGTCTTTCGAATAAAATAACCCGAGGTCAATTTTCCCTTGGAGATAACGAAAAATGTGTTTTATACCATTCCAATGTCGTCGAGTAGGGAAAGAACTAAATCTTGCTAAAAAATTTATAGTGAACGCAATATCATGTTGCGTGTTATTTGAAAGATACATTAGTGCACCAATAACACTTAGATAAGGCACTTCATGACAAAGTTCTTCATCATCTTCTTCTTTTGGCTTAAATTGATCTTTCTCGAGATCTAGTGCTCAAACGACCATTGGTGTAGTTAGAGGGTAAGCAAAATCCATCCAAAAATGCTTTAATACCTTTTGGGTATAAATTGATTGATGGATAAACATATCATTTTCTAAATGCTCAATTTGTAAACTAAGACAATATTTAGTTTTCCGAAAATCTTTGATTTCGAATTCATTTTTCAAATATTCAATAGTTGTTTGCAGCTCTTCAGGAGTTCCAATTGTTGGGTATTGGTTGGCCCAACATTGTGGCCCAATCTCTAGTAACCCGTTTATTGGACTTGACCTAATAATATAAATAGATACTACTCTCTTGGTGGGAGGAAGAGGTCAAATTCCTTTGTGGTGTTTGGATGCTAGTGAGAGGGTTGCCTCCTTTGTGTGAGATAGTGGTGCAACGAAATCGATAAACAAGAGGACTGAGCCAAACTTCAATCGCATTCACACCCAACAGTGGTATCAGAGCTAGGGTTTAGGGTTTGTAATTGGAGTTTGAGATTGGGTTGAAGGATATAAGTTATCTTCACCAATAAGCGTAGATCTGTCCTTGTTACTTCTTTAATCCTCTTCTTTTATTCTCTGCTTATGCTGCTACTGGAGGAAGAAGAAAGCCGCTGCCGCCTCTGGAGAAGAAGTCGTTGTTGTCTTGTTCAACCGTTGTTGGTGTCGCGTTTGTCGCGACCGTTGAGAATCAAAGCCGCCGCCGTGCCGCTACTGTGCCTCTACCGTGCCGCTGTCGTGCCTCTACCGTGTCGCTGCCGTGCCGCTGCTGTGCCGCTTCCGTGCCGCTACTGTGCCGCTTCCGTGCCGCTATCGTGCCGCTGTCGTGCCGCTACCGTGCCGCTGTCGTGCCGCTGCTGAGAAGACGAAGCAGCAAATCCCCGAGCGGGGTGGGTAAGTCGAAACTTTCTTTAAGTTTCGCAAGGTATCATAGCTTGAACCCTCCTATTAAATTCTGCTAATTGATTGTTGATTGCTTTTAATTTGTTTGATAGCATGTCTGGTGTTAATCAATATGGTATGGTTCCGTTTGACGGAAAAACTGATTTTAGCATTTGGAAACAAAAAATGAAATGTGTTTTGATTCAGAAAAAAGTTTTAAAGTTGTTAGTCAGGTTTATGCTGTTACTGATACCGTTGAGAAAAATAGTGAAATGAATGAAAATGCTTGTGCCTCTATATACTTGAATTTATCTGATTCTGTGATGAGAAAAATTGGTAATTTAGAGTGTGCAAAAACCTTGTGGGATAAATTGTCTGAACTTTATACTGAAACTTCTCTGCCTAATAAAATGTTTTTACTTGAAAAGTTTTTTAAATTTAGATTGGATATGTCTAAGGACATTGAAGATAATCTAGATATTTTCACTAAACTTATTTCTAATATTAAGTTGTGTGGTGATAAGAACATTGATGAGTATGCACCTATTGTCTTGTTGAATGCTATTCCTGATTCTTTTAATGATGTGAAGTCTGTCATTAAGTATGGTAGAGACAGTGTCACTCTTGATATTGTTGTCAATAGTCTTAAGAGTAAGGAGTTAGATTTGAGACACTCTGAGAGGGGTAAACAGTCTGGTGGGGAAGTCATGCATGTGAGGGGTAGATCTCAGGGTAGGTCGAATGCCCAAAAGAATGTCAGTAATGAGAGTTCTGGTAAGAAATCTCATCCTACTAGTAAAAGCAGATCTAAGTCTAAGTCTAGTGCTAAAAAGTGTTATAATTGTCATAAGTCTGGTCATTTTATCAAGGACTGTCCTAAGCCTAAGAGAAATCAGCATACTGAAAATGCTAATGTGGCTGTTTGTGAGGGCAATATGGGTGATATTTTTATGATTAATAATCTGTGTGATTATGCTAGCTTAAACTCATTGTTATCTGATTCTTTGTGCAAATCTGATTGGCTAGTTGACTTTGGTTGTACTTTTCATGTGACTCCATTTAGAGATTTGTTTTCCAACTATAAAGAGATTGAACATGGTTTTGTGTCTATGGCAAATTCGAAAAATTGCAAAGTGTTAGGAATAGGTGATGTATGCCTAAGGTTCTCTTGTGGCTCTGTGTTTACTTTGAAGAATGTGAGGCATGTTCCTGATTTGCATTATAATTTGATGTCTTGTGCATCTCTTGAGAATAATGGTTTGGAGGGAAAGTGGGGGAAAGGTGTTATGAAAATTTTACGTGGGTCTCTTGTTATCTTTACTGCTAAAAAGATGAACAATCTGTATGTGTGTCATGCTGAGACTGCTTGTGACTCTGTGAACTTTGTGATTGGTGATAAATCTGTTCTTTGGCATAATAAATTAGGTCACATGAGTAACAAAGGTCTACAAATTTTGCATAAAGGTGGTCACTTTGGTAGTGATAAATTGTCCTCCATCCCCTTCTGTGAATCATGTGTGCTAAGAAAACAACATAAGGTGAGTTTTCCCATCTCCTCTTACCCAAATGTGTCTAAGTGTACTGATATCCTTGAATATTTACATGCTGATGTGTGGGGTCCTTCTAGTGTTGTTACACATGGAGGGAACCAATATTTTCTGTCCATCATTGATGATTATTCTAGGAAAGTTTGGGTGTTACTTTTAAAACATAAGTATGATGTTTTTGAAAAGTTTAAAGAGTGGAAGATTTTGATTGAGAATCAAACAGGTAAAAGAATCAAAACTCTTAGAACAAATAATGGTCTTGAATTCTGTAATAAACATATGAATGATTTATGTGTTACCTGGGGTATTAAAAGACATAGGTCTGTACCGTACACACCACAGCAGAATAGTGTTGCTGAGAGGATGAACAGGACACTTCTAGAGAGGGTGAGAGCTATGTTAGCGTCATCTAGTTTGTCTAAGAAGTTTTGGGGGGATGCTTTGCATACTGCTGCTTATTTAATAAATAGGTCCCCTAGTGTTCCCTTAGGAGGGAAATGTCCTGAATCTGTGTTTTCAGGTAAACCTCTTGATTTGAGCAACTTGAAAGTTTTTGGTTGTGTTGGCTATGTGCATTAGAAGGTTGACAAGTTGGAGCCTAAGTCCAAGAAATGTGTGTTCTTAGGCTACCCCGAAGGGGTAAAAGGTTATAGGCTTTGGTATAGGAGTGAACCTGGGCTTAGGATTGTGATAAGTAGAGATGTTGTCTTTAATGAGAATGATTTTCCTTACTTGTCTATGTCCCCAACTCCTGTTAATGATGCTCCTAATAAGGTGGAGCATGTGCCTGTAGTTTTTGATCAACCTGTTGAACATAATGTGAATGCTCCAAATGAGGTGGAGCATGATAATGTGCATGATATTGATGATTTACATGATTCAAATGTTTTGTCTGATTCAAATGATTTGTCTGATGATTTGCATGACTATCAACTTGCTAGGGATAGAAGTAGAAGAACTGTTATAATGCCTTCTAGATTTAGGGATAATAATTTGAATGATTGCAATATGTCCGAATTTTCTTTTAACATGTTTGAATCCCTAGACTGTAATGAGCCTAACTCTTACAAAGAAGCTTTGAGGTCTAAGTTTTCTACTAAATGGATTGTTGCTATGAATAATGAGATGAATTCCTTAAGAATCAATGATACTTGGAAACTTGTTCCTAAACCTCATAATTGTTCCTTAGTGGATTGCAAGTGGTTGTATAAGGTGAAACAAGAGTCTGAAAAAGTTAGATTCAAGGCTAGGTTAGTAGCCAAGGGATTTACTCAAAAGGAGGGAATAGATTATGCTGAAATTTTCGCTCCTGTTGTCAAATTCACTACTGTTAGAATTATGCTTGCTTTAGTTGCTCACTTTGATTGGGAATTGAAGCAAATGGATGTTACCACTGCTTTCTTACATGGTGAACTTGATAAGAATATTTATATGCATCAACCTGAGGAGTTTGCTGACCCCCAGTTGCCTGATCATGTTTGTTTGTTAAAAAAAGCCTTGTATGGTTTAAAATAATCTCCTAGGCAATGGAATATCAAGTTTGATAAGTGCATGCAATCTTTGATGTTTAAAAGAAGTTTTTCTGATCATTTCCTTTACTTCAAGAATATAGACTATGTGCCTGTATTTCTTTTATTGTATGTGGATGACATGTTGATTGTTAGCCCATGTCTGAAGTCTGTTATGCATGTGCAAAAATCGCTTTGTGAAAATTTTGACATGAAAGACTTAGGTGATGCTAAGAAGATTTTGGGCATGAATATCATTAGAGATAGAACAAAATTTTCTCTTGTGTTGAATCAAAGTGCATATGTTGCTAAAATTTTGAGTAAATTTTCTATGTTTGATGCTAAATCTGTGAATGTGCCTCTTGCTTCCCACTTTGTGTTAAGTAAGGATCAGTCTCCTAAGACTGAAACTGAAATAACTGAAATGAAGAATGTGCCTTATTCCAATGCAATAGGGTCTGTTTTATATCTCATGGTTAGTACTAGGCCTGATATTGCATATACAGTTAGTTCCTTGAGTAGATTTATGTCTAACCCTGGTATTCCTCATTGGAATGCTTTGAAATGGCTTTTGAGAAATCTAAAAACCACTGTTGATGTTGGCTTGACTTTCTCTAAGTGTTCTGTAGGTACAAAGTTGGTTGGTTATGTAGATTCAAATTATGCTAATGATAGGGATAATAGAAAGTCTACTACTTTCTATGTGTTTACTTTGTGTGGCTCTTTCATAAGTTGGAAGTCCTAACTTCAACCCATTGTTGCTTTATCTACTACAGAATCTGAGTATGTAGCTGCCACTGAAGCCTTTAAGGAAGCAATTTGGCTTAGGGCTGTTTTGTATGAAATTGGTTTTCTTGACAAAAATGTGGTTGTGTTTTCTGATAGTCAATCTGCTATTCAACTATGTAAAAATCCTGTTTTTCATGATAGAACTAAACATATTGATGTTAGGTTTCATTACATTTGGGATATTGTTGAAAAAGGCATTGTTAAGTTGGAGAAAATTCCTTTAGAATTTAATCCTGCTGATATGGGTAGTAAGTGTCTACCTGCTGAAAAATTTATTTCGTGTCAACGGATTTTAAATTTTGACTTAGGGAAAACTCTTTGAGGTTCGTCTTTTATGGGAATGGCATGCTTTGTGATCTTGCCTTCAATCTTTGTGATTTTCCCATGCTTTGTGCTCTTGCGTTTGATCTTTGTGATTTTCGCATGCTTTGTGCTCTTGTATTTGATCTTTGTGATTTTCTCATGCTTTGTGCTCTTGCGTTAGATCTTTGTGCTCTTGCGTTTGATCTTTGTGAATTTTGCATGCTTTGTGCTCTTGCGTTTGATCTTTGTGATTTTCGCATGCTTTGTGCTCTTGCATTAGATCTTTGTGATTTTCCCATGCTTTGTGCTCTTCCGTCTGATCTTTGTGATTTCCGCATGCTTTGTGCCTTTGCCCCTGGTCTTTGTGATACGAGTTTACCTTGGGTATTCTCTTTGTTGCCTCGATGGTAATAAATTGGCGATAATGTGTCTTGCGATTCCGTGATTATGTTTTGCACTATTTTGGGCCAAAGGTGGAGATTGTTGGGTATTGGTTGGCCCAACATTGTGGCCCAATCTCTAGTAACCCGCTTATTGGACTTGACCTAATAATATAAATAGATACTACTCTCTTGGTGGGAGGAAGAGGTCAAATTCCTTTGTGGTGTTTGGATGCTAGTGAGAGGATTGCCTCCTTTGTGTGAGATAGTGGTGCAACAAAATCGATAAACAAGAGGACTGAGTCAAACTTCAATCGCATTCACACCCAACACCAATCAAATTTAAATCATCAACATATACTACAATAATTACAAATTCAGATATATTTTTCTTTATAAAAACACATGGACAAATTGGGTCATTCACAAAACCTTCTTTCATCAAAATTTCACTAAGGCGATTATACCACATTCAGGCAGATTGATTAAGCCCACACAATGATTTTTGAAATTTAATAGAGTAAACCACTTTGGAATTTGATTTGCATAAATAAGATATTTTAAATCCTTCTGGAATTTTCATATAAATATTATTACTAAAGATTCATAAAGATAAGCAGTTACAACATTAGGAAGAGACGGGGAAGAACAAGAATATCGCCCTATCAAAGAGGCCCTAGTGATCGAAGATTACTTTGAGTTTCAGAGATGTAGATGAGAGGCCAATCAGTGATTCTAGACGTTGGTGGTCTAGACATTTGGGGTCGGTGGTGCGAGACTCCACAACCATCTCGCATCCTCAGCTCAAGTGGAAGGCGTTAAGTTCTGATCAATTGGATCAACTTTGGCATGCTATAACGGTGATTAAATTAATTATACATTTGGCATTCAAATGAAATTTTATAACATTTGGATGTTTTATTTTTCAAAATCCGTTCGAGAGTAGAGATGGTTTTATCGATCAACATCGAGCGACTGAATTAACACACACCAAACAAATATGGGTCATGTGGCGCTCCGATCTGAATAGGGATTACATTTGGGTTCATCACGGAGACGAGGCAGCGGTATTGACTAATTCCCCACCAGGCTACGATCCATTCGATTGGGAGTTCGTGTGTAGACACCATTACCTCACTTATAAATTTAAAATACGGTTTCATAATTAAAATAAAATCTGATGATACTAGTTCTAACATCATTTCTTATTTAAAATGCAGAAAACAGTTGTATAAATGTTGAGAATATGAATAAATTGAAATTTCTGCACCATACGGGTAATAAGCCTTTTTCACAAGTGGAGGAAGATTTGGTATGTATATTAATTCAAAAGCTACTAAAGAAAACCACAACTTGATCTAGGACGTACGAGCACAAGAAAAGATCGTAAGTGTAATGAATTTAATTGAAAATTAAATAAAACTATATAACTTATATAAATGAAAATTAATTTAAAATATTCAAGCAGAGATGGAAAAGTAAGAAACAACGAACCAGATTTCTTTGACTTTTACTTAACGGAGAAAGTGTTCGGACCCCAACTGCATGGGACAATGATCGGTATGAGATCCGACGTGCGACCCACACACTTTCCAGGCGATCGACGGACTGACAACAATTCACAACGAGCCACTAATTGGTTGTTGATGGAGGAGAATGAAAAGCTTCGGGCAGAAATGAGATAACTGACGTCTATAGTGGAGGAAATCCGACATAGAGATGGAGAAATGACGTAAAGGGAAGCGGAAAAGGAGGCCGAATTGTAATGGAGGGAGGCAGAAAGGGATGCGCAAATGGAGGAATATAAACAACAAATTGCATATCAAATGACAAAGTTTCCACCCCTAGTTAGTACATTGTAGTTCTACTGTATATTATCATTTAGATGAAACAAAGTTGGATCCACGAGGAAAGAAAGCCTTTTTATGGGATTTACTACGGGAGTTAAAAAATATCGCCTTTGGTGTTTGGATGCAAAAAAAAACCATTATCAATCGAGATGTTACTTTTGATGATTATTCAATGTTATATAAGGTAACACCAGACAAGCACATCAATGCCGCTAGAGAAATTTTCTCTAGAGATTTATTTTCTCACTTCGGGCACGACTAACACATCAACGCCGCCAGAGCTTCCAATGTCGGAATGATCTCAAATTTCTCCAATAGGTGCGTCTTTTTCCCCCTTACAATCGATCTGAAGGAATTTCAATTTGACTAGAGGAATCGAGAGATATCGCGATTATAGTTTATGGATCGAATATTTGGGTCGTTGTCGGCACGATCGACATGATCGGCACAATCGGCATGATTGACACGAACAAGACAAACGACGCGGATTTTCGTTGCAAACGCGCTTCTACATCGGAAGTCGTCCACCATCCTCTAACGCCTTAGATCGGTTGTTGTGCGCCCTCTAGAACGTGTTCTATTGTGCAATGAACAGTTCTCCAACCGTCGACCGGAGCATTTCGTTAAATTTAGAGACGTTCATGAATATATAACCAGATATAACATAAAAAACGTCAAAGAATTTATGAATCTAAATTATTCGAAGTTAGAAATAATCTTATTTTTTAAATAATCTCTTCTAATTTAGACATGAATAAAAAAAATGTGAGAGAAATAGTGTTTCGATACACCATAATCGATTGATGATATAAAAATATTTATAAAAAAAAACTAATATGAACCTTGGAATGAACACGGTTTATAATTAAGATTTTTTCAATTTATGATAAAGAAATTTTGTAGGAACAAAGTTTGTCCACGAAGATTGCAACATTGGCTTCGAAGAATAATAACTTTTGGGATTTCAGTTGATCTAAAATTTAATATTATCGAACATCATAAGACGTTTTCTGATATCTGAAGAGAAATAACTTTTTTATTACAAATAAAACACCACTTGCTCAAAATATAGAATTTGTCACAAGGGTTTCGATGTAAGTAAGAAGCACTTAGTAGACGAAATTAAAAAATAAAGGCAAAAACCTTAATATTTTTATTAGGATTTCTTTATTGATTGCACGAGTTCTTATTTATGGAGGAACACATTTTACTGTTAAGATTATAAAATAATGAAAATATTATTAAATATATATTGTCATATAATACTTAATATTAAAACATTTTAAATCAAATTATGAAGTATGTTTGATTGTGTAGTTTTCTTTCTTACTTTCACAATTTTGAAAACTATTAATTACTGTTCTTAGGATTTGTTAGATGATTTCCCTCTTAGACTAAATCATAAATAAACATAATTTTATTCAATCTCTCATCATCTAAATTATTCAATTCATTAATCAAAGCATTAAAATATTATTTATTTACAAAAACTAAAATTATTATTATAAATTAATATATTTTAAATATTTTAACCAAAAACTACTCATCTTTTCAAAATTATCACATTTAACATTTTTTTAAATAAATTAATATTTATTAAAATAATCATAAAAAACTCTAAGAGAATTCTCAAAAACATTAAAATAATTTTTTTGGGTCTAATATTAATGAAATGTACATTTTAAATAGAAAGATGGCATTGTCATGCATCTACTTACAAAAAAAAAATTAAAGAGAGGCCTTACTATCAGTTTGAAAACCTTTGTATTTATAAAAAAATTTATTATTTTTAATGATTTTTTCAATTTAAGAAGTTAGTACTACTCAATATCTCGATAAGGATTCGCACCATAATTGTCCCTTTAAATTATCCTAGTAGGTTATACTATACTCACAAAAAAAAAAATTTGTAAGCTTCTTGAGGTAATTTAAAGGAGTGTAGGTACCTTGATAGTTGGATTTGAACCTGTCCTTACATCCCAAAGTATGAGACATGAATCTCACCCACACTACAGAACTCTTGTCCACTTTAGTACATACAAAAAAAGAATTTACTTAAAAAATATCATAAACTGCATATAGATTGAAATATCAAGCATAAAGATCAATTTACAAATGTAATTTCTCTACCTTGAAGGGCAAAATTGTACATCCTCAACTGTATCTTGATGTCCTAGAGTAGTAATACTTTCAACAGAACTCCCACTAGCCTTGGAGTTTTTTATGGTTCTACCACTACATGATGGTGTCTTTAAGGCCAAGGTGGAGATATGATCTTCAATATTCCAAAGAACCACCATGTTGTCCTTACCTAATATAAAAAAAAATGGATTTATTAAATATAAGAAAAACAATTTGTCCTAAAAACATTTCAAAGGTATAATGAGTTTCCAACCTCCAGAAAGCACAAAATGTTCAGTTTGGCCCATAGCAAGAGCAAATTCTGCATTTTCTTTATGCCCAATAAGTACCTGCATGTTAGGTAATGATTCTTTTATGCATTATAACTCTATTATAAACTACAACTCAAAATAAATAGCATTCAAAGATGTTTCTTAATATATGAAATAATTAAGTTAAAATTTGAAAATTTAAGTGTATAAGATATAACTGTAAATATTTGTAGAAATGATTGTATCATGACAACATTTTATTGTGTAACATCACGTACCAAATCTGGACAAGAATTTCGGGCTCCATACACAGCTTGTCGATTTGGCTGGCTCTCAACATTCCAAATTAGAACCTGAACAGGAACTGAATGCTTTAGATTGAGATAGAAAAAATTCAATGGATCTTAAGTGTCTCAATATAATTCAAATATAGAAGAACGCAACAAGATGCATACATTTGGACCGTCAGTGTGAGTGGCCACAATATTTCTATTTTGAGGAAGTTCTTTGATTCGATTCACCTATGATGATTCCATATACAATCAAGATTTGTGTTTAAAGAATGAAGATGAAATGATATATAATATTATGGATAATAGCGGCCTGGAATCTTTACAACACATATATACACTAGTGATCATATTTATAGAACAATCTATAAAACTAAAAGGCTATAATGTCAATCTAGAATAATTAATGCATATTGCAGATAAGGCTAACAAGATGTCAAGAATATCGGGCCTCTAAATAATAATTTCAAATTAACATGTTTAATTTTAGAACATCCCTATATTCTAATTATGAAAATATATAAAACAACTAAAATAATTAATACCTCTCCAGGGTGAATGATTGTTTTGAATTTCTTCACAAATGGAGAACTAGACTTTTCATTGAACTGCAAAGATCATGCAACCAAAACATACATTAATCCATTGGTAGAACATTGAAAAAGAGAATGAATTATTATTTTTACAATGTCAGGATTGATACACTTACCAGTGTGATATGTTGAGCTGAAGCAACCCTATGTTTAACAATATCACAATTTATGATAACAAGTGTGTTTGGCACACTACCATCAGTCTAGCAAACGAAACATAAACAAACAACAAAATATCAGAACTAGCTAGGAACCAATTTTTTAAAACAACAACATAGATATAAGATTAATAATGTGGAAATATGACAAGCAGATGCTTCATTCCCTAGCAAGCATTTATATATATAGTGATAAATATCAATTCCTACTTGCTAGAGTTCAATTCATAGGGATAGACATAATATGAAGAGAGACGGAGAGAGTTGAGAAGCCAAAGTTCCAATAAATTTATTTATTGGAATAATGCTATAATTTAATGTGTAACAAGTTATCCCCTATATATAACATATAAATTTTTTCTTTTAAAAGGTCAAATTTTTTAGAGTGATGTGTTCAAATTATAGCAAACTTGTATAGGAATAAATTTTGATCACCTTTTTAATTATATCGTTTATAAAAGGATGATCTTAAATTTGACTCTCATAATCGCCAAAGTCCAACTATCTAAATATCAGTAACGGTTCTTATGCTAACAATTATGTATTTTTATTTTTTGTATAAGGTGAAAAAAATCAATAGAAAATGCGTTGGTTAAGTAACACACAAAACTTTAAACATGGAAAGTTATTAACAAATTTTTAACTCTATTAATTAGAATTTTATTCATAAAATCTATAAATAAGATATTTCGAATTATCAAAATAAATTTTAGTTATCTTGGTTTGATTCTTCTAATGTCTAGGCAAGACTTTTTAGACTTGTCTTTTGGTTATCTTTTTTTTAAAAGGTCACTAAAGCTCGAACTCATGACCATAAAAAATGAGATTTGTGTTCTATTACCGAGTTATATAAACTTTCTTATAAGTCTTTTTCTTAAATAAAGTAATAAACATTTGTGTTCACGACCCTTGCTAATCATCTTCACAATATAAGGTTTGAAATCAAATAAAAGCAAATAAGTGAGAACAAGATAGAAATAAGAGACTTAAGTTATCAATAATTCAATTATATAATGATTAACCAACTTTATTTGAGATGATAGGGCTTAATTTTTTTTTACTTATTTTTTTTCCTTTGATTCTCTTTGCTCGTAACTTTTGAATGCCCTTCACATTCACGTCTTTTTGAAATAAAAGTTGATATGTTTTCCAAAAAATATGCTACATTTTGTTTTAGTTTCTCGTCTCATACATCTAGTCCTTACTCCGTAGTATTCTTATTTACCAATTGGTTATAACACATTTTGTAGTAGACTTTTGATTATAACAAACCAGATAGTCGGGTCAAACATTTATTGGATCTTTATTGGATGATTTGGAAATAATGCAATATAAAGCATGACATTTAAAGGAAAAAATTGTTCGAAATGAGAGGATCTCTATGCATGTTCATCTCGATAAAAAATGAAGGGGTTGTCATAGATGAGACTACTATGATTTCATAGGAATCTAACACGTTTTTCTTTGTTAGTTTCTTTCTATTGATCACCCCTCGCGTTTATAAATTTATTTAATTAAATCATTTTAATACAACATGACCTTTAATTAAAATAAAGGCATACTAATTATTATAGGTTGATTTTACTTAATTGATTTATGTATGTTTTTTTTTTTTTGCATTTAAAGCCATGATAGCCATCGACGATGGAAAAAATTATTTTGTCCATTAAACCCAAATTTTCCCAATGATCATTTGATAGTTAAGGAAACTTTAAAGTAGAGTCAAAATATTAAAGCAAGGGTGAAGTGAAACATATCATGTTTAATTGTCTTCTTCTTGTTGTTATCGCATAGGAAACATGTGTTAGTCAATGTGAAACACATCATTTTGAGTTTATAATGATATTCATACTAAAAGAATAAGAACTCTCAAGGGTCTTGGTATTCCAAACTCACTTTGAAGGAAGATGGATAAATAAAACTATTACGAAAAATAGAGTTGTGTTTTAAGAACTAGTCATCATGTGAACCGAAATTAATTGTTACGTAAGATAGTGCATCGATAAGCTAAAACTAGATTTCTTCGTCAAACAAAAGACAATAAGATAAAGTAACATTTAATATCGTAAGATTATAACATATTTAGTTTGCTTACTAATTCTAAAGTGGAAACCATTAAATTTTGGGATGCCAACAAAAAAAAAAAGTCTCATTATAATTCTTGTCAACATTGGATTTTTTCACAAAAGTAATTAAAATAGAGTTTGTGTAAATATGCAATAGATGAAGAATTGAAGGACTTGTTGGAGCTACAAAATGGAGGAAATTTGTCTAATGTGTGCTTAAACAAACTATTATTTTTTTTTTTAATTTGGAATGTTGCAACATTTAACTTAAATAACTATCTGGACAATCTATATAAATTTTAACCATCAAACCATCAAAGTTTCGAACTATCGGTTTTTTTGCATAGTCCTACTTCGAACTCTTGTTTCGAGTGTAAAAGATGATCATTTTAACCATCAAACCACTTATAATTATTGATATCTTTTATTTATAATTTTGTGTATGCAAAGTGATATATATATTTTATAACTTATAAAATTTCGAATTTTTAATTTTCTTTTAGTGAAATTAAAAAAAAAAAAACATTACACCTTTCTTATATTAATAAGCTAAAATTATATTTTCAATATATAAATATTATTTATCATTTTGTGTTAAAATTAAAATGTAAATAAATAATCAAAAAAAATTAATTAATTTTTAACAATATTTTTAATAAAAAAAATATTAGTTACCATCAAATATAAATTTTAGACAAATAATCATAAATAATAATTTATTTTTATTTAAATATATCGCAAATTAATTTTTAAATAGATTATTATTATTATTATATATAATATAATTTTAAAAAATAATTCATATATATATATATATATATATATATAATAGAATGATATAAAAATAATTAATACAAATAGAATTAAATATATACATATAAATATTTATTAAAAAAATTATAGAAGAACATGTTAATATAATTAAATTAAATTTTTATTTTTAAAATTGATTAATTCTTAAATGGTTAATGTTTCATTTATTTTTTAAAGATAAAAATAAAAAAAGTTATATAATTTTTAAAAATGGATGATTATTATTCTTATATAACTAAATTATTATTTTTTTAAATTTATTAAATTGTTAAGGTTAATTATAAATTTTATTTATTAATTAGAGAGAGAAATGAAAAAGGAATATAAAAAGGTTTTGTCTGTTTTCTTATTCGAAACGATCCACGGTTTGAGACATCACGATCCTTTGTTACCGATCTTTTATACCTCAGCAAACTAGTCATAAAACTCAATAGAGATCACAATCCAATATTAACCGACTCTCTTGTCTCGAGTGTGGGTCTCTTATCCACAAATATAGTTTATTTAAATTTGTATTTGCAAGGATTTTAACTCTTGTCTTTAGTGTGAAAAATAATCACTTTAACCATTATAAGTAATTTATGTGTTTTATTTATAATTTTGTGTACGCATTGCATGTTATTAAAAAAAAATAGATTTTTATTTTTTTTTTGATAAAATTCACAGATAATATTACACCCTTTTTATTAATAAGCTAAAGTATATTTTCAGTATAAACTATATTATTTATTATTTTGAATTAAATATATAATGTAGATAAATAATTAAAAAGATTAATTTATTTTTGACTATATTTTCAGTATAAAAATATTATTTACCCGTCAAATATACAAATAATCAAAAATAATATTTTATTTTTATAAAAGTATATCGAGAATTAAGTTTTAAATAGATTCTTATATATATAATATATAATTTAAAAATATATATATATAATATAAAAATATAAAATTATAAATACAAATAGAATTATATATATATATATATTTATATATATATATATATTACAAATTTTATAATATGTGTTAATATAATTAAATTAATTTTTTATTCTTAAAATTGATTAATTCTTGAAATTTTAATTATTTGTTTAATTTATTAGGTTAGAAAGAAATAAAAAAAAATAATAATAATATATATATATATATATATAATTCTATAACATTTTTTTAAATTATATAATTAAATTATTTTTTATTCTTAAAATTTTTAAATTATTAATATTTGACAATTCATTTTATTTATTAATTAAAGAGAAATTAAAGAAGGAATATTAAAAGTCTTATTTGTTTTCTTATTCCAACCTACTCAGGACTCATACACAAAATGTACCCATTTACTTTCAAGCTAAGATCCAAACACCCATTTATTCTTAGGCTAAGATTCAAATGGCAAATCAATATTTAATTAATATATATAAAATATATTATTAATTAATAATAATTTAATCTATTACTTATTTATTCTAATATTATCCAATATAATCTATTATCTACTGTAATATTATCTCTTCTATCTAAGTCAAATATTATAAAATTTGGTTACTAATCTAGAAAGCATTTAAGTGTAGCCAATTATTGTATTCTTAAAATGTCCTACTAATTATAAGTTATTAAAAACATACAGAATAATTGCTATTTTAAAATTGAGATTCTATCATTTTTTTTTCAATCTCTCTAATTTAAGTTCATATGAGTCTATGACATGTCTTAGAGAGTATATGCATGCACCAGAAAATTATAATTTAGTATTACCAATTAAAGAAACATGTTTGCATGTAAATAAAATTCCATGAAACTTGATTTTGATATATATATAACATAGATAATTAAACCCCATCATACAATTTTGTAAACTTATTTTAACTATATATAATTTGTTTGATTTGGCGGCTAAGTCTCTTTCGTTGGTACATCGTGATGCTTAGGATTTGGTCCTCCTAGTGCCAACCTTTAAGTATGTATGTCTAATGACCGAAAATCGGCATTATTTTGGTGATTCTTCTCCCATTCAGTTAGTTGGAACCCATATTTTCATGAAAGGATGTGGCTCTCTAGTGTCATAGACTGACCGAAGTTTACTGTGAATATCAAACTTATAACCATCACCATCAGAATGAGAGCTTTTGATAATATGAGATTTGTCATAGTGTTAGTTTGATGAGATTTTAAGGATTAACTTCAAACTATTTATATTGAAAAAAAAGTAAGAGCCGTTTTTGTTAGTAAAAAATATAAAATAAAAAGGATAAATAGATGTGGTTTACACATGGATGAAAAAGATTGTGTGAATCTATATTAAGTCTAGTTTGGTTTGAAAAATTATTCTAACAACATGAATAATTATATTAAATTTGAGTTATTTTTCTTTTCAGTAACATAAATTCTATTAAGATATTTTTTTTAAAATTTTTTTAAAGTGAATAATTTTTTTTATTAATCCTAATATCTCAAATAACACATATACTTTACTTCATGAATCAAATCATTATAATTTATACATTCACTAATTAGAGACAGGAAATGAAACAAGAAATATAAAAAGTGTTATTTGTTTCTTATTTAAACTGATTCACGAATTGACTCATTACTCTTTCGCTAAAATCTAAATTAACTTGTCTCATCCCAATTATCCCATTTTTATTATTATTATTATTATTTATATATATATATATCCAATGTTACCCGAGCTCTAATTATTCGCGAAGAGAAGTACCTTACTATATTCATGACCAATCGGATCTAACCAGTTCTCATTTGCAAGCAAGGATTCTAACTCAGGTTCTTATCCACAAATATAATCTATATATAATTATATATATATATTTATATATATATTTAATAATATCTAATCTAATATTTTAGAGATTTACTACACGCTGCATGTACAATCATTGATTATCTCTTCTAAACTAATAAATATTCTCTCTTAAAATAAATTTATCTTTCTTAATTAATTTTTTTATTATTTTTTATTTTCTTTCTCCTACAATATATTATAATAATATATTATTTTTATATTTTATCTCTCATTATTTATTTATTTATATATATATATAAACTTTAATTTTTCTTAAATATATTTTATCTCAAGATAATAAAAATGAATATCTATAATTTATATATAGTGTGAGAAAAAAATTAATGAAGGAACATTTAACTTGCCAAACTACATATTTGTTCATTAATTCCAAAACTAACCTATTTAACTATTCAAATTAAGTTATTTTTTTAAAATTTATTAATTTATTACATTTAAATTCATTATATATATATATATTTTAAAATTATTATTTTTATAAATTTAATATATTTAAATTATTATTTTTATAAATTTAATTATTTATATTTTGATATATATATTTTAAATTATTATTTTTATATATTTGATTATTTATATTTTGATATATATTTTAAATTATTATTTTTTATAAATTTGAACTATTGTCTCGAGTGTGGCCTCTTATCCACAAATATAATTTACTTAAATTTTCATTTGTAAGGATTCGAATTAGGGTGTTCCATAGGTCGGTTAACTGGTTAAACAGTTCCGTTTAAGTTCAGTTTTACCTTTTATTTTACAAACCGGTTAACCAGTCAATATTGGTATCAGTTTTACTAGTTATTGTTTACTTGTTTTGGTCGGTTATCCAACTTAATCGTTAACTTGATAATTCAATTTTATAAATTAAGTATTAAATTTATTAAATATATTTTTATAATGATATTTCCTAGATATATTTAAAAATATATTATAATATATTATATTATTGTACAATATAATATATTTTCAAAGTCTCCATTTGTATACTAATAGCCATAAATTAATTTTTTTTAACAATTATACAAATTATAATTTAAAATTTAAAATAACTTATATATATTATTAAATATTATTTATAATATATGTAATATTTACAAAATAACTAATATAAATATATAATTAAATTATTACCGGTTTATCGGTTAAACCGTTATAAAATAGTTCAACCGAAAATCGAACCGTTTAACCAATAAAAAACCGGTTAACCGGAACCATTAAAATTGGTTAACCAATAAACCGATAATATAAAACCGGTAAGTTATCGATTTGGTAAGGTTATTGTTTTTTCGGTTTTTTTGCACAGTTCTACTTCGAACTCTTGTTTCGAGTGTGAAAGATGATCACTTTAACTATCGAACCACTTATAATTATTTATATCTTTTATTTATAATTTTGTGTATGCAAAGTGATATACATCTTTTATAACTAACAAAATTTCGAATTTTTGATTTGTTTTGGTGAAATTCAAAAAAAAAAATATTACACCCTTTTTATATTAATAAGCTAAAATTATATTTTCAATATATAAATATTATTTATTATTTTGTGTTAAATTTAAAATGTAGATAAATAATATAAAAATAAATTAATTAATTATTAATTATTTTTTAAATAGAAAAATATTAGTTACAGTCAAATATAAATTTTACACAAATAATCATAAACAATAATTTATTTTTATTTAAATATATAGCAAATTAATTTTTAAATAGATTATTATTATATATATATAATATAATGTTTAAAAATGGTTCATATATATATAATATAAAAATATAAAAATAATTAATACAAATAGAACTAAATATATACCTATAAATATTTAGTAAGCAAATTATAGAAGAAATGTTAATATAATTAAATTAATTTTTTATTTTTAAAATAGATTAATTCTTAAATTGTTAATGTTTCATTTATTTTTTAAAGATAAAAATAATAATAATTCTATAATTTTAAAAAAATGGATGCTTATTATTCTTTATAATTAATTTTCTTTTAGTTTATTAAATTGTTAATGTTGATTATACATTTTATTTATTAATTAGAGAGAGAAATGAAAAAGGATTTTAACTCTTGTCTACAGTGTGAAAGATTATCACTTTAACCATTATACCACTTATGGTTAATGTGTTTTATTAATAATTTTGTGTATGCATCGCATGTTATATATATTATAACTAAAAAATTGAATTTTTTGGTTTTTGATAAAATTCACAGATAATATTATTTTATTAATAAGCTAAACTATATTTTCAGTATAAACTCTATTATTTATTTTTTGTATTAAATATAAAATGTAGATAAATAATTAAAAAAAATTAATTTATTTTTTACTATATTTTCAGTATAAAAAATATTAGTTACCCGTGAAATATAGGTTGTATACCAATAATGAAAAATAATATTTTATTTTTATAAAAATATATCGAGAATTAAGTTTTAAATAGATTGTTATATATATAATATATAATTTAAATATATATATATATAATATAAAATTATAAATACAAATAGAATTATATATATATATATATATATATTACAAATTTTATAATATGTGTTAATATAATTAAATTAATTATTTATTCCTTAAAATTGATTATATCTTAGATTTTAATTATTTGTTAAATTTATTAGTTTAAATAGAAATGAAAAAAGAATAATTTTTTTTATATAATTTTAAAAAATGTTGTAGAATTATATATATATATATATATATATATATATATATATATTAATATTAGTAAACATTTATTATTCTAATATAATTAAATTATTTTTTTATTCTTAAAATTTATTAAATTATTAATATTTGACAATTCATTTCATTTATTAATTAAAGAGAAATTAAAGAAGGACTATAAAAAATCTTATTCGTTTTTCTTATTCAAACCTAATCAAGGTTTGACTCATACAAACAGTGCCTATTTATCCAAACACCCATTTATTCTTAGTGCCTATTTATCCAAACACCCATTTATTCTTAGATTAAGATTCAAATGGCAAATCAATATTTAACTATTATTATATATATATATAATTAAAATAATATATTAAAAATTATTCTTAATTAATAATAATCTAATCTATTATTTATCTACTCTAATATTATCCAATATAATCTATTATCTACTGTAATATTATCTCTTCTATCTAAGTCAAATATTATAAAATTTGGTTACTAATCTAGAAAGCATTTAATTGTAGCCAATTATTTTTATTCTGAAAATATCATGCTAATTATAAGTTATTAAAAACTTATAGAATAATTGCTATTTTAAAATTGAGATTCTATCATTTTTTTTAATCTCTCTAATTTAAGTTCATATGAGTCTATGACATGTCTTAGAGATATGACATGTCTTAGAGAGATATGATTTAGTATTACCAGTTAAAGCAACATGTTTGCATGTAAATAAAATTCCCTGAAACTTGATTTTGATCATATATAACATAGATAATTAAACCCCATCATACAATTTTGTGAACTTATTTTAACTATATATACTTGATTTGGCGGCTAAGTCTTTTGGGTGGTATATCGTGATGCTTAGGATCTGGTCCTTCTAGTGCCAACCTTTGAGTATGTATGTCTAAGGACTGAAAATCGGCATTATTTTGGTGATTCTTCTCTCATTCAGTTAATTGAAACCCATATTTTCGTGAAAGGATGTGTCTCTCTAGTGTCATAGACTTATTGAATATCAAACTTATAACCATCACCATCAGAATGAGAGCTTTTGTTGATAATATGAGATTTGTGATAGTGTTTGTATAGATATGAAATAAGAGAAAAGTTTGATGAGATTTTAAGGATTAACTTCAATCTATTTATATTGAAAAAAAGTAAGAGCCACCTATTAATATTAATTAGTTTTTGTTAGTAAAAAATATAAAATAAAACGGATAAATAGATGTGGTCTACACATGGATGGATAAGATTGTGTGAATCTAAAATAAGTTTGTTATTTGAGTTTTTTTTCAGTAACATAAATCCTATTAAGATATTTCTTTTTATTTTTTTTAAAGTGAATATTTTTTTTATTAATCCCAATAATTCAAATAACACATATACTTTAAATATGGGCATCGTTCTGATAGCAAATCATTTATACAGATACGACGAGAAATGGTAAGACTTATTTTTCAACTTTGTTTTCAAATTAATTGAAATTTAACTTACATTCTCAGGAAGTTCAAGAAGGATCGGTTCCATCCTATGAAGATTTGTTTTTGGCGACTAGGACCAAAAAAGATAAAACTGTTGATCCACACATTCTAGAGAAAGTGGTAAGTATATATATAAAGAGAAATGATTGGGAGAGGGAATTTGGTGAGAGAATAAGAGAAGGAATGACGTGGCCGGCAATATGATTGACTGAAAAAATTAAATAATTTCTCTCTCTTCTCTCTTTCCTCCTACTTTACACTTTTTCCAACCAATAAGGTGATGTCAAATCATTCCCTCTCCTATTCCCTCCCTCAAATTCCCTCCCCTATCACTCCTCATATATAAAATATGTTTACTTTACATTTTTATATATTATTGGTATTAACATATTTTGTTATAGGATGGATTAAGAAAGTTGCGAGCTGAACGTCCCGACATTTTTTATGTCGATTTGGCTGAAGATGTTTTTGGTCCTCAAGAGAAGGGAAAAATTATAGGAATGGGATCGGTTTTAGCTTCTAGAGTTAGAGGGCCTGCAATGTCAAAAAAAACTTATGTCGAGAGAATGTGACAATGCAAAGAAAATTCGATGATATAGAAAGCAGAATGAAAGAGAGGATGAGGACGGAAATGGCTCAAATGAAAGCTGAAATGGAAGAGAGGTTGATGAGAGAGAGAGCTGAAAATGAAGAGAGGTCGAGGAAAGAGAGAGCTGAAAATGAAGAGTGGTTGAGGAAAGAGAGAGCTGAGATGATGCGTTTTATGTCACAGTTTATACCCGACGGTGCATCGATAGACCCTACATTGTTTGCTCAATTTACTAATTTTGGCAGTCAATCATCGGGTGAAGGGTCATCAACCGCAATTCTACCGGCGCAACAAGACGACGATAATTTTGGGGAAGACGTGAATTAAGTAAGAATTTGTGTTAGTTAATATTGGTGTAGTAATAGTACTTTGATTTTAAATGTTGGTGTTAAGAAACTTCTTTTGTTATGATTTTGGTAATATTATGATTTTGGTTGATATTGGTTATGATGATTTTGGTTAATATTGTTTATGATGATTTTGGTTAATATATTGGTTCAATTGTGTGGTACGGTTAGGTTAGTAGTTATATTTTTGATTTTACAGGTATTTGTATTATTAAATGTAAAATTATTATTTATATAGGATGTTGCGATTGGTTTTCTACCAATCTCCAGAAGGTAATGGATATCGCGATTGGTCTTCTACCAATCACCATAAGCTAATGGAGATCGCGATTGGTCTTCTACCAATCACCAGAAGGATAATGGAGGTCGCGATTGGTCTTATACCAATCGCCAATGACTATACCTTAATTGCTAGTGGTTCACATCCAATCGCCATTAGATTATAGTGATTGGTATAATACCAATCGCCGCTACGAATTATGACATCATCTAGGAAACCTCTACCGATTGATGGCGATTGTGTTATAACCAATTGCTTTATGTCTAAGGCGATTGGTTTCAAGGCTTATGGCGATTGAGAGACCAATAACTATAGACACTTTTTTTTACTAGTGTTTACTTCATGAATCAAATCATGATAATTTATACATTTATTAATTAGAGACAAATGAAACAAGGAATATAAAAAAGTGTTATATGTTTTCTTATTCAAACCTATCTACGAATTTACTCATTACTCTTTCGCTAAAATATAAATTAACAACGTGTCTCAACCCAACTATCCCATTTTTATTATTATTATTATTATTATTATTATTTATATATATATATATATATATATATCCAATGTTACCCGAGCTCTAATTATTCGCGAACAAAAGTACCTTACGTCAGATCTAACCACTATGCATTTGCAAGGATTCTAATTCTGGTTCTTATCCACAAATATAATCTATATATAATTATATATATATATATATATTTAATAATGTCTAATCTAATATTTTAGAGATTTACTAGCATGCACAATCATTGATTATCTCTTCTAAACTAATAAATATTCTCTCTTAAAATAAATTTATCTTTCTTAATTAAATTTTTATTATTTTTTATTTTCTTTCTCCTACAATATATTATAATAATATATTACTTTTTATATTTTATCTATCATTATTTATATATATATATATATATATATAAACTTTTATTTTTCTTAAATATATTTTATCTCTTAATAATAAAAATGAATATCTATAATTTATATATAATGAGAGAAAAAAATTAATGAAGGGACATAAAGTTAAATATAATATATAAATATATATATATAAAGAGAAATAAAATATTTAAATAAATTAAACAGAAAAATTAATTATTATTATTATTATTATTTTATTTTCTCTCTGTTACCATATATATAATAATAATAATATATTATTTTTTATATTTTTCTCTCATTATATATATATATATATATATATATATATATATATATATATATATATATATATATATATATATATATATATATATAAACTTTTATTTCTTCTTAAATATATTTTATCTCTAGATAATAAAAGGAAAATTTGAGTAATTGACCTCAAAGATCGACTTATTTGAAGTGGTAGCAAAATATAATTTTAAATGCCTTCGTGGTCTTTTATATTTTTTTAACGAAATTGTCCTTTTTGCGAAACGCGAAAGGCTTAACATTTCGCGAAGTGGATTAGGTTTAGTATAAATACTGTAATTTTTTCATTTCCTTCATTTCTTTTCTCTCTTTTCTCTCTCTACTCTTGTTCTCTCTTTAAAGGCGACGACGACGGGGAACACATCATACAGATAAGAAAACTCTAACCCTAAATCGATTTATCTTCATTTCAAACTCTAACTCTAAATCGATTTATCTTCATTTGAAAACCCTAAATCAATTTATGTTTATCTTCAAAATTGATTTAAGTTGTTCTTATTGTTCATATTGGTTAATATTGATTTTACTATCGTTGTTCATATTGTCAATGATGAAATTTGCAGATAATCTCGTCGATATGAGTTCCGTTTCAGGAAAGATTCACTTATCGTTTCGCGTTTTGCGAAGTACTTTGCGTTTCGTTAAGTACTTCACGTTTCGCTAAGTGCTTCGCGTTACGCGAAGCGGCACGGTCGGCACGCGAAACGGCACGGATGACACGCGAAATGACACTCAAAGCGACACGGTCGACAAGCGAAACGGCACAGTCGGCACCCATAACTTCTTTTTTGTAACTTGTAATAATAATTTCTGACATTTTGTTCTTGTATTAACGTGATTCTGGTTGATATCACATCGATACCTATCACAAACCACCTTAACATGTTCCATTATATGTTTCCGATAATACTCAATATGTTCCGGCACTGCCTCAAAACGATTCTGCAAAGACACAAAATTTATTATTATTATTATGTATTAGAGAATGAAAGTTAATACAAGATATTAACACTTACCGTTACCGACTTCCAAAGATGATCTATGTTGGTGGAGATCAAGTATGACCAATGTAGGAGATGATGTGATATCACAGTCGGATCCTGAACCACGATCCAAATATGTCTAGACCATGTAGTGTTATTGTCGCAACACACTCTCCCATTTGGTGAGAATTTTATTGTTATTTTCTCACCCGCGCTCAACATAGTTCAACATTTAGGCCGTAACTTTTAGCAACAAAATGAATTTGAACCCAACTGTATGCAGTCACAGCAGGCCATTCATTGATAGGAAACTAACGCATGAGATTCAGAAGTTTCGAGAGGGTCGTGTTCCTATTTTTCCCCGTCCCTTTCTCTTTAATGTAGAACCTACAAAAAAATTATATAACATTAGTAAATGAATTTTTATGTTTTCAAATATTATAATTTATACCTTCAGGTTGGGAGGATAATGTCGTCATCATCTCAACCTCGAGTAACGTCGGATCTACATGGTCGGGTGTGTCATCTGACTCATTAGAACCACCCTCCTCGAGAAGATCGGTGCTCCTCTGAAGATCGGATCTCCTTTGGAGATCGTCGAGATGCCCAGACATGCCCACTTTATGTTTATGCTTTGGTGTCTTCTTTGTTAAAAAAAAAGATGTTACATAATTTTAACTAATTAAATTCAAATAAAATACAATGAAACCTTAATAGATGTTCGAATAACGTGGGTTTATTGTTGTCACAATTTTCCTACCAGGCCTTGATGCCATATATGGAACGTAGAACACTTGTTTCGCTTGATTTGCTAAGATAAACGGTTAATGATTATGATTTTTCAAAGTGCGGTTCACATCAACCCTTATAAAACCATATTTATCTATTTTTATTCTCCAATCTCCCGAATGACATCAAACCATTTGTATTTAAAAAGAATCACTCGTCTTCCGCTAAAGTATTCGACTTCTATAATGTCTGTCAACACTCCGTAGTAGGACAATGTTTCGGTATCATTGTTACCCAATACAGCACACCACTATTTTGAGTTGTTAAACCTTCATCGTGTATCTTAATGTTGAATTTGTATCCATTAATTCGACACGACACGAATCTCTTCGCATAACAAGTAGGACCACTTCCTAATATTCCTAGATCCTCATAAATATTTTCTCCAAGTTGAGAAACCTAGTTTGAGATAATTAGATTAGTCTAAGTATAATGTAATACAATAAAATTATATATATAAGATTATTGTAACTCACTCTTATCTTGAAATAGGCTATGTAATGTCTATCACGTTCATCAATTGGTATGGAATGATTATCATATTCTCGGTTGAACTCACTACATATCAATTTAAATGATAATCGGTCAATTCACGCATGTAAATGGAAAGATAAATATACTAGTAATATTTTGAGAATTACTTGTAAATAGGTTCTACCTCCGGAAAGTTCTTTAATATGTATGAATGAGTTCTATCTCGATCATCCGGTTCGAACGTGTAACTAATTCTCTTTGATAACTCTTCTAAACATATAAATACAGATAGAGTTGAATCTCGCACTGAAGTACTCAAAGGATCTTGATCTTCCAAATATCTCGCACATAAACTAATACTTTCATTCACTAGATGAATCTTTGGGAAAATTTTTGTTTTTAAGATAATTCTTCAATGTACTCATATACTGCTCAATAGGATACATTCATCGATAGTGTACGGGTCCTCCAAGAAAATCCTCGAATGCCAGATGTACGGGCAAATGAACCATTATGTAGAAAAAAGATGGCGAAAATATTTTTTCAAACTTGCATAGCGTTATACCAATATCAAGTTGAAGTTGATCCAAGTCATGTATATTCAACATAATAACCGGAAAAACTTCGATAGATTCACAACTGCATCATAGACATCTTCCAAAAGTAAGCCACGTGTTGCTAAAGGAAGAAGATATTCTAATATGATATGACAATCGTGACTCTTTAAACCCCGAATCTTCTTTTTATCCAAGTCAACACATCCCCCAATGTTAGAACAAAATCCTTTCGGTATCTTTAATTTTTTCAAAAATTCATAGAATTTTTTCTTTTGATTAAGAGAAAATGCGTATGGGGCAGAGGGACATTGGAGAACTCCATTGACCTCAACGGGATGTAACGAGTGTTTTATGCCCATCAATTGTAAATCTTTCTGAGCCTTCAGTCCATCTTTCGTCTTCTCTTTCACATCTATCATTGTTCCGACAACGCTATCGCAAATATTTTTCTCAATATGCATGACATCTAGATTATGTCTCAACAATAGAATTTTCCAATATGGTAGAGTAAAGAATATAGATAATTTGTTCCAATTATCTCCTCGCACATCATGACGGATTCTCGATTTTTTTGAACTTAAAACAACGTCTTTTAAACTCTAAGCTTGCATGTAGCATTCCGTACCTGATAATAGTGAAGGGGCCATTCGATATTCTGTATTACCATTAAAGGCTTCACGTTCTTTTCGGAATCTGTGGTTAGGGGGGAGGAAACGTTTATGACACATATAACACTATTTCTGATAATTGGTCAATCTCATTGAAGCGGTACCAATATTACAACATGGACACGAAATTTTCTCTTAGTACTCCAACCGGATAGATTTGCATATGCAAGGAAGTCGTTAATAGTCCATAACAATGCAACATGAATGTTAAAATACTCTGAAGTTGATGCATCAAAAGTTCGAGCACCTGTTTGCCATAAGGCCTGCAATTCCTCAATTAACGGTTGTAGAAAAATATCAATCGCATCGCCAGGACTCTTAGGACCGGGAATCAATATGGATAATATGAAATTACTTTAGTCCATGCATATCGTCGGTGGTACATTGTAAGGTATTAGAACAACTGGTCAAATGTTGTACAATTGTTTTCCATTAATAAATGGCTGAAACTTATCACTAGTCAAACATAGTCTTACGTTTCAGGGCTCTGAAGAGAAATCGGTGTAGTGTTCATCAAATGACTTCCAGGTCATAGAATCTGCGGGATACCTCAAGAATTTGTCGTCTACTTGACTATCTTTGTGCCATCTCATTAGTGTAGCCGTTTTTGAAGACATGTATAACCTTTGCAGCCTTGATGTCAATGGAAAATAACGTAGCACCTTAGCTGGGATGTGTTTTCCATTCTGTTTTTTCCGAACTACACCACTTGACTTATCAATCTTCCATCTCAAGGTGCCACACACCTTACAACGTTGCAGATCATTATCCTGCTTACAGTAAAACATACAATTATTATTACAGACGTTGATCTTTTCACATGTAAGACTGATATCTGTAATAAAATTTTACACCCATAAAAAGAATTAAGTAATGAGAATTTACTAGTAAAATCTCATTTTTGAGAAAATTTAGCAATAGGTCGAATGATGTATTTGTCCATTGAACAACATTCTTATTATGAAGCAACTTCAATAATGTGGAAGCCTTTAAAATTCGAGAACCTTCATACAAAGGCTGCTTTGAATCATCCAATAATTTGTAGAATGTTTTATCATTGTCAACCGGATCTTTGGAACTAGAGTGTTGAATGTTGGGATACAAATCATTGAGAATATCTTCCATATACTAGTCATCAACATCATTATGAACAATATCATCAACTATATTATCTTCTTTTATGATATTCTCGTTAACATCGTCTTCGTTATTTGATTCGTCATCAACATCATCAATTGTATTATCTTCTTCTATGATATTCTCGTTAACATTGTCTTCGTTATTTGATTCGTCATCAACATCATCAACACCATCATCAACAATATCAGTTGTGGAGCTCCTTTCACCGTGAAAACACCAAAAATCGTAGTCCAATCTTATACCATGTATAATTAGATGTGTCTTGACAACATTAACACTCTCATTGTTTCGATTTGCACATTTAACACAAGGACAAACAATATTTTCCATTCCAGTAGAGTATTGAGCAAAGTTTAGGAATTTCTCAACGTCTTTCATATATTGTGGATGATCTCGACGTAGGACCATCAAACTTTTATCCGGAATTTCCATTTTCCAACGTCGATCAGATTTCTTAACACCAAACTAGGTTTATATAGAAAATATTATTAGAAATTAATTAATCCCAATCATTTGAATTGTTTAGATATTAAGACTTATTAAAAAAATTAACATGTTAATTTACAAGAGGATTCATTACAATATCAAACAATAAACCTAAATTAATAAGACAATTTAACCTACATCTTATATATATAGTTCAAATATCACTTAAATAAATATCATCATATCAATTCTATAATTCTATAATAATGAAGGCATGCTAACATATGTAATGTAAATCCATAAATCAATGTAAATCTAGTAGGTAGACAAACATATCTAATAAAGAAACAATTAACATCAATATTCATAGTAAAAATTTATTAGCTGATGGAATAGAAAGAGTAAAACCTGGAATTGGCAAGAATGCAGCAACAAAATCAAGCAGCAAAGATAGACCCAAGTGTTTGTCATTATAACATAGTTAAACAAGTAATCACAAAGATAGACCAACAAATGTGATTAAGAAGATGAAAGATCCAACTAACTTACAAATTGTTCTTCTTAATGTGAATAAATAGACAAAACTATAATAAGACTCTAATTATTTCAGCTGTAAATTACCAAATAGACAACAACATACAAGACTCTAATTCTTTCATTATGAGACATTAAGTATGCATTTAAATGTAACATTTCATGGTTGAGACCGACTGATAATGAATTTAACCCTGACCATATTCAAACCAGATACACCTAAAAAAGACACCAATGTTTGAATTGTTAGCCGTGTCAAGATCAAGTTCACTTCAGTTGCTTTGGGTTTTTTTGCATGTTTGACATTTCAATTGTAAGATGCATAAGTTTACTTCAGTTTCTTTTTTAAATGGAGTATCTAGCCAAGTTCCTGTCACAATGTATCTTATAGAATACAGAAAAACACTATTACAGTTACTGAGAAACCGATATCCTTTTTATTTCAATTTGATGCTATGATTGCAAAATCACCTTTTTTTAATTCCAAATACTGATGTCTTTTTTGCAGGAAATGAATGCCATTTTGGGTGAGAAGCTAACTGTTGAGGATGAAGAAGAGGTTCTAGCTAAAATAATCAAATACCATACATACATGAAACCAGACATAGCCTAGAGACATTCATAATTTATTCTAAAAGAATGAAAAATGCATAGAAAGTCAAATTGACAACATAATTTATTCTAAAAGAATGAAAAATGAATAGAAAGTCAAATTGACAGCAAATATAACAAATCTAGTCAAATTGAAAACCTAAAAGACTTCGTTATGCAAGATTTCTAGAAGGATTTTAATTGTTCCCAATACATATTTACAATACGGAGAAATCATTGCTGAAATCAAATTAAATCATAGGCGACGGAACGAACGGAGAAATCATTAGATAAATAAATAAATAAACTGTTCAGCTTGAAAAAAAGAAAGAAGCAAGAAAGAAAGGACGAACAGGCAGCGAAGCGACGAACAGGCGGCGGAGGGACGAACAGGCGACAGAGGGACGAACAATCGACGAAGCGATGGACAGGAGGCGGAGGCTGGAGCGAGAGACAAATAAGGAAGCGGAAGAGAGAAGGGGGATCGGGCGGAGAAAGAAAAATAAAGAAAAAGAATGAAGGAAGAAAGAAAGTGAGCCGCGATAGGGTTCATTAAAGAATCTCACCGAAGGGGTAAGGTGGGCCCTCGGAAATAAACTTTTCAACGAGGGATAACTTCAACAGTCCTTGGAAATAAAAATTTTCAGTGAGGGATAACGTTTGCCCTCGGTGACCATGTAAAATATGCGCAAGGGAAAACGAATGCTCTCGGAATTTAAATTTTAACCGAGAGTATCTAATCGCTCTTGGTGAGCCTCCTTGGTAATTTGACATTTTTTACTAGTGGAATGATACATGTTGTCTTCTGTCAACATATGTTTGTAATAAATTGCCAACATGGTCAATAAATTTCTGAAGCGACATGGTTTAGATGTTAGTCTAAACACTAATAAGAACAAGAAAGACCATCCCTTAAAAAAATCAAGGAAAAAATCACTACTTTACCATTGCATTAGAAGAAAGCGCATTCTTCATCTCACAAATTGGAAAACAAAAAGGAATGTGTGCTAAAAAATGGCCATCTTTTCTAGAAATGACTTACTCTCAAGAATACAACGATATATTTTACATGGTTCTCCTACAAAAGAAACACACACAAAAATTATGTTAAGCTAACAAAATTAGTATTTCCATGAATCAACAAAATAATATTTTTAATATATCCAACAATATCGAGGCTCATATAGCTTAGTGGTAGAGTGCAAAATTCATAACTATAAGGTTGTGGGTTCAAACCTATCAAAATTACATCCTAAATTGGTTTCAAACCTGTAATGGAGTACCAAATAAGGAATGCCAGTAGAAAGACTTTGCACAAACATAAAGGATCAATAAAAGATGGTGTAATGGAGTACCAAATAAGGAATTCCAGTAGAAAGACTTTGCACAAACATAAAGGATCGATAAAAGATGGATTAACTGTTTAGTTATATTCTTACCAGCATATGATGTCTCAAATTTTATGTCAACTTTTATTTCCCCAATATGCAACATGCAAATACTAGTGAAGAGAAATACAGTTGAAATTGCCTTAAACTTCTGCACAACATGTATATTCTAATTATTGATATCAATTTTTCTAAAAAAAAGAATAATGTTATCAAAATAAGCCAATTTAGACCAAAAATCATTTAAAATTGTTTTTTAATTTCTCCAAAGTACTAAGACTATATAACCAAAGTTAATATATTTTTATCTAATAATTGCATTCTCAGTAACGACAATGAATTTTGGCAAATCAATAAGTTAAAATTGACATTATAAGTTAAATTAATAATGCATAATCTAAATTTTCATAAAAGAGCTCCTAATTCAGTTTTAAATTATAAAGAAAGGTTCATTACATCTTAGTTCATTATCTATATATTATTGACTAATATAATACTGCATCTCATCAAACTTCCAGAGAGGATGTTACTAAAACTTTACTCACTTAATAGAGTATTATAAGAAGCAGTGGCGGACCCAGAAATTTTTTCTCGGGGGGGCCAAATACATAGTAACGTAGCTTTTTTTTTTGCAACCAAATAAATGCATTTTCTAATTAAAATTTTACTTGGTAATTACATAAAAATACTAACAAACACAATTACAAAATACTAATAAGCACAATTACTAAATTATTCTTGTCCATGAGTCGGTACAAAAGAAGACAAATTTATTCTACGAGATTCCATTTGTTGAAAATATTGCAATATTAGCTCATTTTCAATTGTTGAGAAAATATATTTCTCAACATATACAACTAAATTATCATTCATCCATTCATCTCCCATTCGATTACGCAAATCAGTCTTCACGATTTTCATTGCAGAAAATAATCTTTCAACGGATGCAGTTGCAACTGGTAAAACTAAAGTCAACTCTATCAATCGACAAACCAATGGAAAGACTATATGTTTTTTCTGTTGCAACCAATTTCTGAGCAAAAATTCTCAAATCTTCAATTGAAGAAAATTGAGGATCATCCCGCAAATTAAATAAGTAAGCCCGAAGTTGTTGTTTCAAAAATAAATAATCTCTGCCTGTTAAATCTTCAGAATAAAGTTTGGCAAGACGAATGAGTTTACAAATATCAAATTTGGAGAATGAATTTCTAGGATGAAGACATGATATGCAACCAAGTAATTATGTATTAACTTCTGAAAAACGATTATTCATTTCTTGCATAATCAAGTCAACAACCTAACATTAAATAATAAATAATAACTATTGTTAGGATTGGGGACGCCCTTGGAGGACCGAGGTGTTTCCGGTTTTAGGAAGGGTGGCCTCTTACAACACACACAACACTTTGGTGATAGTCCGGTTAGAGACTATAACCGTTCTCAGCACTTCGCAAACTGTCACAGACTCTTGAACCGGGTTCAAGGGCGGAAATGTCTGTTTCAGTCTGAAGCAACGTATGCGACTTAGATGATGTTTAGGAGGAGTCGGTTTTAGAAATATGAGTTGACCGGTTTTTGATATAAGGAGTAAGATTGCTTTTGGTTTGTGGTTAGGTTAGATGAGTAAGTAGTAAATGAAGGAAATAACACGAGACAAGATTTTTTATGGATGTTCGGAGCAAACCCTCATACGTCACCGCTTCTTCTCAGGTTATGAGAAGGATCTCCACTAACTTTCAAAGTTACAACAATAACACAGCCGGTCGAGCCCAACTCGCTACTCACCGGTTACACCAATTCACTCTTGATGTAATACACAAATACAACACAAACACACACAAACAAAGCTTCCGGTTAATGACACAACGGTTTTGGATCGCGCGTAAGATTTCTTTATCTCTCTAAGATTTTCGTAACTTGTGTCGCCATTAATGAGGTCGCTTCGTCTTCCTTTTATAGTAAGGATGATCCCAACGGTTACTTTCTTCTCTCACTGTGGGATTGGTTAATCTAGCGTCACGCCGGTGCAGGAAGGTTGCTTGCACATTTCACCTTCCTCAACACTTGGCAAGCATGCAGACACTCCTCAGGTAAAGATGACGTTGCCGGTTTGCAGATTAGGACACGTGTCAGGCATGCACCTTCCGGCTTTCGAAGTCGGATCAGTAAATCATCATTGCTTTCCTCGCATGCTTCTAATCGGATCTTATCTTCGTTTATCCCTTCGAGACATGTCTATTTCGTCATATTACGTCATCTTTGTAGATTGTAGTTTCCGGTTATTTCTTACACAATATAGTCCGGTTGGGATGTGGACTTGTCTTTGCTAGCCGGTCTCTCTGAGAAAGTTGAAACCGGTTCCTCTGATCTTGACTTGATCACTTGGAACTGGATTTCTTTGAAGTGTTATTCAGCCGGTTTATGAGGCTCCAACCGGTTTGTGCAATTCGATCTGTTCCTGCACATAGAAGTTAATAGTTGTTTAGTTTTTCTAGCCGGTTCCAAAAATTAACTTTACTTAATTTTTCTATCAATTTCTCCCTTTTTGATTATTTAGAATAAATATTCAAAACTTGTAATGTATGGCCGGTTTGAAAATTAACTTACTTAATTTTTCTATCAATTTCTCCCTTTTTGATTATTTAGAATAAATATTCAAAACTTATAATGTATGGCTGGTTTGAAATCAACTTACTTAATTTTTCTTATCAATTTCTCCCTTTTTGATTATTTAGAATAAATATTCAAAACTTGTAATGTATGGCCGGTTTGAAAAATCTGTTTAACACTTTCTCCCTTTTTGATGTTTTTCTGTTTAAAAAAAATTTCAAAACATGTTTTGATTTTTCAAAGGATACTTAGAGAGGTAATTACTTCAAAGTATGATAAAAACTACTGAGTTCTGAAACAAAACATAACATATATAAATTGTTCTTAAGGAATAAAAGAAACTAAGGTTTGGATGGTCCCCCCTTTTCAATTTCTTTTTCCTTCCGCCTCTTTTCTTCCGCTTCTCATGCCTGCCATTCTCTTTCTCTTCGTTCAGCATCGAATTGCCAGCCGGCCCATACACTGAAGATGCCGGGAGTTCGTTTGCCGAATCCAAAACCGCCACTAGATGGTTTTGGTGGGCGAGACGTTTGAGCAACAATTAGTCTGGAGCTTGGGTTGCGGTTGAAATTTCGACTGCCTTCTTCTTACGCCGGTTGAGTTCTTCGAGGTCCTCTTCTTCTTCTTCGTCAAGAGGTTCTTCGTTTAGACCGACCGGTTCGATCACTCTTCGACTGTTTCGTTCTGCTCGCTTCATCACCTCTGCAACCGCTTTTCGCTTGTTCTTATTCCTTGTCTTCATAGCGTGCGAGGGTTGAGCCGGTATGGGTTCTTGTAGAGCTGCCTGTTCTTCCTCATTACACTACTTGGCAAGAGCAAGGTCTTTCTCCTCAGTTTCCTTCCTTAACTGTTCCCTTTCCCTCTCTTCGTCTTGAAGTCTCTTTGCAGTTTTGGCATCAGAATTGATTTGCGCTTGAGTATTGTTGACTTGGAGTTTGGACAGCTCCCCAATCTGAGCGTCCATAACCTGCATCATGTCTACCAAAGGAGCGGTTGCGGTTTGGATGGATTCTGCGATCAATGACTTGACTGAAGTTTGCATGGTTTCAACTATCATCGACTTGATCGATGTTTGAGCAATGTTGGCAATCTAGGTTTGAACGGATCCCCGGATAATGTTTGTCAGATTAGTTTCAACGGTTGCAATCTTCTCATCGGTTGCAATGCTATATTTCCCAAGGCAAGAGATGATTGTATCGATCACCACTTGCTTTACCTGCTCAAGTTCCGGAGCCTTATCAGTCTGAGGAGGGTCGCTGCCCCGGTTTTCTGCTGTCATGGAGGTCTCTCCGGTAGCAAAGAAAGGCTTGCTTTGATATAGGTCAGCATGGGTTAAGTGATGTCTGCAATCGTTACTCCATTCTGCTTCGAGTCGGTCAATATTTTTAATGAGTTTTTCCCGCACTAGGTGAAACCGCTCAAACATTCTCGCTTTGATTGGAGTTAAAGTTCCTCCTTCTGCCTCTCTTAGTGCATCTTCTACTGCATGTAACCGGGCACATTCTTGAATCACCGCGGTTTTGCTGAATGCGGCTTGAATAACATTGGTACCCGCAAGCTTGAGAGCCACTTCTTCAAGTTCCAACAGTTTTTCCCAGTGTTTATTACCGCTCATTTCTGGGATCATGTGTGATAGCTTTGTCTCACAATGGAGCTTGACCCATAAGTGGTATGGTGATATCAACTCACCAGCATCTTTGTTCATATCCAGAAGGAGTTTCTCAAACATTTCCTCCTCTTCTTCTGCTGAAATGAGGACCTCGGCCTCGGTTATAATCTCAGGTTGGGAACCGGTTTGCATAAAACCTTTTCCCTTTACCGCAGAATCTTCAAGTAAAACTTCTTTGCCTTTGTTAACCTGAATTGGACCTTCAGGTGTTAAAATTGAATCAGCTGGCCAATCTTGGGCCGATTGGAGCGTTGTATCGATTGGAACGGACTTGTTCCCCGCCGAACCGGATGGTTCTTTTTGTTCAGTATTTCCCTCCTGAGCTGGAGGGGTGATGTTATCAGTTTTGGCCGTCTCTTCGACCGAATGGATTTCACTTTGACCAGGTATCTCAACCTGACCAGCTGGCTTAAGACGACTTGACACATCGTCTTCGATTTCCTTAACAATATTTTGGACTACGTCCACAATGACTTCTGAGATATTTAAACCTACATCGGCCATTACCTCGTCGATTTTCTTGTTCGGAGACTTGGAGTTTTCAGAGTGAACACTAACCTCTACTGCTTCCTTTGATGTTGACTCGGTTTCTTGGCTCCCCGAGGGTTCGGCTTGCCTTGGTGATGGAGAGTCGACATGGATGGGATGAACGGTTTTGATGGGAATAGGCTGAAAGACGTCTCCGGTTCTCTTTGGCGAATGATACGAGGAAAGAGTTTTCTTGGAGTCAGCCGACTTGTTGGAGCTCTTCTTTGCGAATGACTTCTTCCTTCCCTTTTTCTTCTGGGAGGCCTCGACTTGAACCGCCTTCCCCTTAGGATCTTCTTGTTTCGAGCTTTCTCCAACAGGAGTGGATGAACCTGTTCCTTTTGAGGACTTCGTTCTGGAGGACTTCGGCTTGACCGCTTTGGCAGTCTTCTTGCTCATTGGCTCAAAGGTAAGAATGTTAGCGGGTGGGAGCGGTTCACCTTCACCAAGTTCCACATTAAGGAACTCAAGAATTTTTACAATCTGCATTGCGAAGGTCTGAACCCGGCCATCCTTCTTTATTACCATTTCACAGAACTGTTCGAAGATAACGGCTCCCCAATCTATCTTGTCACCGCGGACAATCGCCATCATCATTTTCAATTTGAGTTTGGTCAGGTTATCGAAGTTACCTCCTCTTCCCTGAAGTGAACGAGAGATTATGTTCAACAACCATTTGAACTCCGGTTTGAGTTTGTTCTTCCGGATTGAATGAGTCACCAGATCCTGGTCGTCAGCCGATATTACCAACCGGACCGCGTTGGATTCTGCATCGGTTAGGCTTGTCTTGAAGTCCAACCCGGTATTTGGCAACCCGAGTGCTTCAGAGAAAAGCTTCGCAGTGATGTTAACCTCTTTGCCGCTGACGGTGGCGGAGACTTTCCTCTTCGTTAGAGTCGTCGTCGCTAGAAACTCCATGACCTCCGTCTGGTGCACGACGAACGGACCAGAGAGAAACGTTTCCAATCCCGCATCCCTCAGCGATTGCAGCACGACCTTGTTTTCCTCCCCGGCGTGTTCGTCGATGTCGTTGAAATCGACCTGCAATATCCATTGAAATGGTGCTTTACCTAGAGCCATGTTGATCTTGTGAATGAAAAAGATGAAGAACAGCGATGAACGGAAGTTAGAGAGCTTATTAAGATTTTGAGATTTTAGAGAGAGAAAGTTTGTGTAGAAAATGAAGTGTTTTGAACTTATATAGGAGGCAGTTTCGAACGGTTGGAAGACGAACCGTCACTTGGTTATGTTTTTGGCGCCAATTTTCCCACCAAAAGTTACTGCAGTAACTTTCGGCGGTAAATGCGGAGAAAACAATGGGCGGTAAATTTTGTGCGGTAAAACCGTGGGCGGTAAGTTTTTCAAACTTTTCAGGTTTTGTTTGAGATTTTGATTTACCGGAAACTTTGTTAACCGGAAGTTTCGTTTAACATGAAGTCTTATGTTTATTGAAGTCAAAACTGGAAAGAAAAATATTGTGAATAACCGGAGACTTTACAAATTAGAAAATTTTATAAATAAGTCCGAAGCAAAGAGTAGTGAAGCGGTTTTTGGTCGTGCAACAAAGTGACCAAAAATCGGAAAGAAAACAGACAATCTAATCTAGATCGATCCAATCCCCCTCTAGCATTCTGACAAGCCACTTGGTCACGGTGTTGTCGGGTGTCCGTTTCTCAATCCTCGATATCCATCTATCTAGCATGGATAGAGTCAGAGTGTTGGCCGGTCCAACAGGAACACCGGGCCCGAGGTTGCGGTGATGAGTCTCCAAAAATCGAGAGATTTGTGGAGCGAAACCGATCCTTCCTCTTGGAGTGGTTATGAGCTGCTTCAAGTTGTTGAAGAGGTAGGAGGACCAGTTGATGTATGATTTGCGGATGATGGCTATCATGATGTCGAAAGCCTCCCGGTTATAGTTTTGGTTGGGTATTCGGCCCATGATAGACCGCTGAACCAAATCATGAAAGACTTGGTAGTGAGGAGCGAGTTTTTTTTTCTTCCCGTGGTCGTCGACCGATTCGATGGAAGAGGAGAAGATATAGCCGAAGTCTTCCTTAGCCGGAAAGAATAGCGTTGGGAAGTTAGAGAATCCTTCGGTTGGAAGGTTGAAGAAAGCAGCAAAATGCTCTTCGGTAAGCCGAAGAAATTTTCCGTCAATGATGGTCCTTATACTACCATCATCAAGAATGTGCCCATTATTGAAGAACTCGCACACCTCCTCGACGAGGATGGTGTCTGAGCCTTCAAGAAAGTTTTGAAGCCCCGATTCTATGATCGGTTGAAAGATAGTATTGTGAAACCGGCCATCTTTTATTTCTTCGAAGTTGACTACGATTGAGTTTCTTAGTTCAACAGTCATTTTGGAGAAGTGTGGGAATGATAATCGAAAGGAGTTCTTTGAGCTTTCAAGCTTTAGAGAGAGAAGAGTAATGAAAGCGTGTTTGAAGATGAAGGATTGCGCCCTTTTTATAGCTTGAGCGGTTGGGTGCATTAAATGAGAATATTTTGAAAAATCAGACCGTTTATGTCTGGTTATAAATGTTTTGTCAATTATCAAGGGGATAAGAGTATGTCTAGTCAAATCGGATCAGGCATGCTTCTTGAAAGCAGATATTTCTGTTTCCAAGAGTGATTTGATTTGGTTTGATACGACGCATTTAATGTTGGTCATTTACTTTAGGATTTCTTTGATTTTTGACTGAAATGGAAAGAAATGATCTTCATTAATTCAAGGTACCAAACCGGTAGTACAGCAAAATTACCGGTTTGGGAAAAGATAAGGAGATGAGATATGATTTAAACATTAGATGACCCAGCCGCTTGATTCCTCTTTGCCTTAGCTTCTTCCCACCGGTCGATCAGCTCTTGGACTCTCTCCTTAGTGAGCACGTGCTTCGGATGGAGAGTGACAAAGGGTCCGGAGTGGATATCCAGACTGGCACAAAAACCGATTAGCTGAGAAGCGTAGCCGGTTTTGTTTGAAAGAAGCATCTTCTTCAGGTTGCTGAAGATGATCCAGGACCAATTTACCGGTGTCCCAACCGTAACAGCGATCATCATCTCGAAAAGCCTTTGGGTGTAATAAGAACGTTTCTCTCTGCCCAGAACAGACTTTCCCATAATCTCACAAAGAAGCTGGTACTTGTGAGAGAGTTGGCTTTTAGCACCCCAGGGTCTAACCGGGATGTTAGAGTTGGAGAACCGATGACACATTTCTTCAATGGTCACCGGGGAGTAGGTTAAATCGGTTACCCTTTCAGTGGGCAAACCGCAGTATTCAGCGAAATCCGTTTCGCTGAATAGAAAGGACTGGCCGTAAACTCGTGCAACGATTATATCTCGATGCACCTCCTTTGCGGTCTAGAAGAATTCATCGACTACTAAGTAGTCGAGAATGAATCTGTTTTCCAGAAATCCTCTTAGCCCGCTTCTTTCAACGGCCAAGAACATTTCCTTTACATCGTGATCTTCGTATTGGTAGATCGAGTTGAAATCGGCCAATAGAAATTTCTTTGCTAGTGAATAGTGAATTTTGTGAAGATTTGTGAGGATTTGAGGGTGATTTATATAGCCATGGGTTCGGCTAGATCAATAGGTTAAGCATGCTCAATGATGTCATCAATTAGTTAATAGGCTTTAACTTGTTGAAGTGTATAATGTTTATTTCCAATGCAAAACTAATTATTACTTAAGATATTCATGATTACAAAAATCTATTGACAAGATGTGAGTCTCCCTCTCTTGATGATGGACACGTGTCATCATCTCGATTGCGGTAGACTGTTTTTATTTATTACAGGCTTCATTTCTCAAGGTATGCATGAAAACGCGGTTGGCTGTCCCAAGTTAACCATTCAGTCCATCGAAACTAGAGTGTATTTGTACTAATCGGTTTTCCATGACCGGTTTTAGTTGGATATTTTGTTCCGATTGTGAAGAAATGTTGAGTCACATCAACATTTATTCAACTTTGGGTTAAGTATATCCACTTTCACCAAGTCATTTCCACCTTATAGTAAGTATACACGCGATTTGACATCATGAAGTGATCAGGCATAACCGGAGACTTCCTCGCGATTAGCATCCTTGAATTTTCAATGGCCTATTTGAATATGGTTTGAGAAGCGAGAGCTTCTCCCTGAACACATATCCCGATTTCTCATTATTATGTATATAAGCAATATGCATGCACAATCATGATATAAGTTACTTAACATCGGTAATTCCTAGAATATTTCTGAAATGAGAAAACTTAGCTTCCTGTAGCGGTTTGGTGAAGATGTCAGCTACTTGTTGCTCAGTCGAGACGTATTCCAACCGGATGTGTTTCTCCTGAACATGCTCCCGGATGAAATTGTGTCTTATATCAATGTGCTTTGTTCTTGAGTGCAACACCGGATTGTATGTAATTGCTATCGCGCTGGTGTTGTCACAGAATATTGGTGATTCTTTGGCAACTACGCCAAAGTCCCTTAGTTGTTGTTGGATCCAGAGGAGTTGTGCACAGCAGCTTCCGGCTGCTATATACTCTGCCTCTACGGTTGATGTTGCAACTGAGGTCTGTTTCTTGCTACTCCAGGTAACTAGTCGGTCACCCAAAAACTGGCAGGTACCACTTGTACTCTTTCTATCGATCTTGCATCCTGCGTAATCAGCGTCTGAGTAGCTTATGAGGTTGAAACTTGAGTCTTTTGGATACCAAAGTCCCACTTCTTGAGTTCCCTTCAGATATTTTAATATTCTTTTGGCGCTGTGTAATGTTATTGCTTTGGATTGGCTTCGAATCTCCCGCATACTCCAACCAAAAACAAAATGTCAGGTCGGCTGGCTGTTAAGTAAAGAAATGATCCAATCATTCCTCTATATGCTGTGATGTCAACGGCTTGACCATCCTCATCTTTGTCTAATTTTACGGAAGGGCTCATTGGTGTAGCCGCCTCGCCGCATGTATCCATTCCAAACTTCTTCAATAGTTCGGCTATTTACTTTGGTTGGCTTATGAATGTTCCGGCTTCAATCTGCTTAACCTGAAGTCCTAGGAAGAAACTCATTTCTCCAATCATACTCATTTGAAATTTGTCAGTCATCATTTTTGAAAACTTATCACATAGTTTTGGATCGGTTGATCCGAAGATAATATCATCGACATAAATTTGAACAAGTAATATGTGTTCCTTTCTCTCAAATTTGAAAAGTATTTTGTCAACTGAGCCTATTGTAAATTTGTGATCAAATAGGAATTGTGTTAATGTATCGTACCAGGCTCTTGGAACCGTAAAGGGCTTTGTTTAGCCGGTAAACATATACCTCTTCATTTACTTTACCGTTTAGAAAATCACTTTTAACATCCATTTGAAAAACTTTGAAATTTTTGAAAGCTGCATATGCTAAAAATATTCTAATGGCCTCAAGTCTAGCTAATGGGGCAAATGATTCTTCAAAATCAACGCCTTCTTCCTATTTGTAGCCTTGAGCCACTAGCCGGGCCTTGTTCCTCGTAACTAATCCGTCTTCATTGAGTTTATTTCTGAATACTTATCGTGTTCCTATAACCGGTTTATTTTTCGGTCTAAGGACTATGTACCAGACTTTATTTCTCTCAAACTCGTTTAATTCCTCTTGCATTGCTAGGATCCAATCGAGATCTGACAATGCTTTATCCACCTTTTTCGGCTCAATTTGTGATATGAAAGCGGAGTTTTCATAGTGTTCCAAATTTTGTTGCCTAGTTCGGACGGGTGAGGATAGATTACCTATTACTAGTTCAAGAGGATGATTTTTATTCCTTCTGAGGTTTATCCGAGACGTGTCTATCAAGCTTTCGGTTGACTGATCAAGGTTAGACTGATCGGTAGGCTGAGCAGAGTCAGACCGACCGATTTCTTCAGTCGAAACTGAAGAGTCAACTTTCTACGGTAAGGCAGCTTGAGCAGGCTGAGGTTCAGCATCAATCGCTTGGTCATTGACAAATCGTCTAAAAACCGGAACCTCGTCTTCATCATCAGAATAGATATTGAAATTTTCCATTCTGTTGTGAAGGTCGAAGGGTAATGAATTGTTTCGTTCAACCGATTCATCAAAAACAACGTTGGTTGTTTCTTCAATTGTTAAAGTCCTAGTATTATATATCCTATAGGCTTTACTTACAACTGAATATCCCAACATTATTCCCTCATCGGATTTAGCATTGCTTTGGTCAAGTAATTCTTGCCGTTGTTGTGAATAAAACATTTGCTACCAAAAATTCGAAAATACCGTATGTTTGGAATTCGATCATAGTATATTTCGAAAGGGGTTTTGGAAAATCGTTTAGTTACTAAAGACCAAATTTGAGTGTAACATGCGGTATTGATAGCTTCAGCCCAAAACTTTTGAGCAATACCCGAATCAGCTATCATTGACCTTGCGGCTTCCTTGAGAGTTCGGCTTCTTCTCTCAGCCAGACAATTTTGTTGAGGAGTTCTGGCACTAGACAACTCGTGTCTAATACCGGAATCATCAAGAAAAGTGGTTAATCTGCTATTTATAAACTCAGTTCCTCTATCACTTCTGATTTTGTTTACTCGAATAGATTTCTTATTTTGTATTCTCAAAATCAATTTGATCAGGTTTGGAGTTGCTTGATTTTTAGAGGCTAGAAACGTTACCCAAGTAAATTTAGAATAGTCATCAATAACTACCATAGTATAATGCATGCCTCCTAGACTGGTTACTTTAACCGAACCAAACAGATCCATATGCAAGAGTTCTAAACACCGTTCAGATTGATAATTTCCTTTACTTTTGAAAGATGACTTTATGTGTTTACCCATTTGACATGCATCACATACTTTATCTTTTGAAAACCTAACATTTGGAAAACCGTGAACTAGTTCTTTAGAGCATATAAAGCTTATTGTTTTGAAATTCAAGTGGTTTAGCCGTTTATGCCAAAGCTAGTTTGGATCACTTCCGGCTATCATGCACACAGGTTTTTCAAAATCAGTTTTCCAGTTGACTTTGTAAATATTTCCCATTCGGTTACCGGTTAAAAGGATATCATTTTGCTGATTCTTAACTAAACATGCATTTTTATGGAATTCAACTTTATAACCCACATCGCACATTTGACTTATACTTAATAGATTAAAATGCAGTTCTTCTACCAGTAATACATTATTTATGGATAGGTTACCATGGACAATCTTACCCTTGCCCACGGTTTTACCTTTCGAGTTGTCACCGAATGTTATGACTGCTCTGATTTCATATTTGATGTCGGTTAGTAGCTCATCGTTACCGGTTATGTGTCTTGAGCATCCGCTGTCCAGGTACCATTCCGAGTTCTTTAGTCGGTTGCTTCTCCTAACCTGCAAAAGAAAATTATTTACACCTTTTTGGTACCCACATTTAGTTGGGTCCATGGTTGATTAGTCCCTTTGGGATCCAGACTTGAATAAGTCGGATCACTTTCCCAGTATCTGTTCTTATAATGATTGGCTTAACTTTTTGACCATTGCTCAAAAATGCCTTATGTTGTGGTGATGAGTGTCTTTGAGACCTAGATCTGCTCGTTTTGTTTTGTTTCCGGTTGGCTTTCCTTCTCTCAGGATGAAGCCAGTTTTCTAATTCAGTCGGACTTACATATTTTAGTTCTTCTTCCGGTTTTAGATTATGTTTTTCCTCATTTTCGGTTGTTGAACTCTTGATAAATCTTATGAATGGAAGATTGTCTTTTATGAGTTTCATCCCATTAGGTTGTTTTGAGTCGTTTTGTTTGTTTTGTTCGTAACCGATACCAAATCTACATTTAGGGTGTCTTTTATAATTGCACATTTGTTTTACGGCTTGACGAGATCTCTCCCACGCAGCCGTAACATACAGTGCTCGTTCATCGGTTTCAGTTACCGGTTGAACTGTCTCCTCATTATCTAAGGATAGTTCATCCGGTTCATACATTGCGGTTTCGCATGTCTTAACAGCAATACTACTTGACTCTACGGTTTTAAGTTCTACCGGAATCGGTATGTATGCAGATATATTTCTGAACTCAGCGACCATTTCGTTGAGTGCAGAAATCAAATCTTCCTTAGTAAACTCATCAGAAGAGAAATCAAATAGCTCTTCGTCGTTCGCCATGAAGCATGTTACCCCTTCTTCATTATCTTCGTTGTCGGAGTACGCCCATTCGCTTCCACCGTCGGATGCAATGAGTGCTTTCTGAATTTCCTTCCCTTCGTCGGCATGCTGATCGTCGTTTCTCCGGTAGTCGTTCCGTTGGTTGTCATTTCTCTGGTAGTTGTTCCCTTGGTAATTGTTACCCTGATTCCGGTTGCCTTGATAGTTGTTGCCTTGATAGTTGCCTTCTGGTTTTCCATCGTCTCTCCATGGCTTTCTACATTCTGACCTGAAATGTCCAAAACCGTCACAGTTATAACATCTTTTATTTGATTTATCTACATAATTATAATTAAAGTTGTTGTTAGATGGATGCTGATTCTTCTTCATGAATCTCCCAAATTTCTGAGCTAGCATCGCCATCACATCTTCACTGATCTGATCAGCGTTTTTGACTAGAGTCGGAACGGTTGATACTTGGACCGCCGGTTCCACCGATGTAACCAAAGCTCTGGTTGCGGTTGACGTGGATGCTTCATCTTCGATCCGAGACTTAATCTCGAACTCGTAGGCTTTTTAGATCCTCAAATACATCATGCAATTTCATCTGCCCGAGGTTGCTTGATTCCCTCATCACCATGGTCTTGATATCCCATGTGCTCGGTAGTGATCTTAAGGCTTTGATGATTACTTCATGGTTATCGTATTTCTTTCTGAGTGTTTGAAGCTCGTTGACCACACTGGTGAACCGGTTACTAAACTCCTTCATATTTCCCCCGGTTTCATCCTGATGTTTTCATATTTTTATGTAGCCACCAAGATTTTGATCTCCTTTGTTCTTTCATTTCCTTCATGGATCTGAATGATCGTTTCCCAGGCTTCCTTTGCATTATCGCAGGCTGATATTTTGTTCAAGGTATTATCATCTATAGCTTTATAGATGTGCCTCATGCAATGGTTGTCCAGGTTACTCCGTCTTCGATCTTCAGTAGTCCATTCGTCTAACTCCATGTTGATCTTGATTGGCCCTTCTTTCAGGACTCGGCTCATCTCATCATCCAACGTGATCAGATGTAGATACATCTGTTTCTTCCAACTGCTAAACGATTCACTATTTAGAATTGGTGGCTTGTCGATGTGGGTCATGCTTCCCATCTTCTTCGGTTGCTTGTGTGCTAAGAACCTGGCTCTGATACAACTTGTTGGGATCGGGGACGCCCTTGGAGAACCGGGGTGTTTCCGGTTTTAGGAAGGGTGGCCTCTTACAACACACACAACACTTTGGTGATAGTCCGGTTAGAGACTATAACCGTTCTCAACACTTTGCAAACTGTCACAGACTCTTGAACCGGGTTCAAGGGCGGAAATGTCTGTTTCAGTCTGAAGCAACGTATGCGACTTAGATGATGTTTAGGAGGAGTCGGTTTTAGAAATATGAGTGGACCGGTTTATGATATAAGGAGTAAGATTGATTTTGGTTTGTGGTTAGGTTAGATGAGTAAGCAGTAAATGAAGGAAATAACACGACACAAGATTTTTTATGGATGTTCGGAGTAAACCCTCCTACGTCACCCCTTCTTCTCGTGTTATGAGAAGGATCTCCACTAACTTTCAAAGTTACAACAATAACACAGCCGGTCGAGCCCAACTCGCTACTCGCCAGTTACACCAATTCACTCTTGATGTAATACACAAATACAACACAAACACACACAAACAAAGCTTCCGGTTAATGACACAACAGTTTTGGATCGCGCGTAAGATTTCTTTATCTCTCTAAAATTTTCGTAACTTGTGTCGCCATTAATGAGGTCGCTTCGTCTTCCTTTTATAGTAAGGATGATCCCAACGGTTACTTTCTTCTCTCACCGTGGGATTGGTTAATCCAGCGTCACTCTAGTGCGGGAAGGTTGCTTGCACGTTTCACCTTCCTCAACACTTGTCAAGCATGCAGACACTCCTCAAGTAAAGATGACGTTGCCGGTTTGCAGATTAGGACACGTGTCAGGCATGCACCTTCCGGTTGTCGAAGTCGGATCAGTAAATCATCATTTCTTTCCTCGCATGCTTCTGGTCGGATCTTATCTTTGTTTATCCCTTCGAGACACGTCTATTTCGTCATATCACGTCATCTTTGCAGAGTGTAGTTTCCGGTTGTTTCTTACATAGTATAGTCCGGCTGGGATGTGGACTTATCTTTGCTAGCCGGTCTCTCTGAGAAAGTTGAAACCGGTTCCTCTGATCTTGACTTGATCACTTGGAACTGGATTTCTTTGAAGATTTATTCAGCCGGTTTATGAGGCTCCAGCCGGTTTGTGCAATTCGATCTGTTCCTGCACATAGAAGTTAATAGTTGTTTAGTTTTTCTGGCCGGTTCCAAAAATTAACTTTACTTAATTTTTCTATCAATTTCTCCCTTTTTGATTATTTAGAATAAATATTCAAAATTGTAATGTATGGCCGGTTTGAAAATTAACTTACTTAATTTTTCTATTAATTTCTCTCTTTTTGATTATTTAGAATAAATATTCAAAACTTGTAATGTATGGCCGGTTTGAAAATTAACTTACTTAATTTTTCTTATCAACTATTAATAGATAATAAATAATAACTATTAATAGATAAGAAATAATATTTATTATACCTGACAAAAGATTTTCACACGATAATGATAAAGATTAGTGATGAGTTCCATTTTCCACTTCGCCTACCATTGCTATCAATTATCATATGCTCATTCATATCAAGTATTGAGATCGAGTGTAATTGACAAAAACTGTTAACTTGGTCCAATATATCATGCCATCCATCTTCGTTAAATTTTTGTAATTGATTTTTCGAACTCGCAATCAATGACATTGCTTGAACTATATTTTGATCTCCTCTTTGTAGGCAAAGTGATAACTCACTTGTAATTCCCAATAAATTTTTCATCAAATGCAACACAAAAACAAATTCATAAAAAACTAACTATATAAAAAAATATGAAAATCTAATTTAATAGATTTCAGCCTAGTTTTATGAAAATATAAAAAAAAATAAAAATATAAATAAGAACAAAAATACAAAAACGTGATAAACATATATTATCAAGTGAATAGACACTCGAGATTACGATTATAGAATATTAATGCATATAAAAATAATATAACAAATTATTTATTTAAATACCGAACAAAACCAATGTAACTATTTTAACTTGTTTATTAATATTAATTTATATTTTCTTATAAATTTTTGAAATAGTTTAAAATTAAGAAATAAAAAATACTATTATTATTTTAATCAAATTATATAATTATGAATTAGTTTATAGATAAATTATATTTTAAAATGTAATAGATAAAATTAAAGGTGAGGGCAAGATCACCTGACCTCATGTTTAACTACCAGTTACAAAGCCAACTGGACTAAGAGTTACTTGTCAAATATATATATATAAAAACAAATTATTTTAAGGTTGAGGAGGCCCGGGCCCCCCAAGGCCCCCTTGTAGGTCCGCCACTGTTTGTAATATTATTTATTTTTCCTAACTTTGATGTATCTCATTCTTTTCAGGTACCATTGAGATCACGCCTTCATATACATGTATTCATCTCGATTTACCTATTTATTTTCTCATACCATGATGACAACCTAAACGCATGCCCTAGGAAAAGATTTATACAAACCTTTAGTCGCATAATTAGGGTTGGATTTATCTTTAGACGCATGTACTAGGTGGATTAAATAAACGAAGTGTAAAAGAAATATTTTTTGTAAAATGGCCAAGAGCTTATAATAGAGACCTGGTCATAAGAGACATAATTGTTGTTCTTTCTCACGTGTAACCAAGCCCCGAACCTTAATCAGAATCTCTTTAATCCGCGTTCGAGAACGCACAATATTTTATTTTCCTAACTTCTTAAAGATAAAATTGGGTGGAGACTTTAAAAAGTAAAAGCTAGTCTAATCGATATCATTAAATCCTATTTCGGTTCAAAGTAAAACCATTGAAATCATCTATATTATCATTTAGATGAATCAAAGTTGGATCCACGAGGAAAGAAAGCTTTTTTTATGGGATTTACTACGGGAGTTAAAGAATATCGTCTTTGGTGTTTGGATGCAAAAAAACCATTATCAATCGAGATGTTGAATAAGGTAACACCAGACAAGCACATCAATGCCGCCGGAGAAATTTTCTCTGGAGATTTATTTTCTCACTTCGGGCACGACTGACACATCAACGCTGCCAGAGCTTCCAACGTCGGAATGATCTCAAATTTCTCCAATAGGTGCGTCTCTTTCCCCCTTACAATCTGTCTGAAGGAATTTCAATTTGACTAGAGGAATCGGGAGATATCGCGATTATAGTTTATGGATCGAATATTTGGGTCATTGTCGGCATGATTGGCATGATCGGCACAATCGACACGATTGACACAAACGACAAAAACAACACGGATTCTCGTTGTGAATGCGCTTCTATATCGGAAGTCGGCCGCCATCCTCCAACGCCTTCGGTCGGTTGTCGTGCGCCCTCTAGAACATGTTCTATTGTGCAATGAACGGTTCTCCAACCGTCGACCAGAGCATTTCGTTAAATTTAGAGACGTCCATGAATATATAACCAGATATAACATAAAAAAACGTCAAAGAATTTATGAATCTAAATTATTCAAAGTTAGAAATAATCTTATTTTTTAAATAATCTCTTCTAATTTAGACATGAATAAAAAAATGTGAGAGATATAGTGTTTCGATACACCATAATCGATTGATGATATAAAAATATTTATAAAAAAACTAATATGAACCTTGGAATGAACACTGTTTATACTTAAGATTTTTTCAATTGATGATAAAGAAATTTTGTATGAACAAAGTTTGTCCACGAAGATCTGCAACATTGGCTTCGAAGAATAATAACTTTTGGGATTTCAGTTGATCTAAAGTTTAATATTATCGAACATCACAAGAGTTTTCTGATATATGAAGAGAAATAACTTTCTTATTACAAATAAAACACCAATTGCTCAAAATATAGAATTTGTCACAAAGGTTTCGATGTAAGTAAGAAGCACTCAGCAGACGAAATTAAAAAATAGAGGCAAAAGCCTTAATATTTTTTATTAAGATTTCTTTATTGATTGCATGAGTTCTTATTTATGGAGGAACACATTTTACTGTTAAGATTATAAAATAATGAAAATATTATTAAATATATATTGACATATAATACTTAATATTAAAACATTTTAAATGAAATTATGAAGTATGTTTGATTGTGTAATTTTCTTTCTTACTCTCACAATTTTTTAAAATATTAATTACTGTTCTTAGGATTTGTTAGATGATTTCCCTCTTAGACTAAATCATAAATAAACATAATTTTATTCTCTCTCATCATCTAAATTATTCAATTCATTAATGAAAGCATTAAAATATTATTTATTTACAAAAACTAAAATTATTATTATAAATTAATATATTTTAACCAAAAACTACTAATCTTTTCAAAATTATCACATTTAATATTTTTTAAATAAATTAATATTTATTAAAATAATCATAAAAAACTCTAAGAGAATTCTCAAAAACAATAAAATAAATTTTTTTTGTCTAATATTAATGAAATGTATATTTTAAATAGAAAAATGGCATTGTCATGCATCTACTTACAAAAAAAAAATTAAAGAGGTCTTACTATCAGTTTGAAAACCTTTGTATTTATAATTTTTTTTTTATTATTTTTAATGATTTTTTCAATTTAAGAAGTTAGTACTACTCAATATCTCAATAAGGATTCGCACCATAATTGTCCCTTTAAATTATCCTACTAGGTTATACTATACTCACAAAAAATATTATAAAATATTTTTTATCAAAAAAATATTTTAAAAAAACTCAATAAAATTTCAAAATAACACAAACAACAAACAAGCTCACTTCATTGTGTATGGATTTAATATGCATTAGAGTGTTGAATCTTACATGTCTTATAGCTGGTACAAGCTTTTTGGGATCTTTGGTCTAGTTGTTTTGTTTAGATCAAAATTAAAACATTATTTTCTTAGCATTTTTCACTCTATTCTTGAAAACACTCCAACTTTCTTTATTATAGTAGGCTATAAAACTAATGAAATAGGACAAGTAATTTAAAAAATATTTTGATACCATGGATTAAAATGACTACATAATAACGATCGAAGACATTAAAGTTTAGCCCATCATATCAGTGTTAAAAACAAAAGAAAATTAATAATGTATTAAGAGGTGTTAGTTTTGATGGATCAATTGAACAACTTTACATTTACTTCTTTCTAAATAATTATGAACCGCTATAGAAGCGAACAAATCGCGAACTAGAGTTTTTTCTTTGTTCGATTGCCTTTTATATATAGGGGGCAGTCTGCTGCTTACTGCTCACGGAAACATCCGACCTATACTATTTGAGCTTTACATTTCTCACCTTATTACCTAATGGAGAAAGAAAGTGCCACAGCTGAGTCTAGAACAGTGACAGCCTATGAATCTGAGGAGGAAGGATCTAAGTGCTGCTATTCTTTTTTCCCCTGACATCACAAGGCAAGGCTTGACTACGTTAACCTCCTTCTACGATTCCGAACTCTGAAACCGGAGTACTTCATGCTTTCAGTCTTCAGTCTAAGATATTGCTTTATATAGAATAGAAAAGATACCATGCTTACTGAATGTATACATAAAGACAAGGAAAGCAAACAATTGGTATTCGGAAGCCAATGGTCGCTTAAAAACGCTTTTTTAATTCGCTATGTGCTGACTGGATGCGTACTCGCGTGATCAATCGATGGACGGGGGAATTGCGTGAATGACGAGACCGGCCGGCTCTGTACTCTATTGAGGGCGAATCTTGATTGACTGACAAAAGAAATTGATTATATCTTACTTATAATAAGAGGTGTAGAAATGATTGTATAATGACAACATTTTATTGTGCAACATCACGTACCAAATCTGGACAAGAATTTCGGGCTCCATACACAGCTTGTGGCTGGCTCTGAACATTCTAAATTAGAACCTGAACATGAACTGAATGCTTTAGATTGATATAGAAAAAACTCAATGGATCTTAAGTGTCTCAATATAATTCAAATATAGAAGAACGCAACAAGATGCATACATTTGGACCGTCAGTGTGAGTGGCCACAATATTTCTATTTTGAGGAAGTTCTTTGATTCGATTCACCTGTGATGATTCCATATACAATCAAGATTTGTGTTTAAAGAATGAAGATGAAATGATATATAATATATATACAATCAAGATTTGTGTTTAAAGAATGAAGATGAAATGATATATAATATTATGGATAATAGCGGCCTGGAATCTTTACAACACATATATACACTAGTGATCATATTTATAGAACAATCTATAAAACTGAAAGGCTATAATGTCAATCTAGAATAATTAATGCATATTGCAGATAAGGCTAACAAGATGTCAAGAATATCGGGCCTCTAAATAATAATTTCAAATTAACATGTTTAATTTTAGAACATCCCTATATTTTAATTATGAAAATATATAAAACAATTAAAATAATTAATACCTCTCTAGGATGAATTATTGTTTTGAATTTCTTCACAAATGGAGAACTAGACTTTTCATTGAACTGCAAAGATCATGCAACCAAAACATACATTAATTCATTGGTAGAACATTGAAAAAGAGAATGAATGATTATTTTTACAATGTCAGGATTGATACACTTACCAGTGTGATATGTTGAACTGAAGCAACCCTATGTTTAACAATATCACAATTTATGATAACAAGTGTGTTTGGCAGACTACCATCAGTCTAGTAAACAAAACATAAACAAACAACAAAATATCAGAACTAGCTAGGAACCAATTTTTTAAAACAACAACATAGATATAAGATTAATAATGTAGAAATATGACAAGAAAATGCTTCATTCCCTAGCAAGCATTTATATATATAGTGATAAATATCAATTCATACTTCCTAGAGTTCAATTCATAGGGATAGACATAATATGAAGAGAGACGAAGAGAGTTGAGAAGCCAAAATTCCAATAAATTTATTTATTGGAATAATGCTATAATTTAATGTGTAACAAGTTATCCCCTATATATAATATATAAGTTTTTTCTTTTAAAAGGTCAAATTTTTGAGAGTGATGTGTTCAAATTATAGCAAACTTGTAGAGGAATAAATTTTGATCACCTTTTTAATTATATCGTTTATAAAAGGATGATCTTAAATTTGACTCTCATAATCGCCCAAGTCCAACTATGTAAATATCAGTAACGGTTCTTATGCTAACAATTATGTATTTTTACTTTTTGTATAAGGTAAAAAAAATCAATAGAAAATGCGTTGGTTAAGTAACACACAAAACTTTAAACATGGAAAGTTATTAACAAATTTTTAACTCTATTAATTAGTATTTTATTCATAAAATTTATAAATAAGATATTTCGAATTATCAAAATAAATTTTAGTTATCTTGGTTTGATTCTTCTAATGTCTAGGCAAGACTTTTTAGACTCGTCTTTTGGTTATCTTTTATTTAAAAGGTCACTAAAGCTCGAACTCATTACCATATAAAAATGAGATTTGTGTTCTATTACCGAGTTATATAAACTTTCTTATAAGTCTTTTTCTTAAATAAATTAATAAACATTTGTGTTCACGACCCTTGCTAATCATCTTCGCAATATAAGGTTTGAAATCAAACAGAAGCAAATAAGTGAGAACAAGATAGAAATAAGAGACTTAAGTTATCAATAATTCAATTATATAATGATTAACAACTTTATTTGAGATGATAGGGCTTAATTTTTTTTTACTTATTTTTTTTCCTTTGATTCTCTTTGCTCGTAACTTTTGAATGCCTTTCACATTCACATCTCTTTGAAATAAAAGTTGATATGTTTTCCAAAAAATATGCTACATTTTGTTTTAGTTTCTCATCTCATACATCTAGTCCTTACTCAGTAGTATTCTTATTTACCAATGGGTTATAACACATTTTGTAGTAGACTTTTAATTACAACAAACTAGATAGTCGGGTCAAACATTTATTGGATCTTAATTGGATGATTTGGAAATAATGCAATATAAAGCATGACATTTAAAGGAAAAAATTGTTGGAAATGAGAGGATCTCTATGCATGTTCATCTCGATAAAAAAATGAAGGGGTTGTCATAGATGAGACTACTATGATTTCATAGGAATCTAACACATTTTTCTTTGTTAGTTTCTTTCTATTGATCACCCCTCGCTTTTATAAATTAATTTAATTAAATCATTTTAATACAACATGACCTTTAATTAAAAAAAAAAGGCATACTAATTATTATAGGTTGATTTTTCTTAATTTATTTATGTATGTTTTTTTTTTTTTTGCATTTACAGCCATGATAGCCATGACGATGGAAAACATTATTTTGTCCATTAAACCCAAATTTTCCCAATTAATATTGAGATATGATCATTTGATAGTTAAGGAAACTTTGAAGTAGAGTTAAAATATTAAAGCAAGGGTGAAGTGAAACATATCGTGTTTAATTGTCTTCTTCTTGTTGTTATCGCATAGGAAACATGTGTTAGTCAATGTGAAACACATCATTTTGAGTTTATAATGATATTCATACTAAAAGAATAAGAACTCTCAAGGGTCTTGGTATTCCAAACTCACTTTGAAGGAAGATGGATAAATAAAACTATTACGAAAAATAGAGTTGTGTTTTAAGAACTAGTCATCATGTGAACCGAAATTAATTGTTACGTAAGATAGTGCATCGATAAGCTAAAACTAGATTTCTTCGTCAAACAAAAGACAATAAGATAAAGTAACATTTAATCTCTTAAGATTATAACATATTTAGTTTGCTTACTAATTCTAAAGTGGAAACCATTAAATTTTGGGATGCCAACAAAAAAAAAAAGTTTCATTATAATTCTTGTCAACATTGGACTTTTTCACAAAAGTAATTAAAATAGAGTCCGTGTAAATATGCAATAGATGAAGAATTGAAGGACTTGTTGGAGCTACATAATAGAGGAAATTTGTCTAATGTGTGCTTAAATAAACTATTATTTTTTTTTTGATTTATTTGGAATGTTGCAACATTTAACTTAAATAACTATCTGGACAATCTATATAAATTTTAATTTTGAATAGTGTGATTCTCAAATAAAATTCAAATCTTGACTGAACACGTTAGTGGTCAATAAAAGAATTTTAGACAACCAATAAAAGAATTTTAGACAAACTATCTCTTAAAGCTATCATTTAATTATGATCACTACTCTTTTTCAGTTTTACAATATTTTTTCATTATTATCTTCAATGCTAAAAGCATTGGAACAAATACAAAAACAAGCCATCTAATCCATTGTCTAGCATAAATTGGTGCACTACATTCAAGTTTGTTTCTACCAACCCTATTATAATTTAGGTTGTTAGAAAGTTTTAGGGTTTCTCAACCCAAGATTAAACAACATCTTCCTAGTTCAACTCAATAGTCTTAATCCTTTGGTGGCTCGCTCGGTCCCCAAATTTGAATTACCGTGCCTCCTCCAAATTCTTAATTGTAGTCAATTCTAGATTAACATTTGATCTCAAGTGGACAATCTAATAATCATCGAAACATAGTCTAGACTTCATAACTGCTTCGATGAACATCTAAGACTGATGGTGGCTCTTGTTGGTCAAATGGTGAAGACTTTGTTCTAAAGAAGATGAAGTCGAGCCAGTGTCTGGGCACGAGGTTTTTGATGCCTTAGACTAAAAAAGTAAATTCATCTAATGGCCTATGCTTCAAATTCATAAATGAAAAAAACAAAGAGAAGTAGGAGATCCAATTAAGTTTAATTACCTGTTCGGAAATGTAAAGGCGCTGGCTGTTCTTGAAAGAACCCTTTTTTAACTGGGGACCCCATCTATTTATATGCAGGATAATAAAGCTAGATTAGATACAGATTAGATAGATAGATAGATACATTAGATATATATATGCGTACCTGCATGATAGAGAAGGCCAGAGAAGTGAGTGATGAGTTAGCCAATCGTAAATTATAGGGACAAGTGACTTCCATTGTTTATAACCCTGCTCTTTTTCTTTCTCTTTCTCTTTCTCTTTGCTTTCTTTCATTCATCAAAGGGCCCTGGTCGGTCAGTCACTTTTCTGGGCCGCCGCCGCCGCCTCCTCTCTTCTCCACATGCTTCTTCACCATTTCTCGCTCTTCTGACCTTGACCGTACAACGTTGTTTTTCTGTGTCGGTAAACAATTGATCAATAAGTAAATAAATTTGGTTTTTAAATACGCAAAATCAAACCTGCGCTCTATGTCAAATGACAGATAGATAAATGCATGCATATTTAGGGCCCATTTGTTACACATTTTAGTTTTTGTTAATTTGATAATTAAGACATAATCCTTCTTTATTTGAATTATGTGTCAAATAATTTATTATCCTCTCACCTGTCTAATAATTAATCAAATTAATAAATTTATTAAATTAAATACTAAAATACACTTTTATTTATTTTTGTAAATTTTTTGACATACAATTTTTTTTTTATCTTTTTTTGTTTGTTTATTATGTTATTAAAATGTATAATTAATATCTTAAAAAATAATATTATATTATAAATTGTAGAGAATATATAGATATAATAAATTTATAATATGACTTTGTATATGTGTATAGAAAAAAATGATATATGTTTAAATTTATGTTTTATTATTATAATAATTTTATATAATATAAAAAATTAGAAAGAGAAATAAAAATAATAATAATAATAAATGAAAAAAAATAAAAGAGAATAAATAAAAAATATTAAAATATGATGAGTGAAATAAGTATTAAAAATATTAAAATATAATGAATTTAATTATAATTTTTAAAAATTAAATAGCTCAAAATAGTTAAACATCATTTTATTTTATTTTCTTTCTTATCTATCACATACTTTAATTAATTAATCAAAATACTAAAATATTATATATTTTAAATTATTGTTATTATTAACTATTTTATTATTATTATTTATTATTACCAATAATGAGTAATAATATATAACAAAATATTTAATATTATATCTTATGAATATGAACAATTTATTTCATTTTAATTTGATATTATAAATATCATCACAAACACATCTAATAGTTTATATGTCATTAATTTTATATTATTAAAAAATATTTAGTAATTTATTTATTTTTATTTTTTATTATTATAAATAAAATTTTAAAATTATTAATATATTTTTAAGTTTTTAAATTATATATATTATTTTTACATATATATAAATTTATTAATATATATATATTAAGTTTTATTATTTATATTATATTTTTTTTTATAATTTAATAAGAATATTTATATATATATAGTAAGTGAAAAAATATATATAACATTAATTTTACTTGTTATATTCAAAGTGTTTTGAATATATATTTTTTTAGCCAATTTAAAAAACCGAATCAAATTCAAATAAATTCTTAAAACAAAATTTAAGTTACCTCTGAATTTGATCATGCAACGAGCAAGCAAGCGAATATTTCAATAAGAAAGAAGGAATATAGATATGAACTCAAGAGTTTTGAAATTTCAACAAGAAAGAAGAAATATAGATCCAGACTCAATAGTTAAAAAGAAGAAATAGAGATAACAAAAATAAGAAGGTAGATTGATTATCTGATAGTATATAATAGAAATGAGAGGGAGGGAGGTGGGCTAGGGTTAAAGTATTAAAAAATGAGAATAAAAATAGAGATAAGAGAGGGAGAGGATGTTTTCTGAGAAAAAAGAGTAGATATAAGAGATAAGAGTAGATATAAAAGAGGGAGATGTTGGCGGAGAAAATAAGAGTCGATATAAGAGAATGAGAGTTGAGAGTGATATAAGAGATAAGAGTAGATATAAAAGAGGGAAATGTTGGGGGAGAAAATAAGAGTCGATATAAGAGAATGAGAGATGTTGGCGGAGTAAATAAGAGTAGATATAAGAGGGTATAAGAGAGGGAGAGATACGCGGCAGAAATGGGATATAAGAGAGAGATGGGCGGCAGAAATGGGCGTAGGCCAGAGGAATTATTTGATTAGGGTTAGGGCATAAGATAAATGAGAATAAATAGGAGAGATATGCACCGGTTGTATTTTGTTGTAGAAATAAAGATTATTATATTTAATTTAAATATATAATTATTTAATTATATGTAATAAATTATATAATATATAATAAAATAATTAATTAAAATAAATAATAATAAATGAATTCATTTTCAAATTATGTATGTAGTTAAAATTTCAACGTGAAAATCCGTATCTAAATTCGAATAAGTTTAAAATTCAATTAAAAAATAGAAAATAAATTCAAATTGAATTTAAATTCGGTAGGTTTTGTTTCATACCTATATAACACCCTAACTATAAATATTATAAATAAAAATGTTTAATAAAATAAAATTTTAATAATTTATCTTTTTATTCGATATCATTATTAAAAATAAATTATATTTCTTATGTTTATAAAAAAATACAATAATAATCTAATTAAAATTAACTAAAATTACATTAAAACAAAAATAATATTTATATTAAATAAAATAAAAATACCGCATATATAATTTATCATAATTCATAAATTATTTAATATTCAATAAATAATATTATACCAAGTAAAAAAATAATTTTAATTTTGATAATTTTTAAATAAAATAATAGTTAGGATCCATAGTCAAAATCAAAATTTTACTTAAAATTATCAACTTTATACATTTTTAAAATTAAGAGTTTATTTAAAATAATGAGAATTTATTTTAAAATAATATTAGCTATATCTTATCGTATAATATAATTAATTAATAAATAATATTAAAGGAAATTAACATTAAAGGAAATCATATTTACAAAATTATTTCCATAATTTATTTATTTGAATAAATAATTAAAATAAATTTAATTTATAAATATACATTTATTTTCTAAAGAAGAATAAAATTATAAATAAAACAAAATTATTTATAAACTTATAAATAGTAAATATTATCTGTGTAAATTTCAAATTGTAAAAATTTAACTTATTTAAAAGTTTATCGAAATAGAATGGTTAGTCTATTCTACAATGGTATAATTTTAACAATCAACACGATATTTTAAAATTTTACGATTGTAGAATAGACTTACGATAGTAGAATGGACTAACGATTTTGATTTAGATAAATATATTACCGTCTTAAATAAAAATGTATATATCTTCAATGTTTTTTATGTTTATTCTGAAAATTATGTGTTTGAAGTCTACTTTATTTTATTCATAAAGTTTACTGCCACCAAGAAAAGAAAATTGATGGGAGAGGGGACGTAAAAGAACAATCAAGTGATTTATATCATGAAAATTAAGCTAGTACATTACAAATAACAAATCAATTTAGAGAAGGCCTTTTTAATTTAAATTTAATACAAAACTAATAATAATTTTATTTCAATAATAATGTATCAAGAAATAGAAGAAATAATAAAGACATGAAATTCTATAAAAAAATCTAAGGAAATAATACTACAATAATAATGACATGTCACATGCAGAACTATTTAATAAAGAAAAAACTAAACAAATAACACAAAAATAAATATATCACATTGTTTGTAATAATGTGCCTTCTAGTTTCAATATGTAATGTTAGCAGGACAATCAAGTGTTGTTTTGAAATTCACAAACTCAATATTGGAGTTGTACGTCGTGAGACCGAATAAGTTAGTCACAACTTTACTATTTTTCTTCTTGGTGGAAGGATGGATGGTACACCTCATTTCGTGCTTTTGTTATTATAGATGCAAACTAGAACCCATTCATCGCACTATACATTAAACAAATTAATATATATAAAAAACAAAATTAATGAAATCATAATAAATTAGAACACTTTAATTAATAAAGTTCTATCAAAGTGATTAGCCCTTTTCCCGCTCGAATGCTCCACATAAGGAAGATTATATATGTTCATGCATTATCTTCTTCTTTTGTTGTACACTACTTATAGATAGAAATTTAGTACAATTTAATCCATAATGGATGATTTTACTATTATAGTTGTTGATGGTAGTAGACTTTAGTGGTGATTCTAGTATCTACAAATGTAATTGCTTAGTTTTAAATTTTATATTTAAATTCAACCGAGACAATTAATATTTAAGATAATATTATTGAGTTAATTTGTCTTCACCTTATTGATGGTTGTCACCACATATTTCAATGAAATTTTTAAAAATAATATTACTAAACATATATCCAAATCTAAAAAAAAGTATCAATAAATTTATTAATCTGACTTATTACTAAGTTTAAATTTAACCTTATTTTCAAATAATCTCATCTAGTACACATGTATAAAATCGGTGACAAAAATAGTTTCTAAATATCAATGATTCATAAAGTTGATTAAATGAAGGCTAAGTCAAGATTTAGGAAATGAGAAAAGATCAAGAAACCCTATTTTCGAACGGAGAGAGATGTGTTGTACCTGAAGCTCGTCTTTGGCCATGGTGGAATACATCTCGATCGGATCCATTCAGGTTATACTAAATAATTATACTAAATAATGCAGAACACCCTTTTCATTTTCAAATTATCCTGCACCTTCTTCTCTTGAAATTTATAATTATAAAATATATTTATAATTATAATTAAACATACTTAATTAAAATTAAATATTATATTATATATTAAAATAGATTAAATAAATATTAAAATTAAATACATTAAATAAATAAATATTAAAATTAAATTAAATATAAATGTTAATATACATAATTTATTATATACTTATAATAAAAATAATTGAATGCACACTTAATAATTTAATTAAATAAAATATAAACAAAGTGTCTAAAATGATCCTAAATTTGAATGATGTATTTATAGTTAGTCATTATAACACATCATTTTTGTAAATATATTTAATCTTTTAAAATTTTATCACATGATTGATTATGTTTTTATTATTCATGTTTTGACTTGTCCACTTATAATCACACCGCAAGACTTAATAACCTCCTAGTTAAAATGTGTGCATCACTAATATCTAATCTAATCGTAATTGTTTTTTAATCCGAGTTAAAAATTGTGTACATTAATATCTATATTTTTATTGTAAGTGTTTTGAAAAGTTGTAGGGTTCAACCTATCTTATCCGGTCTATTATAAAATTATCTTTTAAAATTAAGAAATTATAAATAATAAAATTATAAATTATTTTTTCAATTTAATATATTTTATTTATTTTAATACTTTGTAACTATAGCACGTGGGTAGGCGGGTGCTAGCTTCAAACAACTGCTTAAGCAAAGCATTAGACGTATTTCAATTAGACGACCTCGTCTAATGAAATCAAACATCCCCGTCTAATAACAGAATCCATTAGACCACCTAGTCTAATGGGATTAGACTAACGTCTAATTACAATCACTTCAAAATAATCTGACGGAGTTAGACTACACGTCTAACTTTCACCAGTTATACTGCACGTCTAACTTTCACCAGTTAGACTGCACGTCTAACTTTCTCTTTCTATTAGACTACACGTCTAACTCCATGAGTTAGACTACACGTCTAATTACGGCTGCACTTCAGACTAGTCTGAAGGAGTTAGACTACACGTCTAACTTTCACAATCCATTAGACTACACGTCTAACTCCACGAGTTAGACTGCACGTCTAATTCCGGATTCATTAGACTACACGTCTAACTCAATGAGTTAGACTGCACGTCTAATTACGAGTCTATTAGACTGCACGTCTAACTCCACGAGTTAGAATGCACGTCTAATTATTAATCCATTAGACTACACGTCTCACTCCATGAGTTAGACTGCACTTCTAATTACGAGTATATTAGACCGCACGTCTAACTCCACGAGTTAGACTGCGCGTCTAATTATTTATCCATTAGACTGCACGTCTAACTCCACAAGTTAGACTGCACGTCTAAGTACGAGTACATTAGACCGCACGTCTAACTCCACGAGTTAGACTGCACGTCTAATTACTGATTCATTAGACTGCAGGTCTAACTCCACGTCTAATTACGAGTACATTAGACCGCACGTCTAACTCCATGAGTTAGAGTACATGTCTAATTACTGATCTATTAGATTGCACGTCTAACACCGCTTAGTTAGATTGCATGTCTAATTACGAGTCTATTAGACTGCACGTCTAACTCCACGAGTTAGACTGCACGTCTAATTCTAAATTCATTAGACTGCACGTCTAACTCAATGAATTAGACTGTACGTCTAATATCATGCATCTAATACCAAATCGGTCTAATGAACCTCATTAGAACTAAGTCTTATGAAATCTGACTTCCATACACATGCATCAAATACATTTAGACGCATATATAATCCATTCATCATTTCATCATCAAATTTCCAATAGTCAAACTTACTCAAAATAATTTGACCCAACATTATGTTATTTCTCAATTGCTATTTCACATTTAGTTCTGGCATGTTCAAAAGTATTGCAGAAAACATATTCAATTGCTTTTGCACATTTTGCACATTTGGGATTTGTTTTTTTAGTGCAAAGAGATTTGTTCTTTCATTGTAACCAACCTTCCACATTCTTTCTTTCTTCCCCCATTTTCATGCTATATTTTCTTCAGAATTTTTATCAGTAATTGGTTCATTACCTTTGTTACGTTTCTGTTTTTCCTTGATAATTATTTTAGCAATCCTATCAATTTATTTTTCAGATGCCTCTTAACATTCCATCACAAATTCTTTGACTCCTTATCCTTATTGTTTTTCTTTATTTCTATTTTAATGAATAACATAAAATAACAACAAAACATAGAATTTGTTAGATAAAATTAGATCGGTTAAATAAAACTTAACAAAAATAAAACTCTTGTGCAGGAACAGGCAAAGAACCGAACCGGTCAAATTACTCAACCGGTTAAGAAACTCAATCGGTCAAGCAATTAAACCGACCAAAAACCTGACCGAATAAGAAAGACAAGATCGATCAAAACAGAAGGCCAAAAACACTAGACAGTCGGTCATTTAGAAGGCAAAGAATAACCGGAAGTCATCCGGTTAACACACATAACCGACCGGCATAAAAAGATACTTCGAGTATCTGTTGAGAATGATGCCAAATGAACAGACAGAACATTGCCATATTCATACAAGTCTAAGGAAAGTCTGCAGGCTATAGAAGACCGTCCTACAAGATCTTTCCACTTCAGGATAAATCAGAAAGGCAATCTTCCAAGTACAGACAACTATCTAACCGACAGTTACCACATTGAGTAAAAGACAAACCTAGCCGGTTTGACCTACACACTGGAAGACTAGACCGCCATGTCTAAAAAGTTGACCGTCAGGTCTGAATCACTGAACCTCTGCTCAACCAATCAAATTCAAGGAAATGAAATGTGACCGTTGGCACATTTCACCTATAAAAGGAGGAGATGAAGAGGAATAAATGCAAGTCACAAGTTCTGAGAATCTTATATAACCTAAGTCAAAAACTGTGTTTCATCTCTCTAAGATCAAGAGATCAAGTGTGTATTTACAATTTCGGTTAAAATTGTACGGGTGTTATCGAGCAGGAAATAAGTCTCGATCGGATTGTGTTTTATTCCTTAGTGAATATCCTTCTCGCGGTTTCGAGAGGAAGGGTGACGTAGGAGCTTTATCTCCGAACATCCATAAAATCTGTCTTGTTACTTGCTTTTTGCTTACTTCACTTTATTACCGATCTGCACTAACCGCTTCGACCGACTCTACATTACCTAAACCGAATTATTAAGATCCAAAACCGACCCAACAACTTCCAAACCTGTCTTATCCAAATCCGGTTCTGCCTATCTCGTGTGTGTGCTGCTTTAACCTGAAACAAACCACTTCCGCGCTTGAACTTTGTTCAAGGGTTTGTAACAGTTTGTGTAGTATTGAAACCCCGGTATTGATCTCTAACGGGATTAATCACCACCCTTTGAGTGAGACGCGATAACCGGCCAACCCCGGTCCCCCAGTCGCGACCTAGATCCTAACAATTGGTATCAGAGCAGTTAGTTTCAATACTCAAGCAAACATGTCTTTCGATAGGCCCCTAATTCTAGAAGGTGACGACTTTGCCAACTGGAAGGCACGCATGCACCTACATTTAATCACAATGGATGACGAGATGCAGTTCATCATAGCCGAAGGACCGATAATCATTGACAATGACAGGAAGGATTGGACAGCTGAAGATATGAGAAGAAACAATCTGGATAATCATGCCAAGAACCGCATCTCCAACGGTGTGGACAGAAACACGTACTGCAAGATCAGAGACTGCAAAACTGCAAAGGAAACATAGGAAACGGTTATTCAGATTCATGAGATAAATGAAAGAACCAAGGAAAACAAGATAATGGTGGCTACTCAGAAGTTTGAAAACATCAAGATGAGACCGGGAGAAACAATGAGAGAATATAGTGACCGGTTCACAGGTGTGATAGACGAGCTAGCAACTCTTGGCAAGAGGTATGACAACAAGGAAGTCATCATGAAAGCGTTAAGATCTCTTCCAAGTGCGTGGGACATAAAGACAATGGTGATGAGAGAATCAAACTGCCTAAGAAAGATGAAACTACATGATGTATTCGAAGATCTTAAGGCATATGAGTTTGAAATGAGATCTAGGACTGAAGAAGAAGTTTCAAAAGTTTCAACCTCAACCTCAACCAGAGCATTGATCACATCCACAGAACCTGTTGCACCTACACCGATCAGAACCGCTGAACAGTTCACCGAGGATGCCATGGCAATTCTTGCACAGAAATTTGGGAGATTCATGAAGAGAAGGCAACCGACAAACAACTACAATTATGGTGATAAATCTAATGTAAGATGTTATAACTGCAATTGTTTGAGACATTTCCATGGGAATGCAGAAAACCAAGGATAGATGACCGGAAACCGGATAATCAAAATAACTGAAATAACTATCAACAAACCGGTGAAGGAAGTGAGGTTCAGAAAGCACTGATAGCCGATGATGGTGGAAGCTTATGGACTCACAGTGATAGTGATGATGAACTCACATGCCTCATAGCAAATGAGGAACAGGTATTTGACTCTCCTTGTGAAGAATTTACTAAAGATGAGTTATACAATGCGTTGAATGACATGGTAGCAGAGTATAAGAACCTACTAACTATATTACCTAAGCAACCCAACTTTAGAGCCGACCTCATAGTACCCACCTTGACCGAACCAAAGATCTTACAACCTGATGAAACCCCTACATTAGAAACCGAGGCAGCACCTGAACTATCCTCTGAGACCGAACAGCTCAAGGAGACAGTTCACGAGCTGACCAAAGAGGAAAATGCCCGACTCCAGTATAGATCTAGAGAAATGGTAAGGAAAATGTGTAGTTATAAAAGACACCCTACTTGCATGTTTGGTCTAGGATACAAAAACAATAGATCCCAAAGCCAAAAACACCTAGACAAAGCAAGGCTCACAAAGGATGATCTTCCCTTTGTAAGTTTTATAAGAAGTTCCTTAACCGCTGAAGAGGAACTAACTGCCTACTATACGGAAGACAAACTAACCTACGTAGGTCCAACCGATTTTGAGAAATGGCTTCACCCTGAGAAAATGAAAGCCAACCAGCTCAAAAATAGGCAAGCCAACTCACAACCATATAGGACAAACCAAAGATCATCTCCACATAATGCCTTCTTAGGAAAACAGAAAGATTCAAAACCGAGTGCAAGAAAAGTAGTTAAAACATTGACTAGGAAAGCTGTTCGGTTTGTCAAGGTCTGGATACCCAAGGGACTAATCAATTGTGGACCCAAGTAAATGTGGGTACCAAATAGTTGTAAATATGTACATTTTGCAGGATATAAAGAAACGGCTAGGAAACTCTGAATGGTACTTGGATAGTGGTTGCTCCAGGCATATGACCGGAACAACAATCTTCTAACCGACATCATAATAGAAACCGATGCATTAATCACCTTTGGTGACAACTCAAAAGGTAGAACTGTGGAAAAGGGTAAGATTGTCCATGGTAATTTAACAATTGATAATGTACTCTTAGTTGAAAACCTACGTTTTAACCTGCTAAGCATTAGTCAAATGTGTGATGCTGGATACACTGTAAAATTTCTTAAACATGCATGCCTAGTTAAGAATTCTCAAGGCATTACACTACTAACCGGAAATAGGTTAGGAAACATCTACAAGGTAGATTGGAATAATAAAGTAGAATGTCCTATATGCATGATAGCTAAAACCGATCAAACCTGGTTGTGGCATACAAGACTAAACCACTTAAACATGAAAACCTTAAACTATATTCGCGGTAAAAGGTTAGTCGAGGGAGTTCCCGACATAGTGTTTAATAAGGATAAGGTTTGTTCAGCATGTCAAATGGGTAAACAAACTAGGTCAACCTTTAAGAGTAAAGGACACATTCAATCTAACCGACGCTTAGATCTTCTTCACATGGACTTATTTGGACCGATTAGGGTCGTCAGCCTAGGAGGTATGCTTTACACCATGGTAGTTGTTGATGATTATTCTAGGTATACATGGGTAATATTCTTGCCATCCAAACGTGAAACCACATCAAATTTGATCACACTACTTAAACGTTTGCAAAACGAAAAATCAACATGCATCAATAGCATTAGAAGTGATAGAGGAACCGAATTTACAAATAGTACTTTAAATGCATTTCTTGATGAATCTGGTATTAGACACGAGTTGTCTAGTGCTAGGACTCCTCAACAGAACGGCCTGGCCGAGAGAAGAAACCGAACCCTCAAGGAAGCCACACGGTCCATGATAGCCGATTCGGGCATTGCCCAGAAATTCTGGGCTGAAGCTATCAACACCGCATGTCATACACAAAATCGGTCTTTGGTTAACAAGTTTCACAACAAAACACCTTATGAGGTATATTTTGATAGAGTTCCTAACCTCATGTATCTTAAGATTTTCGGTTGTAAATGCTACATTCACATAAATGGCAAAACTTATCTATCTGCTTTTGATGCAAAAACAGATACTGGGATCATGTTAGGTTACTCAGCAGTGAATAAAGCATATAGAGTGTATAACAATAGAACCTTAACCGTGGATGAATCACTTCATGTTGTTTTCGATGAATCGGTTGAAAGCAACACTGCATCATGCTTTGATCTACACAACAGATTGGAAAATGACAATATCCATTCTGATAGTGAAGATGAGATTCTGGTTTTCAGGCGATTTGTCCATGACCAAATGGGTAATGATGAAACCTAGCCGGATCAAGCTGTCCCACAACAGAAAGCTGACATCTCGGTCCAAACAGAGGAAATCGGTCGGTCTGACACCCCTGTTCAGCCTACCGATACATCTAGCCTTGATCAAGTAAACGGTAAGTTGGTAGACATTCCTGAACCGAACCTTAAAAGGAACACCAATCATCCTCCTGAGCTAATTATAGGTGACCCTTCAGAACCTGTTCGAACTAGGCGTCAAATTCTGGAGGAATACTTCAATTCCGCTTATATATCCCAGATTGAACCGAAAAGAGTGGATGAAGCATTGTCAGATCCGGATTGGATCTTGGGAATGCAAGAAGAGTTAAACTAGTTTGAGAGTAACAAAGTCTGGTACCTAGTCCCTAGACCGAAAGATTAACCGGTCATAGGAACAAGATGGGTATTTAGAAATAAACTCAATGAAGACGGTTTGGTCACGAGGAACAAAGCCAGATTAGTGGCACAAGGATACAAACAGGAAGAAGACATTGATTTTGAAGAATCATTTGCCCCTGTAGCTAGGATTGAAGCTATTAGGATTTTTCTAGCCTTTGCTGCATTCAAAAATTTCAAAGTTTTTCAAATGGATGTTAAAAGTGCAATTTTGAATGGTGACCTACGTGAAGAGGTATACGTTGAACAACCACCAGGTTTCAAAAATGGTGAACTACCAAACCATGTATACCGGTTAAACAAAGCTTTATACGGTCTAAAGCAAGCTCCTAGAGCCTGGTATGACACACTAACCGCATTCTTACTAAAACCTGACTTCACCATCGGTTCGGTGGACAAAACACTTTTTAAGTTTGAGAAAAAGGAAAATATCCTACTTGTTCAAATTTATGTATATGATATTATCTTCGGTTCAACCGATCCTAAGTGATGTGATAAATTCTCAACCCTGATGACTAACAAATTTGAAATGAGTATGATGGGAAAATTAAGTTTCTTCCTAGGCCTACAGGTTAAGCAACTCGAAGAAGAAACCTTCATAAGTCAACCCAAGTACACTAAGGAACTTCTAAAGAAATTTGGGATGGACACATGCTCCTCAGCCGCTACTCCAATGAGCTCATCAGACAAATTGGACAAAGATGATGAGGGTCAAGCAGTAGACCTGACCGCTTACCGAGGCATCATCGGTTCTCTTCTATACCTGACAACAAGTAGACCGGATATTCTATTTGCAATCGGTGTTTGTGGAAGATTCCAGGCCAATCCAAAACAGTCTCACTACACAGCCGCAAAGTGAATCTTGAAATACCTAAAGGGAACTCCTGACGTCGGCTTGTGGTATCCAAAGGACTCATCTTTTAACCTAACAAAATATTCAGATGCAGACTATGCAGGTTGCAAGGTTGATAGAAAAAGCACCAGCGGAACATGCCAATTTCTAGGTGATCGGCTTGTTTCAAGGCACAGCAAGAAACAGACATCAGTTGCCACATCAACCGCAAAAGCTGAATATCTGGCAGCAAGAAGCTGCTGTTCACAACTTCTTTGGATCCAACAACAACTGAAGGATTTCGGTATCACGGTCGAAGAGTCTCCAATTTTCTGTGATAACACAAGTGCCATAGCGATCACCTACAACCCGGTTTTACACTCTAGAACCAAGCACATTGACATAAGCCATCACTTCATTCGGGAACATGTCATGCTGAAGGACATCCGGCTGGAATACGTATCGACCGATCAACAAGTAGCCGATATCTTCACAAAACCCTGTAGGAAGCTAAGTTTTCTCAATTCAGACTCACACTCGGTTTGACCGATATTAATCAACTTATTCCTAAGGATGCTTAAAAAGGGAAATCGGTTCGGAGAGACAAAACCGGTAGTTCCTCCTAATTTGTAAGATTCCAAATTTCCCAAGGTATCTATGGAAGAACCGCCTGATCTATCAGTCAGAGTAAACCGACCGGTTATTTAGTGCATGCACAAAATAACCGCATCGGGACGAACAACTGATAACTGACCGGTTTGGAAATAGCTTATTTCAAATTATTTAGCCTCCAAACAAAAGTGGAATAATTATCTATGTTTGAACTTTTCTGTTCTGAAAAACTGCCTTTTCAAAGTAAATATGGTCATACCTCAAAAGACGTGAAGATATGATATCTTTCACCGTCCAGGCCTATGACCTACATCCTAGGTTGTAGACATACCTATTTAATGCAAAATACTTTATCCTATGGTTAATAGACATCATTACCTGTGACACACTGGATAATAAGATCATCCCTCCACTAATATATAAATTAGACAAACCTTAAACAAAACAATCACAAGATATAACTTATTATCTCACTAAGACAAAATATCTCAGTTTCCAAACATCCTTCAAGTGGATTTCAAATCTGCTCTAAGTACTGGACACTACGATGTCTTCAAAATGATCAAGTCACTTGAATACACTGGTCTCCAACACTTTCTGGATGACAAACATGTCATCTACCCTGAATCAGTACTGGAATTCTTCTACAATGCCAGGGTTTTTCGTGGAACTCCTCACTTTGACACACACATTCAGTCAAAAGTGGGAGGGATTGTATTCGATTTCACCGAAAGTGACTTTGCAAGATGTTTCGACCTACCAAAGCAAGGGCTGACCGACCTTAATGTACCGGCTGAACTAAAAGCCGAGATCTCCTTAGCCTTTGCCCGGTCAACTCAACTAGTTGATGACCACGGTGCCAAGTCACTGTTGAAAGCTGAATACCAGCTTCTCAACGACGTGATCGGTCGAGGCATCCTGGGAAGGGATGTGACCAACACTTATTGTACCGCTGCTTTCAACATGATGGCCGCCATAACTACGGGTACGCCAGTAAACTGGTTAAGGGTGTTGTTCGACGTCCTAATCTGGATGATTGGCGTTCGAACAGTCGGTCTCGTTCCTCAACTAAGCTGTCTACTTCTGGAGCTTGGAGTTCCACACTATCCGGGCGAAGGGTTGAACCAGGCTCAGGTAATCACAAAAGAGGTCACTGACTCATTATATGAGTGGTTTGAAAAAGCTTGGAAGAGGAGGAACCGCCACATCAACTCCAACGGTCACACCAACTCCAACGGATATTAATTCACTCCTTCCTACAACCAGTCATTTTGTTGCACGCACCGGTTGTATCTCTGTTCAACTCTTTTATGGTTATTTCGACATGGTTTATGTTGTCTTCGGTTTCAATCGGTTACTTTTCGGTGTCTTGTAGCATCCGTCATTAATTAAAAGTAACATTCAATTAATGTAGTAACTCCCAACTACATGAGTAATTACTATCCAAATAACTTGGTTACTTTTGAACTAAATTCTTACCTCGAGCTCCGCAACCGGTCAAAAGTAACCTCTTCCCAATACGTTTTGGAAACATAAATATTCTCTTCATTAATAAGACAAAACTGATCTTCAACATTAAATGCTGATATTTTCCCTCCAAATCTGGATCTATATAAGGAGGCATCCCCTAATCAACTTAACACATCTCAAAACAAAATTTCTTGAACTCTCTCTCTTAGCAAAGTTTGAATCATGCCGAGCCGAACTCTAGGAAACTTTTTGAGCATTGATTTTGATTCCTGTATGGAACATTGGGATCTGGAAACCAAGGAGCTCATGTTTGAATCCCTCATTGACACCGGTCTTCGCACCTTTCTCGAAGAATCCGGTCTCATACTTCTTCCGGATGTCAAGACCTTCTTCAGAAGTGCCTGTATAAGAGGAAACTACATTGTTTCCACAGTAAGAGATCACACCTTCTATCTGGATGAAAACGAGTTTGCTCAAATGTTTAACCTGCCCACAGAAGGATTTTCCGATTTCCCAACAAGGATGGGAAGTGCAGCAACCGATTACTCAGAATTCTTCTCTGGTACCGATGTACCGGTGGAGAACTACGGGCTGAAAACCCGCCTTGCCCACCGCATCCAACTCCTCTATTAGATTTTTAACCGATCTATCATTTGCCAATCTCCTAATCAACGCTACTCGAAAAGAATGTTTGACATGATGACCTACATTGTTAGCAATATGCCTATCAATTGGTCATCGGTCATTTTCCAAAATCTGAAAACTATGGTGCTGACCAAGAAAGGTCTCGGATATGCTCCTCATATAAGTCGGCTCATTCTCAAATATCGTCCAGAATTTGGACCGGGCACATCGGCATCTCCTTCAAACATTCTTGATATGGATGGGGTGGAAGAAAAGCTTTCTAGGGTAGTTATTACATAAGTTGTATCTTTATTTCAAATGTATTTCTATTCCTAAACCGATCCATGTATCGGTTTCTATCTTGTACTCTTTCTTCAATAAAAATCTATTTCAGTTTCATAACCGTGTCAAAAGTTGCAAAATCAGAACATCTATCTAACTAACCTGTTAATATCGATAAATCACATCGTCTTCGTTGAAAAAATCCGATCAAATTCAAAAAACCGCATCATCGCGGTTCATAAATTACATCACTTCATAACAGGTTTCAAAAAGGGACCGCTTCATCAGATCCAAAATACCACTCAAAATCTTTGGAGGGAAATTTCCCGCCCAAAAGACTCCTGCTCAAATTTCCCGCTTTGATTTCCCGCCGATCTTCTCCCGCCTTCGGATTGCCGCCCATTGTTTGCCGCCCAATGAACTTGGAGGGAAAATTCCCGCCTAAAGGTGATGGGACGGTTTGCGACGGTTGGGATTCCAAACCGCAACCATAAAAAGGGTCCTTGGCCATTTTATTTCATTCTTACGCGAAAAGGCTTTCTCTCTCTAGCTCTCAACTTTCTCAAACTCTCTCAAGACAGCTTTCTCTTGCTCTCTCGATTCAATCATTAACAATGGGTCGCGATTCTGCACTATTCAAACATATCGTCCAGGTCGACTTTGAAGAAATCCGAGCAAACGGTTCGGCTCCGGCAAAGCAAGTCTTATCCCGGATCTCCGAGTCTGGCCTCGAACACTTTCTAGGCAGTCCTTTCATTCTATACCATGAAGCGGTTGAGGAATTCTTTAAAACCGCATCTCTCACCGGAAGAACAATAACCGCAACCGTCGGCGGTCAACAGTTCGAACTAACCGAAGAGTCGGTCGCTGAAATCTTACAACTACCAACGGAAGGAAGCATCATTTCGGCGGATCTAGATAAAGAGACCTTCGAGGCGGCTTGCCAGGTTCTCTCGGCAACCGCGGCTCCCATAGAAGTCTTCGGGAAGAAATCATCACTTCGACCGGAATACAGACTGCTATGTGATATATTCACCAAATCGGTCCAAGCAAGAGGGGGAAATTATGACAGTCTCACCAAGGCGAAAATTGAGATGCTTGCCGGTTTGATCAACGACGTTCAAATCAACTGGGCGAAGGTAATTTTCAATAACTTTTGTGAAATGGTGAAACCGGATTCCACCCGGTCATGGGGATACGTCATCCCACTTGGGAAGATTATGCTCCACCACAACATCAACACCGGTCCTGGTGTTATTCTTTCGTCAAGCAAAATCATAAGGTCCCGCCAATTCACGGAAAGGAAGAGCGAAAGGAAGGCCTCCGGTTCTACGGGTGGCTGAAGAAAGAAGGTAGGCGCTAAGAAAGCAACTCCGGTAAAAGGAAAATCCGGAAGCAAGAAAGACAAACAACCGATAGAATTCGCAGATCCGCCGTCCGAAACGCAAAATGAGGACGATTCGTCGTCTAGTTCTGACCGAACCGCTTCACAGAATACCGAGGATAATGAGTCCGGTAAAGGAAAAGGACCGATAGACGAGGAACAATCGGCCAGTCTTGAAAATGCCGATACCGGTGCAGAGGGCCCTGAGGAAGAAGATGTTCACGCTAACGACAACACCCAAGAGGTGGCCGGAAATATCGTGAGCAGAATCATGGAGGAGATCAACCAGCAAGGTCGCGAGGCGTCCGAAGTATTCTATCAGTGGTTCCAGCACCGGAATCATATATTCTACAAACAAATGTTACCGGGTCTAACCGCTGGACAGAAATTCGAAAGGTTGATGGAGATAGAGGAGGAAGTCATCAACCTAACAAAAGCTCAGGATCCCAATGAAGCCTTGGACCGACACGCAATAGTAGAACCACTTGTTCGGTTACAAAAGCTAGCCGAACATATCAACACCTAAAAGAAAAGTATACTCCGGGAACACCGAATTCTCAACTACAACTCTTGGTGTTGGAGCTTCTTGCGGTCAAGGAAAGAGAGATAACCGATGAAGTGGCGCGGCTTGAGGCAGAGCCCGAACATTAAGATACATCAAACCCACCATCACCTAAGGATGATGGCGGTTAGAACCCAATCGATACAGAAATAGCTTCTCCTCCAGCGGATCAGACGATCAACATAACCGACGATAGGACAGAGCCTCCTCTCACCGACTTACACGCATCTGTTCAAACCGGGAATTCAGAACCGGCCGTAATGGAAGAGAGGGTCATAACTATCATCGAAGAATTTGCCAACGACGTGGTTCGACCTTGGAAGAAGAAAGTTAAGAAAACCGCGGTCCAAGCGGTCAAGATAGCCGAGACAACAAGGAATGATCTTGGCGAGGCGGTCAAGCGGATCACGTCGTTCGAAACCAACTACGGTAAAGCCGATGTACTGTATGGCGCTCATCTTAAGCGAACCAAGGTCTTGGAGGATATGTCTCCAAAGTTGGTGGATGACCTCGAGTCAGTCAGCTAAAGGGTAGCAGAGGTGGAACGGTCTCAAGAAAAGACCGAGCAACGGCTGACAAAGGTCAATGAGGACCTGGAGCGGTTAAGTGCCCAACTCGACATGGTCATAAGCCTTGAAGAAAAGAATGCAGGTCTTGAGGAAAGGAACACCAAGCTTGAGGCTGACCTCAAGGCGGTCACCGAACAGGTGACTGAGTTAATAAAGGCCAAACTTGCTGCGGATAAGGCAATTGAGGAGGCGAATGCCCTTGCGGCCCGGCAACTTCAAGATGTGCTGGACGAGGAAACGCGGAAACAGAAGGGGTCGACATGGACTGATGAGAACATAGCCGAACATATACGAAAATTAGCGGCCAAAAATCCAGAACTCGCAAAAACCATGGCGGCCAAACAAGCCGAAGAGGCCAACCGGTTAAGGATTCAACACGAAACATACCACAATTTTGAAAAGGCTCACAAGAGGTCCCAGGCGGCTCCTTCCTCTTCGTTTCCGGCGACGCGAAAATGGAAAGCGCCTTCAAAGAAGGCTCAAGTCACCGAGATGTTGGAAAGAATCACCGAGACAGTTGTTGACCCACCACTCAACCCGGCTTTGCACACCGAGGATGATTTCGAAGAAGATCCCCAGCCGCAACTCACAAGACAACGGGTTTTCGATGCGATTCCAATCAGAACGGTCGGTCAACCGCTATCTACTCAAACCGGCACATCGGGAGCTGGAGGTTCCTCTTCAAGGCCGGATCAACCGGCTAAGGGACAACCAACCGATGAACTAATGGAACAATTCATGCCGTCCAGGTCAAAGAAATAGGGGTTTTCCTTTCTATCTTTACTTATGTTTACTTCGGTTTCTACATATATAGTATTTTGCCTTTCTGCGGTTATCTTTACTTATATATATAAAGTTATTTTTGGAAACCGGCCTACATTTGCAATCTTGCATTATTTTGAATATTTTAAATAAAATAATCAAAAAGGGAGAAATTGATAATATAAAAGATAAAAAAAATTTAAAATTTTTCGAAATTTTTCGAAAAATTCTCCCAAGACAGTTTCTAAAAATCCGGCCAAATAAAATCCTCAAAACAAAACCGGCCTACATTTTCACTCTTACAAGATTTTGAATATTTTAAATAAAATAATCAAAAAGGGGAGAAATTGTTAGATAAAATTAGATCAGTTAAATAAAACTTAACAAAAATAAAACTCTTGTGCAGGAACAGGCAAAGAACCGAACCGGTCAAATTACTCAACTAGTTAAGAAACTCAACCGGTCAAGCAATTAAACCGACCAAAAACCTGACCGAATAAGAAAGTCAATATCGATCAAAACAGAAGGCCGGAAACACTAGACAGTCGGTTATTTAGAAGCCAAGGAATAACCGGAAGTCATCCGGTTAACACACATAACCGACCGGCATAAAAAGATACTTCGAGTATCTGTTGAGAATGATGCCAAAGGAACAGACTGAACATTGCCATATTCATACAAGTCTGAGGAAAGTTTGCAGGCTGCAGAAGACCGTCCTGCAAGATCTTTCCACTTCAGGATAAATCAGAAAGGCAATCTTCCAAGTACAGACAACTGTCTAACCGATAGTTACCACATTGAGTAAAAGACAAACCTAGCCGGTTTCACCTACACACTAGAAGACTAGACGGCCAGGTCTGAAAAGTTGACCGCCAGGTCTGAATCACTGAACCTCTGCTCAACCAATCAAATTCATGGAAATGAAATATGACCGTTGGCACATTTCACCTATAAAAGGAGGAGCTGAAGAGGAATAAATGTGGGTCACAAGTTCTGAGTATCTTATATAACCTAAGTCAAAAACTGTGTTTCATCTCTCTAAGATCAAGAGATCAAGTGTGTATTTACAATTTTGGTTAAAATTGTACGGGTGTTATCGAGGAGGAAATAAGTCTCGATCGGATTGTGTTTGTATTCCTTAGTGAATATCCTTCTCACGGTTTCGAGAGGAAGGAGTGACGTAGAAGCTTTATCTCCGAACATCCATAAAATCTGTCTTGTTATTTGCTTTTTGCTTACTTTAATTTATTACCGATCTGCACTAACCGCTTCGACCGACTCTACATTACCTAAGCCGAATTATTAAGATCCAAAACCGACCAAGCAACTTTCAAACCTGTCTTATCCAAATCCGGTTCTGCCTATCTCGTGTGTGTGCTGCTTCAACCTTAAACAAACTACTTCCGCGCTTGAACTCTGTTCAAGGGTTTGTAACAGTTTGTGTAGTATTGAAACCCCGGTATTAATCTCTAACCGGATTAATCACCACCCTTTGAGTGAGACGCGATAACCGGCCAACCCCGGTCCCCCAGCCGCGACCTAGATCCTAACAGAATTATAGAGAAAGGTACACCAAAACCCTAATTATTACAGAATACGGTAAACTAGAAAACCTAACTCTCAAACCAAGTTTTGCAGATGAATGAATGACCTAACTATTAGAGTTACCGTGTCGTTCGTGCCGATTGTGCCGATCGTGTCGAAAGTGACTAGCAACTGCAATCACAACAAAAGAACCGCGACCTTGATATCTTGTTGATCATGCCGATCGTTTCTTTCGTGCCAATCATATTGTTCATGTCGATCGTATTTTCGTGATGAGAGAATTTACTGCTGAAATTTTCCCCGTTAAATCGTTTGAGATCTCCAGAGCTTTTCTCTCTCTTCCTTTGAAGGATGAGAAGGAGTGATTGATTTATGTTTTATTTGACCATACCAAAGCTCTTCCCCTCTCTATGGAACTAGAAAACTTCTTATTTTGATGATTGACAATATTAAGTTTTATGTGGAGAGTGAAATTCCAAAGTTTTTATGGGAAAGCCAAAGTTGTATATCTTCATGGAAAGGCTTTATTCATGCTAATTTTAAATAACCAAATGAAAAGAATCATAAATACAAATATTGTTCTTTACAAGGTTGATGTTAATCGATTAATTTTAAAAATACTATTTCTCTCGCATATTCTTATTCATGTTTGAATTGGATGAGATTATTTGAAAATAAGATTATACCTAAACTTTCCATAATTCAGATCATAAATTCATTGACGTTTTTCGTTATATTTTGATCTATATTTGACATTTTTTCTTCTAATAATAGGTTTTAAGTTCGATTCTTATTTAAATTATTGTTCACATTAATAAACGATGTGATAGTAAACTCACCTAATTATCTTAAATGTAGTATTGTTGCAATCTATAATATATTCAAAATCTTAACAATCAATAATAAAATGAATATTTTTATTTGTTTTTAGTGGTCTCCAAACAAGACATCTATTATGAAAACTTGATAGAAGATGGCGCTTGTGGGATCTTGAAAAGGTTTGAAGTCTAAATAAACTACTAAAGATGCACTTATCTTAACTCTTGATTGAAAATGGATGTTATATGTGTTTTCATACATCTAAGTAATTCGTAGTGATTCTCATTATCTAGATGCATTCTTCATTTTATTCATGATGCGGATTAGTGGGACACAAGAATACGGTGAACTACTAAGCTTGTTATTCGATCATTCCGAGTACAAGTAAGAGACTTATTATTGTGTTTCTTTTATTTATTTATTTTAGATGTGTCATCTCAGAGGAAAAGTTGAGATTTCTATTGATATTTTTTATCTTTGAATAATCATTAGTGTCTCTGATGGTGCTGAGAGGAAAGATGCATGTTTTTTTTATTGTTATGAACAATTAATATGGTTAGATGATTGAACGAGTAATCAGTAAATATTGTTGTTTTGTAGACTTGAAGAAATAGACACTTACTATTTACTGACCAAAAGAGGATTTTCTCACTAATTAGAAAACTATAAGTATATAATCAATTATAGCTAGCACCTCTTAATACATCTTTCTTTCTTTTTTTGATAAAATTTATTTATATTGATATGATGCGATCAACCTTATTTTCTTTTCCACTTATAATATATAGATTAAATTATGTATCATTATAATGTATTCATTTTGAAATGACATTAGAATTAAATATGTGATTAATCAATTTAAATTCTCTTATATTCCCTAAAAAAATAATCTAACATATCTTGATATCTTTTTGAATTTTCAAAATTTAAAAATGAATAAGATTATGTTTAGTTGTATAAATTGAATTAGAATTATGTTTTATCCTTATAAGAATCAAAATTCAATCAAAATTCATTTACTTGTACATAATTACAATTTATAAATGAGATCAATTTTATTGAAACTTAGCTTATTGGTGTAAGTTAAATAGTAATAGTCTTGTCTAAAATATCAAAAATTGTTTTGTTTTGTAAATGGTTCTGTGAATATTCAAATTCATGATCATTTCAAATCATGAGATCTTGCAATCTACTATCGAGCCAAAAGTCTTCACTTATATGACTGTTTATATCATTAGACTTAGAGCTCAATTAGCGTTTTTACTATATGGGGATAAACTTTGATTTAAGGCATATGGGTATGCAATTATCAAATTTTTGGTCATTTGAGGTTTTTTACTAAACGTACGTTTGGTCTGTTTTTTAGTTTACAAAGTTTTTCCAAACATATCTCTTGATCTCCTCTTCTCATTTTATATTCATCTTGTATATTAATTCATCATTTTCTGTTCAAAGGGGACTGGAGCAAATATCATTCTAACCACTAGTTAAAAAAGGTCAATAACAATAGTAAGAGTCGTTGGGATTTTAGATATAAACCGTCGTTATAAACAATTAGGGAAGGTGACGGACCATTTTAGTACTATCACCATAGAAGACTCTATAACGACCACTATTACCGTCGTCATAGATGACTCTATAACGACCAATATTACTATCACCATAGAGAACTCTATAATGACTACTCATACGGTCGCCATAGATGACTCTATAACGACCACTCTTACCATCGTCATAGAAGACACTATAACGATCACTTTTACCGTCGCCATAGAAGCCTATAATGACCACTCTTATAGTCGTCACATAATACTCTATATAACGAAGACCCTTACCATCGCCATAGAGGTCTTTATGACGACCATTCTTACCTCATCATTGAGTAATCTGTTTGTAGTGTCACTATTTATAAAATATTAAAATAAAATAAATAGTATTCTTAAAACATAAACGAAACATCAAATATTATAAAATATTTAGCTTCAAAGTTTTAATAAACTATTTTCTAACTTACCCTGAATATTTAGCTTCAAAGTTTTAATAAACTATTTTCTAACTTACCCTGAATATTCATGGAATATTAATTAGGTCATAACTATTTCTTTACTAAAAATAATAAATCAAAATTAATGAAAAGGGACAACTGAAGAGAGAGAGGAGAAAAAGAGAAGAGCGGTCATTGTCATCTTCAAGTTGGAGCGATCAGACCTGGGCTATGTTCTAGGGTTTAGAAAGAATTCTAAAAATCCTTAGTGTGGTTTCAGGGAGGTGATAGTTAATGGTGAGTCACGGATACCTCGTAATATTGCATTTCAATGAAATTTACGTTTATTGTAATTTGAGTTTCTAATGGGCGCATATTATGCATTTCGGTGTTTGAATGATATAGACATTTTCCAAATGATATTTCTAAGTTATCTACAGAACTATAATCACTCTGGTTCTTCAATGTTTTAAAAGTGAAAAGTGTGTTCATGAAGTGAGCTTAAGTGTTTGGTAATCCCTAATAATCTTACAAGAGTATTAAAATCTGCGTGTATATGCTTATAGATGATTGTTTGAGATCTTGAAAAGTTTTGTGAAATTTTGAGAAGCAAAATGAATTCATCAAATTTCAGTGAAAGTATTAGGTGATGTTGTTTGAATGATGAACTAGTGATTGTATTAGGTTGCTTCAGTCTTGTTGAATGTAATATATATTCCTATTTCAAGATTTGGTAGAGAAATAGTATTTCGGTAGTTTGGATGTAGGCTGGTTTATTGTTGTCATGTGAAGAACAGGAAATCCATTCCCTAACTGAAGATCAGATTAAGCAGCTAAGTTTCAGAGGGATTCGAATGCAGGGTTCTCCATTCACTGTCTACTCTCCACTTGCAAATATTCGAACCCACAATCTCCTGTTCTAGCACCAATGCCTAAAACCGTCCAGGACATAGCCATATCTTGTTCAAATATATTGTTTGTGCATTAGCCTATCTCTAATTTGTTTGACTTGGTCAACAGGTCAAGAGTCTTGTTTGATTTTTTTTTAGTTTATCTTCATTTCCATTTCCATTTTTCATCCTATAAATCGAAGAAAAAAAATATAAATTTATAAATAAATATTTTCCAACAATAATATAAAAGAATAGTGACTTAAGGCCTTGTTTGAAATCAGTGGCGGACCAAGAAATTTTTTCTCGGGGGGGCCAAATACATACTAACGTAGCTTTTTTTTTGCAACCAAATAAATGCATTTTCTAATTAAAATTTACTTGGTAATTACATAAAAATACTAACAAACACAATTACAAAATACTAATAAGCACAATTACTAAATTATTCTTGTCCATGAGTCGGTACAAAAGAAGACAAATTTATTCTACGAGATTCCATTTGTTGAAAATATTGCAATATTGTCTCATTTTCAATTGTTGAGAAAATATATTTCTCAACATATACAACTTAACTATCATTCATCCATTCATCTCCCATTCGATTACGCAAATCAGTCTTCACGGTTTTCATTGTAGAAAATACTCTTTCAACGGATGCAGTTGCAACTGGTAAAACTAAAGTAAACTCTATCAATCGATAAACCAATGGATAGACTATATGTTTTTTCTGTTGCAACCAATTTCTGAGCAAAAATTCACAATTGAAGAAAATTTCTAGGAAAAACCGTCGGTAAAGGTCCTTTTTTTACCAGTGTTAAATCTTCAATTGAAGAAAATTGAGGATCATCCCGCAAATTAAATAAGTAAGCCTGAAGTTGTTGTTTCAAAAATAAATAATTTCTGCCTGTGAAATCTTCGGAATAAAGTTTGGCAAGACGAATGAGTTTACAAATATCAAATTTGGAGAATGAATTTCTGGGATGAAGACATGATATGCAACCAAGTAATTATGTATTAACTTCTGAAAAACGATTATTCATTTCTTGCATAATCAAGTCAACAACCTAACATTAAATAATAAATAATAACTATTAATAGATAATACATAATAACTATTAATAGATAAGAAATAATATTTATTATACCTGACAAAAGATTTCCACACGATAATGATAAAGATTAGTGATGAGTTCCATTTTCCTCTTCGGCTACCATTGCTATCAATTATCATATGCTCATTCATATCAGTATTGAGATCGAGTGTAATTGACAAAAACTGTTAACTTGGTCCAAAATATCATGCCATCCATCTTCTTTAAATTTTTGTAATTGATTTTTCGAACTCGCAATTAATGACATTGCTTGAACTATTTTTTGATCTCCTCTTTGTAGGCAAAGTGATAACTCACTTGTAATTCCCAATAAATTTTTCATCAAATGCAACACAAAAACAAATTCATACAAAACTAACTATATAAAAAAAATATGAAAATCTAATTTAATAGATTTCAGCATGGTTTTATGAGAATATAAAAAAAATAAAAAATATAAATAAGAATAAAAATACAAAAAGTTGATAAACATATATTATCAAGTGAATAGACACTCGGGATTACGATTATAGAATATTAATGCATATAAAAATAATATATCAAATTCTTTATTTAAATACCGAACAAAACCAATGTAACTATTTTAACTGGTTTATTAATATTAATTTATATTTTCTTATAAATTTTTGAAATAGTTTAAAATTAAGAAATATAAAATACTATTATTATTTTAATCAAGTTATATAATTATGAATTAGTTTATAGATAAATTATATTTTAAAATGTAATAGATAAAATTAAAGGTGAGGGCAAGATTACCTGACCTCATGTTCAACTTCTAGTTACAAAGCCAACTGGACTAAGAGTTACTTGTCAAATATATATATATATATATAAAAACAAATTATTTTAAGGTTGGGGAGACCCGGGCCCTAGGGTCCCCAAGGCCCCCTTTAGGTCCGCCACTGCTCTCACCTCAAACATCACTTGCTACATAGCTCAAGATCATCGAACTATCTGTCGATGCGTCGAACAACTAATAAACCATAGTCTTTCTTTGGCGTTATGGTTTGTGATGATTCAACGGAATAGTCAGACACTGTTGAGATTTCCGCCATTTATTGCGATAGTTACAACTCTAGTTGAACTTTGCTCCATAGTCAAAATCTAAAATGAACTAATCAAAACCCTCACTTCAAATCTCTGGCTTCATAGATCAAGATCATCGAACTATCTATCGATGCGTCGAACAGCTGATAAACCTAGCATGCATCCTTATCCTGCATCTTAAGAGAAAGAAAACTACTCAAAATTATAATTTTATAGTGCGATAGAAAATGGAGTCTCAAAACTCGCGAGATACTTTTTGGGTTATTTTGATACCCGATCAATATGAAATATGAGAGGTGCGTATATGCAGAGTGTTGACCCCGAAGTTTGGGCTGCCCCAGCTTCGGGTTGAAAAAATGCCCCGGTTGAAAAGTGTAAAATTAATTTTGTTCTTAGTGAGATTTGAACCCGTAACTAAAATAAAGTTCTTAATTTTTAAACTAAACTACTATGCTACAATCAAAATAAAGTTCTTGATTTTTAACCTAAACTACCATGCTACAACATCTTTTGTTTAAATACATAATAAGGCTTACTGGGGTCGGTCCTCATGCGTATATGCCACCTCCAACAATTATACTAAGTATTATTATATATGTATAGATTTGAACACTTGTCTCAAGTGTGAAAGATTACCATCAGACTATTGATGTGTTTTATTAATAATTTTGTGTAGGCATATTTTATAACTAATAAAATTTCGAATTTTTGATTTTATAAAAAAAAATTGTTAAAATTGATAAATAATATTAGATTTTTTTAATAAGCTAAAATTATATATTTAATATAAAAATAGTATTTATCAATTTTTGTTAGATGTAATATATAGATAAATAATCAAAGAGATTAATTTATTTTTAGCTATTTTTTCAATACGAAAAATATTAGCCCGTCAAATATAAATTTTAAAAAAATAATAAAAATAATACTTTATTTTTATTTAAATACATCAAAAATTAAGTTTTAAATAAATTATTATATTTATATAATTTTAAAAAATGGTTTATATATATATAATATAATAATATAAAAATAATTAATACAAATAAAATATATATATATACAATTTTAGAAAATGATTCAAAATATCAATAATTCTATTTGTATTAATTAATTTTATATTATTATATTATATATATACCTGAACCATTTTTTAAAATTATATATATATTGAAACAATTTTGTAGAAAAACACTTATACTAATATAATTAAATTAATTTTTAATTCTTAAAGTTATTAATTCTTGAATTGTTAATATTTTTATTTTTTAAATAAAATAAAAAATAAAAAAAAGAATTATAAAATTTATATAATTCACAAATAGTTTGTGTTAAATATAAAATTTAGATAAATAATTAAAAAGATAAATTTATTTTTAACTATTTTTCAGTAAAAAAATTTTTTATTACCCGTCAAATAAAATTATATACAAATAATCAAAACTAATAATTTATTTTTATTTAAATATATCGCAAATTAAGTTTTAAATATATGGTTATATATATATATATATAATATTTTTAAAAAAACTTTATTTATATATATATATATAATAATATAAAAATAATTAATATAAATATATATATATATATTAAAAAAATTATATAAGTATTCCTATATTTATATATACACTTCCATATTCCTAAGTGCGATTGCTTGCTGGCACAAGAGGAGAAGAACATTTACATTAATTTAATATAATTAAATTAATTTTTTATTCTTAAAATTGATAAATTCTTGAATTATGTATGTTTTTTTAGTTAATGATATAAATAAAAAAGGAATAAAATTTTTATATTATTTAATAAAATAGTGTAGAATTATATATATATATATATATATATATATATATATATATATATATATATATATATATATATATATTATTAATGAACATTTATTATTATATTTTAATTAAATTAATTTTTTATTTTTAAAATTAATAATAATAATTTTTTCTTAAAATTTATTAAATTATTAATGTTGATTATATATTTCAGAGAAATAAAAAAAATATATAAAATCTTATTCGTTTTCTTATTTAAACCGATCCACGATTTGACCCATACATGTCGTACTCATTTATTCTTACGCTAATGTCCAAATTAACGACTTGTCTCATCCGGCAATTCAATTTTAAGCCTATATATATATATACTTAAAACAATTTGAATTTAAATAAAAACTTGCTTGAAAATTAAATTTAGTTAGAGAAAAGTCAAAATTTATTAATACTGTTTTATATATTAATTCAAAATTAATTCCAACCAAATGTTGTAAAGTGGATTTTTTTTTTTTTTTAAAAAAAGTCTCTATATATTTAAAATGATAAAAAAAAAAATTCAACGATAAAATTTGACATTAGAAAAAAAAATTAATAATAATAATAATAATAAAAATAACCATAACCACATTATCCAATATGTTATCGAGTTTATAGTTTTTCGAGAAAAAGATTAACTCAATCAATTTCACATATTTTCGGGAACGAATATAAAAAAATGTTATAATAATCTTATAAGAGAAAAAGATTAACTCAATCAATTTCACATATTTTCGGGAACGAATATAAAAAAATGTTATAATAATCTTTTAAATTATATGCATCGAACGAATACAAACATTACAAATTTATCAATTTGACAAATGAACATTTTAATATAATTTAATTTAAAAAACAATAAGCCATTTAAGAAACTCATTAAAAATATTGCAAAAGGCTTGCAAAAATATTTATATAAGTTTATGGATTATATATTAAGATATAACTTTAAAATATTAGTTATTGTACTTATTTAAATTTGTTAGTATGTATCATATTTAAAGATTGTGGTGAAGCATTTTATAAAATTATTTTAAATTTGGGTGAGGTAATGACTAAGATTGTTTATAGTTTGTTTTAAGATTATTTTATTTTTTTTAAGAATAGATTAAAAAGAATGATTGTGATGGGTTGAATTCAACCCTCTACCTAATTAATTAGCATTTGAATAAAATATAAAGAGGGTCAAGAAGTCAATATTTGTGAGTAAATCATGAATTGACATTTGATATCTCATTTAAGGAAAGAACAATGACATACAAATTTCTCCAAATTACTTTATTTTATATACATATATATCGTGCTTATCTGTTTATTCTGACTTTGTAACAAAAATACAAAATAAATAACTAAAAACAAGAATAACTTTTAATATCGACAAAATAGTGAATGTCGTTTAGTCTGATCAGATCGGATTGATTCACTATTTCCATATACCCAACTGATCATCATGTTTATCTAATTTAAAATAATATTATTATCTATATATTAATATTTGGAACGTATAAAAAGCCAAAGATGTAAATATATTATTGTCGGTTAACTTCCATGTCGAAACGAACAAAATCCGATCAAAAATCTTGGGAAAGTCCGTTTCCATAAGGACAAGTTGTCATCCATAGATGAACCATATATGGTCATGTTTATCTCCCATCATTTGCTAAGCCTAGAGATCGACTAGAGTTGAGTAATAAATTTAATTTAATTAAAATTTTTTAAGCTTAAAATGTGAAATAACCTCAAATTTCTATTTTTTTAAATTTAATTTATTATTTATTTTTTTAATTTTTCAAAATAGGTCAAACTTACATTAATCTACCAATTTCAATCATAAATTTCTTAAAAAATAATTAATCTCACTATAAGTTCACTCCAAACTTCAAATCTTGAATTCGTTCATGTTCAAACCTACTTCAATAAATAAATAAAATAAATCCTTCTCTTTTGCTATTTGATTGAAATCTTACTCTGCCAATGACTAGCCTGAGGGGTCAACTGCTGAATTTTTCGTGAAGATAGATAGACTTCAAAGCTAATACTACAATCTCTAGTAAAAAAAAGGTCTTCTGTAACGACTACTAATAACGGCGCTCGAATACTCTTACGAATACTTTTTATCTGTAACGGTTATACTAAAACGTTACTGTTATAAGAGCATTAGTAACGGTCTTTTATAACCGTTACTAATACAAAGTTACAGTAACGGATATAAAGAATCACCGTTACAGATAATAGCAGTTTAAATTATATTTTTCGAATTACGGGTATCAGTAACGACTTTCGAAAGCCGTTACTGATATTGTATCATTTTATAGTTTTTGGAAAAGATCATCAGTAACGGTTTTAGAAGAAAATAGTTACTAATGTATTATCTGTAACGGTTTTCTCCATAACCGTTACCGATATTAAGCCGTTTTTTCGTTTTTCCTTCCACTATCTGTAACGGTTTTATCAATAACCGTTACAGATACGGCTTCATTTAACGTTTTATGGAAAAGGCTATCAGTAACAGTTTCTTCTAAAGTCGTTACTATTGTATTATCTGTAACGGTTTTCTCAATAACCATTACAAATACTAAGCGTCTTTTCATCTTTCCTTCCACTATTTGTAACGGTTTTTGATAAAACCGTTACAGATAGTGGAAGGTGTTAGGATCGGGGACGCCCTTGGAGGACCGGGGGTGATTTCCGGTTTTAGAAAGGGTGGCCGCTTACACAACACACAACTCTTTGGTGATAGTCCGGTTAAAGACTAAAACCGTTCTCAGCACTGCACAGCCTGTCACAGACTCTTGAACCGGGTTCAAGGGCGGAAATGTCTGTTTCAGGTTGAAGCAACGTTTGCGACTTTAGATGATGTTTAAGAAGGAGGCGGTTTAATGGAGGTGAGTGACCGGTTTTAGGAATATGATTAGTTTGCGGTTTTCGTTAAGAAAGCGGGAAATGAAAGCGAATGAAAGAACACGAGACAAGGAAGTTTGTTTATGGATGTTCGGAGCAAACCCTCCTACGTCACCCCTTCTTCTCAGGTTATGAGAAGGATTTCCACTAACTCTTCAGAGTTACAATTACACTTCCGGTCGAGCCCAACTTCGCTACTCGCCGGTTACACCAAACTCACGCTTTGATGTAATACAACAACTCAATCACAATAACACACAAATGACTTCCGGTTTTAGGCAAACCGGTTTTAGAATATAAGACTTTATCTCTCTAGAACTTAATGCTTTGTTTTTGTAATCCGTCACTTGCCGAACTGCGTTCGTAACTTGCATTTAATGAGGACGTTTGATCTTCCTTTTATAGCTGAAAGTAGCTAACGGCTACTTTCTTCTCTCTCTTCTGGATTGGTTGATCGTCATCACGCCTGTTTGCAGAAAGGTTGCTTGCACGCTTCAACTTCCTCAACACCTGACATTCATGCAGGTGACTCTGAACAGATGATGACATAGCCGGTTTTCAGATTGATACACGTGTTGAACATCCGCTTCCGGTCGTCAGCATCGGATCAACAAGGCATCATTGCTTTCCTCCCATGCTTCTGATCGGATCCGATCTTCTTTTATTCTTTCGAGACACGTTTCTTCCGTCATGGTACGTCACTCTTGAGATTTGAATCTTCTGACTTTTGATCTGTACTTTCCGGTTTCTGTGTCTTGTGCATTATGATCCGGTTGGAGTGTAGTCTTTTGTTCTTCGTTAACCGGTCGCTTTGAGAAGGTGAAGCCGGTTCCTGTGATCCTTTAACTTGATCACTTGAAGCCGGTTTCTTTGAAGTAGTAGCAACCGGTGTTTGATGCCTCAACCGGTTCCGGTTTGTTAAGTACCTGCACATGAAGATTAGTCTCTGTTTAGTTTGTTTGGCCGGTTCAAAAATTAATCTACTTAATTTTTCTATCAATTTCTCCCTTTTTGATTATTTAGAATAAATATTCAAAAATTGTAATGTGTGGCCGGTTTTAAGAAAATTAACTTACTCAAAAATTGTAATGTGTGGCCGGTTTTAAGAAAATTAACTTACTTAATTTTTCTATCAATTTCTCCCTTTTTGATTATTTAGAATAAATATTCAAAAATTGTAATGTGTGGTCGGTTTTAAGAATATGAGTTCAATTGCTTTGAGAGAAACGTGTTTGAAAAACATGAATTTGATTTTTGATAAGTGTATGTTTTGAAGAAAAATAAGTAAGATTTTTAAGAAAAATATGTTTGAAAAACAAAAAAAATATGTTTGAAAAACATAAAAGATAGCAGAGTAACCAAGTTCTGAAACACAGTAAAACATAATTGTTCAAAAATAATTATGGAAATAGAGTTTAGGGCTTGGATGGTCCCCCTTTGTGTGGCTCTTTTTCCAGCTCTTTTTCCAACCGTCTTCTTTCTTCTTCTTGCCTTGCTCTGTGTTCTCTGACGCGTCTGTCGGCGTCGATCAGCACACCGGCCCATACACTTGAATGACCGGTGACCTTTTTCTTAAGGTTGAAGTTGGCGCAAACTGGCTTTGGCGGTCGAGTAGGTGGAACAGTCAAGGGTCTGAAGCTTGGAGTTGCTGCAAGTTCTCCGGTTGTCCTTCTCTTCCGTCTGTTAAGTTCCTCCGAGTCTTCTTCTTCTTCCTCATCAAGCGGTTCCGCATTTATCGCAACCGGTGCGGCTGTCTTCTGTTCTGCCCGCTTCATCACGTTTTTAACCGCACTTCGTTTCTTTTTGTTCTTGTTCCTTGTACTCATGGAGTGGGATGATTGACCCTGTACCGGTTCCTGAACGTTAGCCTGCTCCTCTTCATTGCATTGTTGGGCAAGCTCATGATCTTTATCTTCAAGTTCCTTTTGTAGCCGTTCTCTTTCAATCTTTTCTTCTTGCAATTTCCGTGCGGTTTCAGCATCCTTTTCGATTTGAGTTTGGGTTGAGCCGACTTGAACCTTGGACATTTCCCCGATTTGAATTGCCATTGCCTGCAACATGTCCAAAAGAGGAGCGGTTGCGGCTTTGACGGACTCGGAAATCATGGCTTGAACTGTTGTTTGCATGGTTGTGTCCATCATGGTTTGTAGAGAGCTTAACACTTTATCTTCAGCTACTGAGATTCTTTCGTCGGCTACTGCTTTAAAGTTCCAAGGCATGAGTCAGCTGTTTCCACCACTGCTTGCTTGATTTGATCTATGTCCAGAGCTTTGACCGGTTGAGAGGCTTCTTGTTCCAAGTTTTCAGAGGTGCCGGATGTTTCACTACTTATAAAGAAGGGCTTACTTTGAAATAGCTCAGGATTGTTGAATTGACGTTGGCAACTGTTCCACCATTGCTTATCAAGACGATCGAAGTTTCGCACAAGCTGTTCTCGTACTCCAAGAAATCGCTCTGCCATCTTCATTTCAATCGGTTCTAGTGTTTTTCCTTGGATTTCTTGAAACGCATTCTCAACTGCCTGTAGCCGAACGTTTTCAAGGATTACCGGAGCTTTGTTAAACGCTGGTTGGATTAGATGGGTGTTAGCTAGCTCGAGTGCCCTTTCTTCTAGCTTGACAAGTTTGTCCCATTGTCTGTTTCCACTAAAACCTGGAAGCATGTCGGATAATTTGGTTTCGCATCGGAGCTTAACCCACAGGATGTATGGAGCCAGCGCTTCACTTGCACCTTTGTTCATGTCTTGAATAAATTCCTCAAAAAGCTCATTTTCCTGCTCTATGGTGTATTGAAACTCGTCTCCGGTTGTGGCTTCAGTTTGAGGGTCGATTTGCAATGTGTCCGTTCCGGTTTCAGTTGTTTCTTCAACAAGAATGCCTTTGCCTTTGTCCACCTGAGTGGGACCTTCTGGAGCTGTCTTGCCTCCTGCGGAACCGGAAGGTTCCCGTTCTTCAATGTTTCCCTCCTGAGCCGGAGGTGCAGTTTCGGTTGACTTGGTCGTCTCATCGACCGGTTGAACTTCTGTTTGATCAGGTATTTCAACCTGATTGTCTGGCTTCCGACGACTTGAGGCATCGTCCTCTTCGGTTTCTCTTGTGATCTACTGGACCACATTCTGAATTGCTTCTGAGGCATTCAAGCCCACATCGGCTAATACCTCTTCGGCTTGCTTACTTGGTGACTTGGAGGTTGCAGATTGAACATTTTCCTCTGCCTCCTCCTTCGAATTTGACTTGTTCTCCTTGCTCCCCGAAGATTCGGTTTGCCTTGGAGAATCGGATGGAATGGGTGTTGGGATAACGGTGTTGATTGAAATGGGCTGAAAAACATCTGCGGTTCTTTCCGGTGGATTGTCCGAGGAAAGCGTTTTCTCGGACTCCGCCGGTTTCTTTGCACTTTTCTTTGCTGATACCTTCTTTCTCCTCTTCGGTTCTGGTGGAGCTTCTGCCTCAACCGCCTTTCTTGACGGTTTCTTCTGTCTTGTTTCTTCTTCAACTGGAACCGATGAACTGGCTCCCTTAGATGATTTAGTCTTTGAGGTTTTAGGCTTTATCGTCTTCTCCGGTTTTTCTGCCATTGACTCAGAATCAAGGATGTTGGAGATCGGAAGCGGTATGCCTTCACCTAGTTCCACATTAAGGAACTCAAGAATCTTGACGATTTGCATAGCATAGGCCTGCACCCGGCCATCTTTCTTAATCACCATTTGACAAAACTCTTCAAAGATAACGTACCCCCAGTCCACCTTGTCGCCGCGAACAATGGCTAACAACATTCTGAGTTTAAACTTTGTGAGGTTATCGAAGTTACCTCCCTTTCCTTGGAGCGATTTGGCGATGACGGTCACCAACCATCTGTATTCCGGTTTTAGCTTGATCTTCCGACTGGAGTGGAGCACCAGATCCTGACCTGAAAAGGATACAACCAACCGGGCAGCATTTGACTCTGCTTCGGTTAGGTCGAACTTTAGGTCTGAACCTGTGTTGGGCAGACCAAGGGCTTCCGCAAAGATTTCTTCAGTTATAAGGACGGCCTTCCCGTTGACAGTAGCCGAGATCTTTCTTTTCAACAGTGTCGCCGTCGCTACGAACTCCGTCACCGCCGCCGGATAGATGGTGAACGGACCAGAAAGGAATTTCTCCAACCCAGATTCTCGTAGAAGTTGAAGAACAACCTTGTTCTTGTCGTCAGCGTGCTCGTCAATATCTGCGAAATCTACCTGCAACATCCATTGAAATGGGGCTTTGCCTAGATCCATGATAGTTTTGAGAGAAGAAGATGAAGATTGATGATGATCGGAGAGAGGAGATCTTTGAAGTTCTGGAAATTTTAGAGAGAGAAAGCACGTGTGTTGAATGGACTGTTTTGAGTTTATATAGATGGCGGTTCTAGGCGGTTTTGAAGATGAACCGTCTATCTAATGTTTTGGCGCCAACTTTCCCTCCAAAAAGTTACTGCCGTAACTTTCGGCGGTAAAAGCGGAAATTCGATGGGCGGTAACTTTTGAGAGGTAAAACCATGGGCGGTTAAGATTTTTCAAATTTTCATCTTTGCTCGAAGTTCCGGTTTCTCTTGAAGTCTTGTTAACCGGAGATTGTTAAGTTAACTTTAAGTTTTTGTATAGGTTTGAAAAACCGGAAAGGAATAATGTGAATGAAAAACCGGAAACTTTTTAAGATTAACTATTTCATTAATGCGGGAAAAGAAAAACATAGGAGCGGTTCTGGTCGTACAGCAAAATGACCAAGAACCGGAAAGAAAAACAAAAAAAAAAGAAAGATTTATTCAGTAAACCATCCTCCTTCCAACCTCCTTTCATACCACTTGTCCATGGTGTTTTGAGGAGACCGTTCCTCAATCCTTGACACCCATTTATAGACCATATCTATAGTGATGGTGTTGAAGGATCCAACCGAAACACCTTTTCCAAGGTTGCGACGCTTGGACATGAGAAACCGGGTGATTTGAGGAGCATAACTGATCCTTCCTCTTTTACCGGTCATAAGCTGCTTCAGCTTATTGAAAAGATAGGACGCCCAGTTGATGGCGGTTTCGCGGATGATGGCTATCATAATATCGAATGCCTCCCGGCGGTAGTTCTGGTTGGGCATTCGGCCTATGATAGACCTTTGAACCAAATCGTGAAAGACTTGGTAGTGAGGAGCGAGATCTTCTTTCTTCCCAAAGTCCTTAACAGGAGTGTATGAGGAAGAGAAGATCTTGAAAAAGGTTTCCTTAGCCGGTAAATACGGCGTTGGAAAATCAGAGAAACCTTCGGTCGGAAGGTGAAAGAAGGTGGCGAATTCCTCCTCAGTAAACTGGAGGAATTGGCCGTCGATGATGGTGCGAATGCTGCCATCATCCAAAACATGGCCGTTGTTGAAGAATTAGCATACCTCCTCCACGAGGATGAGGTCCGAACCCTTGAGAAAACCTTTCAGGCCAGACTCTATGACATGCTGATAAATGCATTCATAGTCGTAGCTATGCTTGATGTCTTCAAAATCAATGATCAAAGTGTTTCTTATCTCAGCAGACATGATGATAAAGAATGAAGAGGATTTAAGAGAGTTCTTGAGTTTTTGAGCTTTTAGAGAGAAGAATGCTTGAAGGCGTGTTCTTGAAAAATGGAGGTTGAATCCCCTTTTATAGTCTGAGATGAATGAAAGCATTTAATGCTAGGATTTGAAAATCTAGCCGTTTATGCTTAGTCATTAATGCTTTTGTGATTTTTCCAAGAGAATAAAGGCAAGTCTTGTCAAATCAAGTCAGGCATGCTTTGAGATTTATATTTCCAAGAGTGAAATGATTTATTTTTGATACGACGCATTGAATATTGTAGATTTTTACTTGGAAAGGAAAGAAATCCGATTCATTAATTGAAGTACGAAACCGGTAGTACAGCAAAAATATCGGTTTTGTAAGGAGAAGATAAAAGAAAAGAGGAAAGACAGGTTTAGACATTTGATGACTCAGCCGCTTGAGCATTTGAAGCCTCAGCCGCTTGAATTCTTCTAGCTTTAACCGCTTCCCACCGGTCGATCATCTCTTGTACTCGTTCTTTGGTGAGCACGTGCCTTAGGTGAAGAGTGACGAAGGCTCCGGTGTGGATCTCCAGACTTGCGCAGAAACCGCTCAGCTGAGGAGCGTAGCCGGTTTTGTTGGAGAGAAACATCTTCTTCAGGTTGCTGAAGATGATCCAGGACCAGTTAACCGGTGTCCCAACCGTTACGACGATCATCATCTCGAAGACCCTTTGAGTGTAATAGTAACTTTTCTCTCTGCACAAGACAGATTTTCCCAGAATCTCGCAGAGAATCTGGTACTTGTGAGAAAGTTGACTCTTAGCACCCCAGGGTTTAACCGGGATGTTAGATCCAGAAAACCGGCGACACATCTCTTCCATTGTTACCGGAGAATAGGTTAGGTCGGTTACCCCCTCATTGGGTAAACCGCAGTAGACAGCGAAATCCGTCTCGCTGAATAAGAATTTTTGACCGTAAACCTGTGCAACGAGTATGTCTCGGTGCATTTCTTTCACGGTTTCGAACAGTTCTTCGACTACAAGGTAGTCGATGATGAACCTGTTCTCAAAGAAACTTCTTAGCCCACTTCTTTCAATGTCTAAGAACATTTCCTTTACTTCATGATCCTCATATTGGTAGATTGATTCGAAATCTGCCAATAGGATCTTCTTGGCTAGAGGGTTGGAATTCATGTTTGTTTTTGAGAGAGAAAGAGGATTTTATCTCAAGAGTTATGCTTGTGAATAGTGAGCTTGTGATGTTTTGAAAAGGATTAAGCATGGTTTATATAGCCCGGGGATTCGGCTTGGTCTTTAATGAAGTTAAGCATGCCTGATGATGTCATCAGCTATTAAATAGACTTAACTTGTTGAAGTAACTAATGGTTATTTCCAAGGTAAATCTAATAATTACTAAGATAGCAATGATGAAAAAATATCTATTGACAAGATGTAAGTCTCCCTCTCTTGATGATGGACACATGTCGTCATCTCGATTGTGGTAGACTTGTTTTTAATTAATCACAGGCTTCATTTTTCAAAACATGCACGAAAACTCAGTCGGTCATCTCAGGTTAACCGGAAAAGTTCATTTCATCAGACCAAAGTGCATATGTACTGAGCGGTTTTCCATGACCGGTTTTAGTAGGATATTTCCGTTTATGAAGAAAAGTTGATTAATGTCAACAATTGTTCAACTTTGGACTTGTTTTATCCACTTCAACCTGGTTATTTCAACCGTTTAGTAAACATACATTTGGTTTGAAAATAATGAGATAATCGGGCATAACTGGAGACTTTCTCTAGTTAGCATATTTGATTTATTAATGGCCTATTTAAATCTGGTTTGAGAAGCTTTAGCTTCTCCCTGAGCATATATCCCGGTTTTGTATACAATCATTCATCATGATTATATCAATTGATTAAGATTAGTAAGACCCAAGATATTTCTAAAATGTGAAAACTTAGCTTCCTGTAGCGGTTTCGTGAAGATGTCCGCTACTTGTTGCTCGGTCGACACATATTCCAGCCGGATGTGTTTCTCCTGAACATGCTCCCGGATGAAATGATGTCGGATGTCGATATGCTTTATTCTTGAGTGCAACACCGGATTATATGTGATCGCTATGGCGCTGGTGTTGTCACAAAATATTGGAGACTCCTTTGCCTCTATTCCGAAGTCCCTGAGTTGCTGTTGAATCCAGAGGAGTTGTGCGCAGCAGCTTCCAGCCGCTAAGTACTCCGCCTCTGCGGTTGACGTTGCAACGGACGTTTGTTTCTTGCTGCTCCAAGTGACTAGCCGGTCACCCAGAAACTGACAGGTTCCACTTGTACTCTTTCTGTCGATTTTGCATCCCGCGTAATCGGCATCTGAGTAGCTTATTAGATTGAAGCTCGAGTCTTTTGGGTACCAGAGTCCCACTTCTTGAGTTCCCTTCAGATATTTTAGGATTCTCTTAGCCGTCGTGTAATGAGATTGCTTTGGATTTGCTTGGAACCTTCCGCACACTCCAACCGCAAACAGGATATCAGGTCGGCTTGCCGTGAGATATAACAGCGATCCGATCATTCCTCGATATGCTGTGATGTCAACGGCTTGACCATCTTCATCTTTGTCCAGCTTCACAGAAGAACTCATTGGTGTAGCCGCTTCGGCACATGTATCCATCCCAAATCTCTTCAGCAGTTCGGCTGTATACTTCGGTTGGCTAATAAGGATTCCGGCTTCCATCTGCTTAACTTGAAGTCCTAGAAAGAAGCTCATTTCCCCCATCATACTCATTTGAAATCTATCAGTCATCATTTTCGAAAATTTATCACATAATTTTGGATCGGTTGACCCGAATATGATATCATCAACATAAATTTGAACAAGTAAAATTTGCTCCTTTCTTTCAAATTTAAAGAGGGTTTTGTCTACTGAACCGATTGTAAATTTGTGATCAAATAAGAATTGAGTCAAGGTGTCATACCAAGCTCTTGGAGCTTGTTTCAAACCGTAAAGGGCCTTATTCAGCCGGTAAACGTGATTTTCATGTTCTGGATTTTTAAAACCTGGAGGTTGGTTAACGTACACCTCTTCATTTACTTTACCATTTAGAAAAGCGCTTTTAACATCCATTTGATAAACTTTGAACTTTTTGAAAGCTGCATATGCTAAAAATATTCTAATGGCTTCAAGTCTGGCTACAGGGGCGAATGATTCTTCAAAATCAATGCCTTCTTCCTGTTTATATCCTTGAGCCACTAACCGGGCTTTGTTCCTCGTAACTAAACCGTCTTCATTGAGTTTATTTCTGAATACCCATCGTGTGCCTATAACCGGTTTGTTTTTTGGTCTAGGAACTAGGTACCAGACTTTATTTCTCTCAAACTCGTTTAATTCCTCTTGCATTGCCAAGATCCAATCTGGATCTGACAGTGCTTCATACACCTTTTTTGGCTCAATTTGTGATATGAAAGCAGAGTTTCCATAGTGATCCAAATTTTGTTGCCTAGTTCGGACAGGTGAGGATATGTTACCTATTACTAGTTCAAGAGGATGATTTTTGTTCCTTCTGAGGTTAATCCGAGACGTGTCTATCAAGCTTTCGGCTGGCTGATCAAGATTAGACTGATCGGTAGGTTGAACAGAGTCAGTCCGACCGATTTCTTCAGTAGAAACTGAAGCGTCAACTTTCTGCGGTAAGGCAGCTTGATCAGGTTGAATTTCAACATCAACCGCTTGGTCCTTGACAAAGCGTCTAAAAACCGGAACCTCGTCTTCATCATCAGAATAGATATTGAAATTTTCCATTCTGTTGTGAAGGTCGAAAGGTAATGCAGTGTTTCGCTCAACCGATTCATCGAAAACAACGTGTGCGGTTTCTTCAACTGTTAAAGTCCTAGTATTGTATACTCTGTAGGCTTTACTCACAGCTGAATATCCCAACATTATTCCCTCATCGGATTTAGCATCAAAAGCGGTCAAGTACTTCTTGCCGTTATTGTGAACAAAGCATTTACTACCAAAAATTCGAAAATACCGTACACTTGGAATTTTATCAAAATAAATTTCAAAAGGAGTTTTCGAAAACCGTTTAGTCACTAGAGATCGATTTTGTGTATAGCAAGCGGTGTTGATAGCTTCAGCCCAAAACTTTTGAGCGATACCCGAATCGGCTATCATTGACCTTGCGGCTTCCTTGAGAGTTCGGTTTCTTCTCTCAGCCAGGCCATTTTGTTGAGGAGTTCTGGCACTAGACAACTCGTGCCTAATACCGGAATCATCAAGAAAAGTAGTTAAATTACTGTTAATAAACTCAGTTCTTCTATCACTTCTAATTTTGTTTACTCGAATAGATTTCTCATTTTGTATTCTCAAAATTAGTTTAATCAAGTTTGAAGTTGCTTGACTTTTAGAAGCTAGAAAAGTAACCCAAGTAAATTTGGAGTAATCATCAACAACTACCATAGTATAATGCATGCCTCCTAAACTAGTTACTCTAACCGGACCGAACAAGTCCATATGCAACAGTTCTAAACATCTTTCAGATTGATAATTTCCTTTACTCCTAAAGGATGATTTCACTTGTTTTCCCATTTGACATGCAGCATATACTTTATCTTTTGAAAATTTAACATTTGGAAAACCGTGAACCAGTTCCTTGGAACAAATAAAGTTAATCGTTTTGAAATTCAAGTGATTTAACCGTTTATGCCAAAGCCAATTTGGATCATTTCCGGCTATCATACACACAGGTTTTTCGAAATCAGTTTTCCAGTTCACTTTGTAAATGTTTCCTATCCGGTTACCGGTTAACAAAGTGTCATCATTTTGATTTTTGACTAAGCATGAGTTTTTGTGAAATTCAACCTTATAGCCCACATCACACATTTGGCTTATGCTTAGTAATTAAAGCTTAGTTTTTCTACTAATAGCACATTATTTATGGATAGTTCACCATGGACAATCTTACCCTTGCCCACGGTTTTACCTTTTGAGTTATCCCCGAATGTGATGAATGCTCCGGTTTCGTACTTGATGTCGGTCAGTAGCTCCTTGTTTCCGGTCATGTGCCTTGAGCATCCACTGTCCAAGTACCATTCAGAATTCTTTAACCGATTGCTCCTCCTAACCTGCAACAAACAATTATTTACAACTTTTTGGTACCCACATTTAGTTGGGTCCATGGTTGATTAGTCCCTTTGGGATCCAGACTTGAATTAGTCGGATCACTTTCCCGGTTGCTGTTTTGATAATATTTGGCTTAACTTCTTGGCCGTTGCTCAAGAATGCCTTATGTGGTGATGGACTTCTTTGATGTCGGTTTTTATTATTTTTATTGTTGTTTGGTTTCCGGTTGGCTTTCCTTCTCTCAGGATGAAGCCATTTTTCAGATTCGTTAGGACCTACATACTTAAGCGTTTCTTCCGGTTTTAGTTCATTTTCGGTTTGTGAGCTTTTGACAAATTTTATAAATGGAAGATTGTTTTTCGTTAGTTTCATCCCGTTAGATTGTTTTGTTTCATTTTGTTTACTTGGATCATAATCGATACCATATCTACATTTTGGATGTCGTTTATAGTTACACATTTGTTTCACTGCTTGGCGTGATCTCTCCCACGCAGCCGTGACGTACATTGCTCGTTCATCGGTTTCCATTCCTGGTTGAACTGTCTCCTCATCATCCGAGAATAGTTCATCCGGTTCATGTGTTTTGATCTCATATGTTTTATCGTTTTCATCATTTATTTGTTCGTTTTTAGGTTCTACAAGTGTTGGCATATACGCAGATATATTTCTGAACTCAGCAACCATTTGGTTGAGTGCAGAAACTAGATCTTCTTTAGTAAATTCATCAGAAGAGAAATCAAATACCTCTTCGTTGTTTGCCATGAAGCATGTTACTTTCTCTTCACCATCTTCATTGTCGGAATATGCCCACTCGCTTCCACCGTCGGATGCAATGAGAGCTTTTTGGATCTCCTTTCCTTCACCAGCATGTTGATCATCATTTCTTCGGTAGTCGTTTCGTTGGTTATTGTTGTTTCCTCGATAATTATTTCCTTGATAATTTCCCTGATACCGGTTGCCTGGATAATTATTCCCTTGATAATTATTTCCTTGATAATTTTCTTCCGGTTTTCTATCATCTCTTCTTGGTTTTCTACACTCTGACCTGAAATGTCCAAAACCATCACAGTTATAGCATCTTTTGTTTGATTTATCTACATAGTTATAATTAAAATCATTATTAGATGGTGGTTGGCTCTTCTTCATGAATTTCCCGAATTTCTGGGATAGCATCGCCATCACATCGTCGGTTATTTGATTAGTGTTTTTGACTGGAGCCGGTGCGGTTGATACTGGAGCCGCCGGTTCCACCGATGTGACCAAGGCTCTTGTTGCGGTTGATGTAGATGCTTCATCTTCGATCCGAGACTTGATCTCGAATTCGTAGGCTTTCAAATCCTCAAACACATCATGCAACTTCATCTGCCCAAGGGTGCTAGACTCCCTCATCACCATGGTCTTGATATCCCACGTGCTTGGCAGTGATCTTAGAGCTTTGATGATCACTTCTCGGTTGTCATACTTCTTTCCGAGTGTCTGAAGCTCGTTTACTACGCTGGTGAACCGGTTGCTAAATTCTTTCATATTTTCTCCCGGTTTCATCCTTATGTTTTCATACTTCTACGTAGCCACCAAGATTTTATTCTCCTTGGTTCTTTCGTTTCCCTCGTGAATCTTGATAATAGTTTCCCAGGCTTCCTTTGCATTTTCGCACTCTGATATTTTGTTCAAAGTGTTGTTATCTATGGCTTTATAGATGTGCCTCATGCAATGGTTGTCCAGGTTGCTTCTTCTCCGATCTTCACTCGTCCACTAGCTTTCCTCCTTGTTGATCTTGATCGGTCCTTCTTTCAGGACTCGGCTCATCTCATCATCTAGCGTTATCAGATGTAGATACATCTGTTTCTTCCCACTGCTAAATGCTTCGCTGTTTAGCATTGGCGGCTTGTCGCTGTGGATCATGCTTCCCACCATCTTTGGTTGCTTGAGTGCTAAGAACCTTGCTCTGATACCACTTGTTAGGATCGGGGACACCCTTGGAGGACCGGGGGTGATTTCCGGTTTTAGAAAGGGTGGCCGCTTACACAACACACAACTCTTTGGTGATAGTCCGGTTAAAGACTAAAACCGTTCTCAGCACTGCACAGCCTGTCACAGACTCTTGAACCGGGTTCAAGGGCGGAAATGTCTGTTTCAGGTTGAAGCAACATTTGCGACTTTAGATGATGTTTAAGAAGGAGGCGGTTTAATGGAGGTGAGTGACCGGTTTTAGGAATATGATTAGTTTGCAGTTTTCGTTAAGAAAGCGGGAAATGAAAGCGAATGAAAGAACACGAGACAAGGAAGTTTGTTTATGGATGTTCGGAGCAAACCCTCCTACGTCACCCCTTCTTCTCAGGTTATGAGAAGGATTTCCACTAACTCTTCAGAGTTACAATTACACTTCCGGTCGAGCCCAACTTCGCTACTCGCCGGTTACACCAAACTCACGCTTTGATGTAATACAACAACTCAATCACAATAACACACAAATGACTTCCGGTTTTAGGCAAACCGGTTTTAGAATATAAGACTTTATCTCTCTAGAACTTAATGCTTTGTTTTTGTAATCCGTCACTTGCCGAACTGCGTTCGTAACTTGCATTTAATGAGGACGTTTGATCTTCCTTTTATAGCTGAAAGTAGCTAACGGCTACTTTCTTCTCTCTCTTCTGGATTGGTTGATCGTCATCACGCCTGTTTGCAGAAAGGTTGCTTGCACGCTTCAACTTCCTCAACACCTGGCATTCATGCAGGTGACTCTGAACAGATGATGACATAGCCGGTTTTCAGATTGATACACGTGTTGAACATCCGCTTCCGGTCGTCAGCATCGGATCAACAAGGCATCATTGCTTTCCTCCCATGCTTCTGATCGGATCCGATCTTCTTTTATTCTTTCGAGACACGTTTCTTCCGTCATGGTACGTCACTCTTGAGATTTGAATCTTCTGACTTTTGATCTGTACTTTCCGGTTTCTGTGTCTTGTGCATTATGATCCGGTTGGAGTGTAGTCTTTTGTTCTTCGTTAACCGGTCGCTTTGAGAAGGTGAAGCCGGTTCCTGTGATCCTTTAACTTGATCACTTGAAGCCGGTTTCTTTGAAGTAGTAGCAACCGGTGTTTGATGCCTCAACCGGTTCCGGTTTGTTAAGTACCTGCACATGAAGATTAGTCTCTGTTTAGTTTGTTTGGCCGGTTCAAAAATTAATCTACTTAATTTTTCTATCAGAAGGATAGATGAAAATACGGTTGGGTATCTGTAACGGTTTTTCAATAGCCGTTACAGATAGTCTTTAATAAACCCGCGAACATCTTCTTCTTTCTTTTCTTTTCTTCCTCTGCGATTTCTCCTCTTCTTTCTGATCAGTCGCCGCCCGTGTGTTGAAGTCGCCGCCCATCTGTTGAAGTCGCCTCCAGGTAAGTTTTCTTCCCCTTTTCTTCTCTCCACCGTTCCGTCGTTCATCGCGGCTTTATTCCCTGCCAACACCGCTGATCATCGATCCAACAGGTAAGACTTTCTTCTCCCTCTAATCAATCCTGCAATTTACTTTTGATATACATTGATTTCTATAGTGAATGAAGACTCTTTACTTTCTTGTTTGACATATTTGATTTAGATGTATGTTCCTTTTACAATATCTTCTATGATTCAATCTGAGTCTAGTTTATTTTGCTACTTTATGATTCATTCTTGAACAAATTTCAATATTGACACATAATCCAATTCTTGAGGAGTATTTAAAAGTGAAAATCCTGCACACAATCTCCATGTTCACTTTGGTCTTGTTTGTATTTGACTGGTGTGGGAATTTGGTTAAAACTGGTTTATTGCAAAAAGAAATGTGTTTATGTTTGTGAAGTTGAAGTTGAAGTAGCTTGTTGGTGTTTGTAGACTTTCGTCAGTAAAGTGAGCTGTCGAGTTATATAGTGAAAAGAAATGATTTCATGACAAAATTTAGATGAATTCGAATTTGTTGAGATTATTCGGATTTGTTGTTATACAACCAAGGTTATCTGTCTACTGTCTAGGCCTTTTGCATTTCTTCGCTTAATTAAGAAAAGAGTTTCTCTTGCTCCATTGTTCTGACTTCCTTTTTCAATTATCATTTTCAAATAACAGCCATTTTTGTTTTGTAGAAATTATGAATTTCCCCTTTTGAACGGTTGAATTAGGTATTCAATCATGATACTTCTTATATATATGTTGAACTGTTGAATCAGGTTTTCATTATCACTTTTTGCGTTTTAACTGTTGAATCAGGTTGTATTAATTTCAGTTCTATCGGGGTTTGAATTTGCCATTATCTTTGCTGTCGCGGATTGTAGTTTGCACTTCAAGATCAAAGTTAGTTCTTATTTACAATAAATGTTAGATTATTGATGTTAGGTTAGTGGATAATTTGTATGTTAGGTTAGATAATATTGAATGCTAAGTTAGATTATTTGATGTTAGATTTAGGTAAATTATTTGAATGTTAGATTATTGGATTGGTAGATTAAGTTAGATTATTTGTATGTTAGATTATTGATGGATTGTTGGTTTATTTGATTAAGTTAGATTATTATATTAATAAATGATTTGTATGTTAGATTATTGGATTGGTAGATTAAGTTATATTATTTGTATGTTAGATTATTGATGAATTGTTGGTTTAATTGATGAAGTTAGACTATAGGATTATTGATGTTAGGTTGTTGAATTATTAATTTGTATGTTAGGTTAGATGGAAATTCCAGACAAAACATGGATGACTATACTTCGTATCGATCCTAAATATATTGAGGGGGTTGACAAATTCATAGAATTTGCTGAAAGGTCTACGAGTAGATCATTGATTGCATGTCCTTGTGTAAGATGTACAAATCGAGTATATGAGAATAAGAGTGTGGTTAAATCCCATCTGATTGTATTCGGAATAAGACAAAATTATGGTTTTTGGTGTTTTCACGGTGAAAGGAGAATTGGACGTCAGAATGTAAATGTTGTTACTAAGAATGTGGAGGAAGATGAATCAGATGGTGAAATTGAAGACGAACCGATCAATGTACCAACAAATAATGATACTAATATCATGGATAACGAACCTGTTGAAGTTTGTAAGGATCATCTAATGGAAGATATTATTGCTGAGGATCATCTAATGGAAGATATTATTGCTGATTTGTATCCTAATGTCAACAATCATAATGAACATCCAAGTGAAAATGAGCATCTCGTTGATGATGCTAAGACGTTTTACAAATTGTTGGACGATTCGAAACTACCTTTGTATGAAGGTTCTCGCATTTCCAAAGCCTCAACTCTTCTTAAACTTCTTCACATAAAGAATGTAGGTCAGTGGACAAACACGTCATTTGATTTATTATTGAGTTTATTAAAGGAGGAAATACTGCCAATTCACAATCAACTACTAAATTCGTATTATGAGTGCAAGAAATTCATTAAAGACATGGGTCTATCGTACGAAACAATTGACGCGTATTACTCATTTTCTGATCAGAAGCCACTAAGCCAGAGTAAGAGTTTCCCATACGAGACCTGCGCACAATCAATACGTAGAATGTAAATTTTTTTTAATATAATTTTTTTTTTATTTTACTTTAGTTTAAGACGTTTTAAATTATAATTGAATTCTTAAGTTTAAGTTTTTATTTTTTTTTTCATTTTTACATTTGAACTTAGTTAATTAAAAATAAAAACTTTTTTTATAATTTAGAGTGTTTTTAACTTATATGGAACTATCTTAGTTAATTAAAAAGGAATTTTTTTTTTTTTTATAATTTATAAGAATCTTTAACTTGTATATTTTTTTAAATTAACTTATTCGTAAATGCACTTAAGCATATATAAAAAAAATTACAATAGAATGAAATCAAAACAAACACAAGACAAAGTAATTAAAAGAAAACTTCTTAAATATATTTATTGGTAATCAAATCTTTTATACTGGAAAGTTAGATAATAAAGTAGTTTAATATGAAATATAAAGTACTTAGTTTTACATATTAATCCGCTGACCAAAATCATATTCAAATAAATCTAATTTTTATGTTGAATTCTTATATATTTTTTTAATATTAATGTATTTGAATTTATTATAATGGGATGTAAATTCCTTAAAAAATAATTATTTGTTATTTTATTATTTTATAAAAAATTTTACTTATAATTTTTGGAAAAATATAAATTTAAAAAATACTTTAAATTTTGAAAAAAATAGTTTGACACATAAATTGTGAAGAAAAAAAATATTTTTTAAAAATATTTTTTAGGCTTTTTTAATTTTAAATTTATTTTGTATTTTAAATTTTAAGAAATATTTATTTATAAAATATAAAAAAATATTTCATTTTTTTCAATTAATTTTAAAAAATATATATATTTAAATTTTAAATTTAATAAAACAAAAAATGTTAGATTACACCACACAACTCACGACACAACACTATTGTGCTCATGGCCAATTGTGTCTTTCCATAATAATCAAAAAATAATTATTATGTATAAATAAAACAAGAAAATAAGTCGAATTGGTAATTAATGATATAAAAATTAATTAATTAATTTAAATTAATAATTATATAATATTTTGTTGGTTTCACTAAACTTTAAATCATGTCTCTTACATCATTCACTAATATTACTAATACTTATAACTTTTTAAAATTAATTTAAATCATAAATTAACTTAACCTATTGATAATCATCCTTTAAGTTATTTGACACTCATTCAATCATACATTTTTTCTTCTATTAACTTTATAAGTCGTTTCCACAATCCATATATCGTTCTGATCAAAACTTAAAAGCTTCTTTCCTTATTGACTAAATTAGTATAAGCCCTGTTAGAAGGAAGCAGAGAGGCAGCAGAAGTAGAGAGACAACAAGACAAAATTAGAATAAAGATGAAAATTTTGTTTCAAGTTTTATAACATCGTCTTTAATGCTCATTTATAATGATATTTTCGAGATATAAATTGTATTATATCTTGTTAAAATATAAATTTAAACAAAGTTAGTAGATGATAATATTAAACCAAAAAAAATTATTTAAATTAAATACAAAAAAAGGATTAAATAGGTTTGTTTCACAAGTGTTTATATACAATTTTTGGTTCCTCCTTAATTTCTGGTGTCACAGTCTATCAGGTTATTTATATAATTTTGAGTACAGTAATCTATTCATTTGTTAAAACTTCATCTAATAATGTTTCTTGTCATAGTTATATTTCTACAATGTTTATAAAACATAAATATCTATATTTATGTTTTTAATCATGTATATTAGAACTTAGAACAATGGAAATTTCTAAAGAATCAGTTTAACGCCTAAAAATATGATCTAAAACGAAACGAGCACAGTTAAGATTTGAGTTAAGACACGAGCACACGATTATTTACTAATGTTATTTTTTATGTGTATATAATTTAATGATTTTGAATTTAATACTTATATAAATTGTTTTCTTTTTAATAATGATAAAATATTTTTAATATTTATATAACTACTTTAATTCTTTGTTGATGAATATGGTTGTAATATTTTAAATATTATAAATTTAATCTAAAATCACTAAATAAAAAATAAATACACTTATATCAAACTAAGTTCTTTATGAATTAGGTGGGGAGTGATTTTGGTCTAAAAGATATATAATTAATTGGTTTTAACATTATCTTAATAGTATAATCAATTTTTCAGTAATTTTGAATTCCTTTCAATATTTAAATTTAAAATATTGTTTATTAATATCATTTATAAATAATTAAAAAAATTAAGAATCTCAAATTAAAAATCTTAGTTGTAAAAAAATATATATATCATTTACAATAATTATTTCTTACAAATAATTATTTTTTTTCTTAAAGTTAATTAAACTCTTTGTTAACATTTGAGACACCTAAAATAAATATGACAAAAGACATATGATGTAGACTAAGTAATTGACGAACCAATATTCAAAAATTGATCAAAATACAACCATGTTAGTTAAGTTTTCTATTTGTTGCCATTACAGTTTTTCATTTCGGTTGGGTAATTTTAATTATAAAAATTAATTGTTTATCCTGACTAACTATTTATAAAAAATTAAGATGTAAAATTAAGTTCACAAGAACTTGAAAAATTAAAAAAGAAAAAAAAGTTAAGAGTGAACTGAAATTAAATTTATAATAATAAAACAATATCACATCACAATAATCATAATTCATGCAATACCATAAAATAATTCTTGATTAATTAATCAAAATAATTATTAATTAAAATGATTATTATAAACTATATATAAAGTCATTAATCAAAAAGACATTAATGAATATTAAATTATCCAAAATTAAAATGTTACTAAATATCTAATATTGTCATTAGTCAATAAGTAAGATTTATATTGTTAATATATATGATGACATCACTTAAATAAGACCACTTATCTATAAGAAAGAGTGATAATTAAAATCATTTCATTCTCTCTGTAAAATAAAAGATTTAACTTACATAAAAAAAATGCATTTAATAATTAAGTTTTGTTTAGAAGTGTTTCCAAGTAATGATCTAAATTTTAAAACTACATGTAATCAAATAAATTTTAAATAAACAAAAAATACTTGTTAGTTCAAATAAGTGAGATATGAAACTTTTTCTAAACATAAAAATATAGAAACTCCAAATTTGCCTTATTAACTACAGTATCTCACAAATTTGAAAAACTAAGATATTTTAATAATAAAATAACACTTAAAAAAACATTGAGAAAAGTGTTAATTAAGAAAAGTGTTAATAATTCTAAACTCTCCCAGAAAAAATGATATTGATAAACTTAGTTATTATCTGCAGAATTATTAAATATATTATAAATAAAACGATATTCTAATCTTTTATTTATTTTTTATTTAATTCATTATTTGCATTTCTGATAGGATCGGTGACACCAATACAGATTAAGACACATCTCCAAACTTATTTACGATGATGAAGAATGAAGAATGAAGAATCTTTGTGGAGTAAGCCAGATCTGAAATATCCGGATTGTGAATGTGTTCCACAAAAAGAATGCTTTGAGACGAATAGATTCTCTTTTGAGAGATTAAAGATAGTTCTTCATTTCAGAAAAGAAAACTTAATTATAAAATATAGTCCTTTATCTACTAGAAATACAACAAGTAAATTCTAATTTGTGTAGATAAATATTGGAGCTACTTCTACAATGGTACTATGTTGCTTTTGCAGTTCATCATCTGATACCTATACTCACGCAACTTCAAACTTGGTTGCTTCTAGTAATCTTGAGCAGACCATTCAACAAATAATTGATATGGGGGTGACAACTGGGATAAGGAAACTGTCACTCGAGATCTTTGAGCTGCTTACAACAATCCTGAGCTGTAGATTACTTATATTCAGTATGCCCTTGAACTTGTTGATTTTAGTTTATTTTGGCATGTGAGATATTGATATATCTATTAACATTGTAGGGAATTCCAGAAACAACAGAAGTTGCAGTTCCTGTGCCTCACTTTCCTACAAGTCAGGTTACCTTGGAAGGGACTGGAATGGGCACAGTTTCTAATGCTTCTTCCATCGGAGCACCCAATTCATCTCCACTGAACTTGTTTCCGCAGGTAGCATTCTCAGTTTCTTCCTTTGTCCTCTCTATATTTTTTCTGTTTATTGCATGGTTAAGATGTAATAGGAAGCAGTTTCTGGCGGTGGCAACGATGGACTTGGTTCTCTTGTTTTTCTAAGAAGCAACCAACAGGTTTTGATTAATCTTCATTCATCTCATTTGAAAACTTATATTTGTCACGATTACATTGGAAAATCAACAAAGTTAAAACTGAAAGTTGTTTTTTTCGTTTGGTATAAGATTTGTTATGCATCATAATTATTTTGGATCAGCCAAATTATAGTGGGATTTTTATTGCTTCTTTTGGTATATAAATCATTTTCTAGATCATGATCCAAATAATAGTGATTTGTTTGCCTCATTTGATATAGAGATTTTTTTCTTGCTCATGATAAGATAATGATCAAATTATATTTTAGATCATTTTGATTTTTGGATGCATAACCCAAAATAGAAATTGTACTGGTAATTGGTAGCCTTGGTCAAAGCTTGGAGTACCCAGATTGACTACTTTCAGTCATCTAATGAGACTTTAAAAACTTATAAAAATGAAAATCATTTAAGCAGGTCCCTGCTGTGATGCTGGCACAATTTATTTTTAATGGGTTCTTTGTGAATTTGGCTTTCAGTTCCAAGCATTACGCACTATGGTTCAATCAAATCCACAAATTTTACAGGTGTGTTTTTGATAATCTGTTTTGCAAAAATGCTTATTTGGATGGGTTTTTGGGTTACTAGATCATATCTTCTTTCTGTTTGCAGCCCATGCTTCAGGAGCTTGGGAAGCAAAATCCACAACTGTTAAGGCTTATACAAGAGCATCACACAGAGTTTCTTCAACTGCTTGATGAGCCTAGTGACGTTTCTGAAGGGTCAGTATATTATGACTAACACTACAATTGAATTTGATATGTGCATTCCTTTTTGTAGCTTACTGCAAATGATCAATAGGGGGAGATCTCATAGTTTTTTATGTATCCAAAGATCAGTGAACTCAAAAACTGTATGTGTCTGGATTTGGATATAAATCCGGATCCAAATGAGAAATATCCAATAATTTTTTAACTAAGATCTATTTTCAAAGGATGACACCTTTTGGAGAATCCTATTTGGAATCTTTTATGGTTATTTATATTTCTATTGCTAATGGTTACTAAATTCTCAGGGATATGTTCGACCATGCTGATCAGGAAATGCCTCATTCTATCAGTGTCACACCAGCAGAACAGGAAGCAATTGCACGTGTATGGATAATTTATTTTCTCTTTAATCTCTTGATTCATTTTTTTCACAAATTTGTCGTGTTGTACTATTGAGGTGGTCTCCATTTGCAGCTTGAGGCAATGGGATTTGACAGAGCCGTTGTAATTGAGGCATTCCTTGCCTGTGATCGTAATGAGGAATTGGTTGTTAACTATTTGTTAGAGCAAACGGAAGACTATGAGGATTGAATGGTAAATCATTTTCCTGAATTCTCTAGTCTCACATGTTTGCTCACCAATTTTTAAATAAACTAATTAAGGTATATGCTAAAGGAAAAAATGGGCTCATTTTTTTTGACCTTATGACTGCTTGAAGTCGTGAACAACTGCTTGGTAAATATGTTGTCATATTCGAAGTAAATTGCTGCACCTGTTTGTTCTATGATGGGTAAAGACAAGATATAATTTCATTTTATGACAAATCTTGAGATATTCTATATCTTAATAACTGTTTTTACAACTTTAACAATAAATGTATCAGGATTATTTGAGATATTTGAATGTTTTAAAGTGATTTGCATCTAAGCATTCAAATTGTCTCACGTCTACACTTACATATCTAAACATTCAAGTTTTAGGTTTAAATTTTTTAAACTTGCATGCCATTTATTTGAAATCTAAGTTTTCAAATTATCTCAAGGTTAATAGTTTCACTTGCAGTAAATGTACAAACTAATTTTGGAAATGTTTCATGATTTTGGAACTGACCTTCATAATTTAGTCAGCCAAAACATGAATGCATCATGCATACACAACATACATTTTAAGAGAATCAGATTATAATTATTTGAATTTGGGGTTATATTTGAATTATAAATTTAAATCTTGTTTGTTAAAAAATTGATTATTTAAAATGAATGATTAAATATTTATTTAATATTTGATAAAATAAATAAAATACAATAGATTTATAGAAAATCTTCACTGAGACTATTTAAAAAGAAATAGATAGATAATATGATAAAAAATTAAATTTAAATCATCCCCACATTTATTATATGGTAAAATTTGGAATGAAAACTTTATCAATAATAACCAAAACAGCTGGTTAATTTTAATTTTGTAAGCCATTTTTTGAAATTATCCACTGAAGTGGACAAACATCTTTTCTTGTAACTTGTGTTATTTGTAAGTTGAACACATTTTGAGCATTACTTTTTGTTAATATTTTGAATTAAAAAGTTTGATTTAAATAAACTTTTAAATTATTTAATTTTTTATATTTATAAAGATAAAAATTTACAAATTTATAAATAATTATTATAAGATTTGGAAAATAATGTGAATTTACATTTATAAATTTTAAAAAATATATAATAATTTAGGTTATTGATTTTGTATATATGATTAGTTTATTTATTATTTTTTAAATTAATTTATACTTAATTATATATATAATAATAGTATATAACTAATATTTATTCATTATTCCATTCTTTCTTTAAAGTATACACTGTTTCATGTTCACAAATAATTATTGAAGTGATGACCGAAAAATAAAATACAAAAATTATTAATATAAATAAATCATAATGGCATACAAAAATTATTAATATAAATAAATCATAATGGCATAAAGGTACGTATATGAATATTTGAGGATCCTCAAAATAGGTATCTCAAAAATAACTTATCTAAATTAGAATTTATAAAAATAATTTTTTTTCAAATAATTCTGACCATTCTACTTTTATTTTTTTTCTTTCTCTTTTCCCCTCATTTTCTCATTTCTTCTTTCTCTCTTCTCCTCAGGCCGACCGTTGATTACCCTTCCCTTCTTCCCTCCACCCGCTTTCCCGGTTTCCTCCCCGAATTTCCTACCCTTGATGATCGCTAAGCAACGCCGAAAGACGCTTCCCCGCGAGCTCCGACTCCTGCATCTTGCAGGACCACGAGACCACGCATGCAACTGTAGCAGCTGATACAAAAGATGAGTTACACAAGTCGGGTGGAGGACCATGGTGTCGAATAGGTCGCTTCACTAGAAGGCAATGCAGCAGTCGAGGTAAAAGTTAGTTTACGTCAACATAATTTAAAACAAAGTAGTTGTAGTACTTATTCATGTATGTCATATAAGTGACCTCGATTCCAAGCAACTGTTTTATTTTTTTTACATTGTGTCGCAATGTATAACAAAACAATTGCCTAGAATTGAACCCTAGTCACTTGTATGAAAGGCGGTAATAAGTATCACTATAATACAACTACTTTGTTATAAATTGCGTGGATGCAAATTATACATTGTGTGGTCAATTTGTGTATGTGGTGGGGAAGAGAATCAAATTGAGCCCTGAAAAGGCTATCTTCATTTTTTTCAAGAACATTCTGTCACACATAGGTCAGTTACGAACTTACGATGGATAACTGTTATAATGAGTTCTATTGAATCTCTAAATAGGTTATTGTTGAATTATTGTATTGTGTTGCAGCTGCTATGATGTCTGCGGTTTATGAGGAAAATAAAGACGAAGATGGCTTTCATTACATGACTTACATAGACAACAACACCTTTGGGTTGTTTTAGAACTAAAAGGAAGAAGAGATGAATTGTGAATATATCTTTACTCATTTGAAATGTTTTTTTTCGGTCTATTTTAATTTGCTTCATGTGAAGATGGAATTTGTTGATATGATATAGAGGAGAGTATTTATGAAACCTCTTCAATCTTATTTTCTGACCAGTTTGTGGTGTGATTAAAATTAATTTAGAAATGATATTCTTGATTAATGATTCTTTAACTTTCCCCTTTCATATCAATTACAAATGAAGGTTTGTTTGATGTTGGTTAATTAGATTAAATCTAAATAAAAAAATCTCCCAATAACTTGAATTTAATAGGAAAAAGGAATTTGAACATAAACTTTATTATTAATAAGAGAAACAATATGTTTTCTCCTACAATACAAATGAAACAAAAAGGGAAGAAGTTATAGATATAATAGATGAACAATTCTAAAAAAATGGTTTATCTATGACTCTTCCATGTTCACTGAAAATTCTCGATAAAATGTCGCCAGTCAAATAGATCTTTAAATCCACTACAAGTAAGAAAAAATGAATATATTATTAGGAATGAAACTAAAAATCATGAAAATATTACAACAATCATATCACATATCTACATTCAAAAATTGTTTGTTTATCAGTTTTGGAGTAGACATTATCAAAGAAAACGAATATATTATCAAAGAATAAGACATCCAGAGAGGAACATACAATGTTGTTTGGCATTAGATTAAGAACCTTTTATAAACATATTCACTTTATAATCCCACAACAGAAGTGCCAAATGTTATTCTCCCATCTCAAACATTTGGTGAAGGAATTTCTTCCAAAAAGAAAAAAAGAAGTTGAATGGAGAATTAACACCTTGCGGCGCAAACAACACTTACGCAAACTGTGCACTTTGCGTCGACGCAAAGTACAATTTGCCAATGTAATATACATATTCAGTCACATTCAGAATGGACACAATTAATTTGCGTCCCACGAAGAATGCAATTTGCGTGGGGACGTAATATACAGAAAGATTCTCACACATTCAGTCAGAATAATAACCATTCAAACCATTCAGGAAAATATTCACCTAAAACCTTAAAACCTATCATACTCAGCATGCAAGTAGGGAAAAAAATAAAAACTCACCTAAATATGCAAGCGGTGAATGGTGAATGTTGATGCAAGGAAGCGTCTGGCGTTGCTTGGCGATCGTTGGGGAATGATGGAGGTTAGTAGCGGGGGAGAGAAGAGGGGAAGCGTCTGGCGATGCTGTTGGAGTCGAGGCTCGCGGGGAGGGATGAGAAGCGCAATGGTCGCCCGGAGGAGAGGAGGGAAATGATAGAAGAGAAAATGTGGGGGAAAAGAAAAATAAACAGAAATAAAAAATATATATTAAGGATAAAATGGTCAATTTTTTTGAAAAAATGTTAGTTTTATCAATTGTTTTTGGGCTAAGTTATTTTTTAAATAAGACCTATTTTCAGTGTTATTTTATCAAATTTCCCTATTTGAGAGGTTCTACACGGTAATGAGTGGATAATTTCGGATCCGCTTTCTAGTTTTGTCCAATATTAAGTTTTTTTTTAAATAAAATAAAATTATCAATAATTTAACTTTAAATTTTCCTTTGTTTAATGTAAAATTTGAATTTAAATTTTATTATTAAGATAGAAATAAAAAAAGGTTAAACGCTAGTTCTTCTTTCAAGTCAGTATGAACTTATTTGAGCTAACATAGACATGGATAAGAGCACCAGCCTTTTTTTATTCCTTCTTCTTGCAAAGAGCGCTAGGCACCTTTTTCAACTATCTCATTAGCTAATGCCCAAGTTGCTGATTCATGTGAGGCTGCTAGTCTTTTCGACGAATAGGTTCCTGGAGATTGAATGGACATCAACAGATCATCAAAGGAAAGGTTAGATCAATAGCTAATATATATATTTTTTTTATATAATTTGTAAGGATCTTTAACCTTAAGTCGAAACACTTTTTACAAATATATAAAATATTTTTAAATACACTTTAGAAAACATAACAAACATTATAAACGGGATGAAATCAAAATAAAAAATAATTATAAGAAAACTATTGTCTTAAATATATATTAATAATCAAATCCTTTATATGACAAGATAACAAAGTAACTTAATAAGAAATATAGAATATCTAATTTTACAGATTAATTGCTGACCAAAATATTTTTCAAATAAATCTAATTTTTAATTTTTATGTTAAATTCTTATATATATTTTTAATATCAATGTATTTGAATAATTGATTATAATTATGTAAATTCTATAAAAACTAATTAGTTATTATCTTATTATTTTATAAAAAAAAAATAAAAATAGATTTTACTTTTATTTTTTTATCGGAAAATATGAATGTTGAAAATACTCTAAAACTTGTAATATGAGTATTGAATATAGTTAATAAGAAAAAAAGTTAATAAAATTCAAATTTAACAAAATTGAAATATAGTTAGAATTGTGTTTTATGACACCACCCCGCAAGATGGTCAGGTTCACTCGTGTATTGAATATGACTTTGTTTCTTTATTACATGTCATTTGTCCTTTTAATGTATTAATAATAATAATTAGTTTGTTTGAAAAAACAATAAAATTTGTAATTAATGATATTAATAGTAAATTAATTTAATAAATTAATAATTTTAATTGTATTTTTGGTTTAATTCACTTTAAATAATGTAAGTTAAATCGCAATTTATATATGCATCACAACTGCACACTCCCCGCTTACATCACATCTCACACTAGCATATTACTAATACTTGTAATGTATTAAATTAATTTAAATCATAACTTAACTCTTACGGACATTTATTCAATCATCCTTAACTTATCCGACACACAATCATACGTTTTAAAATTAGGGAAAACACAAAAGCTTAGAATTAGGGAAAGGATTGGACTAAGAGACACCAATACATATGGATGAAAACTTAGTGCAAGTAGAAATATTTTAAAATTAAAATTTTGTTTAGTTTTACTATATGATAGTTTTCAAATATAAATTATAATGTATCCAATTAAAATATATGTTTAAACAAAGTTTAAAATAATACAAACCAAAGAGGGAAATGATAGAAGAGAAAATGTGGGGGAAAAGAAAAATAAACAGAAATAAAAAATATATATTAAGGATAAAATGGTCAATTTTTTTGAAAAAAGGTTAGTTTTATCAATTGTTTTTGGGCTAAGTTATTTTTTAAATAAGACCTATTTTCAGTGTTATTTTATCAAATTTCCCTATTTGAGAAGTTGATTGAATAATTTCGGATCCGCTTTCTAGTTTTGTCCAATATTAAGTTTTTTTTAAAATAAAATAAAATTATCAATAATTTAACTTTAAGTTTTCCTTTGTTTAATGTAAAATTTGAATTTAAATTTTATTATTAAGATAGAAATAAAAAAAGGTTAAACGCTAGTTCTTCTTTCAAGTCAGTGTGAACTTATTTGAGCTAACATAGACATGGAAATATATATATATTTTTTTTATATAATTTGTAAGGATCTTTAACCTTAAGTCGAAACACTTTTTACAAATATATAAAATATTTTTAAATACACTTTAGAAAACATAACAAACATTATAAACGGGATGAAATCGAAATAAAAAATAATTATAAGAAAATTATTGTCTTAAATATATATTAATAATCAAAGCCTTTATATGACAAGATAACAAAGTAACTTAATAAGAAATATAGAATATCTAATTTTACAGATTAATTGCTGACCAAAATATTTTTCAAATAAATCTAATTTTTAATTTTTATGTTAAATTCTTATATATATTTTTAATATCAATGTATTTGAATAATTGATTATAATTATGTAAATTCTATAAAAACTAATTAGTTATTATCTTATTATTTTATAAACAATATAAAAATAGATTTTTACTTATATTTTTTTATCGGAAAATATGAATGTTGAAAATACTCTAAAACTTGTAATATGAGTATTGAATATAGTTAATAAGAAAAAAAGTTAATAAAATTCAAATTTAAGAAAACTGAAATATAGTTAGAATTGTGTTTTATGACACCACCCCGCAAGATGGTCAGGTTCACTCGTGTATTGAATATGACTTTGTTTCTTTATTACATGTCATTTGTCCTTTTAATGTATATATTTTAAAATTAATAATAATAATTAGTTTGTTTGAAAAAACAATAAAATTTGTAATTAATGATATTAATAGTAAATTAATTTAATAAATTAATAATTTTAATTGTATTTTTTGTTTAATTCACTTTAAATAATGTAAATTAAATCGCAATTTATATATGCATCACAACTGCACACTCCCCACTTACATCACATCTCACACTAGCATATTACTAATACTTGTAATGTATTAAATTAATTTAAATCATAACTTAACTCTTCCGGACATTTATTCAATCCTCCTTAACTTATCCGACACACAATCATATATTTTTAGCTATTATCAAAACCCAAAAGCTTAGAATTAGGGAAAGGATTGGACTAAGAGACACCAATACATATGGATGAAAACTTAGTGCAAGTAGAAATATTTTAAAATTAAAATTTTGTTTAGTTTTACTATATGATAGTTTTCAAATATAAATTATAAAGTATCCAATTAAAATATATGTTTAAACAAAGTTTAAAATAATACAAACCAAAGAGGGAAATGATAGAAGAGAAAATGTGGGGGAAAAGAAAAATAAACAGAAATAAAAAATATATATTAAGGATAAAATGGTCAATTTTTTTGAAAAAGGGTTAGTTTTATCAATTGTTTTTGGGTTAAGTTATTTTTTAAATAAGACCTATTTTCAGTGTTATTTTATCAAATTTCCCTATTTGAGAGGTTCTATACGGTAATGAGTGGATAATTTCGGATCCGCTTTCTAGTTTTGTTCAATATTAAGTTTTTTTTAAAATAAAATAAAATTATCAATAATTTAACTTTAAGTTTTCCTTTGTTTAATGTAAAATTTGAATTTAAATTTTATTATTAAGATAGAAATAAAAAAGGTTAAACGCTAGTTCTTCTTTTAAGTCAGTGTGAACTTATTTGAGCTAACATAGACATGGAAATATATATATATTTTTTTTATATAATTTGTAAGGATCTTTAACCTTAAGTCGAAACACTTTTTACAAATATATAAAATATTTTTAAATACACTTTAGAAAACATAACAAACATTATAAACTGGATGAAATCAAAATAAAAAATAATTATAAGAAAACTATTGTCTTAAATATATATTAATAATCAAATCCTTTATATGACAAGATAACAAAGTAACTTAATAAGAAATATAGAATATCTAATTTTACAGATTAATTGCTGACCAAAATATTTTTCAAATAAATCTAATTTTTAATTTTTATGTTAAATTCTTATATATATTTTTAATATCAATGTATTTGAATAATTGATTATAATTATGTAAATTCTATAAAAACTAATTAGTTATTATCTTATTATTTTATAAACAAAATAAAAATAGATTTTTACTTATATTTTTTTATCGGAAAATATGAATGTTGAAAATACTCTAAAACTTGTAATATGAGTATTGAATATAGTTAATAAGAAAAAAAGTTAATAAAATTCAAATTTAACAAAACTGAAATATAGTTAGAATTGTGTTTTATGACACCACCCCGCAAGATGGTCAGGTTCACTCGTGTGTTGAATATGACTTTGTTTCTTTATTACATGTCATTTGTCCTTTTAATGTATATATTTTAAAATTAATAATAATAATTAGTTTGTTTGAAAAAACAATAAAATTTGTAATTAATGATATTAATAGTAAATTAATTTAATAAATTAATAATTTTAATTGTATTTTTTGTTTAATTCACTTTAAATAATGTAAATTAAATCGCAATTTATATATGCATCACAACTGCACACTCTCCGCTTACATCACATCTCACACTAGCATATTACTAATACTTGTAATGTATTAAATTAATTTAAATCATAACTTAACTCTTCCGAACATTTATTCAATCATCCTTAACTTATCCCACACAATCATACGTTTTAAAATTAGGGAAAACCCAAAAGCTTAGAATTAGGGAAAGGATTGGACTAAGAGACACCAATACATATGGATGAAAACTTAGTGCAAGTAGAAATATTTTAAAATTAAAATTTTGTTTAGTTTTACTATATGATAGTTTTCAAATATAAATTATAATGTATCCAATTAAAATATATGTTTAAACAAAGTTTAAAATAATACAAACCAAAGAAGGAAATGATAGAAGAGAAAATGTGGGGGAAAAGAAAAATAAACAGAAATAAAAAATATATATTAAGGATAAAATGGTCAATTTTTTTGAAAAAAATGTTAGTTTTATCAATTGTTTTTGGGCTAAGTTATTTTTTAAATAAGACCTATTTTCAGTGTTATTTTATCAAATTTCCCTATTTGAGAGGTTGAGTGGATAATTTCGGATACGCTTTCTAGTTTTGACCAATATTAAGTTTTTTTTAAAATAAAATAAAATTATCAATAATTTAACTTTAAGTTTTCCTTTGTTTAATGTAAAATTTGAATTTAAATTTTATTATTAAGATGGAAATAAAAAAAGGTTAAACGCTAGTTCTTCTTTCAAGTCAGTGTGAACTTATTTGAGCTAACATAGACATGGAAATATATATATATTTTTTTTATATAATTTGTAAGGATCTTTAACCTTAAGTCGAAACACTTTTTACAAATATATAAAATATTTTTAAATACACTTTAGAAAACATTATAAACTGGATGAAATCAAAATAAAAAATAATTATAAGAAAACTATTGTCTTAAATATATATTAATAATCAAATCCTTTATATGACAAGATAACAAAGTAACTTAATAAGAAATATAGAATATCTAATTTTACAGATTAATTGCTGACCAAAATATTTTTCAAATAAATCTAATTTTTATATTTTATGTTAAATTCTTATATATATTTTTAATATCAATGTATTTGAATAATTGATTATAATTATGTAAATTCTATAAAAACTAATTAGTTATTATCTTATTATTTTATAAACAAAATAAAAATAGATTTTTACTTATATTTTTTTATCGGAAAATATGAATGTTGAAAATACTCTAAAACTTGTAATATGAGTATTGAATATAGTTAATAAGAAAAAAAGTTAATAAAATTCAAATTTTAACAAAACTGAAATATAGTTAGAATTGTGTTTGATGACACCACCCCGCAAGATGGTCAGGTTCACTCGTGTATTGAATATGACTTTGTTTCTTTATTACATGTCATTTGTTCTTTTAATGTATATATTTTAAAATTAATAATAATAATAATTAATTTGTTTGAAAAAACAATAAAATTTGTAATTAATGATATTAATAGTAAATTAATTTAATAAATTAATAATTTTAATTGTATTTTTGGTTTAATTCACTTTAAATAATGTAAATTAAATCGCAATTTACATATGCATCACAACTGCACACTCCCCGCTTACATCACATCTCACACTAGCATATTATTAATACTTGTAATGTATTAAATTAATTTAAATCATAACTTAACTCTTCCGGACATTTATTCAATCATTCTTAATTTATCCGACACACAATCATACGTTTTAAAATTAGGGAAAACCCAAAAGATTAGAATTAGGGAAAGGATTGGACTAAGTGACACCAATACATATGGATGAAAACTTAGTGCAAGTAGAAATATTTTAAAATTAAAATTTTGTTTAGTTTTACTATATGATAGTTTTCAAATATAAATTATAATGTATCCAATTAAAATATATGTTTAAACAAAGTTTAAAATGATACAAACCAAAGAGGGAAATGATAGAAGAGAAAATGTGGGGGAAAGGAAAAATAAACAGAAATAAAAAATATATATTAAGGATAAAATGGTCAATTTTTTTGAAAAAAGGTTAGTTTTATCAATTGTTTTTGGGCTAAGTTATTTTTTAAATAAGACCTATTTTCAGTGTTATTTTATCAAATTTCCCTATTTGAGAGGTTGAGTGGATAATTTCGGATCCGCTTTCTAGTTTTGTCCAATATTAAGTTTTTTTTAAAATAAAATAAAATTATCAATAATTTAACTTTAAGTTTTCCTTTGTTTAATGTAAAATTTGAATTTAAATTTTATTATTAAGATAGAAATAAAAAAAGGTTAAACGCTAGTTCTTCTTTCAAATCAGTGTGAACTTATTTGAGCTAACATAGACATGGAAATATATATATATTTTTTTTATATAATTTGTAAGGATCTTTAACCTTAAGTCGAAACACTTTTTACAAATATATAAAATATTTTTAAATACACTTTAGAAAATATAACAAACATTATAATCTGGATGAAATCAAAATAAAAAATAATTATAAGAAAACTATTGTCTTAAATATATATTAATAATCAAATCCTTTATATGACAAGATAACAAAGTAACTTAATAAGAAATATAGAATATCTAATTTTACAGATTAATTGCTGACCAAAATATTTTTCAAATAAATCTAATTTTTAATTTTTATGTTAAATTCTTATATATATTTTTAATATCAATGTATTTGAATAATTGATTATAATTATGTAAATTCTATAAAAACTAATTAGTTATTATCTTATTATTTTATAAAAAAAATAAAAATAAATTTTTACTTATATTTTTTTATCGGAAAATATGAATGTTGAAAATACTCTAAAACTTGTAATATGAGTATTGAATATAGTTAATAAGAAAAAAAGTTAATAAAATTCAAATTTAACAAAACTGAAATATAGTTAGAATTGTGTTTTATGACACCACCCCGCAAGATGGTCAGGTTCACTCGTGTATTGAATATGACTTTGTTTCTTTATTACATGTCATTTGTCCTTTTAATGTATATATTTTAAAATTAATAATAATAATTAGTTTGTTTGAAAAAACAATAAAATTTGTAATTAATGATATTAATAGTAAATGAATTTAATAAATTAATAATTTTAATTGTATTTTTTGTTTAATTCACTTTAAATAATGTAAATTAAATCGCAATTTATATATGCATCACAACTGCACACTCCCCGCTTACATCACATCTCACACTAGCATATTACTAATACTTGTCATGTATTAAATTAATTTAAATCATAACTTAACTCTTCCGGACATTTATTCAATCATTCTTAATTTATCCGACACACAATCATACGTTTTAAAATTAGGGAAAACCCAAAAGATTAGAATTAGGGAAAGGATTGGACTAAGTGACACCAATACATATGGATGAAAACTTAGTGCAAGTAGAAATATTTTAAAATTAAAATTTTGTTTAGTTTTACTATATGATAGTTTTCAAATATAAATTATAATGTATCCAATTAAAATATATGTTTAAACAAAGTTTAAAATGATACAAACCAAAGAGGGAAATGATAGAAGAGAAAATGTGGGGGAAAGGAAAAATAAACAGAAATAAAAAATATATATTAAGGATAAAATGGTCAATTTTTTTGAAAAAAGGTTAGTTTTATCAATTGTTTTTGGGCTAAGTTATTTTTTAAATAAGACCTATTTTCAGTGTTATTTTATCAAATTTCCCTATTTGAGAGGTTGAGTGGATAATTTCGGATCCGCTTTCTAGTTTTGTCCAATATTAAGTTTTTTTTAAAATAAAATAAAATTATCAATAATTTAACTTTAAGTTTTCCTTTGTTTAATGTAAAATTTGAATTTAAATTTTATTATTAAGATAGAAATAAAAAAAGGTTAAACGCTAGTTCTTCTTTCAAATCAGTGTGAACTTATTTGAGCTAACATAGACATGGAAATATATATATATTTTTTTTATATAATTTGTAAGGATCTTTAACCTTAAGTCGAAACACTTTTTACAAATATATAAAATATTTTTAAATACACTTTAGAAAATATAACAAACATTATAATCTGGATGAAATCAAAATAAAAAATAATTATAAGAAAACTATTGTCTTAAATATATATTAATAATCAAATCCTTTATATGACAAGATAACAAAGTAACTTAATAAGAAATATAGAATATCTAATTTTACAGATTAATTGCTGACCAAAATATTTTTCAAATAAATCTAATTTTTAATTTTTATGTTAAATTCTTATATATATTTTTAATATCAATGTATTTGAATAATTGATTATAATTATGTAAATTCTATAAAAACTAATTAGTTATTATCTTATTATTTTATAAAAAAAATAAAAATAAATTTTTACTTATATTTTTTTATCGGAAAATATGAATGTTGAAAATACTCTAAAACTTGTAATATGAGTATTGAATATAGTTAATAAGAAAAAAAGTTAATAAAATTCAAATTTAACAAAACTGAAATATAGTTAGAATTGTGTTTTATGACACCACCCCGCAAGATGGTCAGGTTCACTCGTGTATTGAATATGACTTTGTTTCTTTATTACATGTCATTTGTCCTTTTAATGTATATATTTTAAAATTAATAATAATAATTAGTTTGTTTGAAAAAACAATAAAATTTGTAATTAATGATATTAATAGTAAATGAATTTAATAAATTAATAATTTTAATTGTATTTTTTGTTTAATTCACTTTAAATAATGTAAATTAAATCGCAATTTATATATGCATCACAACTGCACACTCCCCGCTTACATCACATCTCACACTAGCATATTACTAATACTTGTCATGTATTAAATTAATTTAAATCATAACTTAACTCTTCCGGACATTTATTCAATCCTCCTTAACTTATCCGACACACAATCATACATTTTTAGCTATTATCAAAACTCAAAAGCTTAGAATTAGGGAAATGATTGGACTAAGAGACACCAATACATATGGATGAAAACTTAGTGCAAGTAGAAATATTTTAAAATTGAAATTTTGTTTAGTTTTACTATATGATAGTTTTCAAATATAAATTATAAAGTATCCAATTAAAATATATGTTTAAACAAAGTTTAAAATAATACAAACCAAAGAGGGAAATGATAGAAGAGAAAATGTGGGGGAAAAGAAAAATAAACAGAAATAAAAAATATATATTAAGGATAAAATGGTCAATTTTTTTGAAAAAATGTTAGTTTTATCAATTGTTTTTGGGCTAAATTATTTTTTAAATAAGACCTATTTTCAATGTTATTTTATCAAATTTCCCTATTTGAGAGGTTCTATACGGTAATGAGTGGATAATTTCGGATCCGCTTTCTAGTTTTGTTCAATATTAAGTTATTTTTAAAATAAAATAAAATTATCAATAATTTAACTTTAAGTTTTCCTTTGTTTAATGTAAAATTTGAATTTAAATTTTATTATTAGGATAGAAATAAAAATGTTAAACGCTAGTTCTTCTTTCAAGTCAGTGTGAACTTATTTGAGCTAACATAGACATGGAAATATATATATATATATTTTTTTTATATAATTTGTAAGGATCTTTAACCTTAAGTCGAAACACTTTTTACAAATATATAAAATATTTTTAAATACACTTTAGAAAACATAACAAACATTATAAACGGGATGAAATCAAAATAAAAAATAATTATAAGAAAACTATTGTCTTAAATATATATTAATAATCAAATCCTTTATATGACAAGATAACAAAGTAACTTAATAAGAAATATAGAATATCTAATTTTACAGATTAATTGCTGACCAAAATATTTTTCAAATAAATCTAATTTTTAATTTTTATGTTAAATTCTTATATATATTTTTAATATCAATGTATTTGAATAATTGATTATAATTATGTAAATTCTATAAAAACTAATTAGTTATTATCTTATTATTTTATAAACAAAATAAAAATAGATTTTTACTTATATTTTTTTATCGAAAAATATGAATGTTGAAAATACTCTAAAACTTGTAATATGAGTATTGAATATAGTTAATAAGAAAAAAGTTAATAAAATTCAAATTTAACAAAACTGAAATATAGTTAGAATTGTGTTTTATGACACCACCCCGCAAGATGGTCAGGTTCACTTGTGTATTGAATATGACTTTGTTTCTTTATTACATGTCATTTGTCCTTTTAATGTATATATTTTAAAATTAACAATAATAATTAGTTTGTTTGAAAAAATAATAAAATTTGTAATTAATGATATTAATAATAAATTAATTTAATAAATTAATAATTTTAATTGTATTTTTGGTTTAATTCACTTTAAATAATGTAAATTAAATCGCAATTTATATATGCATCACAACTGTACAGTCCCCGCTTACAACACATCTCACACTAGCATATTACTAATACTTGTCATGTATTAAATTAATTTAAATCATAACTTAACTCTTCCGGACATTTATTCAATCATCCTTAACTTATCCGACACACAATCATACATTTTTAGCTATTATCAAAACCCAAAAGCTTAGAATTAGGGAAAGGATTGGACTAAGAGACACCAATACATATGGATGAAAACTTAGTGCAAGTAGAAATATTTTAAAATTAAAATTTTGTTTAGTTTTACTATATGATAGTTTTCAAATATAAATTATAATGTATCCAATTAAAATATATGTTTAAACAAAGTTTAAAATAATACAAACCAAAACAGATTTAAATTAAATGCAAAAAGGGATTAAATAAGATTGTGCCCAAAGTGAATTATACACAACTTTTGGTGCATTCTTAGTTTCACCTATAAAAACAGTCTTCACCCTATTTCTGGATACTCTATATATGTCACATGTTTTATGTTATTTTAAGTGAAGTGGTCTATTCATTTGTTAAAACTTGTCAATGTTGTATATAAAAATGTCGGATGATTAATTGAGTTTGTAATATGTCATACTTATATTTCAGCAATGTTTTAGGGAACATAAACATCTATATTTAGGTTTTTTATAATGTATATTAGAACTTTGAATATTCTTTCTGATATTTAGAAATTAGAATGCATTATACTTTCCCTTCCTTGTGATTCCCCCAATTATTTCTTGATACTTTACTTATGCTATATAACTATATTGTAAATCTTTATTATATTGATAAATATGGTTTGTAATATATTAAATATTATAATTCTAGAGAGTGTAAAAAAAATTATTTTAATGTTTTAGAAAATAATAAAATGGGTACCCCTTGGGATACATAACCCTTATTTTTTTCATTTAAAATTAATTTTTGAAAAAATAAACGGCCAGTCACAACAGGGAAATATTATGTGCCGTGCTTACACATATTTTTCAGAAACTAGACACGGATAGTTGAAGCATGTTTACTTAAGTTATTTAATAATTAAAATAATAATAATTAGATAATTCTTATACAAAAACAATAAATTAATAAAACAATAAAAAAATAAATAAAACATTGTTTTCACTAAAAAATGGACTTAAACTATTTAAAAATTGACTAAAATACAACACAAACTAATGTTAGTTAAAGTTTTTTATTTGCTGCAATTAAACTTTAGTTTAACACAAAACTTTAGTTTAACACAAACTAATGTTAGTTAAGTTTTTTTATTTGTTTCTATTCGAATTAGTTGGTTTTAATTATAAAAATATATTGTTAATTAATTGACTATGTATAACAAAATTAATAAACAATAAAATTAATTCAATTTAAGTTCAGTAAGTAGGTTCAAAAAGTAATTAAAGAAGAAAGACAAATCATTTTTATAATTAAGTTAAGATTGAACTGAAATAAAATTTATAATAATAAGACATTTTTGAAATATAACATCACAATAATCATAAATCATGCAATGCCATTAAATAATTCTTGATTAATTAATCAAAAGAATTATTAATTAAAATTATTGTTATAAACTATAAAGTCATTAACTAAAATGACATTAACAGATATCAAATTATCCAAAATTAAATATTAAATATCTAATCTTGTCATTAGTCAATAAGAAATAGTAAAATTTACATTGTTAAATATATATGATGATGTCACTTATAGATAAAGACTCCATATTTATAAGATAGAGTGATGATTAAAATAATTTCAATTCCCTTTATAAAATAAAATAGGGGATTGAATTTACATCATAAAAATGCATTTAATAATTAAGTTTTGTTAGAGGTGTTTCATAAAGTTGTTTCCTAGTATTTATCTAAAATTTAAGACTACATGTAGTCAAATTAATTGAAATAAACAAAATAATGTTGGTTAGTTCTATAAAGTGAGATATAAAACTTTTTTCAAATAAAAGAAACAATAAGACTTAAAATTTGTCATTTTTATGCAATATCTCAAAAATATAAAAACACATAATTAAAAAATATTTTGATGGAAAAATAATATTTGATAAAACGTTAGCCCTTTTCAAAATTTTACTAAAAGACTTTTTAAATATAATTTCTTGTTTTATTACGGGGAAGCGTCAGCAATTACATAGTAATTGGCTGAGTTATTTTATGTAATTTTAGAAGGGAAATTATTTATGAAGAAACCAATATTGGTAAAGATGCATACAAGAAAGAATCAATAACAATCAAATTAAATAAGATTTAATTTTGAGAGAAATTCCAAAATAAAAAATTATTCTTATTACATACTCATTTTTTGAATTGGACTTGTCAAAAAAAAATTTCAAGAAGTTAGGAATATTGATATAAAAAGATTAAAATTTTATTCATAAAGATATTGTATAACTAACCCATCGATTTTGTGTTTGGACGCTTAAAAATCAAAAAAACATAATATTGGCGGTTGATTATGATCTGGTATAATTTCATACTTCAATAATCTCAACAACAAATTAAATGATGTGTTTTTCCACTAGCCTACATTCTTGATCATGTGAAGAAGTTTAAGTAAAGAGGAGACTTTGGAATTCAAGAACTTTCATACAAAGGTGGTTTCGAATCATTCAGCAATTTGTAAAATCACTTAGCATCATCAACGAGATGTTCATTGTCATTGTTCACATTATGGTACAAATCAACAATAATATCTTTCATTAGGTGATCATTACAAACGTCAATATATTTGTCGATGGTATTACTCTCGTTATTCTAATATACATTCATCGGTTCGTTTACAAGTTCATCATCTAATTCATCATCCCCACCATCACTAATAACATTCACACTCTCACGTTCAATTCTCCTTTCCCTATGAAAATACCAAAAACCATAATTCTATCTTACGTCAAATACAATTAGATGAGTTCTAACAATACTCCTATTCTCATACACTCAATTTGCACACTTTACACAAGGACATGCAATAGAAGATCTACTCATAGATCTTTCTGTAAAGTCTATGAAATTATCAACCTCATTGATATATTTTGGATCAATCTGACGTATAGTCATCCATGTTTTGTGAGGAATTTATATTGGGACTAGACAAAATATTACTATGTCAAATAAAGTATATCCTTTCAAAATCATTCATATACCTAGGCCAATAATCTAATATAGAATCCAAAAATTTACAATCAATATATCTATTTAACCTACAATCCAATAATCTAACATATCTAATTAACATAAAATCCAATAACCTAACATCATCTAACATACAAATAATTTAACATGTCTAACATACAATCCAATAATCTATCATTATCTAATATATAAATAATAACAAACTAATATATCTAACATACATATAATCTAACATAATCTAGCCTATCTAAAATTACAAATAATCAAACCTAATCTAACATACAAATAATCAAATTTAATCTAACATATCTAACCTATCTAACATAAAAATAATCAAACATAATCTAACATATATATCTAACCTAACGGTCGGAGTAAGGAAAGAAGAAAAGAGAAGATAGACTAACCTGACGACGAACGATCGGAACGAAGAACGGCAGCGACAATAGGAGCGCAAGAATGGCGACAGTATTAGCACAGGAATGACGAACAGCGAAGGGAAGAAAAAAGAATAAAGAAGAATAAAAAAGGCTATCGAGTAAATTAAAAGGGTATTAGTAACGGCTATGTCGTGAGTCGTTACATATGCTCATTTAATGAGTACTAGTAACGGTATTGGAATTTAATCGTTACAGATACTCCTTGAGTATCAGTAACGATATTGATAAAGAGCCGTTATAAATATCCTTAGTTTGGAAAATGAAACGATAGATAGCGTATCTTTAACAGTTTTCCAAAAAACCGTTACTAGTAGGATTCAAGTTTCTGTAACAACATTTCAAAGAGCCTTTATAAATACCTTTAATTCGGAAATAAAACGAAAGACATCGTATTTGTAACGGTTCTTTGGAACATCGTTATAGATACTTTTATACTATTTGTAGCGGCATTCCTTAGACTCGTTACTATACCCTTGTTTTGAAAATTACAGTAGAAAATCTATAAAAGCGTTATTAATTAATTAAAAGAGTTATTAATTAATCAATAAATTATTAATTATTAATTTATATATTAATTAATATTCTATTAATTTATAGTAAAAATACTTACAATGGAGCCCCTTTGCGAAACGAAACTATTAAAGCGACAATCACATTGAACAGTTTCTTGTTGAGTAATGAGAAAACAACACCAGAAGTTCTTACAATACTAAGGAAAATTAGAGACGACATTCAAGGGGAAATTGATTTCAACAAAAAACAAAAGACAATTGAGTCATTTTTCAAGAAACTTTCATAAATCATTCATGTAATATGCTATTTATAAGGAATTATTAATTTATATTATATATGGGGTTTAAAGAATTATAAAAAAATGTATTATCTTATAATTTTAGCGAATTATTAATTTAGCACCCTATCCCCGAGTCGGGACTGGCCAAAAATATTATCTTAAAGAGTTTATTAAATAATCGAGTATTAATTTATCGAGTTTCTACTATAATAAGAAAACCATGGTATTGGTTAGGGATGACAATGAGTACCCGTTTGCCCGATACACGTGGGTACCCGATACCCGACTATATTAATATGAAAGTAAAATATTTTTTTATTAAAACTTAATGTGACTTTTTAAATGCCTATTCATTACAAATGTCATTATAAATACATTATTTAATTTGCTCTTATCAACACTTCACTTCAACTTTAAATTTTTTATATTTCTAAAAAACTATTTCTCTACATTAATCTTCAGTTTCAACTTTCTCACTCATCATCTTTCTAATCAATCTTTAATTTTTTTTTCAAGCTTTAATTTAACACACTTCCAACTTTAAAAAGGCTGTTCATAGTTTTTTAAAAAACTCATAAAAAATTTAAATTATTTTATTCTATTTTTATTCATTATATCAAATCATTAACCAAAATATTAAAATATTCTTTATTTTAAATTATTATTTTTTATTTTATTTATATTTTTCAATACATTTTAAGTATTTTTACTAAAAATAATTACCACTTCCTCAAAATCATCCTTAATCTCATTATTTTTTTAATTGGTGAATTTTTAGTTGTTAACAATATTAGTGGATATTTGTCAAATTATAGATGGTCAATGGACATGGAGGTTATACTAGTTTCTACTTAATAAATATATATATATATATATATGTTATGATTTTGAATTAAAATATTTAGATTTACAATATAAACTAAATCAAGTCAAACAAACCAGTCTAAATTCTCGATGAATAAAATATAAAGAGAGTAAAAATGATTTGTGATGAAATCATGAATTGAAATTTAGTGTTGCATTAATCTGAATACATATTACTCCATGTCTAATTCATTGAGCTTATCTGATTCTTAATTTGCAGCCAAATGTACAAAAGTTAAATAAAAAACAATAAGAATTTTGAACAAATGCCAAAATAATGAACCTCATCTTATGATGTCACTGTGCATCAATTGATATCATGTTTATCTAACTAATTTTAAATAATAATATTATATATATTTTTTTGGAACAAATAAGAAATGAAATATGTAACGTGTGAAAACCGAATAAAACCTCAAGATTAGTTTCCATAAGGACAAATTGTAATTCATTTCTAAACCGTTGTCATGTTTATATGATATGCTTAATTAGTTGAATGTTGTTACTTAGTTGTATACAATATTATATCACAATTTACTTTTTTAAGTTTTATTTATTTATTAACCTATATATTATTCTGGTTGAAAAGGCTGATCAAGTTGCACATTGAGGTACTAATTATTTAAATCACATTACAAATATTGTATCATTCATTTAAGCCAAATAAGATAAATAACTTATTTTTGTATCAAATTAAAAAAAAATCATTAATTTCTATTATTTTGAAATAACCCCATATCTAACTAACAAAAAGCATTTATTAAATGTATTATTCTTTTTAATAAATAATGTGTTGTAATCGTAAATACTCGATAATTACATGTCCATAATATTATTGTTAACACGAGAGTCTGCATAGACCTAATTACACAATATTATTTGCTATTCCTACCTTAAGGAAAAAAAATCACTTTTGTTGGACCCACAAGTCCCTTTTGCTCATTAATTGAAATCTTATTGTCATTGACTTGCGTCAACGGCTGAATTATTGGTCAAGCCCAAGTTGAAATTTGAAGATGCTTTATTCTTTGGGCAATGTACTACTCAGTATGTCTCAATGGTTTGTCTCATTTTTCAATAAACTTTAAAATTTTCTCTCTATTTATAAAAAAATTATTCTTTATATATGATTTTAAAGTGTTTTTAAAAAATGACATTTAATGAAACATACCGTGTAGATTCAACCTCTATTCAACTTAGGATAATAAAGGTTACCTACCAGTTTATTGAATTCAAGTTCTGAATTCAATTTTTCGAACCAAATAAAAAAATATATGAATGTTAATTGATATCTACAGTAATCATTGTCATCCCTACAAATAAAAAATAAAAATAGCTAGTTTGATTTGAGTTTTTTTAATTTTCTATCATTCTAACTATATCACTAATTTTAAGTATACAATACTAAAATATGCTTCCAATTTGTTGGCTGAGTTTTTTTCATAAATATAACTATAAATAAACATAATTTCATTCGCTCTTTAATTAATTACATCATTTATATTCACCCATCAACATTTTATAAATAACCTCAACCCAACAAACTCTTACTTTATTTATTACATTTTTAAAAAATAAAAAATTAATAATTAAACCAATTAAAAATCCAAATAATATTTAGTAAAAATAATAAAAAAAAGAATAGAATTTGTTTAAAGTATATTAACGAGGGGTGATATAAAGAGAGAATTTGAAGAGATGATACCATATAGACAGTGTCTCTATCTCACTCATAAAATGACAGAGATATACACAAAAGTGAAAAATCATTTGTTGATTTTTTTTTTTCTGCAGGTGACGCTGTCTTAATGGATACAGACACTGCATGTATAGCATGGAACTAACCGTTGTAAGAGAGAATTACGTGTCACCACATCACTGTCTGAGAAAAATATAAAAGGTGAGAAGAGAGAAAAGAGAAATAAAATTTATTATTTTTTCAACAAATCAGCTCAAATTCCTTCTCTCAATCCTCTCTAAATTTTAATAGAGTTAATTACATTATTTAAATTATAAACTAAAATAATCCAAAAAAAACTCTCTAATATCTTCCACTTCAAACTATTATGTCCAAAATAAATGTAATTTATTACATATTTGGGTTGCAATTGACTATTGACAGTTCATCCTTTTATTTTATGAAAAGCAACTCACTGTCCCTAAATTAACAAAATTGTTTATGAAAAAACCCTACTTTTATAAATTCTCTTCTCAGTTCTTAGTAATAATTCAGTCCTCATTTCTCTCTGTCTCTCTCCCTCAAAGTAAAAAAAGATGCCGGCCGTCAGCGTTGCTACCGGTCCCGGCAACGGGAAAGAATACCCAGGAAATTTGACCATCTTTGTCACCATCACTTGTATAGTTGCTTCCATGGGCGGTCTCATATTCGGTTACGATATTGGAATTTCAGGTATTATACTTAGCTAACGAATTAAATGATCAATCTTTTTTACTGGGTTTTTGTTGATTCTAATTTGTATCAATTATATATATAGGTGGAGTTACTTCTATGAATCCATTCTTGGAGAAGTTTTTCCCGTCGGTTTACAGGAAACAGAATGAAGACAAGTCTGTGAACCAGTATTGCAAGTTTAACAGCGAGACTTTGACTTTGTTCACGTCTTCTTTGTATTTAGCGGCACTTATATGGCATCTACGGTTACGAGGAAGTTGGGTCGGAAGTTATCTATGTTGGCTGGAGGTGTTCTGTTTTTGATCGGAGCTTTCATAAATGGATTTGCTCAGGCTGTTTGGATGCTTATTTTCGGTCGTATTCTTCTAGGTTTTGGTATCGGATTTGCTAATCAGGTATTTCTTGTAATAATAATAATAATAATAATAAAGTTGTTTTTATTGGGTTTAGACTAATATAAACTAATTCATATTATTTAAATATCAATAAAGTAAATATATTTTGTTTATTAATAAAATCATTTTATATTATTTGTTAATTATGGTTGCCTAAAATAAGAAATGAAACATAGTTTTATAAATTATATACTAACTTACTCTTTTGATATAAATTTTGAAAAAAACATATTTGAAATAAAGTCATGTATAATAATAAATAAATAAAAGACTTTGTATTTTGATTAATAAATTATAAGTTGATTGAAGAAAAAGAGAGTGAAATGAATTTTGGATTATGTTAAAAATATTTTAAAGAATTCAACAAAGACCTATAATATTTAAATATTTAAATATTTTCTATTTTCTTTTTAAAAAATTATTTAAATATTAATAATTTTTAGTCTTTTCTTCGTACCTCAAAGATAAAATAGAATTTCTCTCATTACTAACTTTAATTAGTCCAAATTTTTTTGTATTTGTACAATTGTTTGTTGATCTAATTTAATTAGACAATTTTTTATTTAGTTTAAATGGATTCTTTTCAAAAAAACAATTGACTATAAAACTGTACATTCATATGTTTCTTGGTTTCATGAATATTTACTCTTTTTTTGGTATGAAAATTGTATATGTATAGTCGGTGCCATTGTATCTTTCGGAGATGGCACCATATAGATACCGAGGAGCACTCAACATAGGATTTCAGCTCTCCATCACAATCGGTATTCTCGTTGCCAACATCCTCAACTACTTCTTTTCGAAAATGAAGAACGGCGAAGGCTGGCGTTATAGTCTCGGCGGTGCCATGGTACCCGCCATCATTATCACGGTCGGATCTCTCCTCCTTACCGAAACTCCCAACTCAATGATCGAGCGTGGCAAGCACGACGAGGCCAGGGACAAGTTACGTCGAATAAGAGGTGTTGATGATGTGAATGAGGTGTTGGAATTAAGCTAATTCCATTAATGAATGGAAATAAGATTGTAAATAAATAAAATCAAATAAAATTCTCACAAATTCAAACGTGAATTAACGGTGAATTTAATCCAAATTATAATTAAATATTAATTATTTAATTAATATTTAATGCCTAATTAGAAAATTAAAGCATAATGTTAGGATAAACATTTAGCTTTAATTGGCCTATTGGCTAACATTGACTCTTCAATTAGCTAGCATTAGCATTGAATGTCTAACATTGCATTTCTGCAAATCAACATATAGGCTGATGTTAATTAATTATGGATTAATTAACAAATGAATGAGCAATATTTATTGCTAATAAACGTTTGGATGGTTTTATTTACAGGTTTAATTCTCAGCAATATATACCCATTCATTATTCATTTTACAAATACTTCATCCTTCATCTTTCTCACTCTAGAATTCCAAAAGTCTTCTTCTTGTTTTGTGAGTGTTCTTCTAGTTCTTCGCTCGATATTTTCCGTTGAAACTCGGTAATAGTTCAGGTACTTTATCAAGCTCGTTGTGTAGTGATTCCGGTGCTGAATCACTACTAGATTCGTTGTACCCTGGGAGACAGCCATCTGTGACAAGCTCTAGCACACGGGGAGACGGTGGAACTGTTTTAAGGGAAATGTGTTTAACACATGCCTCGAATCAACCATCAAATACGGTGATATTGTTCTTCGTATATCTTATTTTATTTTTATTTATTTGTAACATCGTATGTATATATATTTTTCTGTTATTTCAAGACATTATTTCTAACAATCTTAAAACAGTTTCATGTGCTAAGTTATTTAGTAGCTTTTGCCGTTGAAAATCTTTGTCTTTGATGTTTCAGAAATATGAGTCACGATGTTGCAAAAGAGATGATGACTCATTTCGACAAGTTGAAATTATTCATCTTAATAATAAGAAGAATCGACTAATAAAGATAAGTCTTTATTATACACGTATAATGTTAATTATTAATATTTTTTCTTGTATTATTAAAAGCTTAATTTTATAAGCTGATATATGTTTGACATATAAATTTTCTCAAGAAAAAATTGTATATTCAATATACAAATGTTATCTTGAAAATAATTTAGAAAACAATGATTTGTTTTCTTTTTCATTAAAAGTTTGAGAGTTACTAGAATTATTATTATTAATAAATGAAAAGGTAACTGAAATGTTAACTTATAATTTTCAAAATAAAATAAATTTTGTGGTTATATTTAATAGTAATTAAATTAATTATAATTGAAACATATGGTTTCAGTTTTAAAATAATTAATTATAATATATATATATATATATATATACATTCTTAAATTAATTAAGCGTGATATTTAATAAGAATGTGATATGTTGATTATTAACGAAATATAGTCTATTTATATTTGTACATATAAATTGTCTTATATATTTACTGTTTAATTATGATACTAAGTTATCAATTTTGTTTGACAGAGTTTAAGTCAAAAATATGAGAAAAATAAGTTTCTTTGAAGAGAAGACAAAAGGTCGTAAACAGTAATACAATAATAAAAGGGAGCATTGGCACAATGGTTCAAAGTTCAGATGCAAGGGTGTGAGGATGCGAAAGGTCCCGTGTGAGGATGCGAAAGGTCCCTAGTTCGAATCTCATTTAGCTAATGATTTGATGAGAACCATTCAAATTTCTTTTATAGAAATTATTCATTCAAACCCATTTAGCTAATGATTTCTTTAATGGAACCATTCAATTTTCTTGTATAGAAATCTGATGAGAACCATTCAAATTTCTTTTATAGAAATTATTAGATGAATGGAGCCAATGATTTCTTTCATAAGAAATGTGTTATAAAATGACACTAGTCATTTATTGAAACTATTCCAATTTCTTGTGTAGAAATTATGAGATGAATGGATAGTCAATAATTTCTTTATAGAAATTAGACTAGTTAAAATGACTTTAGTCATTGATGTTGAAACCATTCGAATTTCTTGTGTAGAAATTATGAGATGAATGGGTAGCCAATAATTTCTTGGTAGAAATCAGACTTTTAAAATGACTCTATATGTTGGAGATGAATGAGGTCGATAATGATTTCTTATTAAAAAAAAACATGGTTTGTCTAAATGACATTAATTATGAATGTTGAAATCATTATAATTTCTTATGTAGAAATTATGAAATTAATTGAGTATAGAAATTTTAATTTCTTAAAATTAAATAAGTTGTTTGTGTTAGAACTTATTCTAATCATGTATTGAAAGAGACAATTATGTAAGTCGAAATATTTTCGCAAGAATTATCTCGGTGAGAATGATCCACCTAGATTTGTCACGTGGATTATCGTTCATAACACGATAATATAATTACTTCGATTAAGACATGAGGTACATTTGTAGTTATGTTTTATTTGATTATATTGCTAAGTAATTATTTATATATATCATGCATATTAGCTAATAATATGATGATTCATGTTCTTTCATAGTAAGTATGATTATCTAGAAATTTTTATATATATATATATATATATATATATATAAATTAAGATTTATTTTCTATCTATTTTTATTTTAATAGATAATTTTGAAATTTGTCACATGTGTTTTTTGATTTACAAAGATTTGTTATAGAATATTAAAGGTCACCTAATTAATTAAGAAATGAATAATTGATGACATGAATATTTATTTATATAATTAGTTAGTTTTATATTTGATTAAAGATAAATGATCAACATTCTAATTAAGTGTAATAATTAATATTTTAATTATTTATCATGTATTTTTAATGATAAATGAAGTTGTATATATATTTATTTAATAATATATATATGACATATTATTTATCTGATTACGTTTCTATGTTATTGACTATATATATTATAGTTGTTTTGTCATTGTGGTGACTAAAATGAAAGAAGCAATAATATATAATATCATATATATATCTGGATATATTAATTTTGGTTTAATATAATATATTTGATATACATTGTTCAATTGCATCATTAAGACTTACTTAATTTGATAATCTTGAAATCAAATAATTACAAGGAAAGTCTTGTTTGATTTGAGAATAATGTGGCAAACGTGCCGATATTGCGGTATGCAAACGTGCAACCGAAAATAAATGTTTAAGCGGCTTCGGCCAAAGATGCTTGAAACATTATGATTTCTTTTGTAGAAATCATGTGATATGGTGAATATTTATTTGATTAAATATTATAATTTCTTTTATAGAAATTAAGTGTTGAAATAAATATTTTAATTGATTAAATATTTTAATTTCTTATGTAGAGATTATGTAAAGAATGATTTATATATGAATAAACATTCTAATCTTTTGTATAAAAATTATATTTTATTCAATTAAATATTTATGAATATAGTTATCTTATCCATTGTATGATAAGTATAACAAAAGAAATCTGTAAAAGAAAAGTTTGACAATTTCTTGATTAAAAAATCATTGATTTAAATTATACAAATGTGTGTGATTTAAAAAGGATATCAACACGAATGTGGGGGAAAATATTTTTATTGATTATAACACAAAAATAATTGTGTATATTATGATAAATGTAAAAATAATTTGTTGTTAGAGAAATATGTTCTCTATAAAAGATAAAGTTGCGCAACTTTATAAAAAGAAATAAAATAACAAGAAAACGTCTTGTTTATATTTGCTGAGTTGGTTTTCAAATCGATATTTTAGATTTGAGGATTTTGAAATCAAGAAACGTGTTATATTTTGACATTATTTTCATAAAATTTTGAAGAACCAATGTCTTCAAAAGGATTTTATGAAATAAATGAAAAAGAAAGTTTATAAAGTCTTGATATGACTTATAACAAATTTTATAATAATGATATGAAAATTTGATCATACTTTTATTAAAAAGTGGATGTGACAATTATATATATCATGAAGACAATGAAAATTATTTCATTACGTGTCTTTTATATGATATTTTTATTGTTGAAAATTACGATAAAAATGATTAAATCCATAAAGGATATGAATTGCACTAAACGAAATATCATGTTATTATCAAATGATATATTGATATTATTAAATGAAAGACTTTACGTCTTTAAGTGAATATGTTTACACTTAGAAATGCAATCTACGTATGGAAATCTTCTAAGAAATTTATGATGGATAGATTAAACGGTATAATCTATATTTTTGACTTATGTTGAAAAATAAAATATTTTTATGTAAAATATATAATTGTTTACACGAAGGCAGAATAGTTCAAAGACATTTTGTCTACTAGTTAGCCAAGTAACAATATTTTCATAAAAAATTAAATGATAAGCATGTACGAATGACTATGCTTCTTATTAGAAGATGTTCTAAGGTTAACTAAGAATGTACCAACATAAATTTCTAATTATTGTGATAGTAATTAGAAATTGGACAAGCTTAGAGTCAATGACAAGTCTAGACACACACGTCTTAGACGTAATGTCATTAGACTATACTCTCTAATGGAGTTATCAAATTTGACTATGTAAGTCAAAGATAACATTGTGGATCCACTAATCAGATTATTGAATAGAGAGATAGTTTGGAGTCTTTTGAGACATTAGCCTACTATAAGTTGGTATGAAGGAAAACCCAACCTATGCAGACTAGAGATCCCAAGAACTAGGTTCAATGAGACAACCTAATTGTACTGACTTGGAAAGTTATTGTTGAGGATTAATCCTATAATGAAACAATATATATTTTGACGAGGATAAGCATATCGCTTTTAATCATTCTTTGTGAACAAAGAGATCACCTATGTGAGGGAGAAGTGGGGCCGCTTTGAAGGAATTGCACGACTCAATTCTAGACCCTCTCACAGAAACAGGCGCGTGTTCCATGGCCAAAACGGACACAACCATGAGAGCTTGACATGTATCAGGGAGAATTCTATGTGAAAGTGTGTAATCGTTTACACAAAAAGCAGAATAGTTCAAGGACATCGAGTCTACTAATCAGCTAGTAAAGTTATATGCTTTCACAAGGGAAGGTTCAAAGGGTTACACCTACCTATCCTATGTAGAATTCAACTGTTGAACCTTTCACCGGGTTAATCTTTCAATTTCCATTAATGTGGGGATTGTTGAAATTAAGCTAATTCCATTAATGAATGGAAATAAGATTGTAAATAAATAAAATCAAATAAAATTCACACAAATTCAAACGTGAATTAACGGTGAATTTAATCCAAATTATAATTAAATATTAATTGTTTAATTAATATTTAATGTCTAATTAGAAAATTAAAGCATAATGTTAGGATAAACATTTAGCTTTAATTGGCCTATTGGCTAACGTATGGACTCTTCAATTAGCTAGCATTAGAATTGAATGTCTAACATTGCATTTCTGCAAATCAACGTATAGGCTGATGTTAATTAATTATGGATTAATTAACAAATGAATGAGCAATATTTATTGCTAATAAACGTTTGGATGGTTTTATTTACAGGTTTAATTCTCAGCAATATATACCCATTCATTATTCATTTTACAAATACTTTATCCTTCATCTTTCTCACTCTACAATTCCAAAAGTCTTCTTCTTGTTTTGTGAGTGTTCTTCGAGTTCTTCGCTCGATATTTTCCGTTGAAACCCGGTGATAGTTCAGGTACGTTATCAAGCTCGTTGTGTAGTGATTCCGGTGCTGAATCACTACTAGATTCGTTGTACCCTGGGAGACAGCCATCTGTGACAAGCTCTAGCACACGGGGAGACGGTGGAATTGTTTTAAGGGAAATATGTTTAACACATGCCTCGAATCAACCATCAAATACGGTGATATTGTTCTTCGTATATCTTATTTTATTTTTATTTATTTGTAACATCGTATGTATATATATTTTTCTGTTATTTCAAGACATTATTTCTAACATGAGAAACTAAGGGATCTGGTGGCTGCTAGCGAGCAGTCGAGATAAGTGGAGCATCCGTGGAGGAATTTGTTGCAACGCAAGTATAGACCTCAATTGACAATGGCCATTCTCATCCCGTTTTTTCAACAACTAACAGGAATTAATGTCATCATGTTCTATGCCCCGGTTCTTTTCAAGACTATCGGGTTTGGGAGTGAAGCCTCCCTCATGTCGGCCGTCATTACTGGCGTGGTGAATGTCGGGGCTACCTTGGTTTCCATTTACGGTGTTGATAAGTGGGGTAGAAGATCTTTGTTCCTAGAAGGTGGCATTCAAATGTTGATTTGTCAAGTAAGTAAATTTTGCACTTAAAGTTTATTAGAGTTGCTTAATTTTACCACCAAACTTACTATTTTTGAGTTTATTTCGCCTTAGATTGTAATTGCGGCATGTATTGGTGCCAAATTTGGGGTGAATGGGACTCCGGGAGAACTACCCAAGTGGTATGCCATAGTTGTGGTTTTCTTTATTTGTCTTTATGTCTCGGTTTTTGCTTGGTCATGGGGTCCATTGGGATGGTTGGTGCCGAGTGAGATCTTTCCGTTGGAGATCTGATCAGCTGCCCAAAGTATTAATGTGTTGGTTAACATGATTTTCACATTCGCGGTTGCTCAAGTCTTTCTAAACATGTTGTGTCACCTCAAGTTTGGGGTGTTCATCTTCTTTGCATTTTGGGTTGTAGTCATGACCATTTTTATCTACTTCTTCTTACCCGAAACCAAGAACATTCCGATTAAGGAAATGGTGGTTGTGTGGAAGGAACATTGGTTTTGGTCGAGATTCATCTCCGAAGTCGATTACGCTAATGGAAGAGCTGTCAAGATTGGCGACAAGGCTGCTAGTTTCGTTAAATATGTTTAAGTCACGATAAACATTATCATTATTGTTATAGTTTGTCATTATAATTACTTACCATAAGAAGTTTCTAAGGACCTAACAAGCTCTTCAATAGTGAGCGTTGATAGATCCATGGATTCCTCTATTGCGCACACGATATTTTCGAAACTATTTGTCAATGACCTTAGAATCTTTTCAACAACTCGATTTGATGAAAGACTCTCACCATTCCAATTTAGTTTGTTCACCACGGTCTCCACCCGAGTAATGAACTCAGATATACTTTCAAACTCTTTCATCCTCATGCTTTCTAGATCGCCCCTTAGGGTTTGAAGCCGTACTTGCTTCACCCGTTCGTCTCTTTTGTTTGTTATTTCGAGTATATCCATGCCACTTTGAAAGATTTCTCGTCAGCTATCTTCTTAAAACCAGATTCGTCGACAGATCTGTATAGTAGATACAAAACCGCCCTATCTTTAGGTCGAACGACATTCAACGCGTTCAACTAGGCATTTGAATACCCATCTGTGTTCTCCGGTTACTCATACTCAGTCTCAACCACATCCCAATTATCTTGGGAGTCGAAAAGGGTCTTCATCTGCACCTTCCAGTTGTCATAGTTGACGCCTTTTGTCAACTTGGGTAGCGGGATGCCATTGGTTAGACCTGCTATTTTTCTCAAGTGTTTACACTCAACACACACACCTCACAAAGATTTCGATCGCTCTTTTTTCTCACTCAGCCATCGCACACCGCGACCTTCTCTTTTGAGACTAACAGGTTTTCTCACGCTCACCTCACACATAATAGCTCTAATACCAATTTGTTGGTAACAAGATGGCAAAATATATTTTTCTTATTCATCTCAAATGGATTATTACAACTCTTTATAAGAAAGAATAGACTTTTTATATGCTTGACTCTTCAAATGACAAAGTAATTATCGTGAATATTAAATAGCTCCCACCCAAATCTCTTGATTATCCCACTCACCCCTAATTATTGCTCTAAGAATATCAAACATAAAAAACCAAAAACCTTATTAATTTAAGTTTATTCAACATCCTTGCCTTAGCATTTCCAAGCTTTCAATGTCAAGTCCCCTAATCAATTAACATACATGATTGAAAGGAATTGAAATGAAAAGGGTAAAATTAATATATAATTATAGCTAGTTTACCATTCAAAGGAGATGACAACATCAATATCAGAAACAAGCTTCTCCATTCCACTCAAAATCTCCTCCACCACTATTCCTTCCTTGAACATAGCCACCCCCAAATGCTTGAAAAGATGATCAGCCATGGCCACCCATAAATATTATACGAGCTTCTAATAAAACTAGCTCTCCAAGTTAAGGCATGGAGGATCAATGAATGAATTTATATGGGCTAGATATATTAATATCTGTTCACATGTGAAAAATAGTCTTTGGTACCATTTATGAAAGTCAGTCAATCTCAACTTTATTGGGACAACATCTACTGCCTAATATTGATGCAAATGTCCGGCTGCATGCATGCTTATTTCTGTACTATACTACCTAATTATTGAGACCCACTACCTTTGACCTTTTGTGACAGTCCAACCATCACCCATATTATGTTCTTTTGCTTTTATTCTTCATTAATTAATAATTTCTCGCAATTCATACTTAAAATATCATAAGCTGAAATGGAAGTCATTAGAATAAAGTTTGTGTTAAATTCTTAAATTCAAAAAACTAATTAATGATTTCCCACTACAATATATTTGATTACGCTGAGATTATTTGAAAAATCTCAACTGAAAACGATAGGAAAATAATTAATTCCCCTTTGAAAAAGATTGATAAACACCAAACAAGGATGGCATAGAGTTTGAAGAAATTTATTTTCGGATGTCAAAGTGAAAGGCGCTTCTGGATAATGAACAACTCCTTCATCATTTATAGGATGTAACCATGATTTTATGCCTAAGAGTTGTAAGTCTTTACGGGGTTTTAGGACCATCCTTAGTCTTCTCTTTCACATTCATTATTGTTCCCAACACGCTATCACAAATATTTTTCTCAATATGCATCACATCCAAATTATGTCTCAATAATAGGGATTTCCAATAAGGCAAACGGAAGAAAATGCTAAGTTTGTTCCAATTGTCTCCCCGCGTTTCATGATATATCTTGGTTTTCTTGCTCAGATCCGTACTAAGAATTATGTCTTCTAGGTCTCGTGCTTTCTTGTAACTTTCTTGCCCCGTTAATAATCTAGGGGGCTCTCTATAATCAGTTCGACCATCAAAAGACTCTTTATCCCTTCTGTATTTGTGCTTTGGTGGAAGGAATCGTCTATGACCCAAGTAACATTATTTGGAACCATGAACCAATCGAAGAGATACTGTGTCGTTGTTACAACAAGGACAAGCGAATTTACCTTTCGTACTCCAGCCTGATAAATTCGCGTAGGCGGGAAAGTCGTTAATGGTCCACAACAACGCCGCTCGCATGTTAAAGTATTGCGAGGTGTGTGCATCAAACGTTTTCACACCAGTTTGCCACTGTTCATGCAACTCTTCGATCAATGGCTGGAGAAATATGTCAATTGCATCTCCCGGACTCTTTGGACCCGGAATTAACATAGATAAAATAAAATTGCTAGAATCCATGCAAGTAGTGGGTGACACATTATAAGGAACGAGAATAATTGGCCAAACACTGTATGATTTTTTCTCATTTGCAAATGGTTGAAATCCATCGCTTGATAAACCCAGTCTTACGTTTCGAGATTCCGACGCAAAATCTTTATAATTTTCATCAAACGTTTTCCAAGTTAAGGAATCAGCGGGATGTCTCAACGTATCACTATCAACTCTTCCTTCTTTATGCCATCTCATCATTGGAGCCGTTTTTTAGGACATGTATAGTCTTTGCAGTCTTGGTATTAAAGGGAAATATCTCAACACCTTTTTTGGAATGAATTTTCCATTTTGCTTCTCTCGAACTGTACCACTTGTTTGGTCGACTTTCCATCTTGAAAGACCGCAAACTCTGCAAGAATCTTCATTTTTGTCGTCCTTCCAAAATAGCATACAGTTGTTCTTACATGCGTCTATCTTGTCATATTTAAGCCTGATATTAGTAATGAATTTTTTACTTTCGTAGTATGAGTTTGGCAATTGAGCGTCAATCGGTAATATGTAGTCTTTAAGAAGACGCAGCAACATATCGAATGAAGAATTTGTCCATTGACATACATTTTTTATGTGTAGTAGTTTCAGTAGTGCTGATGATTTTGTTATTCGAGCACCTTCATACAATGGCTGTTTGCAATCATCAAGCAATTTATAAAATCTATGCGCATCTTCGACTGGTTCATCGTTGTTCGGGACATCATTAACGTTGGGGAACATATCGTTTATAAATTCGTGCATATAACGTTCATCATTGACCTCTTCATTAACTGTATTATTCATCTACGGTCTCGCATCGTTGAATTCCGGCATGGCATCCTCCGAGTGATCATCGTCATCATCATCATCATCATCATCGAAGTATTCGGCATTTTCATCGACATCGTCATTAACCACTTGAGTAGTACGTCTCTTTTCTCCATGAAAATACTAATACTCATAATGAACATTTATTCCATAAATGATGAGGTGAGTCTTCACTTCGTCTATTTCCATAAACGGCGTGTTCAAGCATTTCACGCAGGGACATTTCACGGTTTGTTGGGATGTATTCCTAATTGCATACTCGAGGAATTTGTCAGCACCTTTCTCGTAATTTGGATGATCTCGACGTAAGGTTATCCAGCTTTTATCGGGTACTTCCATATTTCTAATAAAATGGAAAACAACCGTGATTATTATTTACTTAAATTTGTCTAAATTAATTAGGATTACATAATCGTAACATAATCTCTACCTAATCTATCATTATCCAACCAAATTTCAACATAATCTAACATTATCCAAGCCAAATTCCACCTAAACAAACAATATTTCATTCATATACATTTCAAACATAATCTAACATTATTTCATTCATATACATTTCAACAATATCTAACATTATCCAAGCCAAATTCTACCTAAACAAACATTAATATTTTATTCATATACATTTAAAACCTAATCTAACATTATCCAAACCAAATTCCACCTAAACAAACAATATTTCATCATAAACATTTCAAACCTAATCTAACCAATCTGGCACGGCAGTCTTCAATATGGCCTAATTCAAATAACCAATCATCATTAATCTAACCAATTTTTTAAATTAATCAAACCTAGTCAAACACTATTTCAATCATACATAATTCAAATAACTCAATTCATACCTAAAATCCAATATAATACAAACAATGCAATTCTAACCTAAAATCTAATTTATTCATACATAAACCAAATCTAACATAATCAAATCTAATTCAAACAATTCAATTCATACCTAAAATCCAATATAATCCTAACAACATAAAAATCCTTAAAAACTGACCTTTTTTAGCAGTTGCGGCGACGACGGTGGAGAGGCGCGGCAACGGTGGAGGAGGCAGCTGAAGGTGGAATAACCTCGGCGATCTTCAAGAGACGGACGGTCCTAATCCAAAATCAGAAAAAATCAAACCATATTATCTAACTTAAATTTAACATAAATCCAACAAAGTTCAAACTAAATCATATACCAAACAAAATATAATCTAACAAACCTAATCTAACAAATCAATATAAAAAACAAAATCTAACCAAAATATTGAACATATAACCTAAATCTAACATTAATCAAACAATTTCAAACCAAATCTAATAACCAAAATCAAATCTAATCCAAACAATTCAATTCTAACATAATCTCAATAACCATCAATCAAACCAAATAACCTAACCTAAACCAAACTCAATATAAACCAATTTTTAACATTAATCAAACCTAATAACCAAACCTAAATCAAAATCAATAACCATCAATCAAACCAAATAATCAAACCTAAATCAAACTCAATATAAACCAATTTTTAACATTAATCAAACCTAATAACCAAACCTAAATCAAAATCAATAACCATCAATCAAACCAAATAACCAAACCTAAACCAGACTCAATATAAACCAATTTTTAACATTAATCAAACCTAATAACCAAACCTAAATCAAAATCAATAACCATCAATCAAACCAAATAACCAAACCTAAATCAAACTCAATATAAACCAATTTTTAACATTAATCAAACCTAATAACCAAACCTAAATAAAAATCAATAACCATCAATCAAACCAAATAACCAAACCTAAATCAAACTCAATATAAACCAATTTTTAACATTAATCAAACCTAATAACCAAACCTAAATCAAAATCAATAACCATCAATCAAACCTAATAACCAAACCTAAATCAAATTCAATAACGATCAATCAGACTAAATAACCAAAATATAACCTAAAATAAAAAAAAACTAACCTAAAATCAAACAAATAAACTAACCTTGAAATGAATTGGATGTCGGCGGCAGCAGGAGGCGGCGGAAGTGGGGCTAGAGCGGCGGCAAAGCAAGTAGACGGCGGCGTTGTTTGATCAGAAGAGGAATCGTCGTCGTCGTCTTCTGATCGAAGGAGGAAGGCGGCGTCGTCTGATCGAAGGAGGAAGGCGTCGTCGTCGTCTGATTGAGGGAGGAAGGCGGCGTCGTCGTCGTCTGATCGAGGGAGGAAGGAAGCGGCGGCGGCGAAGTCGTTTGATCGCTGGAAGAAGGAGGCGCGAGAGAGACAATCGGTGAGAGAGAGTGAATCGGGGAAAAGAAGAAGTGAAAGGGTTTTTTTAATAAGTTCAATTCCGAAATTTTAATTAAAACTTTTGGTTTGTCTTAATTATTTAATTCCGAAGGTTTTCATAAACCTTTCGGTTTTGGTCATTTCATTAATTCCGAGAGTTATATGATTAACTCTCGGTTTTATTTTCATATTTCCGAGAGATTTATATATATCTCTCGGTCTTGATAATTTAAATTCCGAGAGATGTGTCTAAATCTCTCGGTTTTAACATATGTACAATTGAATTTAAATAGATATTACCGAGAGATATATGTATATCTCTCGGTTTTGATCACTATTTCCGAAAGTAATTTAATTATCTTTCGGTTTTACAACGTGACAAATTGTTATATTAATTGGTTTCTCACTTTCTAATAACCTTGAACAACATTAATTTAACACATTTGATATCCTTAAAACATTTCCCAATCCATATGATCAAACATTAAACACATTCATAAGATAATCAAACATAAACATTCATATACACTTCTCTATATAATCAAACACTATTATAAACATTTTAACATAAAACACAATATTAATTTTTAAAATATAACCCACACTTGATTATATTAGTTAAGAGTCTATATTGGAAAGAAAAAATACGTTAATTTACAAAATTGAGAAGTGAAAATTCCGAAAGTTATATAATTAACTTTCGGAAATAGCTATCAAAACCGAAAGTTTTATACAAAACTCTCGGTCTTGAGAAGTGTAAAACCCGAAAGTTTATATAAAACTTTCGGTTTTGATAGCTATTTCCGAAAGTTAATTATATAACTTTCGGAATTATGACTTTACAAATTGTTAAATTCTTTGGTTTTTCACCTTCTAATGACCTTTAACAACATTAATTTAACACATTTTATATCCTTAAAATATTGCACAATCCATATGATCAAACATTACACACATTCATAAGATAATCAAACATAAACATTCAAATACACTTCTCTATAATAATCAAACACAATCATAAACATTTTAACATTAAACACAATATTAATTTTTAAAATACAACACACAATTGATTATATTAGTTAGGAGTTAAGACTAGTTGGTTAAAAACAAAATAATTTAACAAATTAGGAAGTGGTAAAACCGAAAGTTATATGAAAACTCTCGAAAATTAAATAATCAAAACCGAGAGTTTTCAAATAAACCTTCAGTTTTTACCCTTCCCAACACTTAGAGAATTTTCTATTTTTTTTAAATAAGGGTCAAAACTGAAGGTTTTCAAATAAACCTTCGGTTTTTACCCTTCCCAACACTTAGAGAATTTTCTGTTTTTTTAATATGGGTCAAAACCGAAGGCTTTCAGATAAATCTTTGGTTTATACCCTTCCCAACACTTAGAGAATTTTCTGTTTTTTTTAAACAAGGATCAAAACCGAAGGTTTTCAAATAAACATTCGGTTCTTACCCTTCCCAACACTTAGAGAATTTTCTGTTTTTTTTAAACAAGGGTCAAAACTGAAGGTTTTCAAATAAACCTTTGGTTCGTACCCTTCCCAACACTTAGAGAATTTTCTGTTTTTTTAATCAAGGGTCAAAACCGAAGGTTTTCAAATAACCCTTCGGTTTTTACCTTTCCCCATACTTAGAAGTTTTTCAGATTTTTTTAAACATGGGTCAAAACTGAAGGTTTTCAAATAACCCTTCATTTTTACCCTTCCCCATACATAGAAATTTTTCAGATTTTTTTAAACATGGGTCAAAACGGAAGATTTATTTGAAAACCTTCAGTTTTGACCATGATGTTTTTTCTTTTAAAAAAAGTCAAAAGCGAACCAAAGGATAATAATAAACCAAAAGTATTAAATAAAGGAAAAGAATTCATAAACAATATATTAAAAACAAAACCAAAGGATAATAATAATAATAATTCATAATTATGATAAACAAAACACAACAAAATGTCATCATTCGTACGGAACACATAATACATAATTAATCAAACAAATATAATCTAGAAATTATTAGATGGGGGAGGAGGGGGTTGTTGAGTCTGCCTCCTCAAGAGTTCAATTTGGTGTTCGAGATTCTCCAATTTTTGCGCCATTTCAGCCCTGTCCGCTTTAATTTCAGTAAGCATTTGGCCTCTTTCCGCATCCCTCAATCGGATTTGCTCCATTTCCAGCGTCATTTTTCTCACCTCTTCCTCATGTGCCGTAGTTTTTGATTGTGCTAGCAAATTCTGGTATGACCGGGATAGTTTATCTGGTGTACGCCGAATACTATGCCATGACTCACCCATCTTAAATGAATTTCATATATATATATATCAAACACAATAACAAAAATATATCATTCATTTAACAAAATCTAACAAAATCATATATATATAACAAAATAACATAAATCTAATCTAAACAATAACAAATCTAAATCAAACTACCAAACAAATAATCTTAACTGGCATAAATCTAGATAATATAAACTAAATGATAACAAATCTAAATATAATAATTAACAAAAACAAAAAAAACACCAATAAATCACGACAAAGAAGAACACAAACAAAAAACAAATAAAAACTAACCTGGAACGGAGAAGAAGAGGAGCGTCGGAGGCGGCTGCGTCGGGAGGGAGAGAAAGGAGAGAGGCGAATGAAAAAGAGAAGGGTTAGGGTTTGTATTTATAAAGGTATTTACTGAAGGTTTTTCAATAAACCTTCTGTTTTTAGATTAATCAAAACCGAAGGTTTATTGAAAAACCTTCGGTAATAAGAATCACGGGATTTAATTTTTTTGTCTTCTTTTGGATGAGTCAAAACCGAAGGTTTATAGGATAAATCTTCGCAATTAACAATTTCAGGAAAAGGTAAAACCGAAAGTTCTATAAAAAACCTTCGCAATTAAACATTCTCCAACTTAGAATATTTTTTTATTTTTTTGGGAGGTGTTAAAACCGAAGGTTCTATGAATAACCTTCGCAACTAAAAATTTCTGGAAATGTAAAACTGAAGGTTTTTTGAAAAACCTTCGCAATTTACCCACCTCCAACACTTAGAATTATTTTTGGTTTTTTGGGAAGGTCAAAACCGAAAGTTCTTTATAGAACTTTCGGTACTAATTAGTAAAACCGAAGGTTTTACACCCCTCTCAGAATTTATTTTTATTAACGAAAGTTTCGTTCCTCTCGGGATCATTTAGGAGAGTTTTATAAAACCTTCGGTAAAAACCGTCGGTAAAGGTCGATTTTTTTACCAGTGTAGCATGACACCCCATAGTTATGATCCAGCACTTAAACTCAAAGCGCTTTCAGATGGAATCGAACAGACTGATTTTCATACCGCTTAAACTTAAAGCGCTTTTAGATAGAATCGAACAGACTAATTTTTATAATAGTGATATAGACAGAGACACTGTACCATCACTTCACGTGTGGGGACTGAAATTTTCAAGTATGATTGCTAGTAATCGATGAATATAGGACCATTTCCACATTAATTTAAAGTATAACATAAAAACTTCTAAGTGGTTTTAGTTTTACCTTTTCAAAAAAAGTTGAACAATAATAACTTATGTGGATAGTGCTCTTAAATGACGTGATAATAAAACGTCATTTTCTATTGAACGTTAACTTTTCTTTTGGTAAATGATCAATTGACATCTAACTACACTAGTAAAGTTTATTAGATATAATTTTGTCGATAACATGCTTATAAATGCAAATGGACCAGTTGTGCTACTTGGACCGAGTCATTGAGTACAAGGTACACTGAAATATCCCAAGGGGTTTCTCAATTTTGGGATGCTGGGACAACATTAAAATGTACAAGAAAATTGAGTTTGGACAGGGTATAGCAATTGCATGCATACGCATTCCAATAATAGAAGAATATGATCAACCTTTGAATGATCTACTTGAGTAGATCCGTCAATTTGGGTTAGGCCCGTTGAGTTGGCCCTCCCCGCCAAACAATTTAGACGGGTTGAGTTAATATATTAGCAACCCATTTGGAAGTGGGTCTACACGGGCCAGCCCGCTCGGGTCGTGGGCCTAGGCGGGTCGGATTTGTGTTGGCCTGTGGGTTGCCAAAACAAAATCTAATTTGATTTATACAGTAATAGTCATATGCTGCATAGTCCTTGTTTTTTTCTCCCCGAGCATCACTGCAACAGTCAATACTCAATACTTCGCCCATCGACCGTCGGCTTCTTATTTGTTCCGTCTTTTTTCTCTTCGTTCTCGTCTTCAAGGGTTCGTGGATTCAAACTTGGTTCCAGACTACAGAAGTCAATACTCAGCCTAGATGAAGCATGTAAATCATGATGGTGCTTTTATTTCTAGAAATAATGTTATTTCTGATATTAACCGATTCTATATGAGGGAGAAAGAGAAACTTAAGCATATTTTCGCTACCATTAAAAACAGAGTTTGTTTAACTTCAGATTTGTGGACAACATGTACTAGTGAAGGGTATATTTGTTTGACTTCCCATTTTGTTGACAGTGATTGGAAATTGAACAGCAAGATACTTAAACTTTTTTCATATGCCTCCTCCACACTCAAGAGTTGAATTAGCTGCTAAATTATTTTCTAGTGTTTTTTTACTTGTACTCTCTAATTAGTTTATATTTTCTTATTATAACTATTTAAATTAATGTAGGAAATGATGGCATATGAGAGCCAGACAATTACAAGTGCTGGTTAATGTCAATTGAATCTCTATTTGGAGGAGCCAAAACTTGAATTTGTATATTATCAAGATTTGGATGTTTTGGAGTATTGGAAGAATCAAAAGAATCGATACCCAATCCTTTCACTTATGAAATGTGATGTTTTGGCTATTCCTATAACTACTATTGCATCAGAATCAGTTTTTTCCATTGGTGCTCGAGTGCTTACCAAGTATAGAAGTAGTTTCTTACTGAAAATGTGCGATCTCTTATTTGTACTAGCAATTGGTTATATGGATATGATATCGGTAATTTTATTTACAAATTTTTAATTATTTTCTTGAATTATTTGTGACTTGTAACTTCATATATTAGTTTATTTTAATTTGAATTTTTAACTACCTTCATTTTTGTGTATTTCATATGTAGATAAAAATCAAGAAGGCAACGTAATAGTTACATCAATATTGTCCAAGCAATCATCAAATGTTCTAGAGGATGCTGATGCAGACATTGAAGAAAAAGGCGATGAAGGAGAATGATTTGACATGGATTATATCTTGATTGATGATATTTAAAGAAGGTTGACTTTACTGAAATTTATATTTTATGAATTTTTCAAATTTTAGTTATTTTGTTGAACTATTTGGTCAATTAATGTGTAACGATAGACAAGATTCTTGTTTGGTGTATTATGACTATTTGATCATGTTCTTGAACTCTTGTTTTCTATAACTATTAATGATTTTTATTTATTTTTATTTGTAGTGAGACAACCCGCTGACTGGCATGTCTAACTCGCAACCCACTTTGGGTTGGGTTGAGGACAAAATTTGTTAATTCTAGCTATACACATGTTTTTAAAAAATTGGAAATTATTCACCAAAACACGTATTTCACCCCCACAATAAAAAAGTTGTAGAGAGAAAACACAGACATTTAACCAAAATAATTAGATGTTTGTTGAATAATTTGAATTTACCAATAAAATTTGGTCATTATCACTTCTCACTTCATTATTTTTATTAAATAGATTACCAGCAAAAGTGTTAAATTGGAAAACTCCATATTTAATATTGAACAAGTGTGAAGTTAATTATAAAATTCTCAAAGTTTTTGAATGTTTATGTTATATGATTAAGAATAATCTTCAAAAAAGAGAAACTTAAACCTACACAAATCAAATGCATATTTGTAGGATATCCTTTAAATAAAAAATGATACATATATTATATCAAATTGATTCAAATAAAATAATGACATCAATGGATGTGACATTTTATGAAAATAATTTTCATTCAATGAGAAAATAAATGAAAAGATCGAAAGTCCTCGAAAAAATGATAATATATCATCATCTTGAGACGAAGATAATGAAGAGTTTGCATAATGATTTAGTGACTGAGTTACAAATTAATAAAAATTGAAATATGATCTTTGTCTATATATTAGACTTAATAATCAAAACAATTACATTCCTACTCATATAAGTAGATGACATGTTAATGACAGAAACCAAAATTTTAATTAATTCAAATTTTTCTATAAAAGATCTCAAAATTGCAAAAAAATAATTGTCTCAAAATCGAACATGATGCTGATGATATTCATGTATGATGTAACCAAAATAATATTAATATGGATACTTATAAGATACACCGATTCTAAATCTAAATCGAAGATCTTTGAATTGCAAAATTCATGCTTGGTCTTAAAATTGAACATAATACCGATGGTATTAATGTAATCAAAGGAAATATTATTATGGATGCTTGTAAGATTCATTGATCCAAACTCAAAATAAAAGACCTTGGAATTAAAAAAAATTATTGGTCTCGAAATTACAAATGATACTGATAGTATTTATCGATAATGTTAGCCTAATGAATAGTAAATCTACTAATATACCCATGGTTATGGGTATCAAATTACATAAAATAAAATTTGCATATTATGAACCTATGCTTAGGATATTAAAATGTATAAAACAAATTGTATAAATCTAATTATAACACATTGAGGGGTATCAAACTCCATACAAAAATGTTGATATCTATTTATGAATTCATTGAAAAATATTAAACTGTATGGAAAAATTGTAGAATTTAATTATGAACCCATTGAGGGGTATCAAACTGCATACAAAAATTGCAAAAATATAATCATGAACCCATTGAGAGTATCAAACTGCATGAAAATTTATAGAAATCTGTTAATGAACAGAGTAAGTCGAGGAGACATATTAAAATATGGTTATATCTAAATTAGAGCGAGCATAATATTTCATATGATGTTGTATAACAATAATCTTAATTAACAAATGAATCATCTATAACTTATTGGAAAGTTGCACTCTATATTGTGAGGTATTTAAAACATATTTTCAAAAGTCTAGATTGTTTAATTTTTCGAGAATATGAGATAAGAGTTTTTTCTCCAAGATATTCATCTGAAAGGGGAGTATTGAGATACGTATTTATCATATTTTATATATTGTGAGAAGCATCTATAACTGATCAATCTCAAGATTGATCAATTATTTCTTAGATAGAAGTTGATGTCGAACAAATAGTTAGTCGAAACCCTAACTCAATTTGAACAAAAATTAACACGGTTTTTTAGTGATCAATGGTAAAAAAAGAAAACGTGATCAAATTGATCATCTGTATCTATATGGATATCTACATGGAGGAGATTCAAGTGTTCTCACATTAACGATTATTACTTTAATTAACTACTTCGATGGAATATTAGTATTTGGCTTGGTTTTGATCTACTATTGAAAATGAAGACATGCTTCATCGACCGTTCTTGCAATATTCTTGAGGACCTTAAAAGAAAAAACAATGCTTTGATGCAGCAGTAAGGACTTTAATAATGAACACAGATGACAAAAAGAATAAGGTCCACTTTTATAGTATTGTACTTCACAGTAATTATGAGATGATATTAAAGCTCGATATGAAGGCAATAACAAACCAACCCAACTTGAGGAAGAATGTCTACACTATACAATCAATACTTCAATGATGAAGATGCACCATCGGAGATAACTAATGGATAATATAAAACAATTTAAAAGTTGCTCAAAAGATTGATAGATTAGAGACAAAATTTCTAAAACTTAGTCGTGAACAGGGAACTCCAAAGGAAATAACATCGACTTCAAATTAGATTTTTTTTTTTTTAAACTTGAGAGTTTCCAACATTTGAACATCTCTAGTCCAAACTTTTCTTCAATATTTCCATCTTGAGGGAAGATATTGAGACATTATCTATTTAAGAACTATTTTATTTAATAGAATATTAGGATAGTTTTATACTTACTAATTAAGGTTGATTCTTAAATTCATGTATATAAATCGATTTGGTCATTAATTCTCAAACACACAAATCGATACTAACATAATAAATCATTATTTTGTTTCTTATTCTCTACTTTATATCTTTTTTAAATCTTCTTCGTTTGTGATCGATCTTCAACTAATGTACGCTTATTTTTTCTCATAAGTTATCAACAATTAAGGAGTATAATCTTTTATTACTTGTAAAGAATAAAGTGAAGTCTTTCTCCTATTAAGAGGTTGGTAACATCTTGACATGCTAGGTGCATTCACCAAAATGTTTTTTTATTGCTTTTCATTTTCATAATTTCTTTGTTATCGCCGTCTTTATTGCTTTTAATTTTCATGTGTTTGGTTTAAAAGTTATGGTGAGTAAGAGATTGGATTATGATTTCTAGATATAGTTAAAGTTTAGATTGTATTACAAGTTAGATAATTAGGCTGGATTGAATTTTTTTTTTAAATTGACTTTTAAACCAAATTCAAGTACAATACAAGAGAACGTCATTTGTTTGTGTGATAAAGAAAATTTAACAATCTAACTTAGCCATTTGACAAAGCATGTTCTGAATGTAGTCTGAAATTCAACTTATGTAAAAAAAAATATGGTAGTGTTCCTGAACAAGTTTTTGTGTACCAATGTTTTGTGTGCAATTTAAAATATGTTCTAATTATAATAGCAAATTGTAATTTTTTCTTTCCTTAATGTAATTGATGCTCTAATTATCATAATAAGCTGAATTTGAGTAATAATTTGGTTTAGTCTCATGTCGTCACAAATGTTATAAGTTATTTTGTTCAGTTTCAAAATGCTACATTTTTTTTCTAATATTGTGTGATGAAATCTGGTGCATACATGTAGTTATTTAAAAGATTGATTTGGATACATGTTAACATTGTTTTAAGTTCTAATTTATAATACTCGGTAAACTATTTTATAAAAAATTTTATGAAAATGATTGGTTATATATTTTGTTAATTAAAGTTCTTACTTTTTTAAGCTCAAAATTTATGCTATGAAATATACTTGAACAATGTTGAAATTGAGTTCAATTATTGTCAATTTTAGATCTAAAATTGAGGGGATAGTTTTGAAGGATTCCACTACAAGAATGCAGGCTTTTTGCGATGTTATTTATTGACGGATTTTCTGACGAATAAAAGATTTGTGACGGTATTTTCAATAAAAAACTTTTTTTGCAAAAATGTGCGTCGCTAATGCTCCGATGGAGAAATGTGTGTCGGAAACATTTTGCGACAGTTTTTTCAATTTAACTTTTTCGACGGAAATTGTTTCGACGAATTTTCCAGTTTATTTTTTTCGACGGTTTTTTCAACATAAACTTTTGCAATGGATTTTCCTATTTTTACTTTTTCAACTGGTTTTTCGACGAAAATTTCCCCACAAATTAATTTATTGGATTATCCGTCACAAATTTTATTTTTTAAATTGTTTGATAATTATAATTTATAATTAATTATTTTTAATATTATTTAAAATAAATACATTTAACTAAATATAAAATTAAATATATTTAAAATAAACTTAGAACAAAATAATATAATCAATTCTGTTATTCCATACTATTAAATTAAACCTTAAATACAAAGTTATTAAATCTAAAAACGTATTTTATAAATTTTAAATATCAAATGAAAATTTTAAAATGTTATTAATACTAACGTAGTTGATGAGCACCATCCATAAACGCCTTGAATTCTTGAAGCACCATATATTATATATAGCGGTGACGAAATAAAATTCGAACCTGCAATGAATTCAAATTAATAATTAGTTTAAACTCTTATATTGATACGTATAAAACTAATTAACTTTATTGCTGAGAAATTTGCAAAACTACTCTTATATTTATTTATAGTATTTCAACTATCAAATAAGCAACTAATTGACTTTATTGCTGAGAAATTTTGAAGAAGAAGATATGATGAACACTTTAAAATGTATTTCTGATTGAAATGGTTAAAAATAATACAAAATTGAGGAGGATTAGTGCACTATAGCATGTTAAACTCTTAACCTAATGTATTTGGTGCTAAATACCATCACTTCAAAGTGGGTTCAATAATTCAAATTGATCTTTTCCAAGAATCCTAAAAAAACATAATGTTATGAGGTTTTACAAGTGAGGGCAAATATCAAATTACAGATAACAAAACACCATTTAGTTCATTGGTTGTAGCTCAATCTCCTTGAGTATTTATCAAGATGCAATTGTTAAGTTTTTCAATAAGGTGTACAATGCTTCAATTATAATGCATTATTTGCCTTCTTCTAGTACTAAAACAGAGCAAACTGAATGAAGAAGAAAGAAGTCATAAGTCCAAGCCAACCGCACATAAACAATCGCATTTAATTTCAGCTTCAATTCCTTATCATCTATTAATACTATAATTAACATTACCAAGAAATAAGAATGTACAGAAGCATAATGAATGTAAATAATGAAAGTGTTCTAACAAACCAGTACTACAGCTAGCTACAAAGATTTCACCACTCTAACAATCAAAATAAGAATGAAAGTGTTTAGAATGGTCTCTCTCACCATCGACACCAATCAAAATAAGAAGATTTGCAACTTTCTCTTTAAGTCAATAAGTAATCCAGAAGCTATGTAGTACCATAAATCACAATTTTGTATTTAAGAACCTATTTTCTAGAACATATCTAACAAAGATTTGCAAGCTTATTTGATTATTCTTCAAAATCCCTAATTATTCAAACAATGTAATTAAGAACTCCTTTGATCTAATAACTTTCCTTTGATTTTAACCTACTCCTTCCTTCAATTTCCTTCCAAACCTTTACTATTGCTAATCACCAAACACAATAAATATAAAGGATATGAGAACTGAAACCTTTTTGAAATCGTGCAATTTGAGGTAACAAGCGAGCGGCTCTGTTGCAATGGAGAGCAATCTTCTGAGGCTTGGTTTTGGCCATACAAAGCGCCTCAAAGTAGAGAATCCTAAAGCTTCTTCATACTGACCTTCCCTATACATCTGATCATTCCTCTCAATCTTGTTCATCGGCGGTGCCGACGCCATCTATGCTTGAATCTATCAAATCCAGAACTGTTATACTAAACGAATATGAATTAGTCTCGTAGATATCTGTCGTGACCTTACTATCAATCACGATATAAATCTCACAATAATAGTTTCGTACAATAGATAAAGAAGAACAGAATGAGTAAAAGAACAGAATAAGAACAGAATAGATAGAAGAACAGATTGAATAGAAGAACAGAATAAATAGAAGAACAGACTGAATAGAAATTGGGAGTTTATTAGGGTTAGGGTTACCAGGAGCGACGGCTCTGATAATTAGAAAGAGAAAGTATAACAATTAGAATATCAAAAACATCTCCCTCTCCTTACAATTCTATCCTTATTTATAGACTAACAAATTATAAAATAACCCTTAAAGATATAACTACGTTTATTTCAACCCTCAGTAATTTTGGAAATAGAATTCTCCTGTTTGGAAATAGCATCCTCATCTTTGGAAATAGAATCCTCCTGTTTGGAAATAGCATCATCATCTTTGGAAATAGAATCATCATTGTTGTGAATATTAGATTCACAACATCCCCTTCCCCTTAAGAACTTCCTTGCCCTTTTCGAACGTGGCTTCTGCATCGGAAACTGTTTACAGAATTTAGGAATTTTGGTTGATAACAGAGTTGTAGACTCAGCATCCATAAAAAATAGTTGACCCCCAAAACATTCGTCACCCTTCTTCACATTACGAGCTACGTCGTCCCCTGTCATTAAATAAAAGGAACTACCCTCTTTATCACCCGACAGTCGAATCTTCTCACCCGATAACCTAGCTTTCATAACTCTCGCCTCGAAATCAAGGCTCACTGGTCCATATTTAGTCATCCAATCAACTCCCAAAACCATATCATAACCTCCCAATTTGATCGTTCGGAAGTCTAGTAGAAAATCATGACTCTGCATTTTCCAAGCCAAATTTGTGCATGAGAATCGACTAAATATTCTGCCTCCGCCTGCAATAGTCACCCCCATAGGTATTGTTTCCTTTAGAACACAACCCAACTGAGATGCAGTGCCTTTATCAATAAACGAATGCGTACTGCCACTATCAATTAATATAGTGATTTTCCTTTTCTTGAGCTGCCCAAGAATCTTGAGCGTAGCATTATTAGCACTCCCATTAAGAGCGTGCATTGAAATCGAACCCCCGTCGTTAACTCCTTCGACTCTAGCCCCCTCTTTAGTCTTAAGACAGTCATCATAAATATATTCGGCTTTGGACTCCTCTTTAGCTTTAAACCAGTCATCTATCTCGTCTTCCATTACTTCAATATTGAATAACTGATGACGATTGGGGCAAACGTGATCTTTAGAATATTTTCCGTCACACTTGAAACAAATACCTTTAGCACGTTTTTCTCTCATTTCTGCAAACGTGAGATCTCTAACTGGTATTTCAGTAGTATTTTCGTTAATAGTTTGTTTAAACATACCTTGTTGGTTATTACTCCATGGAGGTTTTGGTTGTGTTTCATTTGAGGTCTGAGTTGACAATTTGGAGAACACTTTCTTTTCCTTACCAAGAGGTTCGAGGAACTCGTCTTTCACCTTAACCAACTTTATTGCCTGATCTAATGTCACTGGTCCTGCCATCTTTAAAACCTCTCTCAATTCAGGTCGTAAGCCTCCCATGAAACTCTTCACATAGTATTCGTCGTTCTGTGGAAAACATTTAGCTGCAACCAATGCTCTTAACTCTCGCCATTGATAGATATAGTCTTTCAAAGTCCCTGTCTGTCTCAACTGATTAAATTCTATTATCACATCTTGGTGTCCCTCTTCTTGAAATGCTAATAACACCTCTTCAGAAAATTTTTCCCAATTTGGTAATGGATGATCTATCAGATAATCGTAGAACCATACATCAGCCTCACCAGAAAGAAAATAAGACACGTAGCTTACCTTTTCTTCTTCAGGCATGGTGAAGTGATCAAAAAACTTATTGACTCTTCTGATCCATCCCCTAGGGTTTGAACCATCAAATTTGTCCAGATCCATCCGTGGTTGCTTAATAGACATACCCCCACAGTACGTATCGAATTAGGACCTGTCGTTTGCTTCTGATTACTGATAGGGGTCCCAGTTGTTCTGAAATTTTGTCCGACTGGCTGTTTGTCTGGCCTTCTGTAAATCCCATCTCTCTCATACGGGGTTGTTCCATATCTAGATCTCGGCTGTAGTGGAGGTGTATTTGAACCTCCTCCTTGGTCTTCGGTTGATTTATTATTTGTGTTGGAATTCTTGGATTCCAACAGCCTTATCATAGATTCAAATTTTTCAGCGTTATCTTTCTGCATAATCTCGAAGTTACGAGAAGATTCTTCCCTAATTTTGAGATTCTCTAGCTGTAGTAACTGGAACTTATCATTAATTTGTGATTCCATTGTCTCCATGCGTTCGGTCAGATTCTGGATCATCTCTTCATTACTTTTGCTACGTGAATTCACCATTCTCAGCGGAAGCCCGAGGATCGTAAGCTCTGATACCACTTGTCGTGACCTTACTATCAATCACGATATAAATCTCACAATAATAGTTTCGTACAATAGATAAAGAAGAACAGAATGAGTAAAAGAACAGAATAAGAACAGAATAGATAGAAGAACAGATTGAATAGAAGAACAGAATAAATAGAAGAACAGACTGAATAGAAATTGGGAGTTTATTAGGGTTAGGGTTACCAGGAGCGACGGCTCTGATAATTAGAAAGAGAAAGTATAACAATTAGAATATCAAAAACATCTCCCTCTCCATACAATTCTATCCTTATTTATAGACTAACAAATTATAAAATAACCCTTAAAGATATAACTACGTTTATTTCAACCCTCAGTAATTTTGGAAATAGAATTCTCCTGTTTGGAAATAGCATCCTCATCTTTGGAAATAGAATCCTCCTGTTTGGAAATAGCATCATCATCTTTGGAAATAGAATCATCATTGTTGTGAATATTAGATTCACAACAATATCAATCTGATAGAATCAATCAACGCATCTGAAACTGATATAAAAAATTGATTCAGAAATAAGAAACTGAAACTAATATAGACTTTGTTAAATCAATAGTAAGAATTTCAGTATAAACTGTTTGAAGAGATAAGAATGGAGATTGAATTAGTGATGAAGTTGTAGAAGAGATCGAGCGAAGCTAGAAAGAGAAGAGGCGGGATGACGACCTAGTGCATTCCAGATTTGGAGAGAACAACCTGAGAGAATGAACAACCACATCCGTTTTCTCCCTCTTTCATGATTTTTTTCTATGTTCGAGGGTAGAGTAGGCGCGAATGAAAATGAGTAATTAATAAATATTATTTAGGTTTCTATGGTCTTTGCGACGACCATATATTGTTTTATTTGATTTTTAATTTATATTATTTATAAAATTATTTTATATACTTAATTAATTAAAAAATAGTTAAAATAATTATATTTTATTATTATTTAAGTGACATTTTATAATATATATAAATTATTTAGTTATAATAATATTAAATATTATCTACGATAATATTAAATATATATAAACTAAATAATTAGTTATAAATATATTATATTATCTTTTATATAATTTTATATGCAATTGACGAATTTCTATGGGAGTTGCGACGACTATATTTTTCTACAGAATTTACGACAGATATGATTTTCTACGGAATCTGCGATGACTATATTTTTCAACAAAATTTACGACGGATATGATTTTCTACGGAATCTGCAGCGACTATATTTTTATGTTTTTCTATGAAATTTGCGACATACATATTTTTCTAACTCAATATTTACTCTAAACACCCTCTCAAATTTACTCTCTTTAAGAATAGTGAAAAAGGTAAAAAATAAAAAAATAAAAAAAATAAGCGTGGAAAATAAAGTTGAACATCAAAAATAAAGTTGAAAATTTTCGACGAATTTTCCATAAAAGATATTCTCTATGATTTTTTCGATTAACTAAAAAAACTTTAATATTCGTTGTAAATTTAATCCAAAATATAGTATAAATTCATTTACGAATTTTGCTATAGAAATTTACCTTTTATTTTAGCGACGATGATTGATTATAGGTAAATATCTTTGTTTTTTACGACCAAGTTTTCTTCACTCATTAATATTTTGCAACTGTTCATGTTTTTCGTGAATTAAACCATCGAAATATTCGTCGCATATTTCCGACGTTGATTAAACGTCGATAATTATGCGTCGCTAATTGGGCGTTTTTTTGTAGTGTTCTTTCACCCTATTTGAAAGTTGATTGAAGGCAAAATTTGATTAAAATTATCTAAAGTGTCTTGCAAAATATGAGTATAGAGTTAGTTTTTCAATTTTTTTTGGGAAAAACGACTTAGCGTTATTTCATTAAAAATTCCCAAAAACGGGAAAAAAAACCACGAATTTAAGAGATCATTCTAGACAGGCCTAGAATGATTTTGAAATCGTAACATTCTGAATAAAAGCTAAAAAGCTAAAAACGTAAATGAATTATCTGTTTACAATGCTTTCAATTCTAGTGAGTTTAAAAAACGGTAAATTCCAGTTCCTGCAGATATTCCAGTTCTGCTCCGTGCTTGGAATTCTTCTCCACGTTCCCGCGAGGGCGCTGCAATCCGATACAATATCTTTCCATAACTCGTCAATGCTCCTGCGGGTTCTGTCATATACTCTTGCATTCCGTTTTTGCCAAATGTTATACACCACTGCTCCAAAGCCGCACTTGAACACGCTTGTTGCAAATCTATTTCCCTTGGCTTTGAGTAGTGATGCTTCTTTGATTTCATTCCATTCGCTCGGGAAACTGATCAGCTCTAAGCTTTTATAGAATCTGTCCCAAAGCTCCGAAGCAAAAAAGCAGCTCCCGAATAGGTGATCTATGGTTTCTTCATTTCCTATGCATAGAAGACAGCTCGCGTCCGGGATGCTCATATACTTACTGATACGATCACGAGTGCTAAGTCTTTCCCAGAAGGCGAGCCATAGGATGAACTGGTGTCGAGAGATAATCTTTGTTGACCATACAAGAGGAGCCCATTCTATTTTCTACACTTTTTCCCGGATTACCTCCCATATTTTCTTCAATACCAGCTTCCCATTGTCCTCAGCTTTCCATTCATGAATATCCGGTATGTCGTGTAGTTGTATGTTACTTATATGATCAAGTATCCTCTTTCCTTCTGGAATTCTTCTCAAAAGCAAGTTCCAATTCTCGTCTTTGATGTCTCTGATTTTCGCTTTTGCGCAGTCCCTTCTGATACGAGTATTTTGAAACTCCTCCTTGTCGATGATAGGCTGGTTTTCAAACCAAGGATCGTTCCAGAATAGAGTGCCTTTCCCGTCCCCTAGTCGGATGTCATAAAGATCTGCAATATCGCTTCTTAGTTTAAAAATCTTTTTTAGAGACCAGCTCATACCTTCGTGAATTTTGCAGGTCTAGATGCTGGTTTCGTGTTTCATAAACCTCGTATGCACCCATTTGCTCCATAGTGACTCCTGATTGCGCTCCAAAGCCCACAAATGCTTGAAGGTTAGAGCCTTGTTCCACTCGATACAGTTCTTCAAGTCGATGCCTCCCTCGTCCTTCGGTTTGTAGAGAGCAGTCCATTTGACTTTCTTTCCTCCTCTTCCACTACTACCCCAGATAAAGTTTCTCATCAGCGTGTCGAGTTCCTTCATTACCTTCTTCGGAATGACCATTTGCTGCACCCAATAGTCAATTATGCCCATAACCACGGTTTTGATAAGTTCGATTCTCCCTACATAAGAAATTTTTTTCGCTGCCCAGCCAGATATCGTGTTTTTTTACGTTTTCAATCAGCGGCTTGTAGTGTGAGATCTCGATCTGCTTCGTAGTTAACGGAATTCCTAAGTATCTTATTGGAAAGCTACCTTCCTTGATGCCCATGATGTTGAAGATGTCCTGCTTTGTTTCGTCCTTCACGTGTCCATAAAATTCCACACTTTTGCTTTCATTAATAGTTAAACTTGTTACCTCAGAAAAGAACGTTAGTGCAGCCATAATAGTTTTAATGGAATCAACGTCTGCGTGTGCTAGAATGAAAAAATCATCAGCAAAGCATAAATGTGTTACCTCCTCTACCTCACAGAATGGGTGAAAGATATATGGACGATTCTTTCGGAACATCGCGAAGATGCTCTCAAAGATCGCCATGATAACTACGAAAAGGTAAGAAGAGAGGGGGTCCCCTTGCCTTACCCCGTTTTCACCTTTGAAATAGCCTCTGTGGACTCCATTGACGCTAACAACAAAGCAAGATGATGAAACGCATTTCATAATCCAATCGATAAAAATCATAGGAAAAGCAGAAACAACCAGAAAGTCTCGAATGGATTCCCATCTAACAGAGTCGAAAGCTTTCTTGATATCTATTTTAAAAGCCACTCTCGGGGATATTTTCTTTTTCCCGTAGCCTTTTAATAGGCTCTGCATGATAAGAATATTATGAGAGATTGTCCTACCGGGGATGAATGCAGATTGATTAAGATTTATTATTTTTCCTATTACATTTTTAAAACGTTTAGAAATGATTTTTGAAATTATTTTATAAATCACATTGCAGTAGGAAATTGGTCTAAAATCTTGTACTTTCTCAGGTACCGCAGTTTTGGGGATCAAAGTTAGGACCGCTGTATTCTATTGCTTTAACATCTTCCTGTTTTTAAAAAACTCCAGAACCCCATCAGTAACATCTTTACCCACAACCGACCAATTATCTTTGAAGAACTGTGCATTAAACTCATCAGGACCCGGGCTTTAATTCCCATCAATACTAAATAGAGCTTCTTTAACCTCAACCTTTGTGACCACCCTTATCAACTCGCGACTATCTTCTGCAGAGATTTTCCTATCAATAATTTGATACAAGGTATTCAGGTGACTTTGATGCTGCTTTCTTTTACCCATAAGCTGCTTATAGAAATCAATAGTCAGATCTTGGACACCCTTTTGACCCTGAACATATTCACCATCATCATTCTTCAGCCTGTACACATTGTTTCTCATGTTTCTAGCCTTGCATTTTCTGTAGAAGAAAACTGTGTTTTTGTCACCCAATGAAAGCCAGCTCTGTCTTGATTTCTGTCTAACAAAATTCTCTTCAAGTAGACTCAGCTTCTTGAAATTTCAAGCGCATATATTTCTGTTTCATTGAGTTGTTCATCACTATCATCCCTTAATAACTTTTTCTGAACCTCTTCCAGTTCTTCTCTAGAAGCCAGAACTCTATTGGAGATATTGCTGAACTTCTTCTTGTCAAAGCTTTGGAGATGATTCTTTAGGAGCTTAAGCTTCTCAGAAACCCTGTACATGTTGGAACCTCTGACATCTGTTGACCATACGCTTTCGAGAATACCCTTGAATTTATCATTATCCATCCAGAAATTGAAAAATTTAAAGGGCCTTTTGAACCTTTCTTCCTTTTCCCAGAACAATTTAATCGGGCAGTGATCAGATATACCCGAATTCAAAACATGAAGTTGACTTCTCGAAAATTGGTTAATCCAATTCTCATTTACCAGACATCTGTCAATTCTACTTTTTCTAATTTGTTCATTCCCTTTAGTAGAAGACCAAGTGAAGAAGTTCCCAGAATTGGTAGGCTCGATACAACCCATATCTCTGATGCAGTCATTAAAGTCAATCATATCCCGAGTAATTTCAGATTTTGGGCTACGATCAGATTCGTTTCTGGTTACGTTATAATCACCGAGGACAGCCCAAGATTTATCAATACCGGTCCAGTTTCTAAGACAATTCCAAAGGAGTCTTCTGTTAGTGCTTGAGTCGCTACCATAGACAATAGCAAGATTAAACACGATTCTTGTGATTCTGTCTTTGACCTCCACCAGGATTGCTTGATCATTCGAAAAGAGAGTCATCACCTCAACAACTTTGTTATCCCAAATAACTCAGATTCTGCCCGTTTTGTCATTTGAGTTGTGAATGATTTCCAGCTACTATCAATACACAGTTTGCTAACCTTCTCAACGTTCCGACTTTTGACTTTTGTCTCAAGAATACCCATAATAGTGATCTTCTGATTCTCAATGATCCTCCTGATTTCTTTACATTTTAGAGGGTAATTGAGTCCCCTTATGTTCCATGTCACTATATTCATGAATGAATATAAGTGTTGGGTTCTTGACTTTCCAGGCTGTCCTGGACCTCTTCATCAGAGAAATCATAAGCATCACTTGCCTCACTATCCTCAATGTCTACAGTTTGATTACATGGAATACTATTGCCATTGAGTGAGGGTTGCCTCGTGTAGATCTCATCTTCTCCCGTGATAGATTTAGTAGCTTCTGGATCCAGGATCTTTTTGCTTTGTCTTCGATTTTCATCTTGTTCTGCTTTACTAGGTCTTTTCTGACTTTGAACCTCTTCACTACTGGATTCATGTTTGTTATCGGTTTTAATTCTCCCTACTTCAGAATTAAGGCTCACTGCCTTATTCAAGACCAAATTGTCTTCTTCTGCACTTGATCTTTTGATTTCATAAAACCCAAGATTTCCCAGTCCATTCTCAAGAGCTTCTTTGTTACTTATTCCAAGATTCTCCTGTTCATCATCTCGAAAGGTGGCTCTGAGCCCAAGGATCAGGTCATTTCGAATTTTGATGACATTATTTTTTCGGTTCCTGCTTGTATTCCTAGAACTGTGAAGAGTAGACTCACGACCTATTGGAGTGCCTTCAAATCCAATTTTGCTTGTTTCATATGGGCCAAGTATTCCCTGTCCCATAGATCTTTGAATTTCAGAAACTTTGGAACTGGGACATGTAGTTATATCAAGACCAATTCTTTTATCAGTATTGGGATCGGTGGAGTTAGGACCAACAATAGTATCATCCACAATAATAGGACTTGTGCCAGTATCAGGACCAATATAGCCGAGATCAGCAATGGTTGCACATTTTTCATCAGGACCTGTAGTAACAAGTCCGGTAGCTTGAGTAGTTTCATGATCAACAAGTCCAAGACCAGGCTTAATATGGTCAATATAGCTAGGAACAGTAGCTTTATGAGAAGCTCTAGAACTGGTGTGTCTATATCCAGCTTTATCAGGACCGATACCCTGACTAGGACTGACATTTTGAACAGGACATATTCTTGAGAAAACAGAATCCCTAGGACCGGTTCTCTGAACATGACCAATATGATCAACGTTAGTAGGGCCAACTTGTACCCTTACCCACTTCATTCTTTTTCCTATCTTCTTCCTTACCCTTATTTGTTCTTGCTTTTGGTTGCCCATCTTATCATTCTTAGTGAGTTCATTGCTGTTAAGTTCAGACCTGTTCACATTTCTCTCAACTTGAGCCTGGTTAGAGTCATTGATATCGCTTACTTGAGTGTTGTTATTAGCCTTCGATTTTAGATTATTATTGACTGGACATTTATTTGTAGCGTGTGTGAAAGTGCTACACCATATACATCGATTTGGTTTCCATTCGTATTGTACTTTAATGTCAAATAAATTTCCCAGACTATCTTTAAGTTCAAGCTTGATTGGAAGAGAGCTACTTGGATGAATTTCGACACTAATTCTGGCCATAGATGCACGCTCGTAGCCTTCCATTGCTGGGTCAAACATAAGTGGTTTGCCTATAATGCTTGAAATATAGGCCAAGCCCATCGGGTTGCACATGTGTGTGGAACATTCTTGAGATTCACCCAGATTTGTTCAAGTTCAGGCGGTCTATGATTAGTATTAAGTTCCTCGCTCCACTTATACAACTTGAATCTTTTTCCCCTGATAAAAGTATATTCGCTCTCTATGATCGACTTTATTTCGCTTCCATTCCTGAAGGATAGAAAGTAGAATCCGTGATCATTGATTGTGATCCTCTCTAGACCAGAGGATTCCCACTGACCCATCAACGTTCTTTTAACCTCAGCAAATGGTGCCTTCATGTTGCCCATAAAATGACCAACTATGACCAACTCTCATGCCTTGACACATTTTTCTTCAATTTCTGATGGGAGCTCAAACCGGTGCAGATGATCAAGTGTAATTACCTTTGGGAATAAGGTGTCTATCTGGAATTTTCCCTTTTCTGGATCGCTCATGGTATTTTCATTCCACACATTTCCTTCTTGCTAGGTTTTTTTGGGTTGCTCATGATTGTGTACACCTTTGTTTTATTACATTTCGAAATTTCCTTCATGGCCTCAACCGTCCACTTGATCACTTCATCATATTGGTCTTTGTTGAAGAGATTCCAATTCTTTAGATAGTGACTGTTGAACTGAGCATTCAACTGATCATTTCTTTCTTGGGGCATCGTAATCTCTTGTTTATTAATTTGGAAAAATAGCTTCTTCATCTGGTTTCTCAGTACTGCCAAATTTACTATATCGTTTTTCCTCATTGACCACGTTGGACCAGTAGTAGGATCTTTGTTATCAGCCTGAGTATTTTCTTTGCCAGGAATTACAACAGTAGGAGGAGCTGAGGAGATGACTGTTTTAGGGATGCTATCTTTCCTGACTTGTTTGTTCTTTTCGGCCCATTTAACCCTTATATTTCCCACAAAACCGTTGCCTTCAATTGTTCCGATCTTCTTTAGAATATCTCCTTTAGTGCTCTTGTGTATCAGTTTTCCTCTTTTGAATGTTATCAATTGGCATTTCAGGATCCAAATTAACAAGTGGAGAAAACGCACCCAGGTTCAATATCTCAGGGTTAGCCTCGGGTGTCATAGTGTCCTTGGGATTTACTTTAGCATTCTTCTTAGAACTTGAGTTATTTGCCTTCATGTTTTTCCTTTCTTTGATTTTCGATCCATTTTTACCCTTCTTAGCTGTTTTAGAATTATTCGATCCGGTTTCTTGATCGATCTTTTCAATTTCAGCACTTGTTTTGGAAAAATTATGCCTCTTTGCTTTTGGTTTGATCTTTGTTGCTGATATCTTCTTCATGGACTTATGATATTCAAGGTCGCATATTATTGTTTCATGATAGTCAGTGCTATCGTCTAATTCCAAATCAATATCTATGCTTTGGTTATTTTGATTTGATCGGTGGCTCATAGCTTTATTAGTAGATTTATTATCTTGGAGATTAGGACCGGTAGAAGGTGGATATGTGATGTCAGGACCGGCATTTAAAGAGATAGGACCAGCATTGGAAGAGCTAGGACTGACATTAGAAGAGCTAGGACCAGCATTTGAAGAGCTATGATCGGCGTTTGAAGAGCTAGGACCGGCATTTGAAGAGCTAGGACCGGAATTTGAAGAGATATGACCAATGCCATGAGTAGTTTTAGTGTGTCTAGGACCGGCGTGTTCAGGATCGATGACTTGAATATTCATGTTATCCACCCTTGTTAGACCCATCTTTTTTGCAACCAAATTATCTTTTTTAGACCCAGCCAAGCGAAAACCGTTGGCTAACCCCATATTAGACCCGGCCAAGTGAAAACCGTTGGCTAACCCCTCATCAGACCCGGCCAAGCGAAAACCGTTGGCTAATTCTTCCAGTTTCATACATTCTTCACCTCTTATACCCTGACTTATATTCTGACCCAACTTATTTGTAGCTTCCATGAGATCCATACCCAGACCCAGTTTGTCATTCATGATGTCATCAATTAACGAATCAATATAATTTCCATCTAAGCTTTCACCATTGGTTGTACCAATCATGTTCAGTTCATCATCCTTTAGATCTGTATTATTAGGCGTTTCTAATTTAGCTGAATTTTTTTCCGAATTTTTTTCCATGAATAGCTCTAACTCAGATCCAATTTCTTTAGTGTTTACAGATTATGTTAGACTATGTCCTTTAACAATTTCAGCTAGATGTGCAGGCTGTTTAGAAGATCCTGCAATTTTAGCCTCAATTTAAGAATCCTAGGCGCATTTAGTGTCTTCTGTCCAACCTTTTTCAAGCCTAGTACATAGTCTGGATATCTGACTTTCCATTTGATCCTTAGCAGGACAGGTAGACTTAGCATTCTGATCATTAATGGAACCCGAGACTTTTAGATTTGCAAGATTTCTCATTGTAGAACAAGACTCTGAAATTATATCCTTTTTTGGACCTAATGGACTTTGAGAAGCTGATATCTCCAACCCTGTAGAGGCAATTTCAAAATGATCTATTTTGCCCAGTTTAGCATCCTCTCTAGCAGGACCGGTAAAATTTGTTTTCTGATCTTTCTCTGCACCTGAATTACCCAAACTGTCATGTTTTCCTGCTTCTGAAATTGACCCCGACCTTGTAATATTCTTTGAACCTATTAATTCTCGATCAATAGTCTTATTCACCTCTGTCATACTTACCTGAATAGGAACACCAGTACCAACTTCAGTAGGATCATTCAAAACAGACATAAATCTCAGCATGATGGTTTCACCCAATTCAGAAACAGACCCCAATTTTAAGCTTTCAATAGGACCCAATAAACCTGTACAATTTATGTCATTTTCCTGCATTACCTTAGAGCCTTTTTGACAAATTATCTCCAACATTGGGACCGAATTTTCAGCACAAGCGACCCGATTGTCATCAATTTCAACAAGACAAGATTTCAAATCCAATTTCCCAACAGAATGACCGGTCAGGTCTAGGGTACCAACCAGCGACTTTAACGGTCCATTCTGTGCAGCAAGTCCAGTAACAACAGAATTTTCTGGAATTAAAGTCATATCATTTCTATATGCAGTATTGTCTTTTCCTATCAATTCAATCATATCACTTCTATTATGAACATGCATATTGTTACAGTATGAATCCCTAATAGAACTATTCTCATGTAATTCATCAGCATGTGGAAAAGAACTCATATCCGATGATGTATTTGGCATAAAATCAATAGGCGCATCTTCTCCGCTGTTTAGGACTTCATCCATGATTTCTGGCTTCTGCTTCCTGGGATTGTTAAGAGACCTACGAGTTCGTCTATCAAACCTAGCTTTGCTGCTTGTCGATGGCCCCTTCAGCACCTTCTTAGGATTATCAGGGCGGACTTGAAGGACGCCCTTGCCCGAGTAACTACACTGGACGGGCGCGTACCAGTCATTAGAAAGATCAAGCGCAAACTGCCTAATCTTCAAAGGTGCCACAGAGGTTGGAATTCTGCAGCAAAGGGTGAGCGCAAACAGCACGATTGGAAACTAATCGCACCGAAACAGGGGCTTGAAAATAATTGCTCAAACAAGAAAGGGTTTAAGCAATTTTGGAACGGTCTGTAGCTACGAAAGCTTCCTCCAGACCGAACACTTGATTCAAACGGCGATAAAGAAGTTCAATGGAGACCTACCCGTGCCTCGCGGTGTGTTTTGATGTCCCGACCGAGGTCCGAACTAACCTGTAAACAAAAAGTGAGAAGAGGAGGATACCGACGCTGATTCGACGTCAAGTCTCTACAGAAAGGGGTTTGACGAAATGTTCCGGTCAACGGTAAGAGAAGATGACCGCGACCGTTCCTTGCACAACAGAACACGTTCCAGAGGGCGCACGACAACCAATCGAAGGTGCTGGAGGATGGCGGTCGACTTCCGAAGTAGAAGCGCGGTCGCGGTGAGAATCCGTGTCGTTTGTGTTGTTCGTGTCGATCGTGCCGATAGTGCCGAATGTGCCGATCGTGTCGATTGTGCCGAAAACGACCTAAATATCCGATCTAGAAACTATAATCGTGATTTCTCCCGATTCCTCCGTTCAAATTGAAATTCCTTCGGTCAGATTGTAGGGGGGAAAGAGACGCACTTACTGGAGAAATTTGAGATCATTCCGACGTCAAAAGCTCTGGCGGCGTTGATGTGTCGATCGTGCCCTTCAATTTAGCAAAATATAAAAATTATGCAGTGACTGATCTTCAAATCTATCTTACGTTCTCCCAACTGAGCTATCCCCGCTTTGATTATTATTATATATATATATATATATATATATATATATATATATATATATATATATATATATATATATATAAAGATAAGACATAAATTGCTGTGTGATTATTATTTGATTATTATTGGAACCAATAAATAATAAAATTGAGGGAATATGTTGAATCAAATTAACTAAGTTTATTTTTTATTATTTTTTTATTTCATATCTTTGCCTTTTATAGCTTTTTAGTAGTCATTTGGATCCGTTCCAAAAACATTTTTACCCACTTATAGCCTGTTGTAGAGATTCATAGCTATCTGATAATATGTTCTGGAGTTCTATAAATACTTATTTTTTTGCCTAATAAAATTTATAATTTTTAAAAATTTTGAGTATATTAATTTTTTTTTAATTCATTAACAGACTAATTACAAGAGATTAAAAATAAAATTAATTAGTTTGGAAACAGTGTTGTATGGGATCCTAAATTAATTAAATGTCGAACAAAATAAATAAATAAAAGTCAAAAATAAATAAATAGAATATAATCAGTGATTAAATAAATAAAATAAATGATATAAAAATTAAATAAAAATAAAAATATATTTTGTATTAATTTGTGTTTGAATTTTTTTTCAGAAAATAAAGTCATATAGATAAAAAAAAAAATAGCAAATCAAAATGACCTTAAGTTGAATTGGGACTAAGATCTAGTGTAGCAAAAGCAATGAAGAGCGTGTAGTTGCCATCGGATCAATCTAATCTAACGGACTAGATAGGAAGAGATTGTGTGTGAGTAGAAACAAGCATATCGATTTACTTATACTCATCCAACGAACCAGATTACGAATATATGTTTGATCCAGCGGCTAAGAAAAGAGGCACTTAAATGGACTCGTCCAAATTTCAACACTCTCAAAATGGACCCACTATCAATTGAAACTTTAGATCATTGTTTTGGGAAAGAATTAGAGAAGAAAATTCTTTAAATTGAAATCCTTCATTGGAGCCAAGCGAGCTGATTTGAAAATTTGAAATTCTCGGAGAAGTCCTCTAAACCATATTCTCCTTCGGCTAATAATTGCATCAGTTGCCCACCAAGGTAGTTAGTGGTAAAAGTCGTCTTAAAATATCAAAAATGTCACGGATTCGATTTTATCTAAAAACGTTTTGAGTTTAAGCATGAAACCATGATTGTGGGTGTCATGCTAGTTCTCCTTTAATTCCAAAAAAAAATATAAATAGTTGCCCAGTTGTCTAGGAGTTCTCACGAAGCGTTTGTAAGTCTCAATCCACGAAATATTAAGAATTATGAACTCATATTGATTTTTAGCATATTTGAGTTTCTGTCATTTGTGTAATTTGATTTTGGTCGCGATATTTCATTATAAAGGCTGTTTGGTTGAACGACTCCGAGCATGCTTTGTGTCCCAGACCTGTTGTCTAGCCTCTCTAAGATTACTAGGTCTTCTGATGTCTCCCGAGCCTGGCTCAAACATCCACAGCCGAAAGATTTCATCCAATATAACCTCAAGCCTAGCTTAGGTCTTTTTTTCTTCCTATTTCCATTCCTTTAATTATTTTATATTATTAAATACTTCAAATAATTTTATAAAATTTCTACAAATATATGAAATGGTTTTAAATATTTTTCTTAATAATTATGCAACTTATTTTTATTTGAGGGCTCTTTGAGTTTATTTTTCGAATTTGACAAATTTTGTGTTAAAACTCAAACCAAATCAATTTTCCAATCAATCACATCACTCATTTCATTAACAAAAATACTAAAATACTCTCTAATTTAAATTATTATTTTATATTTTATTTATATATATCAATACCTTTAAGTCTTTTTACTTAAAATAATCATTACCTCCTCAAAATCATCCTCCATCATTCAATTTTTCTCTCTCTTCATTTTTTTTTTTCGTTCTCTCTTTACGTGATGTATTGAGCAGCTACCTGTAATAACACTTTGATATAATATATTATTTACATGTGGTGAATACATTTTTGAGACATGTAGAGGAGTTGTATGGAAGGTTTGTTGGCTTAGTACATGTTAGTAGACAAAGTCTTGATTTATCCACTTACCATTAATGGTCAACCCTCCACTTTCCCAGCTTCTCGATGTAGTATCTCTCTGTCTCGCCTATGTTGCTCTTGACCATGTAGGGTACAAACTTGCTCCTTGCTGCTAATCTGGCTGATGAAATTGTTACCGCCATTATGTGAGAGGAGGGGGTTTGTATCACTCCCTTCTACTACGTATACTAAGGATTTCCTAATACTTTTTGTTATAAAATCTGATGCATACATATGGTTCTTTAGATTGATTTGGATACATGTTAACATTTTGTAAGTTCTCATTCTGTTACTAGATAAACTATTTTATGAAAATGATTGATTATATATTTTGTTAATTCAAAGTTCTTACTTTTTCAAAGCTCAAAATTTATGCTATGAAATATTCTAGAACAATGTTGGAATTGAGTTCAATTATTGTCAATTTATATCTAAAATTGTGGGGTAAGTTTTGAAGGATTCTTTCCCTTTTTGAAAGTTGATTAAAGGCAAAATTTGATTAAAATTATCTTAAAGTATCTAGCAAAATATGAATATCGTCATATTTATGTAATAGATTGACTAATAAATGCTTGAAAAATGATCCAAGTTAATATGGTTAATGTCCTATTGGACTTTATCAAACGATGGCCTAAAATTATCATTTTCTTTTTTTAAGGACATAAAATGTTTTAGGTATATTAACTCACTTTCTATATACTTTATCATGAGGAATGAAATGTAAATAAAAAGTGGATTTTTTATATAGATAGGTTTTGTTAAAAATAAATGCGGTGAAGGTGGATCGAACACCTGACCTTCAGATCTTCAGTCTGACGCTCTCCCAACTGAGCTATCCCCGCTTTTGTTTAAATCAAATTTTGTGTATATTCATGTATATTACAATATCTGTATATCAAACACTACAAAAAAAAGAAGGCATTTCTAAAAGAAAAAAAAAAATAATTCGACGATTTTACCCACAAAATTTGAGACGGAATTAAAAAACGTCAAAAAAATTTAATATAACAAAGAAAAACCGTTGAAAAGAATTAAGAAAATTTTGCCATATCCATTTTCATATCTAATATAGAAGGTAAACATATGTCACAAAATATATGGAAATTTTCCTATGGTACTTTTGATTTGATGTACCTTCCAACGGATTTTAATTCCATTAGAATTCTTGATTAGTGTCAAATTTTTTTGACAAATATATCTACGAAATTGAGGAAGTTAATTTCCGTCCAAAAAGTTCCATCGCAAATACTATTTATATTTATAATTAACTCTCTTTTATTATCACCAAACCCACGTTTCAGCCTCTCCCTCCAAATTTATATTTATGAAATCAGGTTTTCCTTACATATGTATTTTGATTCCTTCTTTGTTTCTTCTCCTTCTTCACATATATTAGCAAACTAAATAAAAAAAATTGAAGAAATAGCAAGCAATAATGGCGAATCGAGATCCAGAGAATGGAGTAGGATTGAATAAGAACAGAGTAAGTAACTTCCTTGATTCATACGAGCGTCAATGGACGTCCTGGCTGGTACCGATGATCGTCGTAGCTAATATCGCTATGTTTATCGCCATCATGTTCATCAACAACTGTCCTAGTAACAATAAATATATCGAAGATGAACGGAACTTGTGTTGCTAGATTCCTCGGTAGGATTTCATTTCAACCTCTCAAAGAGAATCCTCTCTTCGGTCCTTCTTCTTCAGCGTACGTAAAACCTAACCTAGCTAATTGAAATTTGAAGTATAATTGTATTAGTTTCTCATACTTTTGAATACAAATTGGAGAAATTAGGAGGATTAGAATGGAGTAAGATAGTGAATGAACATCAACGGTGGAAATTGATTAGTTGTGTATGGTTACATGCTGGACTTATACATCTGTTTGCGAATATGTTAAGCCTTGTTGTCATTGGAATTCGACTTGAACAACCATTTAGATTCCGTTTGTTTTCTTTGATTTGTAATGAATTGATTAGTTTCTTGTGGAGTTTGTTTATGATTGTTTGTTTGATTTTGATGAACAGTTTGGATTGGAGGAATTTCTCTATTGTCTGGATTTGGTGGAAACATATTATCTTCATTGTTTATATAGAAGAATATTTCAGTTGGTGCTTCTGGAGCTTTGTTTGGTCTTCTTGGTGCTATGTTATCTGAACTTTTCACTAATTGGACTATTTCAGAAGGTTTTTTTTATGGACTTTTCACTTCTTGGTGCTATGTTATCTAAACTTTGTTTGTTTGGTCTTCGCCATTTCTTCTCCTTCTTCTTTGTTTTTTATGGAAACATAAGGTTTTTTATTTAGTTTTCTTATAAAGTAGAAATTTCTGGATTTTCTCTTTTCAGAAAGAAGAGGTAATTGTCATATTTTAGTTTTCTCTTCAATATGGTTCTCATTTACAGGTTCTCTTCATGGGATTCCTTATGGGTTGTGAAGGACACAATAGCTGTACCAGAATACAAGACCACATGGGGCTCAAAAACCTTCAAAAATCAAGTATTGGAACTAACTCCCAACTTTGTTTGCTCAATTCAGGGTAATACTGTTTATGTTTATACATTAATTCACTACGCAGAGCTGCTTGCTTATTATATGAAAGAAATATACAGTTACTGTTATGATCTTTTCATGCATCTCGACATCTCAATTGATATACACTTTGTTGTCAATAGAAATATATTGTATTGAACTTTATTCGTTAAGAAAATTTAGTCATCCATGATGATACATTATGTTGTCCTAGTATTGAAGTTTATTTGTCAAACACATTTATCTCTTTTGTCATCATATTTGAGCATAACAACACAAAGGTCTAATATTACTGCAACATTAATTACATTGTGTCATCCTTCTGTACATAATCAATATTATCTTTTGATTCCTCAAAATGAAAACTAACTCACTCAATGGTCCTCAATATATATTTTATTCTGCAAGAGTACTTATTTCTATTGTCACCATATTACAAAATAGTGTGATATAAATTTTTTTATTACTATATCAGGTACACTTTTATGACTGCATCTCAACTCTTTGCACTATTTTCTTGCTTTCTCTTTATTGAAATGAAAACTACATCACATGCATTAGTTTACTTTTTAATTTTTTGACTAGTCACTCTTTTCTAAATTTCTTTCATTGTTTTGACAATTATAATGCAGAATATTTTCAATTGATAAAGTGTGTGAGTACTACTAGGAAAAATTCATATTTTTTTTGGTCATATAGGTGATGAATTTATCTTTCTTATTTATTTTTCAGTTTCCATATACATATACATATATATATATATACATATATATATATATACATATATATATATATATATATACATATACATATATATATATATAATAATGAGATATTTCATGGTTAGTCTGTCTATTTCCAAGTTTCTTTCATTGTTTCGAAATGATAATGCAAATTTGTCAATATTGTGAAGAATTGTTTGTTAAAAATTGTAGTATATCTATCACTTCTTTTATAACTCTTGATGAGATTCCTTGTTGATTTATAATCAATGATTTGTTGGTTTGTTTATAGTGTTTTACATAAACATATTAAGTTGAAATTTGTTGACAGGAAAATGTCATCTTAATCTGAAGGTATATTTTGGAATCAAATCCATCGGGCTTAAGTAAGTCGATATGTCATTTCCTTATAAGTACAATATTTTTGATTAATTCTGGATAAGGAAGGTTGCATATAATGCGAGAAAAAGTAACACAAAACAATTGTTCATTAACCAAGATAATTGGGAGATAATACAAATAATTTTTGTCAGTTTTGAATACAAGAAAAAAAATTGATGAAAAGTGTTATTTATGAGTTCTCTATTTAGTTAGAATATAAGACATTCATTTTTTTTTTTCAGGATGATATGATAGGCTTGCATAATTTTGCTTTTTCACACGTTCCTCTAATGCATATTGATGGAAGTGATGAGAGTTGGAGTAAATGAGTTATAGATAGATGACTACTAAAATGGGAGTAGAGCTCTAATGCATATGGATGAGAAGTGATGTTTCAGTGTATTAATAGAAACTATTAAGTCACACATTTTGTTTCTAAGTGAATGATTTATTTATAGTAAATTTGTATTTACTACTTTTAAAATATAATAAATACCAACACAAGAGGCAAAAATTTAGATGAACATTAGAGGAAGAACAAAATCAGTAGTTAAAAGACTTGTATTGAATTTTAATTTCCTTGACGAACAATATTACAATTACAATGAGGAGTATTTATATACGGAAAACAGTAAATGAAAGATTAACAATTTAATGTATGATGATGCTGGCCTTTTTTTAGTAGATGATTCACATGAGTCTCAAGTTGGTTGGAATTTAAGTGTTTGTTAACTAAAATAAAATTTGACTTTACTGAATCGTGTCCTCAACTGATCGAAGGAGCTGGAGCTGGATGCTCGAGACATAGATTATGAATACTATTGAACCATGAATCGCAAGGAGGCTTCAATAAAAAAAAATTAAAAGTCGAGATTTATGGCTTGAGGTGAAATCTCATAAAGAAACAAATAACCTTGAAAATTGGTATACATAAGGACATCAGTTTGGTTTTGGTGCAGTAGGTGAAATAATGAGGCTGAAACATGTTTTTTTTTTGGTTACAACCCATCTATCTCGCATATTAAAATCAAAAGAAAATAATGTTTTAAGTCTATGAGAGTCTCGATCGTTTTAAGAGATTAAAATAGTCAAAGGGGTACTAATCTCTAATTCAAATCTTAATTTTAAGATTGATTACATAGTTTTAATTTTAAACCCTAAACTAAAAAATGAATAAGTCTAGGTATGTGTTCGGTTACGACAAGAGAGAATGATTTCGAATATTTAATTCGCCTACAGGTACATCCTAATCGTCCATAAGATGACCTCTACTGATGACATACATTTGGCGTAAAATTTATAATTCATTTACTTGTAATTAAGCTTTGTGATTACCTAATCAACAAAATTAATATTTTCATTAGTTTATTATAAAGTGTTTTTTGATGTATAAAAGATGTTAATTATATTTTTGGGCTTTAGTATGCCTATATTCTAATGGCCTAAAGGTATGGATATAAGGTTAATTCATTGTCGTATCATCTGATTGTAAATATTTGTTGAAATTTAAGGAGAGATGATGCGTGATTATTTGAAATAATGTTTAAAAGAATTTTTTTTTTAATTAAACATAACGTTACTAGTTTGCTATTGAATTAAGTTTTATCAAGTTTTTATAATTATTCAATTATTTAGTGAAATGACATTATTTTAGCATTTTTTAAAGTGTTAAATTATTCACTTGTGTAAAGTGATTTGATGTTGAGAAGAGTTTGAAAGAATTATATGTTTAAAAATAATTTAATTATTAATGAAATAATATTATATTTTATCTATTTATGATGCATAATAATGAAATTTATGAATGAAGAAGAGTGAAAGTGAAAATATGGTTATGAATTATGATGTAAAGATGAAGAATGTATATGGTTCTAGATTATAGGTTCATTTAATTCTATTATTAAGAATATAAGTATGATTAGAAGATAATTCCAGGTTATAGGTTCATTTAATTCTATTATTAAGAAGATAATTCCAGGTTACTATCTTATCAGTGCTAATATCTTTTAATTTCACTTCAGACAAACCAACAATCTCATCACATCATTAACCTCTTTACCTTAACTTCATCGGTAGACCAACAATCTCATTTATATATTTAACCACCAATATTTGTAGTTTTCCAATTAGTCTCTCATATTACTAATCTCTTATCTTATCCCTGAACAAACCAACAACAAATCTCTTATCATTGACAAACCAATGTTACCGACTTCTTATCCCTCGACAAACCAACCACCAAACTCAATCAGACTTTCACACGCTTTTTATCCCTCAATAAACAATTTCACAAGTCTCTTATTTTTGGCAAACCAATGTTATTGGCCTCTTATCCCTCTTAGCAAACCAACCACAAAATCACAATCGACCTCTTATTCATGAGCAATCCAACTACCAATCTCAATCGACCTCATGATCCTTTGTTACCGACCCCTTATCCCTCAGCAAACCAACAATAAATCTCAATCACACTTTCACATGTCTCTTATCATTAGCAAACAAATATTATATGCTTCTTATCCCTCTTCAATCAACCATCACCTCACGATCATTTATTACCGGTCTATTATCCCTCGACAAACCAACTGTCAATCTTAATCGACATCACAATCCAATGTCATCAGACTCGTATCCCGCGCCAAATCAACTACCTCTTATTTATTACCGATCTCTTATCCACACATATAATTTACTTAAATTTGTATTTTCAAATATTTGAACTCTTGTCTCGAGTGTGGTCGGGCCTCTTATCCACAAATATATTTTACTTAAATTTGCATTTGCAAGGATTTGAATTACGGTGTTCAACAGGTCGGTTAACCGGTTAAATAGTTCCGGTTAAGTTCGATTTTACCTTTCATTTTACAAATCGATTAACCGGTCAATATTGGTATTAGTTTTACTAGTTTCTGTTTTACTTGTTCTAGTCGGTTAACCAGTTTAACCGGATAATTCAATTTTTTAATTTAAGTATTAAACTTAATAAATGATTTCTTTTTCAAAATTCTTATTTGTACCTAACTTTTATGGTATTCTCCCTTGTCTATCTTATAATATATATTATATTTTATATAATATAATATAATATATTATAATAATATTTCCTAGATATATTTAAAAATATATTATAATATATTATATTATAATAACAATATAATATTACAATAATATAATACATTTCAAAAGTCTCCGTTTTTATACTAATAGCCATATAAATTATTTTTTTAAACAACTATACAAATTATAATTTAAAATAACTTATATATATTATTAAATATTATTTATAATATATATAATATTTACAAAATAACTAATATAAATATATAATTAAATTATTACCGTTTTATCGGTTAAACCGCTAAAAAATAGTTAAACCTAAAACCGAATCGTTTAACCGATAAAAAACTGGTTAACCGGAACCATTAGAATTGGTTAACCAATAAACGGATAATATGAAACCGGTAAGATATCGATTCGGTAAGGTTATCGGTTTTTCAGATTTTTGCACAGTCCTACTTCAAACTCTTGTTTCGAGTGTGAAAGATGATCACTTTAACCATCAAACCACTTATAATTATTGATATCTTTTATTTATAATTTTGTGTATGCAAAGTGATATATATATATTTTATAACTTACAAAATTTCGAATTTTTGATTTTTTTTAGTGAAATTCACATGTCTTAGAGAGTATATGCATGCACCAGAATATTATGATTTAGTATTACCGGTTAAAGCAACATGTTTGCATGTAAATAAAATTCCATAAAACTTGATTTTGATCATATATAACATAGATAATTAACCCCCATCATACAATTTTGTGAACTTATTTAACTATATATAATTTGTTTGATTTTGCAGCTAGTTCTCTTTCGGTGGTATATCGTGATGCTTAGGATCTGGTCCTCCTGGTGCCAACCTTTGAGTATGTATGTCTAAAGACTGAAAATCGGCATTACTTTGGTGATTCTTCTCCCATTCAGTTAGTTGGAACCCATATTTTCGTGAAAGGATGTGGCTCTCTAATGTCATAGATTGGCCAAAGTCTACTGTGAATATCAAACATATAACCATCACCATCAAAATGAGAGCTTTTGATAATATGAGATTTGTCATAGTGTTTGTATAGATATAAAATAAGAGAAAAGTTTGATGGGATTTTAAGGATTAACTTTAAACTATTTATATTGAAAAAAAATAAGAGCCACCGACTAATATTAATTAGTTTTTGTTAGTAAAAAATATAAAATAAAAGGGATAAATAGATGTGGTCTACATGGATGGATAAGATTGTATGAATCTACAATAAGTCTAGTTTGGTTTGAAAAATTATTCTAACAAGATGAATAAATATATTAAATTTGAATTATTTTTCTTTTTAGTAACATAAATCCTATTAAAATATTTTATTTTATTTTTTTAAAAGTGAATAATTTTTTTTATTAATCCCAATATCTCGAATAACACATATACTTTACATCATGAATCTAATCATGATAATTTATACATTCATTAATTAAAGACAGAAATGAAACAAGGAATATAAAAAGTGTTATATGTTTTCTTATTCAAACCGATCGATCCACGAATTCACTCATTACACTCTTGCTAAAATCTAAATTAACGTGTCTCAACCCAAATATCCCATTTTAATTATTATTATTATTATTATTATTATTATATATATATATATATATCAATGTTATCCGAGCTCTAATTATTCGAGCTCAAAGAGAGGCACATTACGATGTTCATGACCAATCGGATCTAACCAATTCTCATTTGCAAGGATTCTAACTCTAGTTCTTATCCACAAATATTATATATATATATATATATATTTAATAATGTCTAATCTAATTTTTTAGAGATTTACTATACAGTGGTGCATGTACAATCATTGATTATCTCTTCTAAACTAATAAATATTCTATCTTAAAATAAATTTATCTTTCTTAATTAATTTTTTTTATTATTTTTTATTTTCTTTCTCCTATAATATATATTATAATAATATATTACTTTTAATATTTTATCTCTCATTATTTATTTATATATATATAAATTTTTGTTTTTCTTAAATATATTTTTATCTCTACATAATAAAAATGAATATCTATAATTTATATATAATGAGAGAAAAAAATTAATGAAGGGACATAAAGTTAAATACAATATATAAATATATATAAAGAGAAATAAAATATTTAAATAAATTTAAGAGAAAATTTAATTATTATTTTTATTTTATTTTCTCACTCTTACCGTATATTTAATAATAATAATATATTATTTTTTTATATTTTTCTCTCATATTATATATATATATATATATATAATATATATAATATAAAATATAAAATAAAAAGAATAAATAGATGTGATCTACATTATGGATAAGATTGTGTGAATCTACAATAAGTCTAGTTTGGTTTGAAAAATTATTCTAACAACATGAATAATTATATTAAATTTGAGTTATTTTTCTTTTCAGTAACATAAATCCTATTAAGATATTTCTTTTTAACTTTTTTAAAGTGAATAATTTATTTTATTAATCCCAATATCTCAAATAACACATACACTTTACTTCATGAATCAAATCATGATAATTTATACATTCATTAATTAGAGACAGAAATAAAACAAGAAATATAAAAAGTGTTATATGTTTTATTATTCAAACCGATCTACGAATTGACTCATTACTTTTTCGTTAAAATCTAAATTAACAACGTGTCTCAACCCGACTATCCCATTTTTATTTTTATTATTATAATAATTGTTTATATATATATCCAATGTTACCCGAGCTGTAATTATTCGAGAAGAGAAGTACCTTACTATGTTCATTACCCGAGCTGTAATTATTCAAGAAGAGAAGTACCTTACTATGTTATTACCAATCGAATCTAACCACTTCTCATTTGCAAGGATTCTAACTCTGGTTCTTATCTACAGATATAATCTATATATAATTATATATATATAAATAATTAATGTCTAATCTAATATTTTAGAAATTTACTGCACTCTGCATGCACAATCATTGATTATATTTTCTAAACTAATAAAATAATCTATTATTTTATTTATTTATTTTATCTGATATTAACCATGAATAATCAAATAATATCTAAATAATGAAACATAAAAAAAATTAATTAAGGAAGTAATATTTTCTAAACTAATAATTATTGTCTCTTCAAAAAATTTATCTTTCTTAATTAATTTTATTATTATTTTTTATTTTCTTTCTCCTACAATATATATTATAATAATATATTACTTTTTATATTTTATCTCTCATTTTATATATATATATATATATATATATATATATATATATATATATATATAAACTTTTATTTTTCTTAAATATATTTTTTCTCTAGATAATAAAAATGAATATCTATAATTTATATATAATGAGAGAAAAAAAATTAATAAAGGGACGTAAAGTTAAATACAATATATAAATATATATAAAGAGAAATAAAATATTTTAATAAATTAAAGAGAAAAATTAATTATTATTATTATTATTTTATTTTCTCACTCTTACCATATATATAATAATAATAATATATTATTTTTTATATTTTTCTCTCATATTTTATATATATATATATATAAACTTTTATTTCTCTTAAATATATTTTATCTCTTGATAATAAAAAATAACATATATAATGATATAAAAAAAAATAAACACACTCCCTCCACGAACTAATTCCCAAAACTAACTTAGTTTGTCGTTTAATTTCCCAAACTAACATACTTTATTCATTAATTCCACAACTAACCTATTTTACTATTCGTTATTTTTTTTAAAATTGATTAATTTATTACATTTAAATTCATTATATATATATATTAAAATTATTATTTTTATAAATTTAATATATTTAAATTATTATTTTTATAAATTTAATTATTTATATTTTGATATATATATTTTAAATTATTATTTTTATAAATTTGATTATTTATATTTTGATACATATTTTAAATTATTATTTTTTATAAATTTAAACTCTTGTCTCGATTGTGGCCTCTTATCCACAAATATAATTTACTTAAATTTTCATTTGCAAGGATTCGTATTAAGGTGTTCAACAAGTCGGTTAATCGGTAAAACAGTTTCGTTTAAGTTCGATTTTACCTTGTATTTTACAAATCGGTTAACCGGTCAATATTGGTATTAGTTTTCATAGTTTTTGTTTACTTGTTTCGGTCGGTTATCCTATTTAATCGTTAAATGATAATTCAATTTTTTAAATTAAGTATTAAACTTATTAAATAATTTCTTTTTCAAAATTCTTGTTTGTACCTTACTTTTATGGTATTCTCCATTATTTATCTTATAATATATTATATTTTTATATAATATATTATAATGATATTTCCTAGATATATTTAAAAATATATTATAATATATTATATTATTATAAGAATATAATATTACAATAATATAATATAATTCAAAAGTCTCTTATTTATATATTAATAGCCATATAAATTATTTTTTTTTAAACAACTATACAAATTATAATTTAAAAATTAAAATAACATATATATATTATTAAATATTATTTATAATATATGTAATATTTACAAAATAACTAATATAAATATATGATTAAATTATTATGGTTTATCGGTTAAACAGCTAAAAAAATAGTTTAACCGAAAACCGAACCGTTTAACCAATAAAAATTAGTTAACCGGAACTATTAGAATCGGCTAACCAATAAACCGATAATATAAAACCGGTAAGCTATCGATTCGATAAAATTATCGTTTTTTGGTTTTTTTTCACAATTCTACTTCGAACTATTGTTTCGAGTATGAAAGATGATCACTTTAACCATCAAACCACTTATAATTATTGATATCTTTTATTTATAATTTTGTGTATGTAAAGTGATATATATATATATATATATTTTATAACTACCAAAATTTCGAATTTTTGATTTGTTTTAGTGAAATTAAAAAAAAAAAAACATTAGACCCTTTTTATATTAATAAGCTAAAATTATATTTTCAATATATAAATATTATTTATTATTTTGTGTTAAAATTAAAATGTAGATAAATAATATAAAAAAATTAATTAATTATTAATTATTTTTTTAATAAAAAAATATTAGTTATAGTCAAATATAAATTTTAGACAAATAATCATAAATAATAATTTATTTTTATTTAAATATATCAAAATTAATTTTTAAATAGATTATTATTATTATATATATATATATAATATATAATTTTTAAAAATGGTTCATATACATAATATAATAATATAAAAATAATTAATACAAATAGAATTAAATATATACATATAAATATTTATTAAACAAATTATAGAAGAACATGTTAATATAATTAAATTAATTTTTTATTTTTAAAATGGATTAATTCTTAAATTGTTAATGTTTCATTTATTTTTTAAAGATAAAAATAAAAAAAAAATTATATAATTTTACAAAAATGGATGCTTATTTTTCTTTATAATTAATTTTTTTTAATTTATTAAATTGTTAATGTTGATTATACATTTTATTTATTAATTAGAGAGAGAAATAAAAAGGATTTTAACTCTTGTCTCCAATATGAAAATTGATCACTTTAATCATCATACCACTTATGATTATGATTGATGTGTTTTATTAATAATTTTGTGTATGCATTGCATGTTATATATATTATAACTAAAAAAAAATTGAATTTTGGATTTTTTATAAAATTCACAGATAATATTAGACCCTTTTTATTATTAAGCTAAACTATATTTTTAGTATAAACTCTATTATTTATTTTTTGTATTAAATATAAAATGTAGATAAATAATTAAAAAAATTAATTTATTTTTTACTATATTTTCAGTATAAAAAATATTAGTTACCCGTCAAATATAGATTGTATACCAATAATAAAAAATAATATTTTATTTTTATAAAAATATATGGAGAATTAAGTTTTAAATAGATTGTTATATATATAATATATAATTTAAATATATATATAATATAAAAATATATAATTATAAATACAAATAGAATTATATATATATATATATATTACAAATTTTATAATATGTGTTAATATAATTAAATTAATTATTTATTCCTTAAAATTGATTAATTCTTGAAATTTTAATTATTTTTTTAATTTATTAGTTTAAAAAGAAATGAAAAAAGAATAATTTTTTTTATATAATTTTAAAAAATATTGTAGAATTATATATATATATATATATATTAGTAAACATTTATTATTCTAATATAATTAAATTGTTTTTTTATTCTTAAAATTTATTAAATGATTAATATTTGACAATTCATTTCATTTATTAATTAGAGAGAAATTAAAGAAGAATTATAAAAAGTCTTATTCGTTTTTTAATTCATATTCAAACCTATTCACGGTTTGACTCATACAAACATTGCCCATTTACTTTCCCCATTTACTTTCACGCTAAGATACAAACACCCTACCGTGCCATTTACTTTCACGCTAAGCTCCAAACACCCTGCATTTATTCTCACGCTAAGATTCAAATGGCAATTCAATATTTAAGTAATTTAACTATTATTATATATATATATATATAATTGAAATAATATATAAAAATTATATTCTTAACTAATAATAATCTAATCTATTACTTATCTACTCTAATATTATCCAATATATTATATTACTTATCTACTATAATATTATCTCTTCTATCTAAGTCAAATATTATAAAATTTGATTACTAATCTAGAAAGCATTTAACTGTAGCCAATTATTTTTATTCTGAAAATGTCCTGCTAATTATAAGTTATTAAAAGCTTACAGAATAATTGCTATTTTAAAATTGAGATTCTATCATTTTTTTCAATCTCTCAAATTTAAATACATATGATATGACATGTCTTAGAGAGAGTATATGCATGCACAAGAAAATTATGATTTAGTATTACCAATTAACATGTTTGCATTTAAATAAAATTCCATAAAACTTGATATTCATCGTATATAACATAGATAATTAAACCCCATTATACAATTTTGTGAACTTATTTAACTATATATAATTTGCTTGATTTACGACTATGTTTCTTTCGGTGGTATATCGTGATGCTTAGGATCTGGTCCTCCTGGTGCCAACCTTTGAGTATGTATGTCTAAGGACTGAAAATCGGCATTACGTTGGTGATTCTTCTCTTATTCAGTTAGTTGGAACCCATATTTTCGTGAAAGGATGTGGCTCTCTAGTGTCATGGACTGACCGAAGTCTACTGTGAATATCAAACTTATAACCATCACCATTAGAATGTGAGAGCTTTAGATTTATAATATTGCTTGTATAGATATGAAATAAGAGAAAAAATTGATGAGATTTTAAGGATTAAATTCAAACTATTTACATTGAAAAAAAAGTAAGAGCTATCCACTAATATTAATTAGTTTTTGTTAGTAAAAAATATAAAATAAAAGGGATAAATAGATGTGATCTACACATGAATGGTTAAATATTGTGAATCTATAATAAGTCTAGTTTTGTTTGAAAAATTATTCTAACAACATAAATAATTATATTAAATTTGAGTTATTTTTCTTTTCAGTAACATAAATTCTATTAAGTTATTTTATTTTATTTTTTAAAAGTGAATAATTTTTTTATTTATTAATCTCAATATCTCAAATAACACATCTACTTTTCTTCATGATAATTTATATATTCATCAATTAGAGACAAAAATGAAACCAGGAATATAAAAAGTGTTATATGTTTTCTTATTCAAACCAATCCTGAATTGACTCGTTACTCTCTAGCAAAAATCTAAATTAATTACGTGTCTCAAGTTAACTATCCCATTTTAATTATTATTATTATTATTATTATTATTATTATTATTATTCAATGTTACGGTAGCTTTATTTAACCACTTCTCATTTGCAAAGATTAGTTCTTATCCACAAATATAATATAATATATATATATTTATAATAATAATGTCTAATATAATGTTTTAGAGATTTACTACACTTTGCATGTACAATCAATGATTCTCTCTTTTAAGCTAATAAATATTCTCTCTTAAAATAAATTTATTTTACATATTTATTTTTTTTTATTTTCTTTCTCCTACAATATATATAATAATAATAATATATTACTTTTTATATTTTACTTCTCGTTATTTATTTATATACATATAAACTTTTATTTTTCTTAAATATATTTTATCTATTGATAATAAAAAAGAATATCTATAATTTATATATAATGAGAGAAAAAAATTAATGAACGGACATAAAGTTAAATATAATATATAAATATATATATAAAGAGAAATAAAATATTTAAATAAATTATAGAGAAAAATTAATTATTATTATTTTATTTTCACACCCTTACCATATATATAATAATAATAATAATATATTATTTTTAACTAAAACAGTTATGGATGACTTGATAATTTAAATTGACTAATTAGATATGGTATATTTTTGATATTTATAGGAGTGCGTCTATAGGAGTGCGTCTATGTTTTTTTTTTTACGAATATGATATTTTTGGGCATTTCTATCAAAGGTTTTGGAGGAGTGATTGAAAGAGGGAATTTGGGAAGGGAATGAGAGAGATAATGACCATGCATCACCTTCATTGATTGGAAAATGGAAAAGTGGGAGAAGAGAGAGAAATTATTTGATTTTTTCAGCGAATCAGATTATACCACGTCATTCCCTCTCTTATTCCCTCCCCTAATCATTTCTCTTTCTAATAATATCTAGTTTTATTCCTATTTTGGCATTTTTGATTTTCGGGCCCAGATTAGCAAAGGACAAGAAAAATTCTCTAGTTATGAATCGGGTATAGAACTTATGGGCGACGCTTGATTACCATTTAGAATTCGTTATTATATGTTTGTTCTAGTTTTTGATGTTGAAACGGTTTTTCTTTATTCATGGGAAATGAGTTTTGACATATTGGGTCTATCCGTATTTATTACGGCGAGGGATGAACAAAAATCCAGAGCTTTGATTCAGAATTCTCTTGATTCATCCCCTCATGAGGAATTACCAAAACATTTGACTCTTTACCCATTCCAATATAAAGGATTAGTTAATCAAATAATACATAATAAATGGGTCGGTTTGAAAATAAATGAATTACTAGTGGTAGAATATTATTCTCGTCAGACTTAAAGCTAACTAAAATAATAAGGGTTCGGACAACTTTATTTCCTTTCGGCGAAGTAAATTGACCTAAAGTTAAGATAAAAAGGGGCGTTGACCCGGATTGGGTTTTTCTCCAATTTCTATATCAGAGACCATCCGGTGTATTTTCATTCTTTGTCTACCCTTTTTAGTTCCGGCATTTTCCGTGCCACATCAATTAGAAATAGAGAATCTATATTAAAGAAAGGTCAAACTCTTGCAATAAGTATGGCTATTTGAGCCATTACAGTTAGTAATATCTGTACATTAGAGCATATGCAGCGCATGACCGGTGCCCGCATCGGACAGCGTTAAAAGGACAAGTCATTGCTTTTTTTATTTTATGCGTTGTATGTAAAAGCAAAGGGCAGGTCATTGCGTTTTTTAATTTGATGCGTTGTATATAAAAGCAAAAAGAGGGCATATAGCTGCATGCCCTTGACTTTTTAATTATTATATAATATAATATACTCTATAATATATAATATAGAAATATTAGTTATATATTTAATTAATAAATATATATTTTAAATAAATTAATATATTTCTCCTATTTTTTCTTATTTTTAAGTACCTCAACTTCTCAAATTTTTTAATATTAGTTATATATTTAATTATAAAAATGTTTTTAATATTATAATATATTTTAAATTATAAAAATATTTTATATTTTATTATAATATAGAAATATTAGTTATATATTTTCAAATTTTCCTATAATATAATATAGAAAAATTAGTTATATATTCTCAAATTATTCTTATAATGTTTTTAATATTATAATATATTTTAAATTATAAAAATATTTTATATTTTAATTTATTTAATATTAGTTATATATATTTAATTAATAAATATATATGTTAAATAAATTAATATATTTTTTATTAAAATTATTCTTATAATATTTTTAATATTATAATATATTTTAAATTATAAAAATATTTTATATTTTAATTTATTTAATATTAGTTAATTAATAAATATATATGTTAAATAAATTAATATATTTTTTATTAATTATATTAACACGTTTTAAGGGTTTTCCAATTTATTTAATGTTTTTAATATTATAATATATTTTAAATTCTCAAATTTTCTATAATATAGGAATATTAGTTATATATTTAATTAATAAATATATGTTTTAAATAAATTAATATTTTTTTTATTAATTATATTAACATGTTTTATTATTTTTAAAAATATATTTTTATAATAATTTTAAAAATTTAATTTTATAATACTTAAAAATAGTATAAAATAAAAATAACATTTTAATTATTCAGAAAATGGCGGACGAAAATATTGGAGTGTTTTGACCCAGTACAACATGTGCCTGTTTTCAGCTGAGGTGGAATTTGACAAAATAAATGGGCAGAGATCTTATGCACTAGACATGTTCTTAAGGAAAGGTACGGAAAGAGAGGGATTCGAACCCTCGGTAAACAAAAGCCTACATAGCAGTTCCAATGCTACGCCTTGAACCACTCGGCCATCTCTCCTACATAATGATTATGACCCAAAAGCGAGTGAAGAGTGAGTCATTCATATTAGATTATTGGATAGATAGACCATTCTAGCTATAAAGAAAGTTTTCATCAAAAAAGGGTAGAGGCGAGGGATAGACCTTTCTACAATTGCCACCTGTGTCCGTGTTCCCGAGGGAACCCCTCTTTTTCAAGAGGATTCGCGGCATGTCAAGCCCTGGTAAGGTTCTTCGCTTTGCATCGAATTAAACTACATGCTCCACCGCTTGTGCGGGCCCCCATCAATTCCTTTGAGTTTCATTCTTACGAACGTACTCCTCAGGCGGGATACTTAACGCGTTAGCTACAGAACTGCACGGGTCGATACGCACAACGCCTAGTATCCATCGTTTACGGCTAGGACTACTGGGGTATCTAATCCCATTCGCACATATTTTGAATTATCAAGTCATCTATAAATGTTTAGTTAAAACAAGAATTATCAATAATCGGAAATAAAATAGAATTATCAATACTAATTCTATTAATATCGGAAATAAAACAGTTATGGATGACTTGATAATTCTATCCAATATTAACAATAATCGGAAATAAAATAGAATTACCTTTCTAGAAGATATTCGAGACCCATCTATAAAATAGATGGGGTATATCTCTAAACGAGATAAATATGTATTACAATAAAGACTATTAATAAATATGTATGTTGAGCCATATCAACAAATTTATAGAATAGATACTCATACAAATGAATCATGTGCCAGGAACCAGATTTGAACTGGTGACACGAGGATTTTCAGTCCTCTGCTCTACCAGCTGAGCTATCCCGACTATTCCCGATGAATCATCCTAATTTTACCAGAGGATTTGGGCTATGTCAATTAAAAGGATGAGATAAAAGGGTATTATAAAATTTTATCTAAACCTTAGAGTTTCATGTATCTTAAAAAAAAAAACTTTGTCAATTTCAATACAGATAATGATATGGACCTTGAATCTTTCAAAGAGAAATTCATTACTCAAAGATGTTCATTTATTTATACTGTATATACTTTATAAAACTAGGTATTAAACTAGTTTCGAATAAAACAGTTATATATATATATATATATAAACTTTTATTTCTCTTAAATATATTTTATCTTTTGATAATAAAAAATAACATATATAATGATATAAAAAAAATTAACACTACCTCCACGAAACAATTCCCAAATTAACCTACTTTATTATTCAAACTCAGTTATTTTTTTAAAAATTATTAATTTATTTCATTTAAATTCATTATATATATATATATATATTAAAATTATTATTTTATAAATTTAATATATTTAAATTATTATTTTTATAAATTATATTATTTGTATTTTGATATATATTTTAAATTATTATTTTTATAAATTTGATTATTTATATTTTGATATATATTTTAAATTATTATTTTTTATAAATTTGAACTCTTGTCTTGAGTGTGGCCTCTAATCCATAAATATAATTTACTTAAATTTTCATTTGCAAGGATTCGAATTAGGGTGTTCAACAGGTCGGTGAACCGGTTAGTTTTAGTTAAGTTCGGTTTTACCTTTTATCTTAAAAACCGGTTAATCGGTCAATATTAGTATCAGTTTTACTAGTTTTTATTTTACTTGTTCCGGTCGGTTAACTAGTTTAATCGTATAATTCAATTTTTTAAATTAAGTATTAAATTTATTAAATAATTTCTTTTTTAAAATTCTTGTTTGTACCTTATGTATTCTCAATTATCTATCTTATAATATATATTATATTTTTATATAATATAATATAATATAATATATTATAATGATATTTCTATATGTTATAATATATTATATTATTATAACAATATAATATTATAATAATATAATATATTTTAAAAGTATCCATTTTATACTAATAGTCATATAAATTAAAAAAAATTAAATAACTATATAAATTATAATTTAAAATTTAAAATAATTTATATATTATTAAATATTATTTATAATATATATAATATTTAAAAAAATAACAAATATATATATGTTTAAATTATTACCGGTTTATCGGTTAAACCGCTAAAAAAATAGTTCAACCGAAACCAAACCATTTAACCGATAAAAAACCGGTTAACCGGAACCATTAGAATCGGTTAACCAATAAACCGATAATATGAAATTGGTAAGTTATCGATTCGGTAAGGTTATCGGTTTTTCGGTTTTTTTGCACAGTCCTACTTCGAACTCTTGTTTCGAGTGTGAAAGATTATCACTTTAACCATCAAACCACTTATAATTATTGATATCTTTTATTTATAATTTTGTGTATGCAAAGTGATATATATTTTATAGCTAACAAAATTTCGAATTTTTGATTTTCTTAGTGAGGTTAAAAAAAAAAACATTAGACCTTTTTTATATTAATAAACTAAAATTATATTTTTAATATATAAATATTATTTATTATTTTGTATTAAATTTAAAATATAGATAAATAAAAAAAAATTAATTTTTAACTATTTTTTCAATAAAAAATATTAGTTACCGTCAAATATAAATTTTAGACAAATAATCATAAATAATAATTTATTTTTATTTGAATATATCATAAATTAATTTTTAAATAGATTATTATAAATATATATATAATATAATTTTAAAAAATGGTTTATATATATAATATAATAGTATAAAAATAATTAATACAAATAAAATTTAATATATACATATAAATATTTATTAAACAAATTATAAAGAACGTGTTAATATAATTAAATTAAAATTTTATTTTTAAAATTGATTAATTCTTAAATTGTTAATGTTTTATTTATTTTTTAATATAAAAATAAAAAAATTATATAATTTAAAAAAACATGAGTGCTTATTATTCTTATATATTTTAAAAAAAAAAATTAAATTGTTAATGTTGATTATACATTTTATTTATTAATTAGATATTGAAATGAAAAAAGATTATAAAAAGTCTTGCCTTGTTAACGATCTCTTATCTCTTGACAAACTAGTCATAAAACTCAATAGAGATCACAATCTCCAATATTATTAGACTCTCTTGTCTCTAGTGTATGTGGGTCTCTTATCCACAAATATAATTTATTAAAATTATCACTTTACCTCTTATACCACTTATGATTAATGTGTTTTATTAATAATTTTTTTTGTATGCATTGAATGTTATAATATATATATATATATATATATATATTATAATTAAAAAAAAATAAATTTTTATTTTTATTTTTTGATAAAATTCATAGATAATATTAGACCATTTTTATTAATAAGCTAAAATATATTTTCAATATAAACCCATTATTAAAAATATTAGTTACCCGTGAAATATTGTATACCAATAATCAAAAATAATATTTTATTTTTATATAAATATAGCGAAAATTAAGTTTTAAATAGATTGTTATATATATAATATATAATTTAAATATATATATATATATAATATAATATAATATAAAAATATAAAATTATAAATACAAATAGAATTATATATATATATATATATATATATATTACAGATTCTATAATATGTGTTAATATATTTAAATTAATTTTTTATTCTTAAAATTGAATAATTCTTGAAATTTTAATTATTTGTTTAATTTATTAGTTTAAATAGAAATGAAAAAAGAATATTTTTTTTATATAATTTTAAAAAATGTTGTAGAATTATATATATATATATATATATATATATTAGTAAACATTTATTATTCTAATATAATTAAATTATTTTTTTATTCTTAAAATTTATTAAATTATTAATGTTTGACAATTCATTTTATTTATTAATTAGATAGAAATTAAAGAAGGATTATAAAAAGTTTTATTGGTTATCTTATTCAAACCTACTTATGGTTTGACTCATACAAACGCTACCTATTTATTCTCACGCTAAGATTCAAATGGCAATTCAATATTTAAGTAATTTAACTATTATTATTATATATATATATAATTAAATAATATATAAAAAATATATTCTTAATTAATAATAATGTAATCTATTACTTATCTACTCTAATATTATCCAATATAATCTATTCCTTATCTACTATAATATTATCTCTTCTATCTAAGTCAAATATTATAAAATTTGTTACTAATCTAAGCATTTAACTGTAGCCAATTATTTTTATTCTGAAAATGTCATGCTAATTATAAGTTATTAAAAGCTTACAGAATGATTGCTATTTTAAAATTGAGATTCTATTATTTTTTTCAATCTCTCTAATTTAAGTTCATATGGCTTGTCTTAGAGAATATATGCATGCACCAGAAAATTATGATTTAGTATTACCAATTAAATCTACATATATACATGTAAATAAAATTCCAAAAAACTTGATTTTGATAGTATATAACATAGATAATTAAACCCCATGAAAGAATCCTTGACAATGGTGAATCAACAAGATGTGAGAATGTTGAATTAGGGTTTACAGAGAGAAAAATGAGAAACTACTATGAGGATTATTAGCTCCCCTGCCTTTTAATATTAAAATGTAATAATTACAAAGCAATCCTTAAATGATTGTTTTGTTTACATTTAAGTATATGAACAACACAATGTATTAAAATATAACCTAATTTAATAAATAGAACAAACTTAACATACTATTTTACATCCCCTCCTCAAGATGGACATCTTGAAGACTAAGTTTGTTCCTTAATTCTGAAAATGGATGGCAGTCTAATGCTTTTGTAAAAATATCAGCAAGCTGAGACTTGGACGGAATATGCTGCAACGAAATAATTCCAGCTTTAAATTTGTCTCGTACAACATGACAATCAATTTCAATGTGCTTCGTTCTTTCATGAAAAACTGGATTTTCGGAGATGTGGATCGCCGCTTGATTGTCACACCAAAGTCTGACTGGAAATGTTGTTTTGACTCCCAAGCCATTTAGAAGATAACATATCCATTGGATCTCACATACCGTAGTCGCAAGACTACGATATTCGGCCTCTGTAGATGATCGTGAGACTGTTGTTTGTTTCTTGGTTTTCCATGAAACTGCTGCATTACCCAATCTAATATAATATCCTGTGATTGATCGTCTTGAATCTGGACAAGAAGCCCAATCTGAATCTGAAAAACTCTCAAGAATCAAATCATTATTAGCAGAGTAGTATGTCCTAAGAGAAGGACAACCCTTTAAATACCTTACAATTTGCAAGGCTACCTTCCAATGTGTCATGGAAGGTTTTTGCATAAATTGACTTAGCTGTTGAACCGCAAAAGTAATATCAGGATGAGTCAAATTTAGATAGATTAATCTACCAATAAGTCGTCTATACTTTTCCGGTTCAGCCAATGAGTGATCACCATCATGCATTTCAAGTTTAATGTCTTTGGACATGGGATTTTTTTTGCAGGTTTTGCTCCCATTAGTCCAGCATCATTAATAATATCCAAAACATATTTTCGTTGATTAACATACAATCCATTTTTGTTCCTGTGAATCTCAAGTCCCCAAAAGAATTTAGCATCACCTAAATCTTTAATTTAGAACTTAGAATTAAGTTGTCTTTTAACACTAGAAATTTCATTCAGATTGTTACCTGCAATCAAAATATCATCAACATATAAAAGTGCAACAGTAACATCACATTCTGCCCTTTTAATATAGAGGCAGTGGTCATGAGATGATTGCAAGAAACCCATCTTTAAAAAGGTTTGATTAATTTCAATATTCCATTGTCTCGAAGCCTGTTTAAGACCATAAAGACTTTTGTTCAACTTGTAAACTTGATTAGGTTTATCATTAATATAACCAGGAGGTAATGACATATAAATCTCATCATCAAGTTTTTCATTTAGAAAAGCATTATCAATATCGATTTGATGTAAGTGCCACTGTTTGGCAGCGGTTATAGCAAATAGAATTCTGATAGTTACACATTTTGCAACCGGTGCAAAACTGTCATGGTAATCAACACCATTAATTTGACTATAGCCTTTTGCGACTAATCGAGCTTTATATTTATCAATTGAACCATCAGATTTATGTTTAACCTTGTATATCCACCTACAACCCGCCGCCTTCTTTCCTTTGGGAAAATTAGTAATGTCCCATGTGTGATTAAGTTCTAAGGCATTAAGTTCAGATTTCATAGCTTTTATCCAATTAGAATTCTGGTTAGCTTCTTCAAAACTACGTGGCTCTGAAGAGTTAGAAATATTGGACAGAAAACATTTATATTCGTAATCATGAGAAGAAGATGTAAAGGGAAATGTAGGTGGAGTGAATTTTGTTTGTTGTTTTTCTTTTCCGGTTGATGATCTCAAAAAATCTAACGTCCCTTGATGTGGAGATCTTTTTTGATTCAATTTCATAAACAATGTAACATTTCTTATCAAATGGGTAACCCAAGAAAACACATTTTTTGCCTTTTGGGTCAAATTTAGTTTTGGATGGTAAGACATTCACAATGTAACATAAACAACCAAAAATTCTCATGTAAGATATTCAAGTTTCTCATTAGTGAGCATAAAGTATGGTGTTTTCCAATCAACAACACTAGTAGGAAGTTTATTTATAAGATGTGTTGCCATTAGTAAAGAGAAAGGCCAAAATTCAATTGGTAAGTGAGATTGGAACATTAAGGCTCTTGCCATTTGGGTAAGATGTCTATGCTTGCGTTCTACCACTCCGTTTTGTTGGGGTGTATAAGCGCAAGAAGTTTGATGTTGAATACCAAGATATGAGAAAAATTCTCGACATTTAGAGTTAATAAATTCTGATCCATTATCACTTCTAATTATTTTAATAGACTTGTTATACTTGTTTTTAACTAGTCTAATAAAATTTTGAATAGTGCTAAAGACAATAGTTTTGTCACTAAGCATGAAAGTCCAAGTGGATTGACTATAATCATCTACTAAAGTAAGCATATATGGAGTATTAATAATGGAAAGTTCTTTGTAAGGACCCATAAGTCAATATGAATCATATAAAAAATAGACTTTGTTTTAGAAATACTGTTTGAAAAAGGGGATATAGTCATTTTGGAAATAGGGCAGGTTTCACAATGTTGTAGATTTCCACTAAGTAAAGGAAATGTTTTTTTTTAAAACAATATCAGATGGATGACCAAGTCTTTTATGAAGAATATTACAATCAATATTTGCACAAAATGAAAGACTTTCATTGATATTTGCCAAAGGTTCAAAAGTACATTGTTGTTCATATGAAAGACTTTCATTTACATTAGCAACGGGAATTAAACTGCATTGTCTACAAGATACTAGATTCTCATTTTCAAAAACTTCTTCATATGAGTGATCATTATAAAAAAGAAATAGATTCTGTTTCCTAGTCCCTTTTCCCAAAATAACATTTATTTTAAGGTCCTGCAAAAGACATTCATTTAAAGAAAAATTGCATTGAATTTCATTAGTTTACATAAGCTTTGCAACAGACAACAAATTATATTTGAAGTCTGGTGCAAACATAACATCTATGAGGTGTATATTTTTATTTAACAAAACTGCTCTCATTTCTGTAATGGTTTTCTTAGTACCATCAGGTAAATATAAACTTAGAGGTTTCTTAATAACATGGAGATTATGCATTAGATTTCTATTATTACAAATATGTATACTAGCACCAGAATCTATAATCCATGTAGTATTTAATTTGTTCAGATAATTAAGACATAAACTGTAATTCATAACAGAGTTTATTTGTTTAAAATAAGTTGTTGAGGGTACTTTCTTGAGAATATGAAAAAAGTTTACCTGAGTTGAAGTTGGAGTTGTTTCCTTCATTTCCTTTTAAATCTTTTATGTTCTTCATGAAGGCTTTGAAAAGTTTGAAATCCAAATCTGATGCATTTTATGGACTGCTATTGGCATCAAGTGGATTGGAGGCAGTTGCATTAACAAAGTTTTTCCTCCTTTGATCCTTTGGTTGCTTGTACCACTCAGGGTATCCTATTATCTTGAAACAACCTTCTTTAACATGACCTTACATGTTACAGTGTTGACATGTTGCATTTTTGTAGGGATTCTTACCTTTATCAGTTCCATTTTTTTCTTAACAAAAGAAGATATCCCTTCAGAAGCAGTAGTCTTTCCAATGTTTTGTTCTTTGTACCCATGACTGTCTTTTGTGAACATAACATTGAAGTTTTCAGTGCGCTCCATGTCTACCTCCCTTTTGATTTCCACATTTAAAAGGATCGTGAAAGCTTTGTGGATGCTAGGTAATGGATCTGTAGTCAGTATGTTGTCTTTGATATGTTCATAACTTTCATTTAGACCCATCAAAAACTTAAGCAGTCTGTCTTCTTCATCATCAAGAATCACTTGTTGTCCAACCTCAATAGCATCTGAGCTTGGTTGTTCTCTCTTACTAGAGGCTAAAGGTTTAAGTCCTCTAAGCTCCTGCCATAACATTTTAAATTTTGAATAGTATTTTTCTAGGGTTAGAGAACCCTGTTTGATGCTGCTAATTTCTTTCTTAACTCCATATCTTCTTGGTCCATTATTCCTTTCGTAACGCCCTTTAAGTTCAGACCAAAGATCTTGTATAGTAGCATTTTCTTGAAAGTTTTGTTTCAGATCTTCAGATATCGCATTCATAATCCAAGATCGAACCATAGCATCAACAATATTCCATTGTTGAGCTTCAAGAGGATCTTTTGGCTTAGGACATGACCCATCTAGAAACCCTAATTTTATTTTTGCAGTTAGGGCTAGCTTAATCGATTTGCACCAACAAAAGTAATTTTTACCTGTTAGAATTGTCGAACAGATGATTGAGTTGGGGTTGTCGGCACTATGAAGGAACAAAGGATCAAGATTATATTTTCTCTTCTGATTTGCTGTCAAACTGTCGCCTGTCTCCATGACTAGATTAACCACAATATGTTTGCATCAAGAGTACCTTATACCCTGTGCTCTGATACCATGAAAGAATCCTTGACAATGGTGAATCAACAAGATGAGAGAATGTTGAATTAGGGTTTACAGAGAGAAAAATGAGAAACGACTATGAGGATTATTAGCTCCCCTGCCTTTTAATATTAAAATGTAATAATTACAAAGCAATCCTTAAATGATTGTTTTGTTTACATTTAGGTATATGAACAACACAATGTATTAAAATATAACCTAACTTAATAAATAGAACAAACTTAACATACTATTTTACACCCCATCCTACAATTTTGTGAACTTATTTAACTATATATAATTTGCTTAATTTGGCGACTAGGTCTCTTTCGGTGGTATATCGTGATGCTTAGGATCTGGTCCTCCTGGTGTCAACCTTTGAGTATGTAATTCAGTTAGTTGGAACCCATATTTTTGTGAAAGGATTTGGCTCTCTAGTGTCATAGACTGATCGAAGCCTACTGTAAATATCAAACTTATAACCACACCATCAGAATGAAATCTTTTGATAATATGAGATTTGTCATAGTGTTTGTATAGATATGAAATTAGAGAGCTTAATGAGATTGTAAGGATCAACTGTAAATTATTTATATTGAAAAAAAATTAAGAGCCACTTGTTAATATTAATTAGTTTTTATTATTAAAAAATATAAAATAAGTGGAGAAATAGATATGGTCTACACTGTGTGAATCCACAATAAGTATGGTTTGGTTAGAAAAATTATTCTAACAACATGAATAAATATATTAAACTATTATTGAGTCGTTTGTATTACAACGCTAAAAATATAATAATAAATGTTTGATCGTGTTTTAGAACTTCTAAAATAAAAAGTATAAATTATTTTAAAATATAAAAATATTCAATTTCTTTAAAAATATTTGAGTAAAAATTAATTACAATAAACAATAAATAAAATATTACTTTCACATGGAAAAAATAAAATGATTCACATGAGTCTCAAGTTGGTTGGAATTTAAGTGTTTGTTAACTAAAATAAAATTTGACTTTACTGAATCGTGTCCTCAACCGATTGAAGGAGCTGGAGCTGAATGCTCGAGACATAGATTATGAATACTATTGAACCATGAATCGCAAGGAGGCTTCAATAAAAAAATTAAAAGTCGAGATTTATGGCTTGAGGTGAAATCTCATAAAGAAACAAATAACCTTGAAAATTGGTATACATAAGGACATCAGTTTGGTGCAGTAGGTGAAATAATGAGGCTGAAACATGTTTTTTTTTTTTTTGTTACAACCCATGTATCTCGCATATTAAAATCAAAAGAAAATAATGTTTTAAGTCTATGAGAGTCTCGATCGTTTGAAGAGATTAAAATAGTCAAAGGGATACTAATCTCTAATTCAAATTTTAATTTTAAGATTGATTACATAGTTTTATTTTAAACCCTAAACTAAAAAAATGAATAAGTCTAGGTATGTGTTCGGTTACGAAAAGAGAGAATGATTTCGAATATTTAATTCGCCTACAGGTACATCCTAATCGTCCATAAGATGACCTCTACTGATGACATACATTTGGCGTAAAATTTATAATTCATTTACTTGTAATTAAGCTTTGTGATTACCTAATCAACAAAATTAATCTTTTCATTAGTTTATTATAAAGTGTTTTTTGATGTATGAAAGATGTTAATTATATTTTTGGGCTTTAGTATGCCTAAATCCTAATGGCCTAAAGGTATGGATATAAGGTTAATTCATTGTCGTATCATCTGATTGTAAATATTTGTTGAAATTTAAGGAGAGATAATGCGTGATTATTTGAAATAATGTTTAAAAGAAAATTATTATTTTTTTTTAATTAAACATAACGTTACTAGTTTGCTATTGAATTAAGTTTTATCAAGTTTTTATAATTATTCAATTAATTAGTGAAATGACATTATTTTAGCATTTTTTAAAGTGTTAAATTATTCACTTGTGTAAAGTGATTTGATGTTGAGAAGAGTTTGAAAGAATTATATGTTTAAAAATAATTTCATTATTAATGAAATAATATTATATTTTATCTATTTATGATGCATAATAATGAAATTTATGAATGAAGAAGAGTGAAAGTGAAAATATGGTTATGAATTATGATGTGAAGATGAAGAATGTATATGGTTCTAGATTATAGGTTCATTTAATTCTATTATTAAGAATATAAGTATGATTAGAAGATAATTCCAGGTTATAGGTTCATTTAATTCTATTATTAAGAAGATAATTCCAGGTTACTATCTTATCAGTGCCAATATCTTTTAATTTCACTTCAGACAAACCAACAATCTCATCACATCATTAACCTCTTTACCTTAACTTCATCGGTAGACTAACAATCTCATTTATATATTTAATCACCAATATTTGTAGTTTTCCAATTAGTCTCTCATATTACTAATCTCTCATCTTATTCCTGAGCAAACCAACAACAAATCTCTTATCATTGACAAACCAATGTTACCGACTTCTTATCCCTCGACAAACCAACCACCAAACTCAATCAGACTTTCACACGCCTTTTATCCCTCAATAAACAATTTCACAAGTCTCTTATTTTTGGAAAACCAATGTTATTGGCCTCTTATCCCTCTTAGCAAACCAACCACAAAATCACAATCGACCTCTTATTCATGAGCAATCCAGCTACCAATCTCAATCGACCTCACGATCCTTTGTTACCGACCCCTTATCCCTCGACAAACCAACAATAAATCTCAATCATACTTTCACGTGTCTCTTATCATTAGCAAACAAATATTATATGCTTCTTATCCCTCTTCAATCAACCATCACCTCACGCTCATTTATTACCGGTCTATTATCCCTCGACAAACCAACTGTCAATCTTAATCGACATCACAATCCAATGTCATCAGACTCGTATCCCGCGCCAAATCAACTACCTCTTATTTATTACCGATCTCTTATCCACACATATAATTTACTTAAATTTGCATTTTCAAATATTTGAACTCTTGTCTCGAGTGTGGTCGGGCCTCTTATCCACAAATATATTTTACTTAAATTTGCATTTGCAAGGATTTGAATTATGGTGTTCAACAGGTCGGTTAACCGGTTAAATAATTCCGGTTAAGTTCGGTTTTACCTTTCATTTTACAAATCGATTAACCAGTCAATATTGGTATTAGTTTTACTAGTTTCTGTTTACTTGTTCCGTTGTTCCGGTCGGTTAACCAGTTTAACCGTTAACTGATAATTCAATTTTTTAATTTAAGTATTAAACTTAATAAATGATTTCTTTTTCAAAATTCTTATTTGTACCTAACTTTTATTGAATTCTTCCTTGTCTATCTTATAATATATATTATATTTTATATAATATAATATAATATATTATAATAATATTTCCTAGATATATTTAAAAATATATTATAATATATTATATTATAATAACAATATAATATTACAATAATATAATACATTTCAAAAGTCTCCGTTTTTATACTAATAGCCATATAAATTATTTTTTTAAACAACTATACAAATTATAATTTAAAATTTAAAATAACTTATATATATTATTAAATATTATTTATAATATATATAATATTTACAAAATAACTAATATAAATATATAATTAAATTATTACCGTTTTATCGGTTAAACCGTTAAAAAATAGTTAAACCTAAAACCCAATCGTTTAACCGATAAAAAATTGGTTAACCGGAACCATTAGAATTGGTTAACCAATAAACGGATAATATGAAACCGGTAAGCTATTGATTCGGTAAGGTTATCGGTTTTTCAGATTTTTGCACAGTCCTACTTCAAACTCTTGTTTCGAGTGTGAAAGATAATCACTTTAACCATCAAACCACTTATAATTATTGATATCTTTTATTTATAATTTTGTGTATTCAAAGTGATATATATATTTTATAACTTACAAAATTTCGAATTTTTGATTTTTTTTAGTGAAATTCACAACATGTCTTAGAGAGTATATGCATGCACCAAAATATTATGATTTAGTATTACCGGTTAAAGCAACATGTTTGCATGTAAATAAAATTCCATAAAACTTGAATTTGATCATATATAACATAGATAATTAACCCCCATCATACAATTTTGTGAACTTATTTAACTATATATAATTTGTTTGATTTTGCGGCTAGTTCTCTTTCGGTGGTATATCGTGATGCTTAGGATCTGGTCCTCCTGGTGCCAACCTTTGAGTATGTATGTCTAAGGACTGAAAATCGGAATTACTTTGGTGATTCTTCTCCCATTCAGTTAGTTGGAACCCATATTTTCGTGAAAGGATGTGGCTCTCTAGTGTCATAGACTGGCCTAAGTCTACTGTGAATATCAAACATATAACCATAACCATCAAAATGAGAGCTTTTGATAATATGAGATTTGTCATAGTGTTTGTATAGATATAAAATAAGAGAAAAGTTTGATGAGATTTTAAGGATTAACTTCAAACTATTTATATTGAAAAAAAAAAGTAAGAGCCACCCACTAATATTAATTAGTTTTTGTTAGTAAAAGATATAAAATAAAAGGGATAAATAGATGTGGTCTACATGGATGGATAAGATTGTATGAATCTACAATAAGTCTAGTTTGGTTTGAAAAATTATTCTAACAAGATGAATAAATATTTTAAATTTGAATTATTTTTCTTTTTAGTAACATAAATCCTATTAAAAATATTTTATTTTATTTTTTTAAAAGTGAATAATTTTTTTTATTAATCTCAATATCTCAAATAACACATATACTTTACATCATGAATCTAATCATGATAATTTATACATTCATTAATTAAAGACATAAATGAAACAAGGAATATAAAAAGTGTTATATGTTTTCTTATTCAAACCGATCGATCCACGGATTCACTCATTACACTCTTGCTAAAATCTAAATTAACGTGTCTTAACCCAAATATCCCATTTTAATTATTATTATTATTATTATTATATATATATATATATATATCCAATGTTATCCGAGCTCTAATTATTCGAGCTCGAAGAGAGGCACATTACGATGTTCATGACCAATCGGATCTAACCAATTCTTATTTGCAAGGATTCTAACTCTAGTTCTTATCCACAAATATAATATAATATATATATATATATATATATATATATATATAAATATATATATATATAATAATGTCTAATCTAATATTTTAGAGATTTACTATACTCTGCATGTACAATCATTTATTATCTCTTCTAAACTAATAAATATTCTCTCTTAAAATAAATTTATCTTTCTTAATTAATTTTTTTATTATTTTGTATTTTCATTCTCCTACAATATATATTATAATAATATATTACTTTTTATATTTTATCTTTCATTATTTATTTATATATATATATATAAATTTTTATTTTTCTTAAATATATTTTATCTCTTGATAATAAAAATGAATATCTATAATTTATATATGATGACAGAAATAAATTAATGAATGGACATAAAGTTAAATATAATATATAAATATATATATAAAGAGAAATAAATTATTTAAATAAATTAAAGAGAAAAATTAATTATTATTATTATTATATTTTCTCACTCTTACCATATATATATATATATATATAATAATAATAACAATAAATTTTTGTATATATTTTATCTCTCATTATATTTATATATATATAAACTTTTATTTCTCTTAAATATATTTTATCTCTTGATAATAAAAAATAACATATATAATGATGTAAAAAAAATTAACACATCCATGAACTAATTCTCAAACTAACCTAGTTTTCCGTTCAACTTCTCAAATTAACATACTTTGTTTATTAATTCCAAAACTAACCTACTTTACTATTCAAACTCAATTATTTTTTTTAAAATTTATTAATTTATTACATTTAAATTCATTATATATATATATTTTAAAATTATTATTTTTATAAGTTTAATATATTTAAATTATTATTTTTATAAATTAAATTATTTATATTTTGATATATATATTTTAAATTATTATTTTTATAAATTTGATTATTTATATTTTGATATAAATTTTAAATTATTTTTTTTTTTATAAATTTGAATTCTTATCTCGAGTGTGACCTCTTATCCACAAATATAATTCATTTAAATTTTCATTTGCAAGGATTCGAATTAGGGTGTTCAATATTACAAATCGGTTAAGTTCGGTTTTACCTTTTATTTTACAAATCGGTTAACCGGTCAATATTGGTATAGTTTTACTAGTTTTTGTTTTACTTGTTCTAGTCGGTTAACCAGTTTAACCGTTAATTAATAATTCAATTTTTTAAATTAAGTATTAAACTTATTAAATAATTTCTTTTTAAAATTCTTGTTTATACCTTACAATTATAACAATATAATATTACAATAATATAATATATTTTAAAAGTCTCCATTTTTATACTAATAGTCATATAAATTAATTTTTTTTAAAAAAACTATACAATTATAATTTAAAATTTAAAATAACTTATATATATTTACAAAATAACTAATATAAATATATGATTAAATTATTACCGGTTTATCGGTTAAACCGTTAAAAAAATAGTTCAATCAAAAACCGAACCGTTTAACCGATAAAAAACCGGTTAACCGAAATCATTAGAATCGATTAACCAATAAACCGATAATATGAAACCGGTAAGCTATCGATTCGGTAAGGTTATCGGTTTTCCGGTTTTTTAGCACAGTCCTACTACAAACTCTTGTTTCGAGTGTGAAAGATGATCACTTTAACCATCAAACCACGTATAATTATTGATATCTTTTATTTATAATTTTGTGTATGCAAAGTGATATATATATATTTTATAACTAAGAAAAATTTCGAATTTTTTATTTTTTTTAGTGAAATTCAAAAAAAAAATAACATTGTACCCTTTTTATATTAATAAACTAAAATTACATTTTCAATATATAAATATTATTTATTATTTTGTGTTAAATTTAAAATGTAGATAAATAATATAAAAAAATTAATTAATAATTAACTATTTTTCAATAAAAAAAATATTAGTTACCGTAAAATATAAATTTTAGACAAATAATCATAAATAATAATTTATTTTCATTTAAACATATCGCAATTAATTTTTAAATAGATTATTATATATATTTATATATATATATATATATAATATAATTTTTAAAAATGGTTCATATATATATATATATATAATATAATAATATAAAAATAATTAATACAAATAAAATTAAATATATACATATAAATATTTATTAAATAAATTATAGAAGAAAATGTTAATATAATTAAATTAATTTTTTTTAAATTGAATAATTCTTAAATTTTTAATGTTTCATTTATTTTTTAAAGATAAAAATAAAAAAAATTATATAATTTAAAAAAAAGATGCTTATTATTTTTTATAATTTTTTTTTAATTTATTAAATTGTTAAGGTTGATTATACATTTTATTTATTAATTATAGAGAAATGAAAAAGGAATATAAAAAGTCTTGTCCATTTTCTTATTCGAAACGATCCACACAGTTTGAGACCTCACGATCCTTTGTTACCGACCTCTTATCCACAAACTAGTCATAAAACTCAATAGAGATCACAATCCAATATTACTAGAATCTCTTGTCTCGAGTGTGGGTCTCTTATCCACAAATATAATTTATTTAAATTTTTATTTGTAGGATTTTAACTCTTGTCTCCAGTGTAAAAGATGATCACTTTAACCATCATACCACTTATTGATGTGTTTTATTAATAATTTTGGGTATGCATTTCATGTTATATATATTATAACTAAAAAAATTTTGAATTTTTGATTTTTTTTTTTTTTTATAAAATTCACAGATAATAACCTTTTTATTAATAAGCTAAACTATATTTTCAGTATAAACTCTATTATTTATTATTTTGTATTAAATATAAAATATAGATAAATAATTAAAAAGATTAATTTTCAGTATAAACTCTATTATTTATTATTTTGTATTAAATATAAAATATAGATAAATAATTAAAAAGATTAATTTATTTTTTACTATATTTTCAGTATAAAAAAAATATTAGTTACCCGTTAAATATAGATGGTATACCGATAATCAAAAATAATATTTAATTTTTATAAAAATATAACGAGAGTTAAGTTTTAAATAGTTTGTTATATATATAATAATATATATATATATATATATAATATATAAAAATATAAAGTTATTAATACAAATAGAATTATATATATATACATATATATATATATATTATAAATTTTATAATATGTGTTAATATAATTAAATTAATTTTTTATTCTTAAAATTGATTAATTCTTAAAGTTTTAATTATTTGTTTAATTTATTAATTTAAATAGTTTAAAAAAATGTTATATATATATATATTAATAAACATTTATTATTCTAATATAATTAAATTATTTTTTATTCTTAAAATGTATTAAATTATTAATGTTTGACAATTCATTTTATTTATTAATTAGAGAGAAATTAAAGAAGAATTATAAAAAATCTTATTCGTTTTCTTATTAAACTTACTCGCGGTTTGACTCATACAAGCCCATTTACTTTCGCACTAAAATTCAAACACCCTGCATTTATTGTCACGCTAAGATTCAAATGGCAATTCAATATTTAAGTAATTTAACTATTATTATATGTATATAATTGAAATAATATATATAAAATATATTCTTAATTAATAATAATCTTACTAATTATAATTTATTAAAAGCTTACAGAATAATTGTTATTTTAAAATTGAGATTCTATCATTTTTTTCAATCTCTCTAATTTAAGTTTATATGATATGACATTTCTTAGAGAATATATGCATGCATCATAAAATTATGATTTAGTATTACCAATTAAAATTATGATGTTCGGAGAAACTCTCCTACGTCACCCTTTCTTCCAACCATCGGAAGGATTCACTATAATATGATTCAAATCAAATACAGTTTACACACATTTAGTTCACTATTAAATAGAACACTTTCTATTCAATTACAAGATGAAGAATATCACTCACCTAAAGGTGTGTTTTGATTCTAGTTCGCTCTTGATTCACACACAATACAATCAGAAATCAACTTCACAATATGAATATTCAAAGGCTTGAATTCAGTAAGCAAGATGATCAAATAGTTTCTCTCTCTGTAAAATCAGATTGATTGTTCGTTGTGTTTGGCAAAATTCATAAGGCAGATTGTCCGTTGTCCTTTAGACTTGTTAAATACTGAGCAGAGACAAACGGTCGAATCTTCAAGAATGATACGTGGCACTCTTCCATTGGAAAGCCTCCATTGTACACAGCAGGTTCTGAGCACAAGGATCGTGGCCGTACATCACTGGTAGTGCGCCGAATATTCCATCAGGAATGTACCTGCAAAACAAGTAATATGAGGAAAATTCTCTTACATGGCATTCGTTGATTGGTTGCATATAGTTGTTATACTGATCTTCACTAGAAAGTGGAGCAGGAGTAGGGTACAGCAACAGCACGTGGGTAGGTGAATGCTAGCTTCAAGCATACTGCTTAAGATGAGCATTAGACGTATTTTAGTTAGACGGATTGTGAAAATCAGTCTAATGAAATCAAACATCTCCTTTTAATAACCGAGTCTATTAGACCGTTTGGTCTAATAGAATTAGACTTACGTCTAATTACAATAACCATTAGACTGCACGTCTAATTCCGGTTCTACCTCAGACTAATCTGAAGGAGTTAGACTCACGTCTAACTTTCACTTTGCATTAGACTACCCGTCTAATCATTCACTAACCATTAGACTGCACGTCTAACTCCACTGAGTTAGACTGCACGTCTAATTCCGGTTCTACCTCAGACTAATCTGAAGGAATTAGACTCACGTCTAACTTTCACTTAATTAGACTACATGTCTAATTATCCAATAACCATTAAACTGCACGTCTAACTCCACTGAGTTAGACTGCACGTCTAACTCCACTGAGTTAGACTGCACGTCTAACTCCACTGAGTTAGACTACACGTCTAATTCCGGTTCTACCTCAGACTTGTCTAAAGGAGATAGACTCACGTCTAACTTTCATTTAATTAGACTATCCGTCTAATCATTCACAATATATTAGACTACACATCTAACTCCACTGAGTTAGACTGCACGTCTAATTCCGCATAAATATTTTAGACTGCACGTCTAGCTCCGCTGAGTTAGACTGCACGTCTAATTCCAAATATATTAGACTGTCCATCTAATTGTAAATATATTAGACTACACGTCTAAATCCGTTGAGTTAGACTGTACGTCTAATTTCGAGTACATTAGACTTGCGTCTAATTACAACTATATTAGACTACATGTCTAACTCCGTTGAGTTAGACTGTACGTCTAATTCTATGCATTCATTAGACTACACGTCTAACTCCGTTGAGTTAGACTGTACGTCTAATTCTATGCATTCATTAGACTACACGTCTAACTCCGTTGTGTTAGACTGTATGTCTAATTCTATGCATCTAATGCCAAAATCGGTTTGATGACCCTCATTAGAGCAAAGTCTTATTAAATATGATTTCAATACACCTACATCAAAACTCATAAGTCATTTCATCATCAAAATCTCAATGGTTAAATTATTTCAACACTTAGTCAAAATAATTTGACCCAATAGATATGGTCTACACATGAATGGATAAGATTGTGTGAATCTACAATGAGTCTACAATAAGTCTAGTTTGGTTTGAAAAATTATTCTAACAACATGAATAATTATATTAAATTTGAGTTATTTTTCTTTTCAGTAACATAAATCCTATTAAGATGTTTTTTTAATTTTTTTTAAAGTGAATATTTTTTTTTTATTAATCCCAATATCTCAAATAACACATTTACTTCATGAATCAAATCATGATAATTTATACATTCATTAATTAGAGATAGAAATGAAACAAGGAATATAAAAAGTGTTATATGTTTTCTTATTCAAACCGATCCACGAATTGAATTGACTCATTACTCTTTTGCTAAAATCTAAATTAACAACGTGTCTCAACCCAATTATCCTATTTTTATTATTATTATTATTATTATTTATATATATATATCCAATGTTACCCGAGCTCTAATTATTCGCGAAGAGAAGTACCTTACAATGTTCATACGATGTTCATGACCAATCGGATCTAACCACTTCTCATTTGCAAGGATTCTAACTCTGATTCTTATCCACAAATATAATCTATATATAATTATATATATATATATACACATATATAATTATATATATATATATATATATATTTAATAATGTCTAATATAATATTTTAGAGATTTACTATATAGTGGTGCATGTACAATCATTATTATCTCTTCTAAACTAATAAATATTCTCTCTTAAAATAAATTTATCTTTCTTAATTATTTTTTTTATTATTTTTTATTTTCTTCCTCCTACAATACATTATAATAATATATTACTTTTTATATTTTATCTCTCATTATTTATTTATATATATAAAAATTTTTATTTTTCTTAAATATATTTTATCTCTACATAATAAAAATGAATATCTATAATTTATATATAATGAGAGAAAAAAATTAATGAAGGAACATAAAGTTAAATACAATATATAAATATATATAAAGAGAAATAAAATATTTAAATAAATTAAAGAGAAAATTTAATTATTATTTTTATTTTATTTTCTCACTCTTACCGTATATTTAATAATAATAATATATTATTTTTTATATTTTTCTCTCATATTATATATATATAATATAAAATATAAAATAAAAAGAATAAATAGATGTGGTCTACACTATGGATAAGATTGTGTGAATCTAAAATAAGTCTAATTTGGTTTGAAAAATTATTCTAACAACATGAATAATTATATTAAATTTGAGTTATTTTTCTTTTCAGTAACATAAATTTTATTAAGATATTTCTTTTTATTTTTTTTAAAGTGAATAATTTTTTTTATTAATCCCAATATCTCAAATAACACATGCACTTTACTTCATGAATCAAATCATGATAATTTATACATTCTTTAATTAGAGACAGAAATAAAACAAGAAATATAAAAAGTGTTATATTATTATTCAAACCGATCCACGAATTGACTCATTACTTTTTCCTTAAAATCTAAATTAACAACGTGTCTCAACCCAACTATCCCATTTTTATTATTATTATTATTATTATTATTTATATATATATATCCAATGTTATCCGAGCTGTAATTATTCGCGAAGAGAAGTACCTTATTATGTTCATTACCAATCGAATCTAACCACTTCTCATTTGCAAGGATTCTAACTCTGGTTCTTATCTACATATATAATCTATATAATGTCTAATCTAATATTTTAGAAATTTACTGCACTCTGCATGCACAATCATTGATTATATTTTCTAAACTAATAAAATAATCTATTATTTTATTTATTTATTTTATCTGATATTAACCATGAATAATCAAATAATAACTAAATAATGAAACATAAAAAAAAAATTAATTAAGAAAGTAATATTTCCTAAACTAATAAATATTGTCTCTTAAAAAAATTTATCTTTCTTAATTAATTTTATTATTATTATTTATTTTCTTTCTCCTACAATATATATTATAATAATATATTACTTTTTATATTTTATCTCAAATTATATATATATATATATATAAAAAAAACTTTTATTTTTCTTAAATATATTTTTTCTCTAGATAATAAAAATGAATATCTATAATTTATATATAATGAGAGAGAAAAAAATTAATAAAGGGACGTAAAGTTAAATACAATATATAAATATATATAAAGAGAAATAAAATATTTTAATAAATTAAAGAGAAAAATTAATTATTATTATTATTATTATTTTATTTTTCACTCTTACCATATATATAATAATAATATATTATTTTTTATATTTTTCTCTCATATTTTATATATATATATATATATATATATATATATATATATATATATATATATATAAACTTTTATTTCTCTTAAATATATTTTATCTCTTGATAATAAAATATAACATATATAATGATATAAGAAAAATAAACACACACTCCCTCCACGAACTAATTCCCAAAACTAACCTAGTTTGTCGTTTAACTTCCCAAACTAACATATTTTATTCATTAATTCCATAACTAACCTATTTTACTATTCGTTATTTTTTTGAAATTTATTAATTTATTACATTTAAATTCATTATATATATATATATATATATTAAAATTATTATTTTTATAAATTTAATATATTTAAATTATTATTTTTATAAATTTAATTATTTATATTTTGATATATATATTTTTAATTATTATTTTTATAAATTTGATTATTTATATTTTGATACATATTTTAAATTATTATTTTTTATAAATTTGAAATCTTGTCTAGATTGTGGCCTCTTATCCACAAATATAATTTACTTAAATTTTCATTTGCAAGGATTCGTATTAAGGTGTATTAAGGTGTTCAACAGGTCGGTTAATCGGTAAAACATTTCCGTTTAAGTTCGATTTTACCTTTTATTTTACAAATCAGTTAACCGGTCAATATTGGTATTAGTTTTACTAGTTTTTGTTTTACTTGTTTAGGTCGGTTATCCTATTTAATTGTTAAATGATAATTCAATTTTTTAAATTAATGTTTTAAACTTATTAAATAATTTCTTTTTCAAAATTCTTGTTTGTACCTTACTTTTATGGTATTCTCCATTATCTATCTTATAATATATTATATTTTTATATAATATATTATAATATATTTTTTTAGATATATTTAAAAATATATTATAATATATTATATTATTATAACAATATAATATTATAATAATATAATATATTTTAAAAGTCTCCATTTGTATACTAATAGTCATATAAATTACTTTTTTTAAACAAGTATACAAATTATAATTTAAAATTTAAAATAACTTATATATTATTAAATATTATTTATAATATATGTAATATTTACAAAATAACTAATATAAATATATGATTAAATTATTACCGGTTTATCGGTTAAATCGTTAAAAAAATAGTTCAACCGAAAACTGAACCGTTTAACCAATAAAAACCGGTTAACCGGAACCATTAAAATCGGTTAACCAATAAACCGATAATATAAAACCAGTAAGCTATTGATTCGGTAAGGTTATCGTTTTTTCGGTTTTTTTGCACAGTTCTACTTCGAACTCTTGTTTCGAGTGTGAAAGATGATCACTTTAACTATTGAACCACTTATAATTATTGATATCTTTTATTTATAATTTTGTGTATGCAAAGTGATATATATCTTTTATAACTAACAAAATTTTGAATTTTTGATTTGTTTTAGTGAAATTCATATAAAAAAATATTAGACCCTCTTTATATTAATAAGCTAAAATTATATTTTCAATATATAAATATTATTTATTATTTTGTGTTAAATTTAAAATGTAGGTAAATAATATAAAAATAAATAAATTAATTATAAATTATTTTTCAATAAAAAAATATTAGTTATAGTCAAATATAAATTTTAGACAAATAATGATAAATAATAATTTATTTTTATTTAAATATATCGCAAGTTAATTTTTAAATAGATTATTATGTATTTATATATATATATAATATAATTTTAAAAATGGTTCATATATATATAATATAATAATATAAAAATAATAAATACAAATAGATTTAAATATATACATATAAATATTTAGTACACAAATTATAGAAGAACATATTAATATAATTAAATTAATTTTTTATTTTTAAAATGGATTAATTCTTAAATGGTTAATGTTTCATTTATTTTTAAAGATAAAAATAAAAAAAATTATATAATTTTTAAAAAATGGATGCTTATTATTCTTTATAATTATTTTTTTTTTAATTTATTAAATTGTTAATGTTGATTATACATTTTATTTAACTCTGGTCTCCAATGTGATTTCTCCAATGTGAAAGATGATCACTTTAACCATCATACCACTTATGATTGATGTGTTTTATTAATAATTTTGTGTATGCATTGCATGTTATATTTATTATAACTAAAAAAAATTGAACACAGATGATATTATTTTATTAATAATCTAAACTATATTTTCATTATAAACTCTATTATTTATTTTTTGTATTAAATATAAAATGTAGATAAATATTTTTAAAAATTAATTTATTTATACTATATTTTCAGTATAAAAAATATTAATTACCCGTCAAATATAGGTTGTATACCAATAATCAAAAATAATATTTTATTTTTATAAAAATATATCGAGAATTAAGTTTTAAATAGATTGTTATATATATAATATATAATTTTAAAATATATATATATATATAATATAAAATTATAAAATTATAAATACAAATAGAATTATATATATATATATATATATTACAAATTTTATAATATGTGTTAATCTAATTAAATTAATTATTTATTCCTTAAAATTGATTAATTCTTGAAATTTTAATTATTTGTTTAATTTATTAGTTTAAATAGAAATACAAAAAGAATAATTTTTTTTATATAATTTTAAAAAATGTTGTAGAATTATATATATATATATATATATATATATATATATATATATATATATATATATATATATATATATATTAGTAAACATTTATTATTCTAATATAATTAAATTATTAAATTATTCTTAAAATTTATTAAATTATTAATATTTGACAATTCATTTCATTTATTAATTAAAGAGAAATTAAAGAAGGATTATAAAAAGTCTTATTCGTTTTCTTATTCAAACCTAATCACTCATTGACTACAAACAGTGCCCATTTATTTTCACGCTAAGATCCAAATAGCAAATCAATATTTAACTATTATATATATATATATATATATATATATATATAATTAAAATAATATATTAAAAATATATTCTTAATTAATAATAATCTAATCTATTACTTATCTACTCTAATATTATCCAATATAATTTATTATCTACTGTAATATTATCTCTTCTATCTAAATCAAATATTATAAAATTTGGTTACTAATCTAGAAAGCATTTATATGTTGCCAATTATTTTTATTTTAAAAATATCCTGCTAATTATAAGTTATTAAAAACTTAAAGAATAATTGCTATTTCAAAATTGAGATTCTATCATTTTTTTCAATCTCTAATTTAAGTTCATATGAGTCTATGACATGTCTTAGAGAGTATATACATGCACCAGAAATTATGATTTAGTATTACCAATTAAAGCAACATGTTTGCATGTAAATAAAATTCTATGAAACTTGATTTTTGATCATATATAACATAGATAATTAAACCCCATCATACAATTTTGTGAACTTATTTTAAGTATTTATAATTTGCTTGATTTGGCGGCTAAGTCTCTTTCGGTGGTATATCGTGATGCTTAGGATCTGGTCATCCTGGTGCCAACCTTTGAGTATGTATGTCTAAAGACTGAAAATCGGCATTATTTTGGTGATTCTTCTCCCATTCAGTTAGTTTGAACCCATATTTTCGTGAAAGGATGTGGCTCTCTAATGTCATAGACTGACCGAAGTCTACTGTGAATATCAAACTTATAACCATCACCATCAGAATGAGAGCTTTTGATAATATGAAATTTGTCATAGTGTTTGTATAGATATGAATAAGGGAAAAGTTTGATGAGATTTTAAGGATTAACTTCAAACTATTTATATTGAAAAAAAAAAGTAAGAGCCACTTACTAATATTAATTAGATTTTGTTTGTAAAAAATATAAAATAAAAGGGATAAATAGATGTGGTCTACACATGGATGGATAAGATTGTGTGAATCTACAATAAGTCTAGTTTGGTTTTAAAAATTATTCTAACAACATGAATAATTATATTAAATTTGAGTTATTTTTCTTTTCAGTAACATAAATCCTATTAAGATATTTTTTTTTTATTTTTTTTTAAAGTGAATAATTTTTTTTTATTAATCCCAATATCTCAAATAACACATATACTTTATTTCATGAATCAAATCATGATAATTTATACATTTTTTAATTAGAGACAAATGAAACAAGGAATGTAAAAAGTGTTATATGTTTTCTTATTCAAACCGTTCCACGAATTGACTCATTACTCTTTCGCTAAAATTTAAATTAACAACGTGTCTCAACCCAACTATCCAATTTTTATTATTATCATTATTATTTATATATATATCCAATGTTACCCGAGCTCTAATTATTCGCGAACAGAAGTACCTTAGGATGTTCATGACCAATCGGATCTAACCACTCCTCATTTGCAAGGATTCTAATTCTGGTTCTTATCCACAAATATAATCTATATATAATTATATACATATATATTTAATAATGTCTAATCTAATATTTTAGAGATTTACTACACTCTACATGCACAATCATTGATTATCTCTTCTAAACTAATAAATATTCTCACTTAAAATAAATTTATCTTTCTTAATTATTTTTTTTTATTATTTTTTATTTTCTTTCTCCTACAATATATATTATAATAATATATTACTTTTTATATTTTATCTCTCAATATTTATATATATATAAACTTTTATTTTTCTTAAATATATTTTATCTTGATAATAAAAATGAATATCTATAATTTATATAATGAGAGAAAAAAATTAATGAAAGGATATAAAGTTAAATATAATTTATAAATATATATATAAAGATAAATAAAATATTTAAATAAATTAAAGAGAAAAATTAATTATTATTATTATTATTTTATTTTCTCTCTCTTACCATATATATAATAATAATATATTATTGTTTTTTATATTCTCTCATTATATATATATATATATATATATATATATATATATATATATATATATATATATATATATATATATATATATATATAAACTTTTTTTCTTTTAAATATATTTTATCTCTGGATAATAAAAGAAAATTTTGAGTAAATGACCTCAAAGATTGACTTATTTGAGGTGGTGGCAAAATATAATTTTAATTGCTTTGTGGTGTTTTACATTTTTTTGACAAAATTGCCCCATTCGCGGAACGCGAAGAGGGCTTAACGTTCCGCAAAGTGGATTAGGTTTAGTATAAATACTGTAATTTTTCCTTTCATTCATTTCTTTTTTCTTTTTTCTCTCTCTACTCTTGTTCTCTCTTTGATGGCCACGACGACGGCGGGGAACACATCATACAGATAAGAAAACTCTAACCCTAAATTGATTTATCTTCATTTCAAACCCTAACTCTAAATTGATTTATCTTCATTTGAAAACCCTAAATCAATTTATGTTTATCTTCAAAATCGATTTAAGCTGTTCTTATTGTTCATATTGGTTAATATTGGTTTTACTATCGTTGTTCATATTGTCAATGATGAAATTTGCAGATAATCTCGTCGATATGGGTTCCGTTTCAGGGAAGATTCACTTATCGTTTCGCGTTTCGCATTTCGCGAAGTATTTAGCACAGTCGGCACGTAAAACGGCACGGATGACACGCAAAACGGCACGCGAAGCGGCACGGTTGGCACGCGAAACGGCACAGTCGGCACTCATGACTTCTTTTTTTGTAACTTGTAATAATAATTTCTGACATTCTGTTCTGTTTAACTAATGACAAATTTATATTTATTTGGTTAAATTTTCAAAGAAATTCAATTTTGTTGTTGACTATTATTGTTATATTGAATTTTTGTTGTAATATTGAATTTTGTTGATTATTGACTCGGCTTATGAAGATTCCACCCGGTCAAGCTATTATGTGGGGGTGGCTGATCAAGTCATGGGATTCTACGAGAGGAAGTACATGTAAAACGCGACGTTGTAGGCACCGCTTGGTTAAGTAATTCATTGAGACCCGATGTTAGAACAAAAAATCAGCTCTTTCTTTGGTATAATAGCTGGTTATTTGTATTCATTATTGATTTTGATTGAGAAATATGCAGAGCAAAATGCTTGAGATTCAATTTTTTTCAAATAATGCTGTATTCTCCAATTGATATTTTGGACTATTTTTAATCATTTTTGCTCTATTGTTGTAATAACTAATGTTTTTTTAACTACTCAATTGGTTTTTTCAATTTGATAAAACAAACTGAAAATTCAATATTACAATAATAGTCAACATCAAAATTGAATTTTTTGAAAATTTAATCAAATAAATACAAATTTGTCATGAGTTAAACAGAACAGAATGTCATAAATTATTATTACAAGTTACAAAAAAAAAGTTACGATGGGTGCCGACTGTGCCGTTTCAACTTTCACGTGCCGACCTAGCAGCTTCGCGTGCTGTCCGTGCCGCTTCGCGTGTCGACCGTGCCGCTTTGCGTAACGCGAAGCACTTAGAAAAACGCAAAGTACTTAACAAAATGCAAAATACTTAACGAAACGCGAAGTACTTCGCGAAATGCGAAACGTAAGTGAATCTTCCCTGAAACGGAACCCATATCGACGAGATTATCTATAAATGTCATCATCGACAATATGAACAACGATAGTAAACCAATATTAACCAATATGAACAATAAAAACAACTTAAATCGATTTTGAAGATAAACATAAATTGATTTAAGTTTTTAAATTAAGATAAATCGATTTAGGGTTAGGGTTTTCAAATGAAGATAAATCGATTTAGGATTAGGGTTTGAAATGAAGATAAATCGATTTAAGGTTAGAGTTTTCTTATCTGTATGATGTGTTCTCCGCCGTCGTCGTCGCCGTCAAAGAGAGAACAAGAGTAGAGAGAGAAAAGAAATTAAGGAAATGAAAAAATCTGAGTATTTATACTAAACCCTAATCCATTTCGAGAAACGCTAAGTCCCTTCGTTTTTCGCGAAAAGAGCAATTTTGTCAAAAAAAAAAGACCACAAACGCAATTAAAATTATATTTTGCCATCACCTCAAATAAGTCAATCTTTGTGGTCATTTACTCAAATTTTCCTAATAAAAAATAACATATATAATGATATAAAAAAAAATTAACACACACTCTCTCCACAAACCAATTCTCAAACTAACCTAGTTTGCCGTTTAACTTCCCAAACTAACATACTTTTTTTATTAATTTCAAAACTAACCTACTTTACTATTCAGTTATTTTTTTAATTTATTACATTTAAATTCATTATATATATATATATATATATATATATATATATTTTAAAATTATTATTTTTATAAATTTAATAAATTTAAATTATTATTTTTATAAATTAAATTATTTATATTTTGATATATATATTTTAAATTATTATTTTTATAAATTTGATTATTTATAATTTAATATATATTTTAAATTATTATTTTTTATAAATTTGAAGAGTGTGGCCTCTTATCCACAAATATAATTTACTTAAATTTTCATTTACAAGGATTCGAATTAGGGTGTTCAACAGGTTGGTTAACCGGTTAAACAGTTCCGGTTAAGTTCGGTTTTACCTTTTATTTTTACAAACCGATTAACCGGTCAATATTGGTATCAATTTTACTAGTTTTTGTTTTACTTGTTTAAGTCGGTTATCCAGTTTAATCGTTAACTAATAATTCAATTTTTTAAATTAAGTATTAAACTTATTAAATGATTTCTTTTTCAAAATTCTTGTTTGTACCTTACTTTTATGGTATTCTACATTATCTATCTTATAATATATTATATAAAAATATAATATATTATAATGATATTTCCTAGATATATTTAAAAATATATTATAATATATTATATTATTATAACAATATAATATTACAATAATATAATATAATTCAAAAAGTCTCTTATTTGTATATTAATAGCCATATAAATTAATTTTTTTTAAACAACTGTACAAATTATAATTTAAAATTTAAAATAACTTATATATATTATTAAATATTATTTATAATATATGTAATATTTACAAAATAACTAATATAAATATGATTAAATTATTATGGTTTATCGGTTAAACCGCTAAAAAAATAGTTTAACCGAAAACCAAACCGTTTAACCAATAAAAATTAGTTAACCGGAACCATTAGAATCGGTTAACCAATAAACCGATAATATAAAACCGGTAAGCTATCGATTCGATAAAATTATCGTTTTTCGGTTTTTTTTCACAATTCTACTTCGAACTATTGTTTCGAGTGTGAAAGATGATCACTTTAACCATCAAACCACTTATAATTATTGATATCTTTTATTTATAATTTTGTGTATGTAAAGTGATATATATATATATATATATATATATATATATATATATATATATATATTTTATAACTACCAAAATTTCGAAATTTTGATATAATCATAAATAATAATTTATTTTTATTTAAATATATCAAAATTAATTTTTAAATAGATTATTATTATTATATATATATATAATATATAATTTTTAAAAATGGTTCATATATATAATATAATAATATAAAAATAATTAATACAAATAGAATTAAATATATACATATAAATATTTATTAAACAAATTATAGAAGAACATGTTAATATAATTAAATTAATTTTTTATTTTTAAAATGGATTAATTCTTAAATTATTAATGTTTCATTTATTTTTTAAAGATAAAAATAAAAAAAATTATATAATTTTAAAAAAATGGATGCTTATTTTTTTTTATTATTAATTTTTTATAATTTATTAAATTGTTAATGTTGATTATACATTTTATTTATTAATTAGAGAGAAATAAAAAGGATTTTAACTCTCGTCTCCAATATGAAAATTGATCACTTTAATCCTCATACATACCACTTATGATTATGATTGATGTGTTTTATTAATAATGTTGTGTATGCATTGCATGTTATATATATTATAACTAAAAAAAATTGAATTTTGAGTTTTTTATAAAATTCACAGATAATATTAGACCCTTTTTATTATTAAGCTAAATTATATTTTTAGTATAAACTCTATTATTTATTTTTTGTATTAAATATAAAATGTAGATAAATAATTAAAAAAATTAATTTATTTTTTACTATATTTTCAATATAAAAAATATTAGTTACACGTCAAATATAGATTGTATACCAATAATAAAAAATAATATTTTATTTTTATAAAAATATATGGAGAATTAAGTTTTAAATAGATTGTTATATATTTAATATATAATTTAAATATATATATATAATATAAAAATATATAATTATAAATACAAATAGAATTATATATATATTATAAATTTTATAATATGTGTTAATATAATTAAATTAATTATTTATTCCTTAAAATTGATTAATTCTTGAAATTTTAATTATTTTTTTAATTTATTAGTTTAAAAAGAAATGAAAAAAAGAATAATTTTTTTTATATAATTTTAAAAAATATTGTAGAATTATATATATATATATATATATATTAGTAAACATTTATTATTCTAATATAATTAAATTGTTTTTTTATTCTTAAAATTTATTAAATGATTAATATTTGACAATTCATTTCATTTATTAATTAGAGAGAAATTAAAGAAGAATTATAAAAAGTTTTATTCGTTTTTTTATTCATATTCAAACCTATTCACGGTTTGACTCATACAAGCAGTGCCCATTTACTTTCACGCTAAGATACAAACACCCTACCGTGCCCATTTACTTTCACGCTAAGCTCCAAACACCCTGCATTTATTCTCACGCTAAGATTCAAATGGCAATTCAATATTTAAGTAATTTAACTATTATTATATATATATATAATTGAAATAATATATAAAAATTATATTCTTAACTAATATTAATCTAATCTATTACTTATCTACTCTAATATTATCCAATATATTATATTACTTATCTACTATAATATTATCTCTTCTATCTAAGTCAAATATATAAAATTTGGTTACTAATCTAGAAAGCATTTAACTGTAGCCAATTATTTTTATTCTGAATGTCCTGCTAATTATAAGTTATTAAAAAGCTTACAGAATAATTGCTATTTTAAAATTGAGATTCTATCATTTTTTCAATCTCTCAAATTTAAATTCATATGATATGACATGTCTTAGAGAGTATATGCATGCACAAGAAAATTATGATTTAGTATTACCAATTAACATGTTTGCATTTAAATAAAATTCCATAAAACTTGATATTCATCATATATAACATAGATAATTAAACCCCATTATACAATTTTGTGAACTTATTTAACTATATATAATTTGCTTGATTTGCGGCTAAGTTTCTTTCGGTGGTATATCGTGATGCTTAGGATCTGGTCCTCCTGGTGCCAACCTTTGAGTATGTATGTCTAAGGACTGAAAATCGACATTACTTTGGTGATTCTTCTTTTATTCAGTTAGTTGGAACCCATATTTTCGTGAAAGGATGTGGCTCTCTAGTGTCATGGACTGACCGAAGTCTACTGTGAATATCAAACTTATAACCATCACCATAGAATGAGAGCTTTTGATAATATGAGATTTATCATATTGCTTGTATAGATATGAAATAAGAGAAAAAATTGATGAAATTTTAAGGATTAAATTCAAACCATTTACATTGAAAAAAAAGTAAGAGCTATCCACTAATATTAATTAGTTTTTGTTAGTAAAAAATATAAAATAAAAGGGATAAATAGATGTGATCTACACATGAATGGATAAATATTGTGAATCTATAATAAGTCTAGTTTTGTTTGAAAAATTATTCTAACAACATAAATAATTATATTAAATTTGAGTTATTTTTCTTTTCAGTAACATAAATTCTATTAAGATATTTTATTTTATTTTTTAAAAGTGAATAATTTTTTTATTTATTAATCTCAATATCTCAAATAACACATATACTTTTCTTCATGATAATTTATATATTCATTAATTAGAGACAAAAATGAAACCAGGAATATAAAAAGTGTTATATTTTTCTTATTCAAACCAATCCTGAATTGACTAGTTACTCTCTCGCAAAAATCTAAATTAACTACATGTCTCAACTTAACTATCCCATTTTAATTATTATTATTATTATTATTTTTATTATTATTATTATTATTATTATTATTATTATTATTATTATTATTCAATGTTACCGTAGCTCTAATTAACCACTTCTCATTTGCAAAGATGAGTTCTTATCCACAAATAAAATAAAATATAATATATATATATATTTATAATAATAATGTCTAATATAATATTTTAGAGATTTACTACACTTTGCATGTACAATCAATGATTCTCTCTTTTAAGCTAATAAATATTCTCTCTTAAAATAAATTTATTTTACATATTTAATTTTTTTAATTTTCTTTCTCCTACAATATATATAATAATAATATATTACTTTTTATATTTTACTTCTCATTATTTATTTATATACATATAAACTTTTATTTTTCTTAAATATATTTTATCTATTGATAATAAAAAAGAATATCTATAATTTATATATAATGAGAGAAAAAAAATTAATGAATGGACATAAAGTTAAATATAATATATAAATATATATATATAAAGAGAAATAAAATATTTAAATAAATTATAGAGAAAAATTAATTATTATTATTTTATTTTCACACCCTTACCATATATATAATAATAATATATTATTTTTAACTAAACAGTTATGGATGACTTGATAATTTAAATTGACTAATTAGATATGGTATATTTTTGATATTCATAGGAGTGCGTCTATGTTTTTTTTTTTTTTACTAATATGATATTTTTTGGGCATGCATCACCTTCATTATTGGTTGGAAAATTGAAAAGTGGGAGAAAAGAGAGAAGAGAGAGAAATTATTTTATTTTTTCAGCTAATCAGATTATACCACGTCATTCTCTCTCTTATTCTCTTCCCTAATCATTTCTCTTTCTAATAATATCTAGTCTTATTCCTATTTTGGCATTTTTGATTTTCGGGCCCCGATTAACAAAGGACAAGAAAAATTCTCTAGTTATGAATCGGGTATAGAACTAATGTGCGACGCTTGGTTACCATTTAGAATTCGTTATTATATGTTTGTTCTAGTTTTTGTTGTTTTTGATGTTGAAACGGTTTTTCTTTATTCATGGGAAATGAGTTTTGACATATTGGGTCTATCCGTATTTATTACGGCGAGGGATGAACAAAAATCCAGAGCTTTGATTCAGAATTCTCTTGATTCATCCCCTCATGAGGAATTACCAAAACATTTGACTCTTTACCCATTCCAATATAAAGGATTAGTTAATCAAATAATACATAATAAATGGGTCGGTTTGAAAATAAATGAATTACTAGTGGTAGAATATTATTCTCGTCAGACTTAAAGCTAACTAAAATAATAAGGGTTCGGACAACTTTATTTCCTTTCGGCGAAGTAAATTGACCTAAAGTTAAGATAAAAAAGGGGCGTTGACCCGGATTGGGTTTTTCTCCAATTTCTATATCAGAGACCATCCGGTGTATTTTCATTCTTTGTCTACCCTTTTTAGTTCCGGCATTTTCCGTGCCACATCAATTAGAAATAGAGAATCTATATTAAAGAAAGGTCAAACTCTTGCAATAAGTATGGCTATTTGAGCCATTACAGTTAGTAATATCTGTACATTAGAGCATATGCAGCGCATGACCGGTGCCCGCATCGGACAGCGTTAAAAGGACAGGTCATTGCTTTTTTTTTATGCGTTGTATGTAAAAGCAAATGGCGGGTCATTGTTTTTTTTAATTTGATGCGTTGTATATAAAAGCAAAAAGAGGGCAGCAAGCTATATAGTGCATGCCCCTGAATTTTTAATTATTATATAATATAATATACTCTATAATATATAATATAGAAATATTAGTTATATATTTAATTAATAAATATATATTTTAAATAAATTAATATATTTCTCCTATTTTTTCTTATTTTTAAGTACCTCAACTTCTCAAATTTTTTCTTATAATATAGGAATATTAGTTATAATTTTTTCTTATAATATAGGAATATTAGTTATATATTTAATTATAAAAATGTTTTTAATATTATAATATATTTTAAATTATAAAAATATTTTATTATAATATAGAAATATTAGTTATATATTTTCAAATTTTCTTATAATATAATATAGAAAAATTAGTTATATATTCTCAAATTATTCTTATAATGATTTTAATATTATAATATATTTTAAATTATAAAAATATTTTATATTTTAATTTATTTAATATTAGTTATATATATTTAATTAATATATATATATATATGTTAAATAAATTAATATATTTTTTATTAATTATATTAACACGTTTTAAGGGTTTTCCAATTTATTTAATGTTTTTAATATTATAATATATTTTAAATTCTCAAATTTTCTATGATATAAGAATATTAGTTATATATTTAATTAATAAATATATGTTTTAAATAAATTAATATTTTTTTATTAATTATATTAACATGTTTTATTATTTTTAAAAATATATTTTTATAATAATTTTAAAAATGTAATTTTATAATACTTAAAAATAGTATAAAATAAAAATAACATTTTAATTATTCAGAAAATGGCGGGTCGGAAACATTGAAGTGTTTTGACCTAGTACAACATGTGCCTGCTTTTTCAGCTGAGGTGGAAGATTGATTTGACAAAATAAATGGGCAGAGATCTTATGCACTAGACATGCTCTTAAGGAAAGGTATGAAAAGAGAGGGATTCGAACCCTCGGTAAACAAAAGCCTACATAGCAGTTCCAATGCTACGCCTTGAACCACTCGGCCATCTCTCCTACATAATGATTATGACCCAAAAGCGAGTGAAGAGTGAGTCATTCATATTAGATTATTGGATAGATAGACCATTCTAGCTATAAAGAAAGTTTTCATCAAAAAAGGGTAGAGGCGAGGGATAGACCCTTCTACAATTGCCACCTGTGTCCGTGTTCCCGAGGGAACCCCTCTTTTTCAAGAGGATTCGCGGCATGTCAAGCCCTGGTAAGGTTCTTCTCTTTGCATCGAATTAAACTACATGCTCCACCGCTTGTGCGGGCCCCCATCAATTCCTTTGAGTTTCATTCTTACGAACGTACTCCTCAGGCGGGATACTTAACGCGTTAGCTACAGAACTGCACGGGTCGATACGCACAACGCCTAGTATCCATCGTTTACGGCTAGGACTACTAGGGTATCTAATCCCATTCGCACATATTTTGAATTATCTAGTCATCCATAAATATTTAGTTAAAACAAGAATTATCAATAATCGGAAATAAAATAGAATTATCAATACTAATTCTATTAATATCGGAAATAAAACAGTTATGGATGACTTGATAATTCTATCCAATATTAACAATAATTGGAAATAAAATAGAATTACCTTTCTAGAAGATATTCGAGACCCATCTATAAAATAGATGGGGTATATCTCTAAACGAGATAAATATGTATTACAATAAAGACTATTAATAAATATGTATGTTGAGCCATATCAACAAATTTATAGAATAGATACTCATACAAATGAATCATGTGCCAGGAACCAGATTTGAACTGGTGACACGAGGATTTTCAGTCCTCTGCTCTACCAGCTGAGCTATCCCGACTATTCCCGATGAATCATCCTAATTTTACCAGAGGATTTGGGCTATGTCAATTAAAAGGATGAGATAAAAGGGTATTACAAAATTTTATCTAGACCTTGGAGTTTCCTGTATCTTCAAAAAAACTTTGTCAATTTCAATACGAATAATGATATGGACCCTGAATCTTTCAAAGGGAAATTCCTTGCTCAAAGATGTTCATTTATTTATACTTTATGTACTTTATAAAACTAGTTATTAAACTAGTTTCCGAATAAAACATATATATATATAGTTATATATATATATATATATATATATATATATATATAAACTTTTATTTCTCTTAAATATATTTTATCTCTTGATAATAAAAAATAACATATATAATGATATAAAAAAAATTAACACTCCCTCCACGAACCAATTCCCAAACTAACCTAGTTTGTCGTTCAACTTCCCAAACCAACATACTTTTTTCAATTCATTCCAAAACTAACCTACTTTATTATTCAAACTCAGTTATTTTTTTAAAAATTATTAATTTATTTCATTTAAATTCATTTTATATATATATATTAAAATTATTATTGTATAAATTTAATATATTTAAATTATTATTTTTATAAATTAAATTATTTGTATTTTGATATATATATTTTAAATTATTATTTTTATAAATTTGATTATTTATATTTTGATATATATTTTAAATTATTATTTTTTATAAATTTGAACTCTTGTCTCGAGTGTGGCCTCTAATCCATAAATATAATTTACTTAAATTTTCATTTGCAAGGATTCGAATTAGGGTGTTCAACAGGTCGGTGAACCGGTTAAACAGTTCCAGTTAAGTTCGGTTTTACCTTTTATCTTACAAACCGGTTAACCGGTCAATATTAGTATCAGTTTTACTAGTTTTTATTTTACTTGTTCCGGTCGGTTAACTAGTTTAACTGTATAATTCAATTTTTTAAATTAAGTATTAAATTTATTAAATGATTTCTTTTTCAAAATTCTTGTTTGTACCTTATGTATTCTCAATTATCTATCTTATAATATATATATTATATTTTTATATAATATAATATAATATATTATAATGATATTTCCTAAATATATTTAAAAATATGTTGTAATATATTATATTATTATAACAATATAATATTATAATAATATAATATATTTTAAAAGTATCCATTTTTATACTAATAGTCGTATAAATTTAAAAAAAAAATTAAATAACTATACAAATTATAATTTAAAATTTAAAATAATTTATATATATTATTAAATATTATTTATAATATATATAATATTTAAAAAATAACAAATATATATATGATTAAATTATTACCGGTTTATCGGTTAAACCGCTAAAAAAATAGTTCAACCGAAACCAAACCATTTAACCGATAAAAAACCGGTTAACCGGAACCATTAGAATCGGTTAACCAATAAACCGATAATATGAAATTTGTAAGTTATCGATTCGGTAAGGTTATCGGTTTTTCGGTTTTTTTGCACAGTCCTACTTCGAACTCTTGTTTCGAGTGTGAAAGATTATCACTTTAACCATCAAACCACTTATAATTATTGATATCTTTTTATTTATAATTTTGTGTATGCAAAGTGATATATATTTTATAGCTAACAAAATTTCGAATTTTTGATTTTCTTAGTGAAGTTAAAAAAAACATTAGACCCTTTTTTATATTAATAAACTAAAATTATATTTTTAATCTATAAATATTATTTATTATTTTGTATTAAATTTAAAATATAGATAAATTATAATAAAAAAAAATTAATTTTTAACTATTTTTTCAATAAAAAATATTAGTTACCGTCAAATATAAATTTTAGACAAATAATCATAAATAATAATTTATTTTTATTTGAATATATCATAAATTAATTTTTAAATATATTATTATAAATATATATATAATATAATTTTAAAAAATGGTTCATATATATAATATAATAATATAAAAATAATTAATACAAATAGAATTTAATATATACATATAAATATTTATTAAACAAATTATAAAGAACATGTTAATATAATTAAATTAAAATTTTATTTTTAAAATTGATTAATTCTTAAATTGTTAATGTTTTATTTATTTTTTAATATAAAAATAAAAAATTTATATAATTTAAAAAAACATGAGTGCTTATTATTCTTATATAATTTTTTTTAAATTAAATTGTTAATGTTGATTATATATTTTATTTATTAATTAGATAGAGAAATGAAAAAAGAATATAAAAAGTCTTGCCTTATTACCACCTCTTATCTCTTGACAAACTAGTCATAAAACTCAATAGAGATCACAATCTCCAATATTATTAGACTCTCTTGTCTCTAGTGTGTGGGTCTTTTATCCACAAATATAATTTATTTAAATTATCACTTTACCTCGTAACACTTATGATTAATGTGTTTTATTAATAATTTTTTGTATGCAATTGCATGTTATAATATATATTTATATATATATATATATATTATAATTAAAAAAAATTAAATTTTGATTTTTATTTTTTGATAAAATTCATAGATAATATTAGACCATTTTTATTAATAAGCTAAAATATATTTTCAATATAAACCCAGTATTAAAAATATTAGTTACCCGTGAAATACTGTATACCAATAATCAAAAATAATATTTTATTTTTATATAAATATAGCGAAAATTAAGTTTTAAATAGATTGTTAAATATATAATATATAATTTAAAAATATATATATATATAATATAAAAATATAAAATTATAAATACAAATAGAAATATATATATATATATATATATATATATATATATATATATATATATATATATATATTACAGATTTTATAATATGTGTTAATATATTTAAATTAATTTTTTATTCTTAAAATCGAATAATTCTTGAAATTTTAATTATTTGTTTAATTTATTAGTTTAAATAGAAATGAAAAAAGAATATTTTTTTTATATAATTTTAAAAAATGTTGTAGAATTATATATATATATATATATATATATTATTAAACATTTATTATTCTAATATAATTAAATTATTTTTTTATTCTTAAAATTTATTAAATTATTAATGTTTGACAATTCATTTTATTTATTAATTAGAGAGAAATTAAAGAAGGATTATAAAAAGTTTTATTGGTTTTCTTATTCAAACCTACGGTTTGACTCATACAAACTGTACCCATTTACTTTCACGCTAAGATCTAAACACCCATTTATTCTCACGCTAAGATTCAAATGGCAATTCAATATTTAAGTAATTTAACTATTATTATATATATATATTATTAAATAATATATAAAAAATATATTCTTAATTAATAATAATCTAATCTATTACTTATCTACTCTAATATTATCCAATATAATCTATTCCTTATCTACTATAATATTATCTCTTCTATCTAAGTCAAATATTATAAAATTTGTTACTAATCTAAGCATTTAACTGTAGCCAATTATTTTTATTCTGAAAATGTCATGCTAATTATAAGTTATTAAAAGCTTACAGAATAGTTTCAATTTTAAAATTGAGATTCTATCATTTTTTCAATCTCTCTAAGTTCATATGGCTTGTCTTAGAGAATATATGCATGCCCCATAAAATTATGATTTAGTATTACCAATTAAATCTACATATATACATGTAAATAAAATTCCAAAAAACTTGATTTTGATAGTATATAACTTAGATAATTAAACCCCGTGAAAGAATCCTTGACAATGGTGAATCAACAAGATGAGAGAATGTTGAATTAGGGTTTACAGAGAGAAAATGAGAAACGACTATGAGGATTATTAGCTCCCCTGCCTTTTAATATTAAAATGTAATAATTACAAAGCAATCCTTAAATGATTGTTTTGTTTACATTTAGGTATATGAACAACACAATGTATTAAAATGTAACCTAACTTAATAAATAGAACAAACTTAACATACTATTTTACATCCCCTCCTCAAGATGGACATCTTGAAGACTAAGTTTGTTCCTTAATTCTGAAAATGGATGGCAGTCTAATGCTTTTGTAAAAATATCAGCAAGCTGAGACTTGGACGGAATATGCTGCAACGAAATAATTCCAGCTTTAAATTTGTCTCGTACAATATGACAATCAATTTCAATGTGCTTCGTTCTTTCATGAAAAACTGGATTTTCGGAGATGTGGATCGCCGCTTGATTGTCACACCAAAGTCTGACTGGAAATGTTGTTTTGACTCCCAAGTCATTTAGAAGATAACATATCCATTGGATCTCACATACCGTAGTCGCAAGACTACGATATTCGGCCTCTACAGATGATCGTGAGACTGTTGTTTATTTCTTGGTTTTCCATGAAACTGCTGCATTACCCAATCTAATATAATATCCTGTGACTGATCGTCTTGAATCTGGACAAGAAGCCCAATCTGAATCTGAAAAACTCTCAAGAATCAAATCATTATTAGCAGATTAGTATGTCCTAAGATAAGGACAACCCTTTAAATACCTTACAATTTGCAAGGCTACCTTCCAATGTGTCATGGAAGGTTTTTGCATAAATTGACTTAGCTGTTGAACCGCAAAAGTAATATCAGGACGAGTCAAATTTAGATAGATTAATCTACCAATAAGTCGTCTATACTTTTCCGGTTCAGCCAATGAGTGATCACCATCATGCATTTCAAGTTTAATGCCTTTGGACATGGGATTTTTTTTGCAGGTTTTGCTCCCATTAGTCCAGCATCATTAATAATATCCAAAACATATTTTCGTTGATTAACATACAATCCATTTTTGTTCCTGTGAATCTCAAGTCCCCAAAAGAATTTAACATCAACTAAATCTTTAATTGAGAAATTAGAATTAAGTTGTCTTTTAACACTAGAAATTTCATTCAGATTGTTACCTGCAATCAAAATATCATCAACATATAAAAGTGCAACAGTAACATCACATTCTTCCCTTTTAATATAGAGGCAGTGGTCATGAGATGATTGCAAGAAACCCATCTCTAAAAAGGTTTGATTAATTTCAATATTCCATTGTCTCGAAGCCTGTTTAAGACCATAAAGACTTTTGTTCAACTTGCAAACTTGATTAGGTTTATCATTAATATAACCAGGAGGTAATGACATATAAATCTCATCATCAAGTTTTCCATTTAGAAAAGCATTATCAATATCGATTTGATGTAAGTGCCATTGTTTGGCAGCGGTTATAGCAAATAGAATTCTGATAGTTACACATTTTGCAACCGGTGCAAAACTGTCATAGTAATCAACACCATTAATTTGACTATAGCCTTTTGCGACTAATCGAGCTTTATATTTGTCAATTGAACCATCAGATTTATGTTTAACCTTGTATATCCACCTACAACTCACCGCCTTCTTTCCTTTGGGCAAATTAGTAATGTCCCATGTGTGATTAAGTTCTAAGGCATTAAGTTCAGATTTCATAGCTTTTATCCAATTAGAATTCTGGTTAGCTTCTTTAAAACTACGTGGCTCTGAAGAGTTAGAAATATTGGATAGAAAACATTTATATTCGTAATCATGAGAAAAAGATGTAAAGGGAAATGTAGGTGGAGTGAATTTTGTTTGTTGTTTTTCTTTTCCGGTTGATGATTGGTTAACAATATAGTCATGAAACCAATTAGGTGTTTGTCTTGTTCTAGTACTTCTTCGACTATCTGATACATGAATATGATTTTGGTTTGATGTATCAGATTCTGTATTATTAGAAGTAGTTATAATTTCATTTAATGAATCATCATCATTTTCAAAAAAATATTGTGAAAGAGGTTCTGAAACACTTTTTTGTGGAGATTCATTAGTTAATTGTGTTTGTTGGAAAGGAAAAATATCCTCAAAAAATCTAACGTCCCTTGATGTTGAGATCTTTTTTGATTCAATTTCATAAACAATGTAACCTTTCTTATTAAATGGGTAACCCAAAAAAACACATTTTTTGCCTTTTAGGTCAAATTTAGTTTTGGATGGTAAGACATTCACAATGTAACATAAACAACCAAAAATTCTCATGTATTCATATTCAAGTTTCTCATTAGTGAGCATAAAGTATGGTGTTTTCCAATCAAGAACACTAGTAGGAAGTTTATTTATAAGATGTGTTGCCATTAGTAAAGAGAAAGGCCAAAATTCAATTGGTAAGTGAGATTGGAACATTAAGGCTCTTGCCATTTGGGTAAGATGCTTATGCTTGCGTTCTACCACTCCGTTTTGTTGGGGTGTATAAGCGCAAGAAGTTTGATGTTGAATACCAAGATATGATAAAAATTCTCGACATTTAGTGTTAATGAATTCTGATCCATTATCACTTCTAATTATTTTAATAGACTTGTTATACTTGTTTTTAACTAGTCTAATAAAATTTTGAATAGTGCTAAAGACAATAGTTTTGTCACTAAGCATGAAAGTCCAAGTGGATCGACTATAATCATCTACTAAAGTAAGCATATATGGAGTATTAATAATGGAAAGTTCTTTGTAAGGACCCCATAAGTCAATATGAATCATATCAAAAATAGACTTTGTTTTAGAAATACTGTTTGAAAAAGGGGATATAGTCATTTTGGAAATAGGGCAGGTTTCACAATGTTGTAGATTTTCACTAAGTAAAGGAAATGTTTTTTTTTAAAACAATATCAGATGGATGACCAAGTCTTTTATGAAGAATATTACAATCAATATTTGCACAAAATGAAAGACTTTCATTGATATTTGCCAAAGGTTCAAAAGTACATTGTTGTTCATATGAAAGACTTTCATTTACATTAGCAACGGGAATTAAACTGCATTGTCTACAAGATACTAGATTCTCATTTTCAAAAACTTCTCCATATGAGTGATCATTATCAAAAAGAAATAGATTCTGCTTCCTAGTCCCTTTTTCCAAAATAACATTTCTTTTAAGGTCCTGCAAAAGACATTCATTTAAAGAAAAATTGCATTGAATTTCATTAGTTTCAATAAGCTTTGCAACAGACAACAAATTATATTTGAAGTCTGGTGCAAACATAACATATATGAGGTGTATATTTTTATTTAACAAAACTGCTCTCATTTCTGATGCATTTTATGGACTGCTATTGGCATCAAGTGGATTGGAGGCAGTTGCATTAACAAAGTTTTTCCTCCTTTGATCCTTTGGTTGCTTGTACCACTCAGGGTATCCTATTATCTTGAAACAACCTTCTTTAACATGACCTTACATGTTACAGTGTTGACATGTTGCATTTTTGTAGGGATTCTTACCTTTATCAGTTCCATTTTTTTCTTAACAAAAGAAGATCTCCCTTTAGAAGCAGTAGTCTTTCCAATGTTTTGTTCTTTGTACCCATGACTGTCTTTTGTGAACATAACATTGAAGTTTTCAGTGCGCTCCATGTCTACCTCCCTTTTGATTTCCACATTTAAAAGGATCGTGAAAGCTTTGTGGATGTTAGGTAATGGATCTGTAGTCAGTATGTTGTCTTTGATATGTTCATAACTTTCATTTAGACCCATCAAAAACTCAAGCAGTCTGTCTTCTTCATCATCAAGAATCACTTGTTGTCCAACCTCAATAGCATCTGAACTTGGTTGTTCTCTCTTACTAGAGGCTAAAGGTTTAAGTCCTCTAAGCTCCTGCCATAACATTTTAAATTTTGAATAGTATTTTTCTAGGGTTAGAGAACCCTGTTTGATGCTGCTAATTTCTTTCTTAACTTCATATCTTCTTGGTCCATTATTCCTTTCGTAACGCCCTTTAAGTTCAGACCAAAGATCTAGTATAGTAGCATTTTCTTGAAAGTTTTGTTTCAGATCTTCAGATATCGCATTCATAATCCAAGATCGAACCATAGCATCAACAATATTCCATTGTTGAGCTTCAAGAGGATCTTTTGGCTTAGGACATGACCCATCTAGAAACCCTAACTTTATTTTTGCAGTTAGGGCTAGCTTAATCGATTTGCACCAACAAAAGTAATTGTTACCTGTTAGAATTGTCGAACAGATGATTGAGTTGGGGTTGCCGGCGCTATGAAGGAACAAAGTATCAAGATTATATTTTCTCTTCTGATTTGTTGTCAAACTGTCGCCTGTCTCCATGACTGGATTAACCACAATATCTTTGCACCAAGAGTACCTTATACCCTGTGCTCTGATACCATGAAAGAATCCTTGACAATGGTGAATCAACAAGATGAGAGAATGTTGAATTAGGGTTTACAGAGAGAAAAATGAAAAACGACTATGAGGATTATTAGCTCCCCTGCCTTTTAATATTAAAATGTACTAATTACAAAGAAATCCTTAAATGATTGTTTTGTTTACATTTAGGTATATGAACAACACAATGTATTAAAATATAACCTAACTTAATAAATAGAACAAACTTAACATACTATTTTACACCCCATCATACAATTTTGTGAACTTATTTAACTATATATAATTTGCTTAATTTGGCGACTAGGTCTCTTTCGGTGGTATATCGTGATGCTTAGGATCTGGTCCTCCTGGTGTCAACCTTTGAGTATGTAATTCAGTTAGTTGGAACCCATATTTTTGTGAAAGTATTTGGCTCTCTAGTGTCATAGACTGATCCAAGCCTACTGTGAATATCAAACTTATAACCACACCATCAGAATGAAAGCTTTTGATAATATGAGATTTGTCATAGTTAGAGAGCTTAATGAGATTATAAGGATCAACTGTAAATTATTTATATTGAAAAAAAATTAAGAGCCACTTGTTAATATTAATTAGTTTTTATTATTAAAAAATATAAAATAAATGGGGAAATAGATATGGTCTACACACTGTGCGAATCCACAATAAGTATGGTTTGGTTTTAAAAATTATTCTAACAACATGAATAATTATATTAAACTATTATTGAGTCGTTTGTATTACAACGCTAAAAATATAATAATAAATGTTTGATCGTGTTTTAGAACTTCTAAAATAAAAAGTATTAATTATTTTAAAATATAAAAATATTCAATTTCTTTAAAAATATTTGAGTAAAAATTAATTACAATAAACAATAAATAAAATATTACTTTCACATGGAAAAAATAATAACATACATTTCTATCCGGAACAAATAAATTATTGTTATTATAAACAAACTCATTAAGAGAAAAATATAAAGGGTTAGACATTAATAAATGTTACTTCAACCCTTTAAATCAATAATTAAAATTTTGAATAACATATATCAATTTAATGTTTAATCATACAAAAATGTACTCAAATAATAACACATTAACTTATAAATACACGCAAATTGAATATATACACGGACATAAGTGAAACTTATCTTAGAAATATTTATTATATAATCAAAGTTTTATATATTTCAGCAATCACAATTTATCAATTTGATGATGAAGAAACCAAAAATCCCTAAAAAAATGATTTTGTAAATTAGTTGTCCTTCATATTCATATGTTAACAATTTTGTGTGAGAAAAAAAAACATTTAGTTTTCAAAAAATAAACTATTATATATTTCGTTTTTAATCTTTTATTACAATTTTCTATTTATAAATATTATTCACATCTAAAAAGAGATGTAAGATAAAGTATGTTTTATGAGACACTTTGACATAAAAATTTATGTGACAATAGTCTAAACTTATTAATAACACAAAAATAAGAAGATGCATATGTTAATAAATAAGAATAAACTTACCATAAAAGAATTCAATTTTCAAAGGTATATCACTGAGCATATTAAAAATATAAATAAATATTTAATTACAAATTTAATTAGTTCTATTCATGTTGCTAATAAAAAAAAAAAGATAAATTTTATGAATTAAAAATTGAATTTTTTACAAATTTATTACATCATAAAATTTGCCTATATAATATTTTTACAAAACAAAAACTAAGACAAATGGTTGCGTTTGTTACAAGGTATAATAATAAGGTATAAATTATGTATAAGTATAAATTGTAAGGAGGTATAAGAATGTATAAGTTATATATACTATTATTGTTTGGTTGGAAGTATAAGATATAATATAAATTGTATAAGTTTATAATTTGTGTTTGGTAAATAGTATAAAATTTAGTAAAAGAATAAAATATTATTTTTATTTATTTTTATTTATTTTTATTTTTGTTAATTGTTTCTTTAATATTATTCCTAGTTAAATTTATTGATATTTTAAATATTTATATTTTATTTTAATTAGTTTAAATATTATATCAAATAAATAAATAATAATATAATTATGTTATTATTAAATTAATAATATTATATAAAAATAAATAATTAGTTATATTATATAAAAATAAATAATTATAATTAATACTCATATTTTTATTATTTTATACTACTAATTATAAAATTAACGTTAATTTTTTTTATTAAAAATAAATTAATTTTTTAATTATTAAAATTCTTAAATAATAAAATTTATAAAATAAGTTTATTTTATAAAAGAAAGTAAGTAATATATGTTGAAATTAAAATGTTATTTTTATTTATTGATTAAATAAATTTAATATTAAAAAAATTAGATAAAAATAATAATAAAAAAAAATTAAAATTTTAATACTGCCTTGTAACAGGTAGGATGTGTTACTAATTTATACTTCATCTAATGTATAAGTTATACCATTGGTTTTCCTGTACATATAAAATTAATCAAATCAAACACTTTTATAATTTCACTATTAGTATAAGTATACTATCCTAATAGTTTAATACATCCTACCAAACACCACCCTACCACCTTAATGTATAGTTATTTCAACAATACATTATAAATTCAATTAATCAATAAATTTGTAATGTTTTTAAAGAGTGTTTGAAGAATTTTAGATTGACATAGTATATTCTTAATTATATATATATAAAAGGCATATGATGTTTCTTAAACTGTCATATTTTTATATTAACATACAAAATATCAAAAAAAAAATCAAAGTTTTAGAACATACAAAAATATACATGAACAAAGTTGTTATTTTTTTAAAAGGTATATTTCTATTTTATTCCAATATAGTATCAACTCATAGTTACATTATATTTTGTTTGTAATATCTTATCTCATTGAAATCTCTATCCCTATAACTAGGGTAAGGTTAAAGAGGAAAATTTGAATCTGTGTATATATTGGTAAAGTATGGTAAGGAGGGAGGATATGAGAAGATTCTACATGCATAATAACATTCGAAATAATCTATAATCTCACTTAAATAATAAATTTAGGTGTACATATATTATCCACTCACACAAACACAATAAATAAAATACAAATTACATGAACATTTAATTATAAAGAATTTTCAGGCTCCGCACTTTCACTCTTACACTCCAAACTTAAATTTTTTAGCATTTTAACATCGAGAACGTCGAGAAATGAGCGATATTTTGTTTCACCACATAAAATTGTTTTATTCTTGTATTTCAAAGAATTTTAATGATATATCAGAAATAGTCATTTAATTTTCTAAATGATTCCTAAGAACGAGTCGATCCTTATAACTAGATATATTTTAATTTGTAGACGACGAAAGACACACTTTAGAACTCAATTCGGTGCGTACTACTATACAGTCATTAGGTCTAAAAAATATTAGTGCTACTAGAAAAGCTTTTTAGCTTGATTTAGGATTTGGACCATGTTTTTTTTTGTTTCATTTTATTGTAGTAAAGAATTGAAATATGTGATATACCTTTTCTCATCCAAGGAAAAGTGGAGACCATATACCCAAAATTGGCAATCTACCCAAAGTCCCATAGACATTCTCGGAAGAGAAAGAAACTCCGATAAGCTTTAGGTAAAACCCAACCATTTAGGGCATTAGGGTACGGTTGGGCGTGAGAATAACCAAACAGGGCGGAATTCGAAGATTAGTCTTTATCGCCTTTCTGTTGCCGATAATTTTATATTCAAAATCAAGATTACGTCTTGATTAAAATGTGGACATAAATCTTAATTATAAGTTTACTTTATTTATGATTTTTTTCTGGCTATAAAAGTACTTTTATCTCCCTCAAATTTTAAAGATTTATTATTTGATAATAATTATTTATTATATTAAAAAATATTATAATGGTTCAATCTAGAATAAAAAAGATATATTATAATAAATTAAATAAATTAAAACTATATAACTTTTTCTCAAAATTCATTAAATCAGTAATTTTCTTACCTAGTTCCAAGTGACACATATGATCTATGATTCAATATTGTGATAAAATTTGATATTGGGGCTTGTTATCGAAGAAAAGAGTCATGTAACATGCCTACACTGTTTTCTTTCTGTACCACATTAGTCGATAACTTTTTCTCATTACATTAGTCAATGGTTCATTTTAAAATTAATAATTTAGTTATTTCTTATTACAGGAGCCAATAATATATTTTAGAATTGTCACCATGTCTCTATGGATTGTTATCGCATTATAAAATAATTCTCTTGTTGGTTTGCCTTTCAATGAACAAATATTTAAAACAAATAATTAAACAATTAAAATTTAATAATTAAAAAATAATTTGATTTGAAGTTCTTCAAGATTAAATAACACAAATATTAATTATAAAATACGTACCTCCAGATATATTACTATCACTTTTTTTTTTTATTTTGTTATAAATAATCAATAATATAATAATAATAGTATCATAAAAGATAATCAATTTTTCTACATCTAATCAAAGTCAGTTATACAAATGAGAGATAAATTGAAAATTCAACTTGTTTGTATTTATAAACACTGTCTACTTGGCTAATTCATGAATTGAAACACAAATGGTTTTTACTGTGTATTTAAGAAAGAATAAAAAGAGAATGATGTGTCACAATCTGATTGCAATGAGTTGATGATATATTATTTTCTCTCATTCTCCTCTGTCACTCCTCTTATGTCTCCTTCCATCCCACTCTAACCAAAACAATGAATTCTATTAAAATACTAATAATCTAAAATAGTAAACTAAAAAAATATAAGGTAATATATTTTTTTAAATGTTAAATACATTTTTAAAATATAATATTATTAATTACCAACAAAAAAATGACATTTAATTTATTATATATTATAATGAAATAATATATAATAAATTAAAATTTAATTTAATTTAATTTAATTTAATTATACTACATAATTTGTAATAAGTATATAAGAAAATCAAATTAAATGTATTTAAAAATTTAATAACATAAATAACGACATATTCTTAAGGAGATTCCACTCAACCCTTTTAATAACTTTGTTGGAAGGAAGCTATCAAAAATCTTTAATAAATCTGAGTTAACCTCCCAATATTCATAATTGACTACACGCTTATCTTTATAATTATATCTCAACTTTATTGTCAATTTAATACAAGTTATTCAAAAATAAATTAATATAAAAGAAAAAAATCTATGAAATATACATATATTTCATATATTTTTTTTTCTTTTATATTAATTTATTTTTGAATGACTCAACTTTATTGTAAATTTAATACACTTCAAAAATAAATTAATAAAAAAGAAAAAAATATATGAAATATATATATATATATATATATATTCAAACATTAGTCATAATAATAATAATAATAATAATAATGCAATTTTAAATTTTATGAATTAAATTTTTATTTTTTCTCTAAACAAAAATATTTTAATTTCTTTAAAGTTTAACTTTTATTATTTTTTTAATAATTTAGTTATTTTATATTATATATATATATATATATATATATATATATATATATATATATATATATATATATATATATATATATATATATATATATATATATATATATATATATATATATATATATATATATATATATAATCAAACTAAATCTGCACAGATAAAGTCCTGAAATGGGAATCGGGTACAAAATTAATCTCCCACTGAGAAAGGATAAATTCGTTTGATCGTGATTATTAGATTTGTCAATTTTTTTTTTTTTAGTAAGAATGAAGAGGTGTCAAATTTAATTCTTAGTAAGAATGCTCTAAATGAAATGGTGATTGTGCTAGCCTAAAAAAAGTTTCAATTGAGCATTTTTAGAAAATGTTATTTTCTCACAATTAACACAATTATTTTTAAAATGGTCAAAATAAGAAGTGAAAATGGGTTTGAACGTTTAAAGTGTAAAATGTGTGGAGAAAATATAAATATCTTATTTAAATTATATAAATCTTTTCAATTATTAATGCAACATTTTATTCTTTTTAGCTGAAAAAAAAGGTAAATTATGATGTTGGCAGCTCTGAATACGAATAAAAAAATAATTATTATGGAGGACAGAATCTCTCGGAAAAAAACTCCATGCTTTCGGTGAAAGAACTCACTGAGGACAATAAATGCCCTTTGCGCGTTTCGGTGAAACAGTTGTCGGAGAAAATAAAAGAGCGTTTGCGATGGCAGTAAAAGTCCTCGGAGATAAAGTATAACCGAGGGCAGTGAAAGTCCTCGGAAATAATAAAAGAGTATTTGTGAGGGCAGTTCTAATGCCCTCGAAAATAATAAAAGAGCATTTGTGAGGGCAGTTCTAATGCTCTCGGAAAATTCTTTTATTTGTTAACAAAAGCATTTAATTTGCTTTCGGCTATACTTTTTTTTAAATAAAACTTTTCAAAACCAAATTTTACCTATTTTATACCAAACAATTTCAGAACTACATACACAAATTAGAAAAACTGAATTTGATATACCAAAATCCCAATAATCCAAAAATATAATTATCCAATAAACTTCAATCTTCAATTCATTCAACATTATAATATCTAATAAACCAAAATCCCAATTAACCCATAGTCAAAGTATTTAAAGATATAAAAAAACATCATATACCCGATTGATCCGGTGGTGGAAGTGGAGGATATCTCGCCATAAATGCCGCCAACTGGTTCTGGAATTCTTCCATTTGTCTTTGTGACTCAAGAGCTTGTCTTTCAATTTTAATTTGCATTTCTTCCCTTCTTTGTCTTTGTGACTCAAGAGCTTGTCTTTCAATTTCAATTTGCATTTGTCTTTGCGCCTCTTGAGCTTCTTTATGTGCCTCTTGTGCTACTCTTTTAGCCTCACGTGTTTCTCTTTGTGACTCAAGAATTAAAGCATCCAATTGTTCTCTTTTCAAAGCCTCCTCTTGTAATTCAGTACGCAACTTCTCAACTCTTGCTCACTCCGCTGATATTTGCTTCCACCACGCAAATCTCCTCTAAACTGGGTGGGCCTCACACCGGTACCCATTCCAATGATTCTCATGTGCCCTTGTCGTCCAAAAACATTCTCGGTCAGCTCATAATCGGACATTTCGGGATTTCTTTCGAGTGTCTGACGCATCGTATCCTACAAAAAGAAACAATAGTTGATTAATTATAAATCAATAAATAAGTAAAAATATGAAGTATACACTTACAATTTTCTCTTGTATATGGGGATCCACCACACGAGTAGGGTCGTCACTTGTTCCTTTTTTACTGTGTGTTTCATAAAAAAGTTCAATGTGTGATGACGTAATACCCGTACTCTTCTCCTATTAAGATTAAATGTTAGTATTGTTAATTATTAAAATACTATAACATATTATAATGACTATTGAATAAATATATTTACCATTTTTGCTGCCACCTGAGAAAATGACACACTCCCCGCATTATGTGTCATTCGAAGATTCTTCCGATTTTGGAAATTCCGCTCACTTCTTACCTATTTTTGAAAACATCAAATAATACTTAATTAATTAAGTTATAAACAATGATGTATAAAGTTTAGAATTTATGGATTCAGCCAGAAATCGTCTCGGAGAAAGTGAGGATCCAAAATGTAATTTCAATCATCTTTCGTATATTCATTTGGTTTGTGTGCTTTGATAGCTGTTACATCCTCATTATGAGGTTTAACATGATTCTGGTTGATATCACATCGATACCTATCCCAAACCACCTTAACATGTTCCAATATATGTTTCCGATAATACTCAATATGTTCTGGCACTGCCTCAAAACGATTCTGCAAAGACACAAAATTTATTATTATTATATATTAAAGAATGAAAGTTAATACAAGATATTAACACTTACCGTTACCAACTTCCAAATATGATATATGTTGGTGGAGCTCAAGTATGACCAATGTAGGAGATGATGTGATATCACAGTCGGATCCTGAACCACGATCTCAATATGTCTAGACCATGTAGTGTCGTTGTCGCAACACACTCTCCCATTTGGTGAGAATTTTATTGTTATTTTCTCACCCACGCTCAACTTCGAGAGGGCCGTGTTTCTATTTTTGCCCCGTCCCTTTCTCTTTGATGTAGAACCTACAAAAAAATTATATAACATTAGTAAATGAATTTTTATGTTTTCAAATATTATAATTTATACCTTCAGGTTAGGAGGATGATGTCGTCATTATCTCAACCTCCGGTAACGTCGGATCTACATGGTCGGGTGTGTCATCTGGCTCATTAGAACCACTCGCCTCGAGGAGATCGGTGCTCCTCTGAAGATCGGATCTCCTTTGGAGATCGTTGAGATGCCCAGACATGCCCCCTTTATGTTTCTACTTTGGTGTCATCTTTGTTAAAAAAAAGATGTTACATAATTTTAACTAATTAAATTCAAATAAAATACAATAAAACCTTAATAGATGTTCGGATAACGTGGGTTTATTGTTGTCACAATTTTCCAACCAGACCTTGATGCCATATCTGGAACGTAGAACACTTGTTTCGCTTGACTTGGTAAGATAAACGGTTCATGATTATGATTTTTCAAAGTGCGGTTCACATCAACACTTATAAAACCATATTTATCTATTTTTATTCTCCGATCTCCCGAATGACATCAAACCATTTGTATTTAAAAAGAATCACTCGTCTTCCACTAAAGTATTTGACTTCTATAATGTCCGTCAACACTCCATAGTAGGACAATGTTTCGGTATCATTGTTACCCAATACAGCAACACCACTATTTTGAGTTGTTAAACCTTCATCGTGTATCTCAATGTTGAATTTGTATCCATTAATTCGACACGACACGAATCTCTTCGCATAACAAGTAGGACCACTTCCTAATATTTCTAGATTCTCATAAATATTTTCTCCAAGTTGAGAAACCTAGTTAGAGATAATTAGATTAGTCTAAGTATAATGTAATACAATAAAATTATATATATATGATTATTGTAACTCACTCTTATCTTAAAATAGGCTACGTAACGTTTATCACGTTCATCAATTGGTATGGAATGATTATCATATTCTCGGTTGAACTCACTGCATATCAATTTAAATGATAATTGGTCAATTCATGCATATAAATGGAAAGATAAATATACAAGTAATATTTTGATAATTTACTTGTAAATAGGTTTTGCCTCCGGAAAGTTCTTTAATATGTATGAATGAGCTCTCTCTCGATCACCTGATTCGTACGTGTAACTAATTCCCTTTGATAACTATTCCAAACATATAAATACAGATAGAGTTGAATCTCGCACTGAACTACACAAAGGATCTTGATCTTCTAAATATCTCGCACATAAACTAATACTTTCATTCACTAGATAACTCTCACTTATTGAACCTTCGAAAAAATTTTAATTCTAAGATAATTCTTCAATGTACCCATATACTGCTCAATAGGATACATTCATCGATAGTGTACGGGTCCTCCAAGAAAAGCCTCGAACGCCAGATGTACAGGCAAATGAACCATTATGTCGAAAAAAGATGGAGAAAATATTTTTTCAAACTTGTATAGCGTTATAACAATATCAAGTTGAAGTTGGTCCAAGTCATGTATATTCAACGACTTACAACATAATAACCGAAAAAACTTCGATAGATTCACAACTGCGTCGTAGACATCTTCCAGAAGTAAGCCACTTGTTGCTAAAGGAAGAAGATATTCTAATATGATATGACAATCGTGACTCTTTAAACCCCGAATCTTCTTTTTATCCAAGTCAACACATTCCCCAATGTTAGAACAAAATCCTTTCGGTATCTTTAATTTTTTCAAAATTTCATATAATTTTTTTTATTAAGAGAAAATGCGTATGGGGTAGCGGGACATTGGAGAACTCCATTGACCTCAACGTGATGTAACGAGTGTTTTATGCCCGTCAATTGTAAATCTTTCCGAGCTTTCAGTCCATCTTTCGTCTTCTCTTTCACATCTATCATTGTTCCGACAATGCTATCGCAAATATTTTTCTCAATATGCACGACATCTAAATTATGTCTCAACAATAGACTTTTCCAATATGGTAGAGTAAAGAATATAGATAATTTGTTCCAATTATCTCCTCGCACATCATGACGGATTTTCGATTTTTTTGAACTTAAAACAACGTCTTTTAAACTCTAAGCTTGCATGTAGCATTCCGTACCTGATAATAGTGAATGGGCCATTTGATATTTTGTATTACCGTCAAAGGCTTCACGTTCTTTCCATAATTTGTGGTTAGGGGGAGGAAACGTTTATGACACATATAACACTCATTCTGATAATTGGTCAATCTCATTGAATCGGTACCAATATTACAACACGGACACGCAAATTTTCTCTTAGTACTCCAACCGGATAGATTTGCATATGCAGGGAAGTCGTTAATAGTTCATAACAATGCAGTATGAATGTTAAAATACTCTAAAGTTGATGCATCAAAAGTTCGAGCACTTGTATGCAATAAGGCCTGCAATTCCTCAATTAACGGTTGTAGAAAAATATCAATCGCATCACCAGGACTCTTAGGACCGGGAATCAATATGGATAACATGAAATTACTTGAGTCCATGCATATCGTCGGTGGTACATTGTAAGGTATTAGAACAACCGGTCAAATGTTATATGATTGTTTTCCATTAATAAATGACTGAAATCCATCACTAGTCAAACAAAGTCTTACGTTTCGGGGCTTTGAAGAGAAATCGGTGTAGTGTTCATCAAATGACTTCCAGGTCATAGAATCTGCGGGATGCCTCAAGAATTCGTCGTCTACTCGACTATCTTTGTGCCATCTCATTAGTATAGCCATTTTTGAAGACATGTATAACCTTTACAGCCTTGATGTCAATGGAAAATAACGTAGCACCTTAGTTGGGATGTGTTTTCCATTCTGTTTTTTCCGAACTACACCACTTGACTTATCAATCTTCCATCTCGAGATGTCACACACCTTACAACGTTGCAGATCATTATCCTGCTTACAGTAAAGCATACAATTATTATTACAGACGTTGAACTTTTCATATGTAAGACCGATATCTGTAATAAATTTTTTACACTCATAAAAAGAATTAAGTAAATGAGAATTTGCTGGTAAAATCTCATTTTTGAGCAAATTTAGCAATAGGTCGAATGATGTATTTGTCCATTGACCAACATTCTTAATATAAAGCAACTTCAATAATGTGGAAACCTTTGAAATTTGAGAACCTTCATACAAAGGCTTCTTTGAATCATCCAACAATTTGTAGAATGTTTTATCATCATCAACCGGATCTTCAGAACTAGAGTGTTGAATGTTAGGATACAAATCATTGAGAATATCTTCCATATACTGGTCATCAACATGATTATCAACAATAGCATCAACTATATTATCTTCTTTTATGATATTCTCGTTAACATCGTATTCGTTATTTGATTCGTCATCAACATCATCAACTGTATTATCTTCTTCTATGATATTCTCGTTAATATCGTCTTCGTTATTTGATTAATCATCAATATCACCAATGCCATCATCAACAATATCAGTTGTGGAGCTCCTTTCACCGTGAAAACACCAAAAATCGTAGTCCAATCTTATACCATGTATAATTAGATGTGTCTTGACACCATTAACACTCTCATAGTTTCGATTTGCACATTTAACGCAAGGACAAACAATATTTTCCCTTCTAGTAGAGTATTGAGCAAAGTTTAGGAATTTCTCAACGCCTTTCATATATTATGGATGATCTCGACGTAGGACCATCAAACTTTTATCCGGAATTTCTATTTTCCAACGTCGATCAGATTTCTTAACACCAAACTAGGTTTATATAAAAAATATTATTAGAAATTAATTAATCCCAATCATTTAAATTGTTTGATATTAAGAATTATTAAAAAAATTAACATCTTTATTTACAAGAGGATTCATAAAAATATCAAACAAAAAAACTAAATTAATAAGACAATTTAACCTACATCTTATATATATATTTCAAATATCACTCAAATAAATATCATCATATCAAATCTATAATAATGAAGGCATGCTAACATATGTAATGTAAATCCATAAATCAATGTAAATCTAGTAGGTAGACAAACATATCTAATGAAGACACAATTAACATCAATGTTCATAGTAAAAATTTATTAGCTGATGAAATAGAAAGAGTAAAACCTGGAATTGGCAAGAATGCAGCAACAAAATCAAGCAGCAAAGATAGACCCAAGTGTTTGTCACTATAACATAGTTAAGCAAGTAATCACAAAGATAGACCAACAAATGTGATTAAGAAGATGAAAGAGCCAACTAACTTACAAATTGTTCTTCTTAATGTGAATAAATAGACAAAACTTATAATAAGACTCTAATTATTTCAGCTGCAAATTACCAAATAGACAACAACATGCAAGACTCTAATTCTTTCATTATGAGACATTAAGTATGCATTCAAATGTAACATTTCATGGTTAACACCGACTGATAATGAATTTAACCCTGACCATATTCAAACCAGATACACCTAAAAAAGTCACCAATGTTTGAATTGTTAGTAGGGTCAAGATCAAGTTCACTTCAGTTGCTTTGGTTTTTTTTGCATGTTTGACATTTCAATTGTAAGATGCATAAGTTTACTTCAGTTTCTTTTTTAAATGGAGTATCTAGCCAAGTTGCTGTCACAATGCATCTTAAAGAATACAGAAAAACACTATTGCAGTTACTCAGAAACCAGTATCCTTTTTATTTCAGCTTGATACTGTGATTGCAAAATCACCTTTTTTTTTAATTCCAAATACTGATGTCTTTTTGCAGGAAATGAATGCCATTTTGGGTGAGAAGCTAACTGTTGAGGATGAAGTAGAGGTTCTAGCTAAAATAATCAAATACCATACATACATGAAACCAGCCATAGCCTAGAGACATTCATAATCTATTCTAAAAGAATAAAAAATGCACAGAATGTCAGTCAAATTGACAGCCAATCTAACCAATCTAGTCAAATTGAAAACCTAAAAGACTTCATTATGCAAGATTTCTAGAAGGATTTTAATTGTTCCCAATACATATTTACACTACGGAGAAATCATTCCTGAAATCAAATTAATTCATAGGCGGCGGAACGAACGGAGAAATCATTAGATAAAGAAATAAATAAACTGTTCAGCTTGAAAAAAAAAAGCAAGAAAGAAAGGACGAACAGGCGGCGGAGCGACGAACAGGCGACGGAAGGACGAACAGGCGACGGAGCGATAGACAGGCGGTAGAGACTGAAGCAAGAGAGAAATAAGGAAGCGGAAGAGAGAAAGGGGATCGGGCTGAAAAAGAAAAATAAAGAAAAAGAATGAAGGAAGAAAGAAAGCGGCCGCGGTAAGGTAAGGTTCATTAAAGAATCTCACCGAAGGCGTAAGATGGGCCCTTAGAAATAAACTTTTCAACGAGGGATAACTTCAACAGTCCTCGGAAATAAAAGTTTTCAGCGAGGGATAACGTTTGCCCTCGGTGACCATGTTAAATATGCGCGAAAGAAAACGAATGCTCTCGGAATTTAAATTTTAATCGAGAGCATCTAACCGCTATCGGTGAGCCTCCTCGGTAATTTGACATTTTTTACTAGTGGAATGATACATTTCTTCTGTCAACATATGTTTGTAATAAATCGCCAACATGGTCAATAAATTTCTGAAGCGACATGGTTTAGATGTTATTCTAAACACTAATTAGAACAAGAAAGACCATCCCTTAAAAAAATCAAGGAAAAAATCACTACTTTACCATTGCATTAGAAGAAAGCGCATTCTTCGTCTCACAAATTGGCAAACAAAAAGGAATGTGTGCTAAAAAATGGTCATCTTTTCTAGAAATGACTTACTCTCAAGAATACAACGATATATTTTACATGGTTCTCCTACAAAAGAAACACACACAAAAATTATGTTAAGCTAACAAAATTAGTATTTCCATGAATCAACAAAATAATATTTTTAATTTATCCAACATTATCGAGGCTCATATAGCTTAGTGGTAGAGTGCAAAATTCATAACCATAAGGTTGTGGTAATGGAGTACTAATAAGGAATGCTAGTAGAAAGACTTTGCACAAACATAAAGGATCAATAAAAGATGGATCAACTGTTTAGCTATATTCTTAGCTGCATATGATGTCTCAAATTATATGCAACATGCAAATACTAGAGAAATACGGTTGAAATTGCCTTATACTTCTGCACAACATGTATATTCTAATTATTGATATCAATTTTTCTAAAAAAAAGAATAATGTTATCAAAATAAGCCAATTTAGACCAAAAATCATTTAAAATTGTTTTTTAATTTCTCCAAAGTACTAAGACTGTATAACCAAAGTTAATCTATTTTTATCTAATAATTGCATTCTCAGTAACGACATTGATTTTTGGCAAATCAATAAGTTACAAATTGACATTATAAGTTAAATTAATAATGCATAATCTAAATTTTCATAAAAGAGCTCCTAATTCAGTTTTTAAATTGATAAAGAAAGGCTCATTACATCTTGGTTCATTATCTATATATTATTGACTAATATAATAGCATCTCATCAAACTTCAAGAGAGGATGCTACTAAAACTTTACTCACTTGATAGAGAATTATAAGAAGGTAAATAAAGTTATATAACTATTATCCACCTTATTCTCAACTTTGTAAATAATCTTTTCATATGGATGAATAATGTGCATCGTGTCTGCATCATCTTCAACTGCCTTTCAATTTGTCTCCATATGAACCTAGTAGAACTAAAAACACAAATTAATATTTTTATTTTCCCAACATACAAATACCAGTGAAAAGAAATACGCTTGAAATCGTCTTAGACTTCTACTCGACATGTATAATCTAACTATTGTTATCAAAATAAGAAAATTTAGACTAGAAATCATTTAAAGTTGTTTTTTAATTTCTCCAAAAATTGAGACAATATCATCCATAGTTCATCTATTTTTTCTAAGAATTGCATTCTCATTCACGACATTGATTTTGGCAAAAAAAATTCGTAGAAAAACTCCTAATTAAGTTTTTAAATTGATAAGAAAAGGTTTATCGCATCTTAGTTCATTATCTATATACTATTGACTAATATAATAATGCATCTCATCAAACTTCCAGAGAAAAGGCTACTAAGACTTTACTCACTTGATAAAGAATTATAAGAAGGTAACCGTATTTACCTTAATCTTAGCTTTGTAAATAATCTTTTCATATTGGATGAATATTATGCATTGTGTCTCCATCATCTGCGGCTGACTTTTGTTCTGCTTCTATGTGAATCTAATAAAAAAGCATTACATCACTTCTTGTACAAGTGCAGAAACGCAAATATACTCAACAGAGGTAGCAAAAGTTTGAAGCTTAATTTTTCTTTACACATGGATGAGAAGACGATACAAGTGATTAGATTGTCTTTGATCAGAACATACATTCTTAAAAAAAGATAAACATAATATCATACAGAATTCTAGAGATGAAAAACAATCATAAACCTAATAGAACTGTTCCATCAATGAAAAGAAATCAAAAACCCTAATTTCTTCAACTTACTCTAGAGGAATGACAATGACAGGATCAGATGCTTCTTCTACACTCCTATTCTCCGGTGTTATGGCTTGTGATGAATCAACGGAAGAGTAGGGTGCTACTGAGATTTCCGTCATTTGCTGCAATAGTCGCAAATCTAGTTGAACTCTACTCTAGAGTTAAAATCTAAAAGGAACTAATCAAAACTCTCACCTCAAACATCTCTGGCTACATAGCTCAAGATCATCGAACTATCTGTCGATGCGTCGAACAACTAATAAACCATAGTCTTTCTTTGGCGTTATGGTTTGTGATGATTCAACGGAATAGTCAGACACTGTTGAGATTTCCACCATTTACTGCAAATAGTTACAACTCTAGTTGAACTCTGCTCCATAGTCAAAATCTGAAAGGAACTAATCAAAACCCTCACTTCAAATCTCTGGCTTCATAGATCAAGATCATCGAACTATCTATCGATGCGTCAAACAGCTGATAAACCTAGCATGCATCCTTATCCTGCATCTTAAGAGAAAGAAAACTACTCAAAATTATAATTTTATAGTGCGATAGAATATGGAGCCTCAAAACCCGCGAGATACTTTTTGGGTTATTTTGATACCCGATCAATATGAAATATGAGAGGTGCGTGTATGCAGAGCGTCAGCCCCCGAAGTTTGGGCTGCCCCAGCTTCGGGTTGAAAAAATGCCCCGTTTGAAAAATGTAAAATTAATTTTGTTCTTAGTGAGATTTGAACCCGTAACTAAAATAAAATTCTTGATATTTAACCTAAACTACTATGCTACAACCAAAATAAAGTTCTTGATTTTTAACCTAAACTACCATGCTACAACAACATCTTTTGTTTAAATATATAATAAGACTTACTGGGTTGGTCATGTCTTATATGCCACCTCCAACAATTATATTAAGCATTATATTATATATGTATAGATTTGAGGGTGAAAGATTATCATTTTAACCATCATATCATTTATAATTGATGTGTTTTATTAATAATTTTGTGTAGGCATATTTTATAACTAATAAAATTTAGAATTTTTGATTTTTTAGAAAAAAAAATTGTTAAAATTGATAATTAATATTAGATTTTTTTTAATAAGCTAAAATTATATTTTTAATATAAAAATAGTATTTATCAATTTTTTTTAGATGTAATATATAGATATATAATCAAAGAGATTAATTTATTTTTAGCTATTTTTTCAATACGAAAAATATTAACCTGTCAAATATAAATTTTTTAAAAATAATACTTTATTTTTATTTAAATATATCACAAATTAAGTTTTAAATAAATTATTATATTTATATAATTTTAAAAAATGGTTCATATATATAATATAATAATATAAAAATAATTAATACAAATAAAATATATATATATATATAATTTTAAAAAATGATTCATAATATCAATCATTCTATTTGTATTAATTAATTTTATATTATTATATATTATATATACGAACCATTTTTTAAAATTATAAATATTGAAACAATTTTGTAGAAAAACACCTATACTAATATAATTAAATTAATTTTTTATTCTTAAAGTTGATTAATTCTTGAATTGTTAATATTTTATTTTTTAAATAAAATTAAAAATATAAAAAAGAATTATAAAATTTATATAATTCACAAATAGTTTGTCTTAAATATAAAATTTAGATAAATAATTAAAATGATAAATTTATTTTTAACTATTTTTTCAGTAAAAAATTTTTTTATTACTCGTCAAATAAAATTGTATACAAATAATCAAAAATAATAATTTATTTTTATTTAAATATATCGCAAATTAAGTTTTAAATATATGGTTATATATATATATAAATATATATATATAATATTTTTTTAAAAAAACTTTATTTATATATATTATATAATAATAATATAAAAATAATTAATATAAATATATATATATATATATTAAAAAAATTATATAAGTATTTTGCTCTCGCTACCTCTTCTTTATTTAGTCTTATCCACTTCCATATTCCTTAAGTGCGTTGATGGAGGAGAAGAACATTTATATTATGTTAATATAATTAAATTAATTTTTTATTCTTAAAATTGATTAATTCTTGAATTATTTATGTTTTTTAGTTAATGATATAAATAAAAAAGAATAAAATTTTTATATTATTTAATAAAATAGTGTAGAATTATATATATATATATATATATATATATATATATATATATATTATTAATGAACATTTATTATTATATTTTAATTAAATTAATTTTTTATTTTTAAAATTAATAATAATAAAATTTTTTTCTTAAAATTTATTAAATTATTAATGTTGATTATATATTTCAGAGAAATAAAATATATATATATATATAAAATCTTATTCGTTTTCTTTTTTAAACCGATCCACGATTTGACCCATACATGTCGTACTTATTTATTCTTACGCTAATGTCCAAATTAACGACTTGTCTCATCCGGCAATTCAATTTTAAGCCTATATATATATATATATATATATATATATACTTTAAAAAAAATATGAATTTAAATAAAAAACTTGCTTGAAAATTAAATTTAATTAGAGAAAAGTCAAAATTTATTAATATTGTTTTATATATTAATTCAAAATTAATTCCAACCAAATGTTGTAAAATGGATTTTTTTTTTTTTTAAAAAGTCTCTATATATTTAAAATGATAAAAAAAAATCAACTATAAAATTTGACATTAGAAAAAAAAAATTAATAAGAATAATAATAATAAAAATAACCATAACCATGTTATCCAATATGTTATCGAGTTTATAGTTTTTCGAGAAAAACGATTAACTCAATCAATTTCACATATATTCGGGAACGAATATAAAAAAAATGTTATAATAATCTTATAAATTATATGCATCGAACGAATACAAACATTACAAATTTATCAATTTCTTGTGACAAGTGAACATTTTAATATAATTTAATTTAAAAAACAATAAGCCATTTAAGAAACTCATTAAAAATATTGCAAAAGGCTTGCAAAAATATTTATATAAGTTTATGGATTATATATTAAGATATAACTTAAAAATATTAGTTATTGTACTTATTTAAATTTGTTAATATGTATCATATTTAAAGATTGTGGTGAAGCATTTTATAAAATTATTTTAAATTTGGGTGAGGTAATGACTAAGATTGTTTATAGTTTGTTTTTAGATTATTTTAGTTTTTTTAAGAATAGATTAAAAAGAAATGATTGTGATGGGTTGAATTCAACCCTCTACCTAATTAATTAGCATTTGAATAAAATATAAAGAGGGTCAAGAAGTCAATATTTGTGAGTAAATCATGAATTGACATTTGATATCTCATTTAAGGAAAGAACAATGACATACAAATTTCTCCAAATTACTTTATTTTATATACATATATATCGTGCTTATCTGTTTATTCTGACTTTGTAACAAAAATAAAAAATAAAAAACTAAAAACAAGAATAATTTTTAATATTGACAAAATAGTGAATGTCGTCTAGTCTGATCAGATCGGATCGATTCACTATTTCCATATACCAACTGATCATCATGTTTATCTAATTTAAAATAATATTATTATCTATATATTAATATTTGGAACGTATAAAAAGCCAAAGATGAAAATATATTATTGTCGGTTAACTTCCATGTCTAAACGAACAAAATCCGATCAAAGATCCTGCGAAAGTCCGTTTCCATAAGGACAAGTTGTCATCCATATATGAACCATATATGGTCATGTTTATCTCCCATCATTTGCTAAGCCTAGAGGCCGATCTAGGCTAGAGTTGAGTAATAAATTTAATTTAATTAAACTTTTTTAAGCTTAAAATGTGAAATAACCTCAAATTTCTATTTTTTTTAAATTTAATCTACCAATTTCAATCATAAATTTCTTAAAATATAATTAATCTCACTATAAGTTCACTCCAAACTTCAAATCTTGAATCCGGTTATGTTCGAACCTACTTCAATAAATAAAAAAATAAATCCATCTCTTTTGCTCTTTGATTGAAATCTTACTCTGCCAATGACTAGCCTAAGGGGTCAACTGCTGAATTTTTGGTGAAGCTAGATAGACTTCAAAGCTAATCCTACTATCTCTAGTAGAAAAAATGTCTTCTGTAACGACTACTAGTAACGGCACTCGAATACTCTTACGAATACTTTTTATCTGTAACGGTTATACTAAACCATTACTGTTATAAGAGCATTAGTAACGGTCTTATATAGCCGTTACTGATAAAAAGTTGCGGTAACAGATATAAAGAATCACCGTTACAGATAATAGCAGTTTAAATTATATTTTTCGAATTACGGGTATCAGTAACGACTTTCGAAAGCCGTTACTGATATTGTATCATTTTACAGTTTTTGGAAAAGATCATCAGTAACGGTTTTAGAAGAAAATAGTTACTAATGTATTATCTGTAACGGTTTTCTCAATAACCGTTACAGATATTAAGTCGTCTTTTCATCTTTCCTTCCACTATCTGTAACAGTTTTATCAATAACCGTTACAGATACGGCTTCATTTAACGTTTTATGGAAAAGGCTATCAGTAACGGTTTCTTCTAAAGTCGTTACTATTGTATTATCTGTAACGGTTTTCTCAATAACCATTACAGATACTAAGCCGTCTTTTCATCTTTTCTTCCACTATTTGTAACAGTTTTTGATAAAACCGTTACAGATAGTGGAAGGAAAGATGAAAATACGGTTGGTTATTTGTAACGGTTTTTCAATAGCCGTTACAGATAGTCTTTAATAAACCCGCGAACAACTTTTTCTTTCTTTTCTTTTCTTCCTCCGCAATTTCTCCTCTTCTTCCCGATCAGTCGTCGCCCGTGTGTTGAAGTCGCCGCCCGTCTGTTGAAGTCGCCGCCTGGTAAGTTTTCTTCCCCTTTTCTTCTATGCACCGTTCCGCCGTTCATCGCGGCTTTATTCCCTGTCAACACCGTCGATCATCGATCCAACAGGTAAGACTTTCTTACCCTCTAATCAATACTGCAATTTACTTTTGATATACATTGATTTCTATAGTGAATGAAGACTCTTTACTTGCTTGTTTGACATATTTGATTTAGATGTTTGTTCCTTTTACAATATCTGTTATGATTCAATCTGAGTCTAGTTTATTTTGCTGCTTTATGATTCATTCTTGAACAAATTTCAATATTGACACATAATCCAATTCTTGAGGAGTCTTTAAAAGTGAAAAACCTGCACACAATCTCCATGTTCACTTTGGTCTTGTTTGTATTTGACTGGCGTGCAAAAAGAGATGTGTTTGTGTTTTTGAAGTTGAAGTTGAAGTAGCTTGTTGGTGTTTGTAGACTTTCGTCAGTAAAGTGAGATGTCGAGTTATATAGTGAAAAGAAATGATTTCATGACAAAATTTAGATGAATTCGAATTTATTGAGATTATTCGGATTTGTTGTTATACAACCAAGGTTATCTGTCTACTGTCTAGGCCTTTTTCATTTCTTCGCTTAATTAAGAAAAGAGTTTCTCTTGCTCCATTGTTTTGACTTCCTTTTTCAATTATCATTTTCAAATAACAGTCATTTTTGTTTTTGCAGAATTCTGAATTTCCCCTTTTGAACTGTTGAATTCATTCTTCACTGTCATTTGAACGGTTGAATTAGATATTCAATCATGATACTTTCTTATATATATGTTGAACTGTTGAATCAGGTTTTCATTATCACTTTTTGCGTTTGAACTGTTGAATCAGGTTGCATTAATTTCAATTCTATCGAGGTTTGAATTTGCCATTGTCTTTGCTGCCGCGGATTGTAGTTTGCACTTTAAGATCCAAGTTAGTTCTTATTTACAATCAATGTTAGATTCTTAGATTGTTAGTAGATTATTGATGTTAGGTTAGTGAATAATTTGTATGTTAGGTTAGATAATATTGAATGCTAAGTTAGATTATTTGATGTTAGATTTAGGTAAATTATTTGAATGTTAGATTATTGGATTGGTAGATTAAGTTAGATTATTTGTATGTTAGATTATTGATGGATTGTTGGTTTATTTGATTAAGTTAGATTATAAGATTATTAGATTAATAAATGATTTGTATGTTAGATTATTGGATTGGTTGATTAAGTTAGATTATTTGTATGTTAGATTATTGATGAATTGTTGGTTTATTTGATGAAGTTAGACTATAGGATTATTGATGTTAGGTTGTTGAATTATTAATTTGTATGTTAGGTTAGATGGAAATCCTAGACAAAACATGGATGACTATACTTCGTATCGATCCTAAATATATTGAGGGGGTTGACAAATTCATAGAATTTGCTGAAAGGTCTACGGGTAGATCATCGATTGTATGTACTTGTGTAAGGTGTGCAAATCGAGTATATGAGAATAAGAGTGTGGTTAGATCCCATCTGATTGTATTCGGAATAAGACAAAATTATGGTTTTTGGTATTTTCACAGTGAAAGGAGAATTGGACGTTAGAATGTAAATGTTGTTACTGAGAATGTGGAGGAAGATGAATCAGATGATGAAATTGAAGACGAACCGATCAATGTACCAACAAATAATGATACTAATATCATGGATGACGAACCTGTTGAAGTTTGTGAGGATCATCTAATGGAAGATATTATTGCTGAGGATCATCTAATGGAAGATATTATTGCTGATTTGTATCCTAATGTCAACAATCATAATGAACATCCAAGTGAAAATGAGCATCTCGTTGATGATGCTAAGACGTTTTACAAATTGTTGGACGATTCGAAACTACCTTTGTATGAAGGTTCTCTCATTTCCAAAGCCTCAACTCTTCTTAATTTTCTTCACATAAAGAATGTAGGTAAGTGGACAAACACGTCATTTGATTTATTATTGAGTTTATTGAAGGAGGAAATGCTGCCAATTCATAATCAACTACTAAATTCGTATTATTAGTGTAAGAAATTCATTAAAGACATAGGTCTATCGTACGAAACAATTGACGCGTATTACTCATTTTCTGATCAGAAGCCACTAAGCTAGAGTAAGAGTTGCCCATAAAAGACATGCGCACAATCAATACGTAGAATGTAAATTTTTTTTAATATAATTTATTTTTAATTTTACTTTAGTTTAAGACGTTTTAAATTATAATTGAATTCTTAAGTTTAAGTTTTTATTTTTTTTTCATTTTTACATTTGAACTTAGTTAATTAAAAATAAAAACTTTTTTTATAATTTAGAGTGTTTTTAACTTATATTGAACTACCTTAGTTAATTAAAAGGAATATTTTTTTTTTTTATAATTTATAAGAATCTTTAACTTGTATATATTTTTTTTAAATTAACTTATTCCTAAATGCACTTAAGCATACATAAAAAAAATTACAATAGAATGAAATCAAGACAAAACACAAGACAAAGTATAAAAAAAATTACAATAGAATGAAATCAAAACAAACACGAGACAAAGTAATTAAAAGAAAACTTCTTAAATATATTTATTGATAATCAAATCTTTTATATGGAAAGTTAGATAATAAAGTAGTTTAATATGAAGTATAAAGTACTTACTTTTACATATTAATTCGCTGACCAAAATCATATTCAAATAAATCTAATTTTTATATTGAATTCTTATATACTTTTTTAATATTAATGTATTTGAATTTATTATAATGGGATGTAAATTCCTTAAAAAATAATTATTTGTTATGTTATTATTTTATTAAAATTTAGAATTATTTTTACTTATATTTTTTGGAAAAATATAAATTTAAAAAATACTTTAAATTTTGAAAAAAATAGTTTGACACATAAATTGAGAAGAAAAAAAAATATTTTTTAAAATATTTTTTAGGCTTTTTTAATTTTTAATTTATTTTGTATTTTAAATTTTAAGAAATATTTATTTATAAAATATAAAAAAATATTTCATAATTTTCAATTAATTTTAAAAAATATATATATTTAAATTTTAAATTTAATAAAACAAAAAATGTTAGATTACACCACACAACTCAAGACACAGCACTAGTGTGCTCATGCTCATGGCCAATTGTGTCTTTCCATAATAATCAAAAAATAATTATTATTATGTATAAATAAAACAAGAAAATAAGCGGAATTGGTAATTAATGATATAAAAATTAATTAATTAATTTAAATTAATAATTATATAATATTTTATTGGCTTCACTAAACTTTAAATCATGTCTCTTACATTATTCACTAATATTACTAATACTTATAACTTTTTTAAATTAATTTAAATCATAAATTAACTTAACCTATTGATAATCATCCTTTAAGTTATTTAACACTCATTCAATCATACCTTTTTTCTTCTATTAACTTTATAAGTCGTTTCCACAATCTATATATCTATATATCGTTCTGATCAAAACTTAAAAGCTTCTTTCCTTATTGACTAAATTAGTATAAGCCCTGTTAGAAGGAAGTAGAGAGGCAGCAGAAGAAGTAGAGAGACAACAAGACAAAATTAGAATAAAGATGAAAATTTTGTTTCAAGTTTTATAACATTGTCTTTAATGCTCATTTATAATGATATTTTCGAGATATAAATTGTATTATATCTTGTTAAAATATAAATTTAAGCAAAGTTAGTAGATAATAATATTAAACCAAAAAAATTTATTTAAATTAAATGCAAAAAAAAAGATTAAATAGGTTTGTTTGACAAGTGTTTATATACAATTTCTGGTTCCTCCTTAATTTATGGTGTCACAGTCTATCCTGTCAAAGATGTGAGAGGAGAACCTATATACATATTTATCAGGTTATTTATATAATTTTGAGTACAGTAATCTATTCATTTGTTAAGACTTCATCTAGTAATGTTTCTTGTCATAGTTATATTTCAGCAATGTTTATAAAACATAAATATCTATATTTATGTTTTTAATCATGTATATTAGAACTTAGAACAATGGAAATTTCTAAAGAATCATTTTAACGCCTAAAAAATATGATCTAAAACGAAACGAGCACAGTTAAGATTTGAGTTAAGACACGAGCACACGATTATTTACTAATGCTATTTCTTATGTGTACATAATTTAATGATTTTGAATTTAATACTTATATAAATTGTTTTCTTTTTAATAATGATAAAATATTTTTAATATTTATATAACTATACTTTAATTCTTTGTTGATGAATATGGTTGTAATATTTTAAATATTATAAATTTAATCTAAAATCACTAAATAAAAAATAAATACACTTATATCAAACTAAGTTCTTTATGAATTAGGTGGGGAGTGATTTTGGTCTAAAAAATATATAAGTAATTAGTTTTAACATTATCTTAATAGTATAATCAATTTTTCAGTAATTTTGAATTCCTTTCAATATTTAAATTTAAAATATTGTTTATTAATATCATTTATTAATAATTAAAAAAATTAAAAATCTTAGTTGTAAGAAAATATATATATCATTTACAATAATTATTTCTTACAAATAATTGTTTTTTTTTTCTTAAAGTTAATTAAACTCTTTGTTAACCTTTGAGACACCTAAAATAAATATGACAAAAGACATATGATGTGTAGACTAAGTAATTGACGAACCAATATTCAAAAATTGATCAAAATACAACCATGTTAGTTAAGTTTTCTATTTGCTGCCATTATAGTTTTCCATTTCGGTTGGGTAATTTTAATTATAAAAATTAATTGTTTATCCCGACTAACTATTTATAAAAAATTAAGAAGATGTAAAATTAAGTTCACAAGAACTTGAAAAATTAAAAAAGAAAAAAAGTTAAGAGTGAACTGAAATTAAATTTATAATAATAAAACAATATAACATCACAATAATCATAATTCATGCAATACCATAAAATAATTCTTGATTAATTAATCAAAATAATTATTAATTAAAATGATTATTATAAACTATATATAAAGTCATTAACCAAAAAGACATTAATGAATATTAAATTATCCAAAATTAAAATATTACTAAATATCTAATATTGTGATTAGTCAATAAGTAAGATTTATATTGTTAATATATATGATGACATCACTTAAATAAGACTCCTTATCTATAAGAAAGAGTGATGATTAAAATCATTTCATTCTCTCTATAAAATAAAAGATTTAACTTACATAAAAAAATGCATTTAATAATTAAGTTTTGTTTAGAGGTGTTTCCATGTAATGATCTAAATTTTAAAACTACATGTAATCAAATAAATTTTAAATAAACAAAAAATACTTGTTAGTTCAAATAAGTGAGATATGAAACTTTTTCTAAACATAAAAATATAGAAACTCCAAATTTGCCTTATTAACTACAGCATCTCACAAATTTGAAAAACTAAGAATGAAAAATATTTTAATAATAAAATAACACTTAAAAAAACATTTAGAAAAGTGTTAATTATTTTAAACTCTCCCAGAAAAATGATAATGATAAACTTAGTTATTATCTGCGGAATTATTAAATATATTATAAATATGACGATATTCTAATCTTTTATTTATTTTTTATTTAATTCATTATTTGCATTTCTGATAGAATCGGTGACACCAATATAGATCAAGACGCATCTCCAAATTTAGTTACGATGACGAGGAATGAAGAATGAAGAATCTTTGTGGAGTAAGCCAGATCTGAAATATCCGGATTGTGAATGTGTTCCACAAAAAGAATGCTTTTAGAAAGATAGTTCTTCATTTCAGAAAAGAAAACTTAATTATAAAATATAGTCCTTTATCTACTAGAAATACAACAAGTAAATTCTAATTTATGTATATAAATATTGGAGCTCCTTCTACAATGGTACTATGTTGCTTTTGCAGTTCATCATCTGATACCTATACTCACGCAGCTTCAAACTTAGTTGCTTCTAGTAATCTTGAGCAGACCATTCAACAAATAATTGATATGGGGGTGACAACTGGGATAAAGAAACTGTCACTCGAGCTCTTCGAGCTGCTTACAACAATCCTGAGCGAGCTGTAGATTACTTATATTCAGTATGCCCTTGAACTTGTTAATTTTAGTTTATTTTGGCATGTGAGATATTGATATATCTATTAACATTGTAGGGAATTCCAGAAACAACAGAAGTTGCAGTCCCTGTGCCTCACTTTCCTACAAGTCAGGTTACCTTGGAAGGGATTGGAATGGGCACAGTTTCTAATGCTTTTTCCATCGGAGCACCCAATTCATCTCCACTGAACTTGTTTCCGCAGGTAGCATTCTCAGTTTCTTCCTTTGTCCTCTCTATATTTTTTCTGTTTATTGCATGGTTAAAATGTAACAGGAAGCAGTTTTCTGACGGTGGCAACGATGGACTTGGTTCTCTTATTTTTCTCAGAAGCAACCAACAGGCTTTGATTAATCTTCATTCATCTCATTTGGAAACTTATATTTATCACGATTACATTGGAAAATCGACAAAGTTAAAACTGAAAGTTATTTTTTTCGTTTGGTATAAGATTTGTTATGCATCATTATTATTTTTGATCAGCCAAATTATAGTGGGATTTTTATTGCTTCTTTTGGTATATAAATCATTTTCTAAATCATGATTCAAGTAATAGTGATTTGTTTGTCTCATTTGATATAAAGATTTTTTTCTTGCTCAGGATAAGATTATGATCAAATTATATTTTAGATCATTTTGATTTTTGGATGCATAACCCAAAATAGAAATTGTACTGGTAATTGGTAGCCTTGGTCAAAGCTTGGAGTACCCAGATTGACTACTTTCAGTCATCTAATGAGACTTTAAAAACTTATAAAAATGAAAATCATTTAAGCAGGGTCCCTGCTGTGATGCTGGCACAATTTATTTTTAATGGGTTCTTTGTGAATTTGGCTTTCAGTTCCAAGCATTACGCACTATGGTTCAATCAAATCCACAAATTTTACAGGTGTTTTTGATAATCTGTTTTGCAAAAATGCTTATTTGGATGGGTTTTAGGGTTACTAGATCATATCTTCTTTCTGTTTGCAGCCCATGCTTCAGGAGCTTGGGAAGCAAAATCCACAACTGTTAAGGCTTATACAAGAGCATCACACAGAGTTTCTTCAACTGCTTAATGAGCCTAGTGACGTTTCTGAAGGGTCAGTATATTATGACTAACACTGTAATTGAATTTGATATGTGCATTCCTTTTTGTAGCTTACTGCAAATGATCAATAGGGGAGAGATCTCATAGTTTTTTATGTATCCAAAGATCAGTGAACTCAAAAACTTTATGTGTCTGGATTTGGATATAAATCCGGATCCAGATGAGAAATATCCAATAATTTTTTAACTAAGATCTATTTCAAACGATGACACCTTTTGGAGAATCCTATTTGGAATCTTTTATGGTTATTACTATTTGGCTGTTAACTATTTGTTAGAGCAAACGGAAGACTACGAGAATTGAATGGTAAATCATTTTCCTGAATTCTCTAGTCTCACATGTTTCCTCACCAATTTTTAAATAAACTAATTAAGGTATATGCTAAAGGCAAAAATGGGCTCATTTTTTTTGACCTTATGACTGCTTGAAGTCTTGAACAACTGCTTTGTAAATATGTTGCCATATTCGAAGTAAATTTCTGCACCTATTTGTTCTATGATGGGTACAGACAAGATATAATTTCATTGTATGACAAATCTTGAGATATTGTATATCTTAATAACTGTTTTTACAACTTTAACAATAAATGGATCAGGATTATTTGAGATATTTGAATGTTTTAAAGTGATTTGCATCTAAGCATTCAAATTGTCTCACGTCTACACTTACATATCTAAACATTCAAGTTTTAGGTTTAAATTTGTTAAACTTGCATGCCATTTATTTGAAATCTAAGTTTTTAAATTATCTCAAGGTTAATAGTTTCACTTGCAGTAAATGTACAAACTAATCTTGAAAATGTTTCATGATTCTGGAACTAACCTTCATAATTCAGTTAACTGAAACATGAATGCATCATGCATACACAACATACATTTTAAGAGAATCAGATTATAATTATTTGAATTTGGGGTTATATTTGAATTATAAATTTAAATCTTGTTTGATTAAAAAATTGATTATTTAAAATGAATGATTAAATATTTATTTAATATTTGATAAAATAAATAAAATACAATAGATTTATAGAAAATCTTCACTGAGACTATTTAAAAAGAAATATATAGATAATATGATAAGAAATTAAATTTAAATTTAAATCATCACCACATTTATTGGTAAAATTTGGAATGAAAACTTTATCAATAATAACCAAAACAGCTGGTTAATTTTAATTTTTTAAGCCATTTTTTGAAATTATCCACTGAAGTGGACAAACATCTTTTTCTTGTAACTTGTGTTATTTGTAAGTTGAACACACTTTGAGCATTAATTTTGTTAATATTTTGAATTAAAAAGTTTGATTTAAATAAACTTTTAAATTTTTTAAATTTTTATATTTATAAAGATAAAAATTTACAAATTTATAAATGATTATTATAAGATTTGGTAAATAAAGTGAATTTACATTTATAAATTTTAAAAAATATATAATAATTTAGGTTATTGATTTTGTAAATATGATTAGTTTATTTATTATTTTTTTAATTAAATTATACTTAATTATATATATAATAATAATATATAACTAATATTTATTAATTATTTTATTTTTTCTTTAAAGTATACACAGTTTCATGTTCACAAATAATTATTGAAGTGATCACTGAAAAATAAAATACAAAAATTATTAATATAAATAAATCATAATGGCATACAAAAATTATTAATATAAATAAATCATAATGGCATAAAGGTACGTATATGAATATTTGAGGATCTCAAAATAGGGTATCTCAAAAATAACTCACCTAAATTAGAATTTATAAAAATAATTTTTTTCAAATAATTCTGACCATTCTACTTTTATTTTTTTTTCTTTCTCTTTTTCCCTCATTTTCTCATTTCTTCTTTCTCTCTTCTCCTCCGGCCGACCGTTGCTTACCCTTCCCTGCTTCCTTCCCCTCGCTTTCCCAGTTTCCTCACCGAATTCCTTACTCTTGATGATCTCCAAGCAACGCCGAAAGACGCTTCCCCGCAAGCTCCGGCTCCAGCAGCTCGCCAGACCACGAGACCACGCATGCAACTGTAGCAGCTGATACAAAAGATGAGTTACACAAGTCAGATGGAGGACCATGGTGTCGAACAGGTCGCTTCACTAGAAGGCAATGCAACAGTCGAGGTAAAACTTAGTTTGCGTCAACATAATTTAAAACAAAGTAGTTGTAGTACTTATTCATGTATGTCATATAAGTGACCTCGATTCCAAGCAACTGTTTTATTTTTTTTACATTGTGTCGCAATGTATAACAAAATAATTGCCTAGAATTGAACCCTAGTCACTTGTATGAAAGGCGGTAATAAGTATCATTATAATACAACTATTTTTTATAAATTGCGTGGACGCAAATTATACATTGTGTGGACGCAAATTATACATTGTGTGGTCAATTTGTGTATGTGGTGAGGAAGAGAATCAAATTGAGCCCTGAAAACGCTCTTCATTTTTTTCAAGAACATTCTGTCACACATAGGTCAGTTACGAACTTGCGATTGATAACTATTATAATGAGTTCTATTGAATCTCTAAATAGGTTATTGTTGAATTATTGTATTGTGTTGCAGCTGCTATGATGTATGCGGTTTATGAGGAAAATAAAGACGGAGATGGCTTTCTTTACACCTTTGGGTTGTTTTAAAACTAAAAGGAAGAAGAGATGAATTGTGAATATATCTTTACTCATTTGAAATGTTTTTTTCGGTCTATTTTAATTTCCTTCATGTGAAGATGGAATTTGTTGATATGATATAGAGTTGAGTATTTATGAAACCTCTTCAATCTTGTTTTCTAACCAGTTTGTGGTGTGATTAAAATTAATTTAGAAATGATATTCTTGATTAATGATTCTTTTACTTTCCCCTTTCATATCAATTACAAATGAAGGTTTGTTTGATGTTGGTTAATTAGATTAAATCTAGATAAAAAATTCTCCCAATAACTTGAATTTAGTAGGAAAAAAGAATTTGAACATAAACTTTATTATTAATAAGAGAAACAATATGTTTTCTCCTACAATACAAATGAACCAAAAAGGGAAGAAGTTATAGATATAATAGATAAACAATTATAAACAAATGGTTTATCTATGACTCTTCCATCTTCACTGAAAATTCTCGATAAAATATCGTCAGTCAAATAGATCTTTAAATCCACTACAAGTAAGAAAAAAGGAATATATTATTAGGAATGAAACTAAAAATCATGAAAAGATTACAACAATCATATCACATATCTACATTCAAAAATTGTTTGGTTATCAGTTTTGGAGTAGACATTATCAAAGAAAACGAATATATTATCAAAGAATAAGACATCCAGAGGGAACATCCAATGTTGTTTGGCATTAGATTAAGAACCTTTTATAAACATATTCACTTTATAATCCCAAAATAGAAGTGCCAAATGTTATTCTCCCATCCCAAACATTTGGGTGAAGGAATTTCTTCCAAAAAGAGAAAAAGAAGTTGAATGGAGAATTAACACCTTGCGGCGCAAACAACACTTACGCAAACTGTGCACTTTGCGTCGACGCAAAGTACAATTTGCCAATGTAATATACATATTCAGTTACATTCAGAATGGACACAATTAATTTGCGTCCCACGAAGAATGCAATTTGCGTGGGGACGTAATATACAGAAAGATTCTCACACATTCAGTCAGAATAATAACCATTCAAACCATTTAGAAAAATATTCACCTAAAACCCTAAAACTTATCATACTCAGCATGCAAGTAGGGAAAAATAAAAACTCACCTAAATATGCAAGCGGTGAATGGTGAATGTTGATGCAAGGAAGCGTCCAGCGTTGCTTGGCGATCGTCGGGGAATGATGGAGGTTAGTAGCGGGGGAGAGAAGCGGGGAAGCGTCCGGTGATGCTGCTGGAGTCGGGGCTCGCGGGGAGGGATGGGAAGCGCAATGGTCGCCCGGAGGAGAGGAGGGAAATGAGAGAAGAAAAAACGTGGAGGAAAAGAAAAACAAACATAAATAAAATATATATATTAAAGGTAAAATGGTCAATTTTTTTGAAAAAAGGTTAGTTTTATCAATTGTTTTTGGGCTAAGTTATTTTTAAAATAAGACCTATTTTCAGTGTCATTTTATCAAATTTCCCTATTTGAGAGGTTCTATACGGTGATGAGTGGATAATTTCGGATCGACTTTCTAGTTTTGTCCAATATTAAGTTTTTTTTTAAATAAAAAAAATTATCAATAATTTAACTTTAAGTTTTCCTTTGTTTAATTTAAAAATTGAATTTAAATTTTATTATTAAGATAGAAATAAAAAAGGTTAAACGCTAGTTCTTCTTTCAAGTCAGTGTGAACTTATTTGAGCTAACATAGACATGGAAATATATATTATTTTTTTTATAATTTGTAAGGATCTTTAACCTTAAATTGAAACACTTTTTACAAATATATAAAATATTTTTAAATACACTTTAAAAAACATAACAAACATTATAAACAGGATGAAATCAAAATAAAAAATAATTATAAGAAAACTATTGTTTTAAATATATATTAATAATCAAATCCTTTATATGACAAGATAACAAAGTAACTTAATAAGAAATATAGAATATCTAATTTTACAGATTAATTGCTGACCAAAATATTTTTCAAATAAATTTAATTTTTAATTTTTATGTTAAATTCTTATATATATTTTTAATATCAATGTATTTGAATAATTGATTATAATGATGTAAATTCTATAAAAACTAATTAGTTATTATCTTATTATTTTATAAAAAAAATAAAAATAGATTTTTACTTATATTTTTTTATCGGAAAATATGAATGTTGAAAATACTCTAAAACTTGTAATATGAGTATTGAATATAGTTAATAAGAAAAAAATTAATAAAATTCAAATTTAACAAAACTGAAATATAGTTAGAATTGTGTTTTATGGCACCACCCCGCAAGATGGTCAGGTTCACTCGTGTATTTCGTGTATTGAATATGACTTTGTTTCTTTTTTACATGTCATTTGTCCTTTTAATGTATATATTTTAAAAATAATAATAATAATTAGTTTGTTTTGAAAAACAATAAAATTTGTAATTAATGATATTAATAATAAATTAAATTAATAATTTTAATTGTATTTTTGATTTAATTAACTTTAAACAATGTAAATTAAATCGCAATTTATATATGCATCACAACTGCACACTCCCGCTTACATCACTCCTCACACTAGGATATTACTAATACTTGTAATGTATTAAATTAATTTAAATCATAACTTAACTCTTTCAGACATTTATTCAATCATCCTTAACTTATCCGACACACAATCATACCTTTTTAGCTGTTATCAAAACCCAAAAGCTTAGAATTAGGGAAAGGATTGAGCTAAGAGACACCAATACATATGGATGAAAACTTAGTGCAAGAGTAGAAATATTTTAAAATTAAAATTTTGTTTAGTTTTACTATAAGATAGTTTTCAAATATAAATTTTAATGTATCCAATTAAAATATATGTTTAAACAAAGTTAAAAATAATACTAAACCAAAACAGATTTAAATTAAATGCAAAAAGGGATTAAATAAGTTTGTGCCCAAAGTGAATTATACACAACTTTTGGTGCATTCTTAGTTTCACCTATAAAAACAGTCTTCACCCTATTTCTGAATACTCTATTTATGCTATATATATGTCACATGTTTTATATTATTTTAAGTGAAGTGGTCTATTCATTTGTTAAAACTTGTCAATGTTGTATATAAAAATGTCAGATGATTAATTGAGTTTGTAATATGTCATACTTATATTTCAGCAATGTTTAGGGAACATAAACATCTATATTTAGGTTTTTAATAATGTATATTAGAACTTAGAATATTCTTTCTAATATTTAGAAATTAGAATGCATTATACTTTCCCTTCCTTGTGCTTCCCCAGTTATTTCTTGATAGTCTACTTATGTTATATAACTATATTGTAAGTCTTTACTATATTGATAAATATGGTTTGTAATATATTAAATATTATAATTCTAGAGTGTAAAAAAAATCATTTTAATGTTTTAGAAAATAATAAAATGGGTACCCCTTGGGATACATAACCCTTATTTTTTTCATTTAAAATTAATATTTGAAAAAATAAACGGCCAGTCACAACAGGGAAATATTATGTGCCGTGCTTACACATATTTTTCAGAAACTAGACACGGATTTGAAGCATGTTTACTTAAGTTATTTAATAATTAAAATAATAATTATATAATTGTCTTATACAAAAACAATAAATTAATAAAACAATAAAACAATAAATAAAACATTGTTTTCACTAAAAAATGACATTAAACTATTAAAAATTTGACTGAAATACAACACAAACTAATGTTAGTTAAAGTTTTTTATTTGCTGTAATTAAACTTTAGTTTAACACAAACTAATGTTAGTTAAGTTTTTTCATTTGTTTTTATTCGAATTGGTTGGTTTTAATTATAAAAATATATTGTTAATTAATTGATTATGTATAACAAAATTAATAAACAATAAAATTAATTCAATTTAAGTTCATTAAGTAGGTTGAAAAAGTAATTAAAGAAGAAAGACAAATCATTTTTATAATTAAGTTAAGATTGAACTGAAATAAAATTTATAATAATAAGACATTTTTGAAATATAACATCACAATAATCATAAATCATGCAATGCCATTAAATAATTCTTGATTAAATAATCAAAAGAATTATTAATTAAAATTATTATTATAAATTATAAAGTCATTAACTAAAAAGACATTAACAGATATCAAATTATCCAAAATTAAATATTAAATATCTAATCTTGTCATTAGTCAATAAGAAATAGTAAGATTTACATTGTTAAATATATATGATGACGTCACTTATAGATAAAGACCCCATATTTATAAGATAGAGTGATGATTAAAATAATTTCAATTCCCTCTATAAAATAAAATAAAATAAAATAAAATAAAATAGGGGATTGAATCTACATCATAAAAATGCATTTAATAATTAAGTTTTGCTAAAGGTGTTTCATAAAGTTGTTTCCTAGTAATTATCTAAAATTTAAGATTACATGTAGTCAAATTAATTGAAAATAAACAAAATAATGTTGGTTAGTTCTATAAAGTGAGATATAAAACTTTTTCCAAACAAAAGAAAAAAGAAGACTTAAAATTTGTCATTTTTATGCAATATCTAAAAAATATAAAAACACATAATTAAAAATATTTTAATGGAAAAATAATAGTTGATAAAACGTTAGCCCTTTTCAAAATTGTACTAAAAGACTTTTTAAATATAATTTTTTGTTTTATTACGGGAAGCCTCAGCAATTACATAGTAATTGGCTGAGTTATTTTATGTAATTTTAAAAGGGAATTTATTTATGAAGAAACCAATATTGGTAAAGATGCATACACGACTGAATCAATAACAATCAAATTAAATAAGATTTAATTTTGAGAGAAATTCCAAAATAAAAATTTATTCTTATTACATACTCATTTTTTGAATTGGACTTGTCAAAAGAAAATTTCAAGAAGTTAGGAATATTGATATAAAAAGATTAAAATTTTATTCATAGAGATATTGTATAACTAACTCATCGATTTTGTGTTTGGACGCTTAAAAATCAAAAAAACATAATATTGGCGGTTGATTATGATCTGGTAGAATTTCATACTTCAATAATCTCAACAACAAATTAAATGATGTGTTTTTCCACTAGCCTACATTCTTGATCATGTGAAAAAGTTTAAGTAAATAGGAGACTTTGGAATTCGAGAACTTTCATACAAAGGTAGTTTCGAATCATCCAACAATTTGTAAAATGACTTAGCATCATCAACGAGATGTTCATTGTCATTGTTCACATTATGGTACAAATCAACAATAATATCTTTCATTAGGTGATCATTACAAACGTCAATATGTTCGTCGATGGTATTACTCTCGTTATTCTATTATACATTCATCGGTTCGTTTACAAGTTAATCATCTAATTCATCATCCCCACCATCACTAACAACATTCACACTCTCACGTTCAATTCTCCTTTCCCTATGAAAATACCAAAAACCATAATTTTGTCTTACGTCAAATACAATTAGATGAGTTCTAACAATACTCATATTCTCATACACTCAATTTGCACACTTTACACAAGGACATGCAATAGAATATCTGCCCATAGATCTTTCTGTAAAGTCTATGAAATTGTCAACCCCATCGATATATTTTGGATCAATCTGACGTATAGTCATCCATGTTTTGTGAGGAATTTATATTGGGACTCGACAAAATATTACTATGTCAAATAAAGTATATCCTTTCAAAATCATTCATATACCTAGGCCAATAATCTAATATAGAATCCAAAAATTTACAATCAATATATTTATTTAACCTACAATCCAATAATCTAACATATCTAATTAACATAAAATCCAATAACCTAACATCATCTAACATACAAATAATTTAACAAGCCTAACATACAATCCAATAATCTATCATTATCTAATATATAAATAATAACAAACTAATATATCTAACATATCTAACATGCATATAATCTAACATAATCTAGCCTATCTAAAATTACAAATAATCAAACCTAATCTAACATACAAATAATCGAATTTAATCTAACATATCTAACCTATCTAACATAAAAATAATCAAACATAATCTAACATATATATTTAACCTAACGGTCGGAGTAAGGAAACAAGAAAAGAGAAGATAGACTAACCTGACGACGAACGATCGGAACAAAGAACGGCAGCGACAATAGGAGCGCAAGAAGGGCGATAGTAGTAGCACAGGAACGACGAACAGCGAAGGGAAGAAAAAAGAAAGAAGAAAAAAGAATAAAGAAGAATAAAAAAGGCTATCGAGTAAATTAAAAGGGTATCAGTAACGACTATGTCGTGAGTCGTTACATATGCTCATTTAATGAGTACTAGTAACGGTATTGACATTTAATCGTTACAAATACTCCTTGAGTATCAATAACGATATTGACAAAGAGCCGTTATAAATACCCTTAGTTTGGAAAATGAAACGACAGACAGCGTATCTTTAACAGTTTTCCAAAAAACCGTTACTAGTAGTATACAAGTTTCTGTAACAATATTTCAAAGAGCCTTTATAAATACCTTTAATTCGGAAATGAAACGAAAGACATTGTATTTGTAACGGTTCTTTGGAATATCGTTATAGATACTTTTATACTATTTGTAACGACATTCCTTATACTCGTTACTATACCCTTGTTTTGAAAATTACAGTAGAAACTCTATAAAAGCGTTATTAATTAATTAAAAAAGTTATTAATTAATCAATAAATTATTAATTATTAATTAATATTCTATTAATTTATAGTAAAATACTTACAATAGAGCCCCTTCGCGAAATGAAGCTATTAAAGCGACAATCACATTGAACAATTTCTTGTTGAGTTATGAGAAAACAACACCAGAAGTTCTTACAATACTAAGGAAAATTAGAGACGACATTCAAGTGGAAATTGATTTCAACAAAAAAAAAACAAAAGACAATTGAGTCATTGTTCAAGAAACTTTCATAAATCATTCATGTAATAAGCTATTCATAAGGAATTATTAATTTATATTATATATGGGGTTTAAAGAGTTATAAAAAAATGTATTATCTTATAATTTTAGCGAATTATTAATTTAGCACCCTATCCCCGAGTCGGAACCAGCCAAAAATATTGTCTTAAAGAGTTTATTAAATAATCGAATATTAATTTATCGAGTTTCTATTATAATAAGAAAATCATGGTATTAGTTAGGGATGTCAATGAGTACCCGTTTGCCCGATACCCGACTATATTAATATGAAAGTAAAATATTTTTTTATTAAAACTTAATGTGACTTTTTAAATACCTATTCATTACAAATGTCATTATAAATACATTATTTAATTTGCTCTTATCAACACTTCACTTCAACTTTAAATTTTTTATATTTCTAAAAAACTATTTCTCTACATTAATCTTTTGTTTCAACTTTCTCACTCATCATCTTCCTAATTAATCTTTAATTTTTTTTTTCAAGCTTTAATTTAACATACTTCCAACTTTAAAAAGGCTGTTCATAGTTTTTGTAAAAACTCATACAAAATTTAAATTATTTTATTCTATTTTTATTCATTATATCAAATCATTAACCAAAATATTAAAATATTTTTTATTTTAAATTATTATTTTTTATTTTATTTATATATTTCAATACATTTTAAGTATTTTTACTAAAAATAATTACCACTCCTCAAAATCATCCTTAATCTCATTATTTTTTTTAATTTGTGAATTTTTAGTAGTTAACAATATTAGTGGATATTTGTCCAATTATAGATGGTCAATGGACATGGAGGTTATACTAGTTTCTACTTATTAATATATATATATATATATATAATTAAAATATTTAGATTTACAATACAAACTAAATCAAGTCAAACAAACCAGTCTAAATTCTCCGATGAATAAAATATAAAGAGAGTAAAAAAGATTTGTGATGAAATCATGAATTGAAATTTGGTGTCTGCATTAATCTGAATACATATTACTCCATGTCTAATTCAGTGAGCTTATCTGATTCTTAATTTGCAGCCAAATGTACAAAAGTTAAATAAAAAGCAATAAGAATTTTGAACAAATGCCAAAATAATGAACCTCATCTTATGATGTCACTGTGCATCAATTGATATCATGTTTATCTAACTAATTTTAAATAATAATATTATATATTTTTTTTTTTGGAACAAATAAGAAATGAAATATGTAACGTGTGAAAACCGAATAAAACCTCAAGATTAGTTTCCATAAGGACAAATTGTAATTCATTTCTAAACCGTTGTCATGTTTATATGATATGCTTAATTAGTTGAATGTTGTTACTTAGTTGTATACAATATTATATCACAATTTACTTTTTTAAGTTTTATTTATTTATTAACCTATATATTATTCTGGTTGAAAAGGCTGATCAAGTTGCACATTGAGGTACTAATTATTTAAATCACATTACAAATATTGTATCATTCATTTAAGCCAAATAAGATAAATAACTTATTTTTGTATCAAATAAAAAAAATCATTAATTTCTATTATTTTGAAATAACCCCATATCTAACTAACAAAAAGCATTTATTAAATATATTATTCTTTTTAATAAATAATGTGTTGTAATCGTAAATACTCCATAATTACATGTCCATAATATTATTTTGTTAACACGAGAGTCTGCAAAGACCTAATTACACAATATTATTTGCTATTCCTACCTTAAGGGGAAAAAAATCACTTTTGTTGGACCCACAAGTCCCTTTTGCTCATTAATTGAAATCTTATTGTCATTGACTTGCCGTCAACGGCTGAATTATTGGTCAGATGCTCTATTCTTTGGGCAATGTACTACACGGTATGTCTCAATGGTTTGTCTCATTTTTCAATAAACTTTAAATTTTTCTCTCTTTTTATAAAAAAAACTTATTATATATATATATATATATATATATATATATAATTTTAAAGTGTTTTTGAAAAATGACATTTAATGAAACATACCATAAGATAGCAGATTCAACCCCTATTCAACTCAGGATAATAAAGGTTACCTACCGGTTTATTGAATTCAAGTCCTGAATTCAATTTTTCGAACCAAATTAAAAATATATGAATGTTAATTGATATCTACAGTAATCATTGTCATCCCTACAAATAAAAAATAAAAATAACTAGTTTGATTTGAGTTTTTTTAATTTTATATCATTCTAACTATATCACTAATTTTATTCCAATTTATTGGCTTAGTTTTTTTCTTAAATATAACTATAATTAAACATAATTTCATTCGCTCTTTAATTAATCACATCATTTATATTCACCTATAAACATTTTTATAAGTAACCTCAACCCAACAAACTCTTACTTTATTTATTAAATTTTAAATAAATAAAAAATTAATAATTAAACCAATTAAAAATCCAAACAATATTTAGTAAAAATAATAAAAAAAGAATAGAATTTGTTTATATATTAATGAGGGGTGATATAACGAGGGAATTTGGAGAGATGATACCATATAGTCGATGTCTCTATCTCACTCATAAAATAACACATATAAACAAAAGTGAAAAATTATCTTTCTCATTTGTTGATTTTTTCTTTCTGCAGGTGACGCTGTCTTAATGGATACAGACACTGCATGTATAGCATGGAATTAACCGTTGTAAGAGAGAATGACGTGTCACCACATCACTGACTGAGAAAAATATAAAAGATGAGAAGAGAGAAAAGAGAAATAAAATTTATTATTTTTTCAACAAATCAGCTCAAATTCCTTCTCTCAATCCTCTCTAAATTTTAATAGAGTTAATTATATTATTTAAATTATAAACTAAAATAATCCAAAAAAAACTCTCTAATATCTTCCACTTCAAACAATTATGTCCAAAATAAATGTAATTTATTACATATTTGGGTTGCAATTGACTATTGACCGTTCATCTTTTTATTTTATTTTATGAAAAGAAACTCACTGTCCCTAAATTAACAAAATTGTTTATGAAAAAACCTACTTTTATAAATTCTCTTCTCAGTTCTTAGTAATAATTCAGTCCTCATTTCTCTCTGTCTCTCTCCCTCAAAGTAAAAAAAGATGCCGGCCGTCGGCGTTGCTACCGGTCCCGGCAACGGGAAAGAATACCCAGGAAATCTGACCATCTTTGTCACCATCACTTGTATAGTGGCTTCCATGGGCGGTCTCATATTCGGTTACGATATTGGAATTTCAGGTATTATACTTAGCTAACGAATTAAATGATCAATCTTTTTTACTGGGTTTTTGTTGATTCTAATTTGTATCAATTATATATATAGGTGGAGTTACTTCTATGAATCCATTCTTGGAGAAGTTTTTCCCGTCGGTTTACAGGAAACAGAATGAAGACAAGTCTGTGAACCAGTATTGCAAGTTTAACAGCGAGACTTTGACTTTGTTCACGTCTTCTTTGTATTTAGCGGCACTTATCTCGTCACTTGTGGCATCTACGGTTACGAGGAAGTTGGGTCGGAAGTTATCTATGTTGGCTGGAGGTGTTCTGTTTTTGATCGGAGCTTTCATAAATGGATTTGCTCAGGCTGTTTGGATGCTTATTTTCGGTCGTATTCTTCTAGGTTTTGGTATCGGATTTGCTAATCAGGTATTTCTTGTAATAATAATAATAATAATAATAAAGTTGTTTTTATTGGGTTTAGACTAATATAAACTAATTCATATTATTTAAATATCAATAAAATAAATACTTTTGGTTTAAAAATAAACTCATTTTATATTATTTGTTAATGGTTGCCTAAAATAGGAGATGAAACATAGTTTTATAAAACATATAAATTTATTTACTAACCCACTAACTTACTCTTTTTTTTATATAAATTTTGAGGGTTTTTATAAACATATTTGAAACAAAGTCATGTATAATAATAAAAAAAAATTAAAAATTTTGTATTTTGATTAATAAATTATAAGTTGATTGAAGAAAATGAGAGTGGAATGAATTTTGGATTATGTTAAAAATATGTTTTTTAAATCAACAAAGACCTGCAATAATTAAATATTTTTTATTTTATTTTCAAAAATTTATTTGAATATTAATAATTTTTAGTCTTTTCTTCATACCTCAAAGATAATTTAGAATTTCTCTCATTACTAACTTTAATTAGTACAAATAATCCTTTTTTTGTATTTGTACAATTGTTTGTTAATCTAATTTAATTTGACAATTTTTATTTAGTTTACATGGATTCTTTTCAAAAAAAAACACAATTGACTATAAAATTGTACATTCATATGTTTCTTGGTTTCATGAATATTTACTCTTTTTTTGGTATGAAAAATGTATATGTAGTCGGTACCATTGTATCTTTCGGAGATGGCACCATATAGATACCGAGGAGCACTCAACATAGGATTTCAGCTCTCCATCACAATCGGTATTCTCGTTGCCAACATCCTCAACTACTTCTTTGCGAAAATGAAGAACGGCGAAGGCTGGCGTTATAGTCTCGGCGGTGCCATGGTACCCGCCATCATTATCACGATCGGATCTCTCCTCCTTACCGAAACTCCCAACTCAATGATCGAGCGTGGCAAGCACGACGAGGCCAGGGACAAGTTACGTCGAATAAGAGGTGTCGATGACGTGGATGAGGAACTGAGGGATCTGGTGGCTGCTAGCGAGCAGTCGAGACAAGTGGAGCATCCGTGGAGGAATTTGTTGCAACGCAAGTATAGACCTCAATTGACAATGGCCATTCTCATCCCTTTTTTCCAACAACTAACAGGAATTAATGTCATCATGTTCTATGCCCCGGTTCTTTTCAAGACTATCGGGTTTGGGAGTGAAGCCTCCCTCATGTCGGCAGTCATTACTGGCGTGGTGAATGTCGGGGCTACCTTGGTTTCGATTTACGGTGTTGATAAGTGGGGTAGAAGATCTTTGTTCCTAGAAGGTGGCATTCAAATGTTGATTTGTCAAGTAAGTAAATTTTGCACTTAAAGTTTATTAGAGTTGCTTAATTTTACCACCAAACTTACTATTTTTGAGTTTATTTCGCCTTAGATTGTAATTGCGGCATGTATTGGTGCCAAATTTGGGGTGAATGGGACTCCGGGAGAACTACCCAAGTGGTATGCCATAGTTGTGGTTCTCTTTATTTGTCTTTATGTCTCGGCTTTTGCTTGGTCATGGGGTCCATTGGGATGGTTGGTGCCGAGTGAGATCTTTCCGTTGGAGATTCGATCAGCTGCCCAAAGTATTAATGTGTCGGTTAACATGATTTTCACATTCGCGGTTGCTCAAGTCTTTCTAAACATGTTGTGTCACCTCAAGTTCGGGTTGTTCATCTTCTTTGCATTTTGGGTTGTAGTCATGACCATTTTTATCTACTTCTTCTTACCCGAAACCAAGAACATTCCGATTGAGGAAATGGTGGTTGTGTGGAAGGAACATTGGTTTTGGTCGAGATTCATCTCCGAAGTCGATTACGCTAATGGAAGAGCTGTCGAGATGGGCGACAAGGCTGCTAGTTTCGTTAAATATGTTTAAGTCACGATAAACATTATCATTATTGTTATAGTTTGTCATTATAATTACTTACCATAAGAAGTTTCTAGGATTATGATTTCCATCCTTAATGTTTTCTTGGGTAGTTGTTATGATTTGTTTTCTTATCTACAACTTAATTATATATGCTTAATCCAAAATAATTATTGATCTTCATTAAGGAGGCTATTAAAGTTGATTCTAAAGCTCTTTCACGGATTATAAACAATTTGATAGAATGAGCAAGGAATTCTTGTTTGAAACTTCTATAGAAACTACATTTATGGTTTGTCAATTTGTCATTGTTTTGTGGCATAATCTTCACATTATTAATTATATGTAATAATAATAATGTATAGGCATATATTAATTATATTGTACATTAAATGCCATCATAGGTTTAAGTTCAAATAAAATAGTAAATTAATTAAAATGTAAATGTTCAAGCTTAATTAGACATATTTTATGTATGTATTATGTGTTAGGCTAATAAGATTTAAACTTATCTATATATATCTAATAACGCTTAATTTAAAATGTTTGAGGTGTAGAACACGCTTTCTCCACAATTATCCACGAAATAAGGTAATTTCTCTCTCCTAATAATTATTTATCCTAATTATTTTCTCTCTCTATATATAAATTTCTTTTCAAATATATATATATATATATATATATATATATATATATATATATATATATATATATACATCCCTTAATTTAATTATTAAGTATTTTTTAATCTCTCGTCCCATATAAATATTTATTTATTTTTGGCAATAATAATATAAAATATATTTTTATAAATAATTTTATATTAAAATATATAATATTACATAACATATTTATTTTTATATTTAATAATAACAATATATTTATATATATAATAATGTTTAAAGTTAACAAGCACCACATTAATTCACATCATTAGATATATAATCCACGTTATCAAATATGCTTAAAGTGTGAGGTCACGAGATGGAGGTCGGGTGGTGAGTGGTTTGTCGAGTTTGACGACGGAATTAGCGGTTAGTTTGGCGAGCATTTGAAATTGTGAGGTCACACGAGGTGGTGGGTGGTTTGTTGAGTGTCAGGTTGGAATTAATGGTTTGTTTGAAGTGCATTTAAAAGTGTGAGGTCGGGTGGTGGGTGGTTTGTCGAGTGTCACGTTAGAATTATTGGTTGGTTTGAAGAACATTTGAAAGTGTGAGGTCACGAGATGGAGGTCGGGTGGTGGTTAACTAATTGGTAATAAATATTAAATACAAAATATATATGCATACACAAAATAATAAAATTATTTCAACAATCATAAGTGGTCTAACGGTTTAAGTGTTCACATTTCATGCGGGAGACTATGTTTCGAATCCCAAAACATGCAAATTTATATTTTCAAGGATGTATTATTGACTATATTATATGGTGACGCAACTTTTAAACAAATGATAAGCATCTAAAAGTGTGAGGTCGGAATTAGTGGTTGATTTTGCGAGTATTTGAAAGTCAGAGGTCACGAGATGGAGGAGGGAGGTAGGTGGTTTGTCGAGTGTGAGGTTGTAATTAATGGTTGGTTTAACGATCATTTGAAAGTGTGAGGTCACGATATGAATGTCGGATGGTGGTTAATGATTGGTTTGACGTTGGATAAGAGGTTTGTGATTAATTGGGGGGATTGATTGTTGATTTGTTGAAGTGGGAGTAAAAGAGAGGTTGACTAAGATTGATGAGTGGTTTGTCGAGGTATAGAGGCATATCAAAAATTGTGAGTCACAAGATTAGGTTTAGTGGGTGGTTTGCCAAGGGGATAGAGAGGCATATGAAAAAGTATGAGTCACAAGATGAGGGTCAATTGGAGGGTTAGTGGATGAAGGTCAGGTGGTGGGTGGTTTATCGAGTGTGAGTTTGAAATTAATAGTTGGTTTGACGAGCATTTGAAAGTGTGAGGTCACAAGGTGAATGTCGGGTGGTGGTTAGTGGTTGGTTTTGCGTTGGATAAGAGGTATGTGATCAATTGGGGGATTTGTTGTTGATTTGTTGAAGTGGAAGTAAAAGAGAGGTTGACTAAGATTGATGAGTGGTTTGTCGAGGGATGAAGTCATATTAAAAAGTGTGAGTCACAAGATTAAGGTCAATGGGTGGTTTGCCGAGGGAATAAAGAGTCATATGAAAAAGTGTGAGTCACAAGATAATGGTCAATTGGAGGGTTAGTGGTTGAGTTTGACGAGATATAAGAGATGTGTCATCAATTGAGGTCGACTAAGATTGGTGGGTGTTTTTCCGGAGGAATAAAAAATGCATATAAAAAAGTGTGAGTCACAAGATGATGGTCAATTGAAGGGTTACATGAGTGCCGAAGGGATAAAATATATATTAATATTAAGTTTAAGATGAAAATTAATTTTATCTAAAATATTTATAAATAAACAATTTTTTATATAAATTCTTATCCGTGCAAATGCATGGAGTTCATGCTAGGTTACATATAATAACATTAATATATATATATATATATATATTTAAAGTTTTTATATCTAATAACGCTTAATTTAAAATGTTCGATGTGTACAACACGCTCTCTCCGAAATCATCCACAAAATAATGTAATTTCTCTCTCCTAATAATTATTTATCCTAATTATTTTCTCTCTCTCTTTTTATATATATAAATTTCTTTCCAAATATATATATATATTTTCATCCCTTAATTTAATTATTAAGTATTTTTTAATCTCTCGTCCCATATAAATATTTATTTATTTTTGGCACTAATAATATAAAATATATTTTTATCAATAATTTTATATTAAAATATATAATATTACATAACATATTTATTTTTATATTTAATAATAACAATATATTTATATATATAATAATGCTTAAAGTTAACAAGCACCACTAGGGATGGCAATTTGAAACCGCCCCGCGAAAACCGAACCGAATTGCCCCGTTTGGGATGGTTTTTACCCGAAACCGAATGAGAATGGGGCGGGGATGGTATTTGTGTCCCCCGCCCCGACCCGCCCCGATTTCACCCCGAATCTGCCCCGAACACCATAAACATAATTAAATATATTAAATTATAAATATATTTATTTATTCACTATATTTTATAAGAGTAATAATGTTATTTCTTTATAATAATATAAATTTTAATATATTATAATATATATTATATTAAAAAACTTGTTTATATAATTTTATTGTATAATTTTTATTTTATTTTAAATAAAAATAATTATTAACGGTTCCCCGCGGGATTCCCCGAAACCGAAAAAAACCGAACGGGGCGGGGATGGTATTAAAAAATTCCCCGAAATTAAAACGGTGCAGGGATGGTAAATGCATTCCCCGCCCCGAACAGTCCCATTGCCATCCCTAAGCACCACAATGATATATAATGGACGTCATCAAATATTTTCTCTCTCCTCTCTTTTCCTCTTTATTTTTTAATTATTTTAATTATTATATAGTATATATATATAATATATATTATATTATATATTTCTTTATCATATGTTATCTAAAAATTATCTATATTAATATTAATTCAAGATATAAAAAAATTGGTTATAAATGAAGCTAACTTCATCATTTTTATATTTGTTTTATTTATATATAAATATAAACAATTTTATTTATTTTTATAAATGCACATACCTTTATAATTTTATATTTATTTGTTACATTATATATATATATATTATATTAGTTTAATCATTATTTTTATATAAATACATTTATTTTTTATAATAAATTTGGTAATAAATATTAAATACAAAATATATATGAATACACAAAATAATAAAATTATTTCAACAATCATAAGTGGTCTAGCGGTTTAAGTGTTCACAACTTTTAAACAAATCATAGACATCTAATGAATTAGTGGTTGGTTTGACAAAAATTTAAATGTCTGAGGTCACGAGATAGAGGTCGGTGTTTTGTCGAGTATGATATTGGAATTAGTGGTTGGTATGACGAGCATTTGAAATTGTGAGGTCACGATATGGAGGTCGGGTGGTTGGTGGTTTGTCGAGTATGGTATCGAAATTAGTGGTTGGTATGTCGAGCATTTGAATTGTGAGGTCACGAGATGTTGGTCGGGTGGTGGGTAGTTTGTCGAGTGTGAGGTCGGAATTAGTGATTGGTTTGACAAACATTTAAAAGTGTGGGGGCACGAGATGTTGGTCGGGTGGAGAGTAGTTTGTCGAGTTTGATGAAGGAATTAATGGTTGGTTTGGCGAGCATTTGAAATTGTGAGGTCACGAGGTAGTGGGTGGTTTGTCGAGTGTGAGGTTGAAATTAATGGTTGGTTTGAAGAGCATTTGAAAGTGTGAGGTCACGAGATGGAGGTCGGGTGGTGGGTGGTTTGTTGAGTGTGACGACGGAATTAGTGGTTGGTTTGAAAAGAATTTGAAAGTGTGAGGTCACGAGATGGAGGTCGGGTGGTGGGTGGTTTGTCGAGTTTGACGACGGAATTAACGGTTAGTTTGGCGAGCATTTGAAATCGTGAGGTCACACGAGGTGGTGGGTGGTTTGTTGAGTGTCAGGTTGGAATTAATGGTTGGTTTGAAGAGCATTTGAAAGTGTGAGGTCGGGTGGTGGGTGGTTTGTCGAGTGTGACGTCAGAATTAGTGGTTGGTTTGAAGAGCATTGAAAGTGTGAGGTCACGAGATGGAGATCGGGTGGTGGTTAACTAATTGGTAATAAATATTAAATACAAAATATATATGCATACACAATATAATAAAATTATTTCAACAATCATAAGTGGTCTAACGGTTTAAGTGTTCACATTTCATGCGGGAGACTATGTTTCGAATCCCAAAAACTTCAAATTTATATTTTCAAGGATGTATTATTGACTATATTATATGGTGACGCAACTTTTAAACAAATGATAAGCATTTAAAAGTGTGAGGTCGGAATTAGTGGTTGATTTTGCGAGTATTTGAAAGTCAAAGGTCACGAGATGGAGGAGGGTGGTAGGTGGTTTGTCGAGTGTGAGGTTGGAATTAATGGTTGGTTTAACGATCATTTGAAAGTGTGAGGTCACAATATGAATGTCGGATGGTGGTTAATGGTTGGTTTGATGTTGGATAAAAGGTTTGTGATTAATTGGGGGGATTGGTTGTTGATTTGTTGAAGTGGGAGTAAAAGAGAGGTTGACTAAGATTGATGAGTGGTTTGTCGAGGTATAGAGGCATATCAAAAAGTGTGAGTCACAAGATTAGGTTTAGTGGGTGGTTTGCCAAGGGGATAGAGAGGCATATGAAAAAGTATGAGTCACAAGATGAGGGTCAATTGGAGGGTTAATGGATGGAGGTCAGGTGGTGGGTGGTTTATCGAGTGTGAGTTTGAAATTAATGGTTGGTTTGACGAGCATTTGAAAGTGTGAGGTCACAAGGTGAATGTCGGGTGGTGGTTAGTGGTTGGTTTTGCGTTGGATAAGAGGTGTGTGATCAATTGGGGGATTTGTTGTTGATTTGTTGAAGTGGAAGTAAAAGAGAGGTTGACTAAGATTGATGAGTGGTTTGTCGAGGGATGAAGTCATATTAAAAAGTGTGAGTCACAAGATTAAGGTCAATGGGTGGTTTGCCGAGGGATTAAAGAGTCATATGAAAAAGTAACCCGAGGTCAATTAAATCTAAACGAGAGTCTTTCGAATAAAATAACCCGAGGTCAATTTTCCCTTGGAGATAACGAAAAATGTGTTTTATACCATTCCAATGTCGTCGAGTAGGGAAAGAACTAAATCTTGCTAAAAAATTTATAGTGAACGCAAAATCATGTTGCGTGTTATTTGAAAGATACATTAGTGCACCAATAACACTTAGATAAGGCACTTCATGACAAAGTTCTTCATCATCTTCTTCTTTTGGCTTAAATTGATCTTTCTCAGGATCTAGTGCTCAAACGACCATTGGTGTAGTTAGAGGGTAAGCAAAATCCATCCAAAAATGCTTTAATACCTTTTGGGTATAAACTGATTGATTGATAAACATATCATTTTCTAAATGCTCAATTTGTAAGCTAAGGCAAGATTTAGTTTTCCAAAAATCTTTGATTTCGAATTCATTTTTCAAATATTCAATAGTTGTTTGCAGCTCTTCAGGAGTTCCAATTAAATTTAAATCATCAACATATACTACAATAATTACAAATTCAGATATGTTTTTCTTTATAAAAACACATGGACAAATTGGGTCATTCACAAAACCTTCTTTCATGAAAATTTCACTAAGGCGATTATACCACATTCAGGCAGATTGATTAAGCCTACACAATGATTTTTGAAATTTAATAGAGTAAACCACTTTGGAATTTGATTTGCATAAATAAGATATCTTAAATCCTTCTGGAATTTTCTTATAAATATTATTACTAAAGAATCATAAAGATAAGCAGTTATAACATTAGGAAGAGACGGGGAAGAACAAGAATATCGCCCTATCATAGAGGCCCTAGTGATCGAAGATTACGTTGAGTTTCAGAGATGTAGATGAGAGGCCCATCAGTGATTCTAGACGTTGGTGGTCTAGACATTTGGGGTCGGTGGTGCGAGACTCCACAACCATCTCGCATCCTCAGCTCAAGTGGAAGGCGTTAAGTTTTGATCAATTGGATCAACTTTGGCATGCTATAACGGTGATTAAATTAATTATACATTTGGCATTCAAATGAAATTTTATAACATTTGGATGTTTTATTTTTCAAAATCCGTTCGAGAGTTGAGATGGTTTTATCGATCAACATCGAGCGACTGAATTAACACACACCAAACAAATATGGGTCATGTGGCGCTCCGATCTGAATAGGGATTACATTTGGGTTCATCACGGAGACGAGGCAGCGGTATTGACTAATTCCCCACCAGGCTACGATCCATTCGATTGGGAGTTCGTGTGTAGACACCATTACCTCACTTATAAATTTAAAGTACGGTTTCATAATTAAAATAAAATCTGATGATACTAGTTCTAACATCATTTCTTATTTAAAATGCAGAAAACAGTGGTATAAATGTTGAGAATATGAATAAATTGAAATTTCTGCACCATACGGGTAATAAGCCTTTTTCACAAATGGAGGAAGATTTGGTATGTATATTAATTCAAAAGTTACTAAAGAAAACCACAACTCGATCTAGGACGTACGAGCACAAGAAAAGATCGTAAGTGTAATGAATTTAATTGAAAATTAAATAAAACTATATAACTTATATAAATGAAAATTAATTTAAAATATTCAAGCAGAGATGGAAAAGTAAGAAACAACGAACCAGATTTCTTTGACTTTGACTTAACGGAGAAAGTGTTCGGACCTCAACTACATGGGACAATGATCGGTATGAGATCCGACGTGCGACCCACACACTTTCCAGGGGATCGACGGAGTGACAACAATTCACAACGAGCCACTAATTGGTTGTTGATGGAGGAGAATGAAAAGCTTCGGGCAGAAATGAGATAACTGACGTCTATAGTGGAGGAAATCCGACATAGAGAGGGAGAAATGACGTAAAGGGAAGCGGAAAAGGAGGCCGAATTGTAATGGAGGGAGGCAGAAAAGGATGCGCAAATGGAGGAATATAAACAACAAATATATCAAATGACAAAGTTTCCACCCCTAGTTAGTACATTGTAGTTCTACTGTATATTATCATTTAGATGAATCAAAGTTGGATCCACGAAGAAAGAAAGCCTTTTTATGGGAATTACTACGGGAGTTAAAGAATATCGCCTTTGGTGTTTGGATGCAAAAAAAACCATTATCAATCGAGATGTTACTTTTGATGATTATTCAATATTATATAAGGTAACATCAGACAAGCACATCAATGCCGCTAGAGAAATTTTCTCTAGAGATTTATTTTCTCACTTCGGGCACGACTGACACATCAACGCCGCCAGAGCTTCCAATGTCGGAATGATCTCAAATTTGTCCAGTATGTGCGTCTCTTTCCCCCTTACAATCTGTCTGAAGGAATTTCAATTTGACTAGAGGAATCGGGAGATATCGCGATTATAGTTTATGGATCGAATATTTGGGTCGTTGTCGGCACGATCGGCATGATCGGCATGATTGACACGAACGACACAAACGACGCGGATTCTCGTTGCGAACGCGCTTCTACATCGGAAGTCGGCCACCATCCTCTAACGCCTTCGATCGGTTGTCGTGCGCCCTCTAGAACGTGTTCTATTGTGCAATGAACAGTTCTCCAACCGTCGACCGGAGCATTTCGTTAAATTTAGAGACGTTCATGAATATATAACCAGATATAACATAAAAAACGTCAAAGAATTTATGAATCTAAATTATTCGAAGTTAGAAATAATCTTATTTTTCAAATAATCTCTTCTAATTTAGACATGAATAAAAAAATGTGAGAGAAATAGTGTTTCGATACACCATATAAAAATATTTATAAAAAAACTAATATGAACCTTGGAATGAACACTGTTTATAATTAAGATTTTTTCAATTTATGATAAAGAAATTTTGTAGGAACAAAGTTTGTCCACGAAGATTGCAACATTGGCTTCGAAGAATAATAACTTTTGGGATTTCAGTTGATCTAAAATTTAATATTATCGAACATCATAAGACGTTTTCTGATATCTGAAGAGAAATAACTTTCTTATTACAAATAAAACACCAATTTCTCAAAATATAGAATTTGTCACAAGGGTTTCGATATAAGTAAGAAGCACTTAGTAGACGAAATTAAAAAATAGAGGCAAAAGCCTTAATATTTTTATTAGGATTTCTTTATTGATTGCACGAGTTCTTATTTATGGAGGAACACATTTTACTATTAAGATTATAAAATAATGAAAATATTATAAAATATATATTGTCATATAATACTTAATATTAAAACATTTTAAATCAAATTATGAAATATGTTTGATTGTGTAGTTTTCTTTCTTACTTTCACAATTTTGAAAACTATTAATAACTGTTCTTAGGATTTGTTAGATGATTTCCCTCTTAGACTAAATCATAAATAAACATAATTTTATTCAATCTCTCATCATCTAAATTATTCAATTCATTAATCAAAGCATTAAAATATTATTTATTTACAAAAACTAAAATTATTATTATAAATTAATATATTTTAAATATTTTAACCAAAAACTACTCATCTTTTCAAAATTATCACATTTAACATTTTTTAAATAAATTAATATTTATTAAAATAATCATAAAAAACTCTAAGAGAATTCTCAAAAACAATAAAATAATTTTTTTGTTCTAATATTAATGAAATGTATATTTTAAATAGAAAGATGGCATTGTCATGCATCTACTTACAAAAAAAATTAAAGAGGCCTTACTATCAGTTTGAAAACCTTTGTATTTATAAAAAAAAAATTATTATTTTTAATGATTTTTTCAATTTAAGAAGTTAGTACTACTCAATATCTCGATAAGGATTCGCACCATAATTGTCCCTTTAAATTATCCTAGTAGGTTATACTATACTCACAAAAAAAATTATGAAATATTTTTTATCAAAAAAATATTTTAAAAAAACTCAATAAAATTTCAAAATAACCCAAACAACAAACAAGCTCAATTCATTGTGTATGGATTTAATATGCATTAGAGTGTTGAATCTTACATGGCTTATAGCTGGTACAAGCTTTTTGGGATCTTTAGTCTAATTTGTTTTGTATAGATCAAAATTAAAACATAGTTTTCTTAGCATTTTTCACTCTATTCTTGAAAACTCTCCAACTTTCTTTATTATAGTAGGATATAACACTAATGAAATAGGACAAGTAATTTAAAAAATATTTTGATACCATTGATTAAAATGACTACATAATAACGATCGAAGACATTAAAGTTTAACCCATCATATCAGTGTTAAAAACAAAAGAAAATTAATAATGTATTAAGATGTGTTAGTTGAAATTGATTATATCTTACAATTCTCTAACTCAGCCAGAACCTCCTCTCGTGGTCGATAAATCATGTCTATAATTCTCCATATCTAAAAAAAACAACAACATTTACCAATTATTCAATTAATCATCTAACCATATTAATTATTCATAACAATAGAAATTACTAAAAAAACAATTATTACTTGCATAGTACCACCACCGCCAATACTGTCTCCATCATCCGACACACTAACAATTGTCCAAGGATCAAAAGAACTCCAATGGAAATCCACAACTTTGCCTCTGAATATATATATCCAAAATAAATAAATATAAAATTCTGAATTGATATATCCAAAAACAATAAATATAAAAATAAAGAAAGAAATACGATAATAAGTTTCTTACCTATGACCACAATGATTAAATAACAAGCCCGGTGAACTATCTGATGATCCACCAAGTTCTTGCATTACGACCATCTACAACATGAATGAAATTTAAAGAATTGATTTTGAAATCAATTTACAATCAAAAACAATTCATCATATATTAATTAGGTTTCAAACCTTTTCATGATCCCATAAGTTCAATGTTCCATCTTCCAATGAACTTCCAAAAACTGATGCCTTGTCGGGAGACCTCTTTATATATTATTTCCCTTCATGAAAATATTTAGAAAACAGTAGTCATCATATTTTTCAAACCTGTACACACAGAACAGCAGCATTGTGACCCTCAAATACATGAACGGGTAATCCAGAAATAAGTTTCTACGGTCATACATCATTACTGTATTATCAGCTGATCTGTTGAATAATACCAAATTTAATTCAGAATCACAAAAGATGAAAAAAAAATAATAAAAAAACACATTTCAATGCTTACCCAGTCAAAATAAGATTAAGATCATATGAATTCCAATCAACACAATGAATGTCAGCATCATGAGCTTTCTCAACCTGAAAAAGAGATAGAGAATCAAGTTTTAATAAAAAAAATCAATTTTGTAAGCTTCTTGAGATAATTTAAAGGAGTGTAGGTACCTTGATAGTTGGATTTGAACCTGTCCTTACATCCCAAAGTATGAGACATGAATCATCACCCACACTACAGAACTCTTGTCCACTTTTATACATACAAAAAAAGAATTTACTTAAAAAATATCATAAATTGCATATAGATTGAAATATCAAGCATAAAGATCAATTTACAAATGTAATTTCTCTACCTTGAAGGGAAAAATTGTACATCCTCAACTGTATCTTGATGTCCTAGATAGGTACCTCGAGGATGAAGAGTAGTAATACTTTCAACAGAACTCCCACTAGCCTTGGAGTTTTTTATGGTTCTACCACTACCAGATGGTGTCTCTAAGGCCAAGGTGGAGATATGATCTTCAATATTCCATAGAACCACCAAGTTGTCCTTACCTAATATCAAAAAAAGTTGTATTTATTAAATATAAGAAAAACAATTTGTACTAAACCATTTCAAAGGTATAATGAGTTTCCAACCTCCAGAAAGCACAAAAGGTTCAGTTTGGCCCATAGCAAGAGCAAATTCTGCATTTTCTTTATGCCCAATAAGTACCTGCATGTTAGGTAATGATTCTTTTATGCATTATAACTCTATTATAAACTACAACTCAAAATAAATAGCATTCAAAGATGTTTCTTAATATATGAAATAATTAAGTTAAAATCTGCAAATTTAAGTGTATAAGATATAACTGTAAATATTTGTAGAAATGATTGTATCATGACAACATTTTATTGTGCAATTTCGGGCTCCATACACAGCTTGTCGATTAGGCTGGCTCTCAACATTCCAAATTAGAACCTGAACAGGAACTGAATGCTTTAGATTGAGATAGAAAAAATTCAATGGATCTTAAGTGTCTCAATATAATTCAAATATAGAAGAACGCAACAAGATGCATACATTTGGACCGTCAGTGTGAGTGGCCACAATATTTCTATTTTGAGGAAGTTCTTTGATTCGATTCACCTGTGATGATTCCATATACAATCAAGATTTGTGTTTAAAGAATGAAGATGAAATGATATATAATATTATGGATAATAGCGGCCTGGAATCTTTACAACACATATATACACTAGTGATCATATTTATAGAACAATCTATAAAACTAAAAGGCTATAATGTCAATCTAGAATAATTAATGCATATTGCAGATAAGGCTAACAAGATGTCAAGAATATCGGGCCTCTAAATAATAATTTCAAATTAATATGTTTAATTTTAGAACATCCCTATATTATAATTATGAAAATATATAAAACAACTAAAATAATTAATACCTCTCCAGGGTGAATGCTTGTTTTGAATTTCTTCACAAATGGAGAACTAGACTTTTCATTGAACTGAAAAGATTATGCAACCAAAACATACATTAATCCATTGGTAGAACATTGAAAAAGAGAATGAATTATTATTTTTACAATGTCAGGATTGATACACTTACCAGTGTGACATGTTGAGCTGAAGCAACCCTATATTTAACAATATCACAATTTATGATAACAAGTGTGTTTGGCACACTACCATCAGTCTAGCAAACGAAACATAAACAAACAACAAAATATCAGAACTAGCTAGGAACTAATTTTTTAAAACAACAACATAGATATAAGATTAATAATGTGGAAATATGACAAGCAGATGATTCATTCCCTAGCAAGCATTTATATATAGTGATAAATATCAATTCCTACCTGCTAGAGATCAATTCATAGAGATAAACATAATATGAAGAGAGACGAAGAGAGTTGAGAAGCCAAAGTTCCAATAAATTTATTTATTGGAATAATGCTATAATTTAATGTGTAACAAGTTATCCCCTATATATAATATATAAATTTTTTCTTTTAAAAGGTCAAATTTTTTAGAGTTATGTGTTCAAATTATAGCAAACTTGTATATGAATAAATTTTGATCACCTTTTTAATTATATCGTTTATAAATTTGACTCTCATAATCGCCAAAGTCCAACTATCTAAATATCAGTAACGGTTCTTATGCTAACAATTATGTATTTTTATTTTTTGTATAAGGTGAAAAAAATCAATAGAAAATGCGTTGGTTAAGTAACACACAAAACTTTAAACATGGAAAGTTATTAACAAATTTTTAACTCTATTAATTAGAATTTTATTCATAAAATCTATAAATAAGATATTTCGAATTATCAAAATAAATTTTAGTTATCTTGGTTTGATTCTTCTAATGTCTATGCAAGACTTTTTAGACTCGTCTTTTGGTTATCTTTTTTTTAAAAGGTCACTAAAGCTAGAACTCATGACCAGAAAAAATGAGATTTGTGTTCTATTACCGAGTTATATAAACTTTCTTATAAGTCTTTTTCTTAAATAAAGTAATTAACATTTGTGTTCACGACCCTTGCTAATCATATTCACAATATAAGGTTTGAAATCAAACAGAAGCAAATAAGTGAGAACAAGATAGAAATAAGAGACTTAAGTTATCAATAATTCAATTATATAATGATTAACCAACTTTATTTGAGATGATAGGGCTTAATTGTTTTTTACTTATTTTTTTTCCTTTGATTCTCTTTGCTCGTAACTTTTGAATGCCCTTCACATTCACGTCTCTTTGAAATAAAAGTTGATATGTTTTCCAAAAAATATGCTACATTTTGTTTTAGTTTCTCGTCTCATACATCTAGTCCTTACTCCGTAGTATTCTTATTTACCAATTGGTTATAACACATTTTGTAGTAGACTTTTGATTATAACAAACTAGATAGTCGGGTCAAACATTTATTGGATCTTTATTGGATGATTTGGAAATAATGCAATATAAAGCATGACATTTAAAGGAAAAAATTGTTCGAAATGAGAGGATCTCTATGCATGTTCATCTCGATAAAAAAATGAAGGGGTTGTCATAGATGAGACTACTATGATTTCATAGGAATCTAACACATTTTTCTTTGTTAGTTTCTTTCTATTGATCACCCCTCGCGTTTATAAATTTATTTAATTAAATCATTTTAATACAACATGACCTTTAATTAAAAAAAAGGCATACTAATTATTATAGGTTGATTTTACTTAATTGATTTATGTATGTTTTTTTTTTTGCATTTAAAGCCATGATAGCCATCGACGATGGAAAACATTATTTTGTCCATTAAACCCAAATTTTCCCAATGATCATTTGATAGTTAAGGAAACTTTGAAGTAGAGTCAAAATATTAAAGCAATGGTGAAGTGTAACATATCGTGTTTAATTCTCTTCTTCTTGTTATCGCATAGGAAACATGTGTTAGTCAATGTGAAACACATCATTTTGAGTTTATAATGATATTCATACTAAAAGAATAAGAACTCTCAAGGGTCTTGGTATTCCAAACTCACTTTGAAGGAAGAGGGATAAATAAAACTATTACAAAAAATAGAGTTGTGTTTTAAGAACTAGTCATCATGTGAACTGAAATAAATTGTTACCTAAGATAGTGCATCGATAAGCTAAGACTAGATTTCTTCGTCAAACAAAAGACAATGAGATAAAGTAACATATCTAGTTTGCTTACTAATTCTAAAGTGGAAACCATTAAATTTTGGGATGCCAACAAAAAAAAAAGTCTCATTATAATTCTTGTCAACATTGGACTTTTTCACAAAAGTAATTAAAATAGAGTCCGTGTAAATATGCAATAGATGAAGAATTGAAGGACTTGTTGGAGCTACAAAATAGAGGAAATTTGTCTAATGTGTGCTTAAACAAACTATTATTTTTTTGATTTATCTGGAATGTTGCAACATTTAACTTAAATAACTATTTGGACAATCTATATAAATTTTAATTTTGAATAGTGTGATTCTCAAATAAAATTCAAATCTTGACTGAAAACGTTAGTTGTCACTAAAAGAATTTTAGACAACCAATAAAAGAATTTTAGACAAACTATCTCTTAAAACTATCATTTAATTATGATCACTACTCTTTTTCAGTTTTACAATATTTTTTCATTATTATCTTCAATGCTAAAAGCATTGGAACAAATACAAAAACAAGCCAGCTAATCCATTGTCTAGCATAAATTGGTGCACTACATTCAAGTTTGTTTCTACCAACCCTATTATAATTTAGGTTGTTAGAAAGTTTTAGGGTTTCTCAACCCAAGATTAAACAACATCTTCCTAGTTCAACTCAATAGTCTTAATACTTTGGTGGCTCGCTCGGTCCCCAAATTTGAATTACCGTGCCTCCTCCAAATTCTTAATTGTAGTCAATTCTAAATTAACATTTGATCTCAAGTGGACAATCTAATAATCATCGAAACATAGTCTAGACTTCATAACTGCTTCGATGAACATCTAAGACTGATGGTGGCTCTTGTTGGTCAAATGGTGAAGACTTTGTTCCAAAGAAGATGAAGTCGAGCCAGTGTCTGGGCACGAGGTTTTTGATGCCTTAGACTAAAAAAGTAAATTCATCTAATGGCCTATGCTTCAAATCTTGTTAGTGTTTTTCTATTTTTGGTGGCTGTGGGAGGGGGCCTAGCTTATGCGCCTTAGGCCGCCTAACTAGCCTTACCCAAGAGGCTAGAGCGACCATGAGACATGCAAAGTAAAGTTAGCTAGCTAAGATGAGGCTATGTATATTTTATCAAATTAATTAAGCATATGGTTTAGATATAGCTAATTAATTATAAAAGGATGTACATAAATGAAAAAAACAAAGAGAAGTAGGAGATCCAATTAAGTTTAATTACCTGTTCGGAAATGTAAAGGCGCTGGCTGTTCTTGAAAGAACCCTTTTTTAACTGGGGACCCCATCTATTTATATGCATGATAATAAAGCTAGATTAGATACAGATTAGATAGATAGATAGATAGATACATTAGATATATATATGCGTACCTGCATGATAGAGAAGGCCAGAGAAGTGAGTGATGAGTTAGCCAATCGTAAATTATAGGGACAAGTGACTTCCATTGTTTATAACCCTGCTCTTTTTCTTTCTCTTTCTCTTTCTCTTTGCCGCTGCCGCTGCCGCTGCCGCTGCCGCTGCCTCCTCCTCTCTTCTCCACATGCTTCTTCACCATTTCTCGCTCTTCTGACCTTGACCGTACAACGTTGTTTTTCTGTGTCGGTAAACAATTGATCAATAAGTAAATAAATTTGGTTTTTAAATACGCAAAATCAAACCTGCGCACTCTATGTCAAATGACAGATAGATAAATGCATGCATATTTAGGGCCCATTTGTTACACATTTTAGTTTTTGTTAATTTGATAATTAAGACATAATCCTTCTTTATTTGAATTTGAATTATGTATCAAATAATTTATTATCCTCTCACCTGTCTAATAATTAATCAAATTAATCAATTTATTAAATTAAATACTAAAATACACTTTTATTTATTTTTGTAAATTTTTTGACATACAATTTTTTTTTATCTTTTTTTGTTTGTTTATTATGTTATTAAAATGTATAATTAATATCTTAAAAAATAATATTATATTATAAATTGTAGAGAATATATAGATATAATAAATTTATAATATGACTTTGTATATATGTGTATAGAAAAAAAAGGATATATGTTTAAATTTATGTTTTATTATTATAATAATATAAAAAATTAGAAAGAGAAATAAAAAATAATAATAATAATAAATGAAAAAAAATAAAAGAGAATAAATAAAAAATATTAAAATATGATGAGTGAAATAAATATTAAAAATATTAAAATATAATGAGTTTGATTATAATTTTTTAAAATTAAATAACTCAAAATAGTTAAACATCATTTTATTTTATTTTCTTTCTTATCTCTCACATACTTTAATTAATTAATCAAAATACTAAAATATTATATATTTTAAATTATTGTTATTATTAACTATTTTATTATTATATATTATTACCAATAATGAGTAATAATATATAACAAAATATTTAATATTATATCTTATGAATATGAACAATTTATTTCATTTTAATTTGATATTATAAATATCACCACAAACACATCTAATAGATTATATGTCATTAATTTTATATTATTAAAAAATATTTAGTAATTTATTTATTTTTATTTTTTATTATTATAAATAAAATTTTAAAATTATTAATATATTTTTAAGTTTTTAAATTATATATATTATTTTTACATATATATAAATTTATTAATATATATATATATATATTAAGTTTTATTATTTATATTATAATTTTTTTTATAATTTAATAAGAATATTTATATATATATAATAAGTGAAAAAATATATATAACATTAATTTTACTTGTTATATTCAAAGTGTTTTGAATATATATTTTTTTAGCCAATTTAAAAACCGAATCAAATTCAAATAAATTCTTAAAACAAAATTTAAGTTACCTCTGAATTTGATCTTCAATGTTTGCGGTTGGCGACGAGCAGGCGAATATTTCAATAAGAAAGAAGGAATATAGATCTAACCTCAAGAGTTTTGAAATTTCAACAAGAAAGAAGAAATATAGATCCAGACTCAATAGTCTTAAAAAAAAATAGAGATAACGAGAAATAAGAAGGTAGATTGATTATCTGATAGTATAGAATAGAAATGAGAGGGAGGGAGGTGGGCTAGGGTTAAAGTATTAAAAAATGAGAATAAGAGAGGGAGATGATGTTCTCTGAGAAAATAAGAGTAGATATAAGAGATAAGAGTAGATATAAAAGAGGGAGATGTTTGCGAGAAAATAAGAGTCCATATAAGAGAAGGAGAGATGTTGGCGGAGTAAATAAGAGTAGATATAAGAGAGGGAGAGATACGCGTAAGAAATGGGATATAAGAGAGGGAGAGATGGGCGGCGTCTAGTAGAGGAATTATTTGATTAGGGTTAGGGCATAAGATAAATGAGAATAAATAGGAGAGATATGCAGCGGTTGTATTTTGTTGTAGAGATAAAGATTATTATATTTAATTTAAATATATAATTATTTAATTATATATAATAAATTATATAATATATAATAAAATAATTAATTAAAATAAATAATAATAAATGAATTCATTTTCAAATTAGGTATGTAGTTAAAATTTCAACGTGAAAATCCGTATCTAAATTCGAATAAGTTTAAAATTCAATTAAAAAATAGAAAATAAATTCAAATTGAATTTAAATTCTGTAGGTTTTGTTTCAGACCTATATAACACCCTAACTATAAATATTATAAATAAAAATGTTTAATAAAATAAAGTTTTAATAATTTATCTTTTTATTCGATATCATTATTAAAAATAAATTATATTTCTTCTGTTTATAAAAAAATACAATAATAATCTAATTAAAATTAACTAAAATTACATTAAAACAAAAATAATATTTATATTAAATAAAATAAAAATACCGCATATATAATTTATCATAATTCATAAATTATTTAATATTCAATAAATAATATTATACCAAGTAAAAAAATAATTTTAATTTTGATAATTTTTTAATAAAATAATAGTTAGGATCCATAGTCAAAATCAAAATTTTACTTAAAATTATCAATTTTATACATTTTTAAAATTAAGAGTTTATTTAAAATAATGAGAATTTATTTTAAAATAATATTAGCTATATCTTATCATATAATATAATTAATTAATAAATAATATTAAAGGAAATTAACATTAAAGGAAATCATATTTACAAAATTATTTCCATAATTTACTTATTTGAATAAATAATAAAAATAAATTTAATTTATAAATATACATTTATTTTCTAAAGAAGAATAAAATTATAAATAAAACAAAATTATTTATAAACTTATAAATAGTAAATATTATCGGTGTAAATTTCAAATTGTAAAAATTTAACTTATTTAAAAGTTTATCGAAATAGAATGGTTAGTCTATTCTACAATGGTATAATTTTAACAATCAACTCGATATTTTAAAATTTTACAATTGTAGAATAGACTTACGATGGTAGAATGGACTAACGATTTTGATTTAGGTAAATATATTACCGTCTTAAATAAAAATGTATATATCTTCAATGTTTTTTATGTTTATTCTGAAATTTATGTGTTTGAAGTCTACTTTATTTTATTCATAAAGTTTACTGCCACCAAGAAAAGAAAATTGATGGGAGAGGGGACGTAGAAGAACAATCAAGTGATTTATATCATGAAAATTAAGCTAGGACATTACAAATAACAAATGAATTTTGAAAAGGCCTTTTTAATTTAAATTTAATACAAAACTAATAATAATTTTATTTCAATAACTAATGTATCAAAAAATAGAAGAAATAATAAAGACACGAAATTCTATAAAAAAATATAAGGAAATAATACTACAATAATAATGACATGTCACATGCAGAACTATTTAATAAAGAAAAAACTAAACAAATAACACAAAAAAAATATATCACACTGTTTGTAATAATGTGCCTTCTGATTTCAATATGTAATGTTAGCAGGACAATCAAGTGTTGTTTTGAAATTCACAAACTCAATATTGGGGTTGTACATCGTGAGACCGAATAAGTTAGTCACAACTTTACTATTTTTCTTCTTGGTGGATGGAAGGATGGATGGTACACCTCATTTCGTGCTTTTTTTATTATAGATGCAAACTAGAACCCATTCATCGCACTATACATTAAACAAATTAATATATATATATATATATAAAACAAAATTAATGAAATCATAATAAACTAGATCACTTTAATTAATAAAGTTCTATCAAAGTGATCAGCCCTTTTCCCGCTCGAATGCTCCACATAAGGAAGATTATATATGTTCATGCATTATCTTCTTCTTTTTCTGTACACTACTTATAGATAGAAATTTAGTACAATTTAATCCATAATGGATGATTTTACTATTATAGTTGTTGATGGTAGTAGACTTTAGTGGTGATTCTAGTATCTACAAAAATGTAATTTCTTGGTTTTAAATTTTATATTTAAATTCAACCGAAATAATTAATATTTAAGATATTATTATTGAGTTAATTTGTCTTCACCTTATTGATGCGTTGTCACCACATATTTCAATGAAATTTTTAAAAATAATATTACTAAACATATATCCAAATCTAAAAAAAAAAATATCAATAAATTTATTAATCTGACTTATACTAAGTTTAAATATAACCATATTTTCAAATAATCTCATCTAGTACACATATATAAAATCCGTGACAAAATTAGTTTCTAAATATCAATGATTCATAAAGTTGACTAAATGACGGCCAAGTCAAGATTTAGGAAATGAGAAAAGATCAAGAAACCCTATTTTCGAACAGAGAGAGATGTGTGTTGTACCTGAAGCTCGTCTTTGGCCATGGTGGAACACATCTCGATCGGATCCATTCAGGTTATACTAAATAATGCAGAACACCCTTTTCATTTTCAAATTATCCTGCACCTTCTTCTCTTGAAATTTATAAATATAAAATATATTTATAATTATAATTAAACATACTTAATTAAAATTAAATATTATATTATATATTAAAATAGATTAAATAAATATTAAAATTAAATACATTAAATAAATAAATATTAAAATTAAATTAAATATAAATGTTAATATACATAATTTATTATATACTTATAATAAAAATAATTGAATACACACTTAATAATTTAATTAAATAAAATATAAATAGAGTGTCTAAAATGATCCTAAATTTGAATGATGTATTTATAGTTAGTCATTATAACACATCATTTTTGTAAATATATTTAATCTTTTAAAATTTTATCACATGATTGATTATGTTTTTATTATTCATGTTTTGACTTGTCCACTTATAATCACACCGCAAGACTTAATAAGCTCCTAGTTAAAATGTGTGCATCACTAATATCTAATCTAATCGTAATTGTTTTTTAATCCGAGTTAAAAATTGTGTACATTAATATCTATATTTTTATCGTAAGTGTTTTGAAAATTTGTAGGGTTGAACCTATCTTATCCGGTCTATTATAAAATTATCTTTTAAAATTAAGAAATTATAAATAATAAAATTATAAATTATTTTTTCAATTTAATATATTTTATTTATTTTAATACTTTGTAACTATAGCACGTGGGTAGGAGGGTGCTAGCTTCAAGCAACTGCTTAAGCAAAGCATTAGACGTATTTCAATTAGACGACCTTATCTAATGAAATTAAACATCCCCGTCTAATAACAGAATCCATTAGACCACCTAGTCTAATGGGATTAGACTTACGTCTAATTACAATCACTTCAAACTAATCTGACGGAGTTAGACTACACGTCTAACTTTCACCAGTTATACTGCACGTCTACCTTTCACCAGTTAGACTGCACGTCTAACTTTCTCTTTCTATTAGACTACACGTCTAACTCCATGAGTTAGACTACACGTCTAATTACGGTTTCACTTCAGACTAGTCTGAAGGAGTTAGACTACACGTCTAACTTTCACAATCCATTAGACTACACATCTAACTCCACGAGTTAGACTGCACGTCTAATTCCGGATTGATTAGACAACACGTCTAACTCCACGAGTTAGACTGCACGTCTAATTACTGATTCATTAGACTGCATGTCTAACTCCACGTCTAATTACGAGTACATTAGACCGCACGTCTAACTCCACGAGTTAGACTACACGTCTAATTACTGATCTATTAGACTGCACGTCTAACACCGCTTAGTTAGATTGCACGTCTAATTACGAGTCTATTAGACTGCACGTCTAACTCCACGAGTTAGACTGCACGTCTAATTCTGAATTCATTAGACTGCAGGTCTAACTCAATGAGTTAGACTGTACGTCTAATATCATGCATCTAATACCAAATCGGTCTAATGAACCTCATTAGAACCAAGTCTTATGAAATCTGACTTCGATACACCTGCATCAAATACATTTAGACGCATATATAATCCATTCATCATTTCATCATCAAAATTCCAATAGTCAAACTTACTCAAAATAATTTGACCCAACATTATGTTATTTCTCAATTGTTATTTCACATTTAGTGCTGGCATGTTCAAAAGTATTGTAGAAAACATATTCAATTGCTTTTGTACATTTTGCACATTTTGCACATTTGGGATTTGATTTTTTAGTGCAAAGAGATTTGTTCTTTCATTGTAACCAACCTTCCACATTCTTTCTTTCTTCCCCCATTTTCCTGCTATATTTTCTTCAGAATTTTTATCAGTAATTGGTTCATTACCTTTGTTACGTTCCTGTTTTTCCTTGATAATTATTTTAGCAATCCTATCAATTTATTTTTCAGATGCCTCTCTTAAACATTCCATCACAAATTCTTTGATTCCTTATCCTTATTATTTTTCTTTATATCTATTTTAATGAATAACATAAAATAACAACAAAACATAGAATTATAGAGAAAGATACACCAAAACCCTAATTATTACAGAATACGGTAAACTAGAAAACCTAACTCTCCAACCAAGTTTTGCAGATGAATGAATGACCTAACTATTAGAGTTACCGTGTCGTTCGTGCCGATTGTGCCGATCGTGTCGAAAGCGACTAGCAACTGCAATCACAACAAAAGAACCACGACCTTGATATCTTGTTGATCATGCCGATCGTTTCTTTCGTGCCAATCATATCGTTCATGTCGATCGTATTTTCGTGATGAGAGAATTTGCTGCCGAAGTTTTCCCCGTTAAATCGCTTGAGATCTCTAGAGCTTTTCTCTCTCTTCCTTTGAAGGATGAGAAGAAGTGATTGATTTATGTTTTATTTGACAATACCAAAGCTCTTCCCCTCTCTATGGAACTAGAAAACGTCTTATTTTGATGATTGACAATATTAAGTTTTATGTGGAGAGTGAAATTCCAAAGTTTTTATGGGAAAGCCAAAGTTGTATATCTTCATGGAAAGGCTTTATTCATGCTAATTTTTAATAACCAAATGAAAAGAATCATAAATACAAATATTGTTCTTTACAAGGTTCATGTTAATCGATTAATTTTAAAAATACTATTTCTCTCACATATTCTTATTCATGTTTGAATTGGATGAGATTATTTGAAAATAAGATTATACCTAAACTTTCCATAATTCAGATCATAAATTCATTGACGTTTTTCCATTATATTTGGATCTATATTTGACATTTTTTCTTCTAATAATAGGTTTTAAGTTCGATTCTTATTTAAATTATTGTTCACATTAATAAACGATGTGATAGTAAACTCACCTAATTATCTTAAATGTAGTATTGTTGCAATCTATAATATATTCAAAATCTTAACAATCAATAATAAAATGAATATTTTTATTTGTTTTTAGTGGTCTCCAAACAAGACATCTATTATGAAAACTTGATAGAAGATGGCGCTTGTGGGATCTTGAAAAGGTTTGAAGCCTAAATAAACTACTAAAGATGCACTTATCTTAACTCTTGATTGAAAATTGATGTTATATGTGTTTTCATACATCTAAGTAATTCGTAGTGATTCTCATTATCTAGATGCATGCTACATTTTATTCATGATGCGGATTAGTGGGACACAAGAATACGGTGAACCACTAAGCTTGTTATTCGATCATTCCGAGTACAATTAAGAGACTTATTATTGTGTTTCTTTTATTTATTTATTTTAGATGTGTCATATCAGAGGAAAAGTTGAGATTTCTATTGAGATTTTTTATCTTTGAATAATCATTAGTGTCTCTGATGGTGCTGAAAGGAAAGATGCATGTTTTTTTATTGTTATGAACAATTAATATGCATGGTTAGATGATTGAACGAGTAATCAGTAAATATTGTTGTTTTGTAGACTTGAAGAAATAGACACTTACTATTTACTGACCAAAAGAGGATTTTCTCACTAATTAGAAAACTATAAGTATATAATCAATTATAGCTAGCCTCTCTTAATACATCTTTCTTTCTTTTTTTGATAAAATTTATTTATATTGATATGATGCGATCAACCTTATTTTCTTTTCCACTTATAATATATAGATTAAATTATGTATCATTATAATGTATTCATTTTGAAATGACATTAGAATTAAATATGTGATTAATCAATTTAAATTCTCTTATGTTCCCTAAAAAAATAATCTAACATATCTTGATATCTTTTTGAATTTTCAAAATTTAAAAATGAATAAGATTATGTTTAGTTGTATAAATTGAATTAGAATTATGTTTTATCCTTATAAGAATCTAAATTCAATCAAAATTCAATTACTTGTACATAATTACAATTTATAAATGAGATCATTTTTATTGAAACTTAGCTTATTGGTGTAAGTTAAATAGTAATAGTCTTGTCTAAAATATCAAAAATTGTTTTGTTTTGTAAATGGTTCTGTGAATATTCAAATTCATGATCATTTCAAATCATGAGATCTTGCAATCTACTATCGAGCCACAAGTCTTCACTTATATGACTTTGTTTATATCATTAGACTTAGAGCTCAATTAGCGTTTTTACTATATGGGGATGAACTTTGATTTAAGGCATATGGGTATGCAATTATCAAATTTTTGGTTATTTGAAGCTTTTTACTAAACGTACGATTTGGTCTGTTTTTTAGTTTACAAAGTTTTTCCAAACATATCTCTTGATCTCCTCTTCTCATTTTATATTCATCTTGTATATTAATTCATCATTTTCTGTTCAAAGGGGACATGGAGCAAATATCATTCTAACCACTAGTTAAAAAAGGTCAATAACGATAGTAAGAGTCGTTTGGGATTTTGGATATAAACCGTCCTTATAAACAATTAAGGAAGGTGACGGACCATTCTAGTACTATCACCATAGAAGACTCTATAACGACCATTATTACCGTCGTCATAGAGGACTCTATAACGACCAATATTACTATCACTATAGAGAACTCTATAATGACTACTCATATAGTCGCCATAGATGACTCTATAACGACCACTCTTACCGTCGTCATAGAAGACACTATAACAATCACTTTTACCGTCGCCATAGAAGCCTATAATGACCACTCTTATAGTCGTCACATAATACTCTATATAACGAAGACCCTTACCATCGCCATAGAGGTCTTTATGACGACCATTCTTACCTCATCATTGAGTAATCGGTTTGTAGTGTCACTATTTATAAAATATTAAAATAAAATAAATAATATTCTTAAAACATAAACGAAACATCAAATATTATAAAATATTTAGTTTCAAAATTTTAATAAACTATTTTCTAACTTACCCTGAATATTCATGGAATATTAATTAGGTCATAACTATTTCTTTACTAAAAAAAAATAAATCAAAATTAATGAAAAGGGACAACTGAAGAGAGAAAGGAGAAAAAGAGAAGAGCGGTCATTGTCATCTTCAAGTTGGAGCAATCAGACCTGGGCTATGTTCTAGGTTTTAGAAAGAATTCTAAAAATCCTTAGTGTGGTTTCAGGGAGGTGATAGTTAATGGTGAGTCACGGATACCTCGTAATATTGCATTTCAATGAAATTTACATTTATTGTAATTTGAGTTTGTAATGGGCGCATATTATGCATTTCGGTGTTTGAATGATATAGACATTTTCCAAATGATATTTCTAAGTTATCTACAGAACTATAATCACTCTGGTTCTTCAATGTTTTAAAAGTGAAAAGTGTGTTCATGAAGTGAGCTTAAGTGTTTGGTAATCCCTAATAATCTTACAAGAATATTAAAATCTGCGTGTATATGCTTATAGATGATTGTTTGAGATCTTGAAATGTTTTGTGAAATTTTGAGAAGCAAAATGAATTCATCAAATTTCAGTGAAAGTATTAGGTGATGTTGTTTGAATGATGAACTAGTGATTGTATTAGGTTGCTTCAGTCTTGTTGAATGTAATATATATTCCTATTTCAAGATTTGGTAGAGAAATAGTATTTCGGTAGTTTGGATGTAGGCTGGTTTATTGTTGTCATGTGAAGAACAGGAAATCCATTCCCTAACTGAATGGATTAAGCAGCTAAGTTTCAGAGGGTATGTGAAATTGAAAAGAAAAAAGAATGTTTTACAGGGATTCGAATGCAGGTCCTACATTCACTGTCTACTCTCCACTTGCAAATATTCGAACCCACAATCTCCTATTCTAGCACCAATGCCTAAAACCGTCCAGGACAAAGCCAAATCTTGTTCAAATTGTTTGTGCATTAGCCTATCTCTAATTTGTTTGACTTGGTCAACAGGTCAAGAGTCTTGTTTGATTTCTTTTTAGTTTATCTTCATTTCCATTTCCATTTTTCATCCTATAAATCGAAGAAAAAAAATATAAATTTATAAATAAATATTTTCCAACAATAATATAAAAGAATAGTGACTTAAGGCCTTGTTTGAAATTAGTGGCGGACCCAGAAATTTTTCTCGGGGGGGCCAAATACATAGTAACGTAACTTTTTTTTTGCAACCAAATAAATGCATTTTCTAATTAAAATTTTACTTGGTAATTACATAAAATACTAACAAACACAATTACAAAATACTAATAAGCACAATTACTAAATTATTCTTATCCATGAGTCGGTACAAAAGAAGACAAATTTATTCTACGAGATTCCATTTGTTGAAAATATTGCAATATTGGCTCATTTTCAATTGTTGAGAAAATATATTTCTCAACATATACAACTTAACTATCATTCATCAATTCATCTCCCATTCGATTACGCAAATCAGTCTTCACGGTTTTCATTGTAGAAAATACTCTTTCAACGGATGCAGTTGCAACTGGTAAGACTAAAGTAAACTCTATCAATCGATAAACCAATGGAAAGACTATATGTTTTTTCTGTTGCAACCAATTTCTGAGCAAAAATTCTCAAATCTTCAATTGAAGAAAATTGAGGATCATCCCGCAAATTAAATAAGTAAGACCGAAGTTGTTGTTTCAAAAATAAATAACCTCTGCCTGTGAAATCTTCGGAATAAAGTTTGACAAGACGAATGAGTTTACAAATATCAAATTTGGAGAATGAATTTCTGGGATAAAGACATGATATGCAACCAAGTAATTATGTATTAACTTCTGAAAAACGATTATTCATTTCTTGCATAATCAAGTCAACAACCTAACATTAAATAATGAATAATAACTATTAATAGATAATAAATAATAACTATTAATATATAAGAAATAATATTTATTATACCTGACAAAAGATTTCCACACGATAATGATGAAGATTGGTGATGAGTTCCATTTTTCTCTTCGCCTACCATTGCTATCAATTATCATATGCTCATTCATATCAAGTATTGAGATCGAATGTAATTGACAAAAACTGTTAACTTGGTCCAAAATATCATGCCATCCATCTTCTTTAAATTTTTGTAATTGATTTTTCGAACTCGCAATCAATGACATTGCTTGAACTATATTTTGATCTCCTCTTTGTAGACAAAGTGATAACTCACTTGTAATTCCCAATAAATTTTTCATCAAATGCAACACAAAAACCAATTCATAAAAAACTAACTATATAAAAAAATATGAAAATCTAATTTAATAGATTTCATCTTAGTTTTATGAGAATATAAATAAAATAAAAAATATAAATAAGAACAAAAATACAAAAACGTGATAAACATATATTATCAAGTGAATAAACACTCGAGATTACGATTATAGAATATTAATGCATATATAAATAATATATCAAATTCTTTATTTAAATACCGAACAAAACCAATGTAACTATTTTAACTTGTTTATTAATATTAATTTATATTTTCTTATAAAATTTTGAAATAATTTAAAATTAAGAAATATAAAATACTATTATTATTTTAATCAAATTATATAATTATTAATTAGTTTATAGATAAATTATATTTTAAAATGTAATAGATAAAATTAAAGGTGAGGACAAGATCACCTGACCTCATGTTTAACTTCCAGTTACAAAGTCAACTGGACTAAGAGTTACTTGTCAAATATATATATAAAAACAAATTATTTTAAGGTTGGGGAGGCCCGGGCCCCCCAAGGCCCCCCTTGTAGGTCCGCCACTGGTTGCAACCAATTTCTGAGCAAAAATTCTCAAGTCTTCAATTGAAGAAAATTGAGGATCATCCCGCAAATTAAATAAGTAAGCCCGAAGTTGTTGTTTCAAAAATAAATAATCTCTGCCTGTGAAATCTTCAGAATAAATTTATGCAAGATAAATGAGTTTACAAATATCAAATTTGGAGAATGAATTTCTAGGATGAAGACATGATATGCAACCAAGTAATTATGTATTAACTTCTGAAAAACGATTATTCATTTCTTGCATAATCAAGTCAACAACCTAGCATTACATAATAAATAATAACTATTAATAGATAATAGATAATAAATAATAACTATTAATAGATAAGAAATAATATTTATTATACCTGACAAAAGATTTCCACACGATAATGATGAAGATTAGTGATGAGTTCCCCTTTTCCTCTTCGCCTACCATTGCTATCAATTATCATATGCTCATTCATATCAAGTATTGAGATCGAGTGTAATTGACAAAACTGTTAACTTGGTCCAAAATATCATGCCATCCATCTTCTTTAAATTTTTGTAATTGATTTTTCGAACTCGCAATCAATGACATTGCTTGAACTATATTTTGATCTCCTCTTTGTAGGCAAAGTGATAACTCACTTGCAATTCCCAATAAATTTCTCATCAAATGCAACACAAAAACAAATTCATAAAAAACTAACTATATAAAAAAATTTGAAAATCTAATTTAATAGATTTCAGCCTAGTTTCATGAGAATATAAAAAAAATAAAAAATATAAATAAGAACAAAAATACAAAAAGTTGATATACATTTATTATCAAGTGAATAGACACTCGAGATTACGATTATAGAATAATAATGCATATAAAAATAATATATCAAATTCTCTATTTAAATACCGAACAAAACCAATGTAACTATTTTAACTTGTTTATTAATATTAATTTATATTTTCTTATAAATTTTTGAAATAGTTTAAAATTAAGAAATATAAAATACTATTATTATTTTAATCAAATTATATAATTATGAATTAGTTTGTAGATAAATTATATTTTAAAATGTAATAGATAAAATTAAAGGTGAGGGCAAGATCACCTGACCTCATGTTCAACTTCCAGTTACAAAGTCAACTGGACTAAGAGTTACTTGTCAAATATATATATATAAAAACAAATTATTTTAAGGTTGGGGAGGCCCGGGCCCCCCTTTAGGTCCGCCACTACTCTCACCTCAAACATCTCTGGCTACATAGCTCAAGATCATCGAACTATTTGTCGATGCGTCGAACAACTAATAAACCATAGTCTTTCTTTGGCGTTATGGTTTGTGATGATTCAACGGAATAGTCAGACACTGCTGAGATTTCCGCCATTTACTGCGATAGTTACAAGTCTAGTTGAACTCTGCTCCATAGTCAAAATCTAAAAGGAACTAATCAAAACCCTCACTTAAATCTCTGGCTTCATAGATCAAGATCATCGAACTATTTATCGATGCGTCGAACAGCTGACAAACCTAGCATGCATCCTTATCCTGCATCTTAAGAGAAAGAAAACTACTCAAAATTATAATTTTATAGTGCGATAGAAAATGGAGCCTCAAAACCCGCGAGATACTTTTTGGGTTATTTTGATACCCGATCAATATGAAATATGAGAGGTGCGTATATGCAGAGCGTCGACCCCGAAATTTGGGCTGCCCCAGCTTCGGGTTGAAAAAATGCCCCAGTTGAAAAATGTAAAATTAATTTTGTTCTTAGTGAGATTTGAACCCGTAACTAAAATAAAGTTCTTAATTTTTAACCTAAACTACTATGCTACAACCAAAATAAAGTTCTTGATTTTTAACCTAAACTACCATGCTACAACATCTTTTGTTTAAATACATAATAAGGCTTACTGGGGTCGGTCCTCATGCGTATATGCCACCTCCAACAATTATATTAAGCATTATTATATATGTATAGATTTGAACTCTTGTCTCGAGTGTGAAAGATTACCATCAGACCATTTATAATTGAGGTGTTTTATTAATAACTTTGTGTAGGCATATTTTATAACTAATAAAATTTTGAATTTTTGATTTTTTAGAAAAAAAATTGTTAGAATTGATAAATAATATTAGATTTTTTTAATAAGCTAAAATTATATTTTTAATATAAAAATAGAATTTATCAATTTTTGTTAGATGTAATATATAGATAAATAATCAAAGAGATTAATTTATTTTTAGCTATTTTTTCAATACGAAAAATATTAGCCGTCAAATATAAATTTTAAAAAAATAATAAAAATAATACTTTTTTTTTATTTAAATACATCAAAAATTAAGTTTTAAATAAATTATTATATTTATATAATTTTAGAAAATGGTTCATATATATATAATATAATAATATAAAAATAATTAATACAAATAAAATATATATATATATATATATAATTTTAAAAAATGATTCATAATATCAATAGTTCTATTTGTATTAATTAATTTTATATTATTATATTATATATATACATGAACCATTTTTTAAAATTATATATATATTGAAATAATTTTGTAGAAAAACATTATACTAATATAATTAAATTAATTTTTTATTCTTAAAGTTGATTAATTCTTGAATTGTTAATATTTTATTTTTTAAATAAAATTAAAAATAAAAAAAGAATTATAAAATTTATATAATTCACAAATAGTTTGTGTTAAATATAAAATTTAGATAAATAATTAAAAAGATAAATTTATTTTTAACTATTTTTTTAGTAATTTTTTTTATTATCCGTCAAATAAAATTGTATACAAATAATCAAAAATAATAATTTATTTTTATTTAAATATATCGCAAATTAAGTTTTAAATATATGGTTATATATATATATATATATATATATATATATAATATTTAAAAAAAACTTTATTTATATATATATATATAATAATATAAAAATAATTAATATAAATATATATATATATATATATATTAAAAAATTATATAAGTATTCCTATATTTATATATTAACTTCCATATTCCTTAAGTGCGTTGATGACACA